>NC_064921.1:816939405-817675655 GCF_023897955.1 Schistocerca gregaria
AGATTAGATTAGATTAATACTTGTTCCATAGACCATGAATACGACACTTCGTAATGATGTGGAACGTGTTAATGAATGATGTCTGTACAATATATTACATTACACAAAATATTGCATGACACTAATGCTTAAGTTAGTTTTTTTCCCCTCCCTTAATTTATATCTAAAAATTCAGCCAATGAGTAGGAGTTGTCATTTAGAAATTCTTTTAATTTATTTTTAAATGTTGGTTGACTATTGGTCAGGCTTTTGATGCTGTTTGGTAGGTGAGCAAAGACTTTTGTGGCAGCATAATTTACCCCTTTCTGTGCCAAAGTCAGATTTAACCCTGCATAGTGAAGTTCATCCTTTCCCCTGGTGTTATAGCTATGCACACTGCTATTACTTTTGAACTGGGCTGGATTATTAACAACAAATTTCATAAGTGAATGTATATACTGTGAGGTTACTGTGAGGATCCCTAGATCCTTAAATAGATGTCTGCAGGATGACCGTGGGTGGGCTCCAGCAATTATTCTGATTACACGTTTTTGAGCAAATAATACTTTTCTACTCAACGATGAATTACCCCAGAATATGATACCATATGAAAGCAGTGAAGGAAAGTAGGCATAGTAAGCTAATTTACTGAGATTCTTATCACCAAAATTTGCAATAACCCTAATAGCATACGTAGCCGAACTCAGACGTTTCAGCAGACCATCAATGTGTTGCTTCCAGTTTAACCTCTCATCAATGGACACACCTAAACATTTTGAAAATTCTACCTTAGCTACAGACTTCTGTTCAAAGTCTATATTTATTACTGGAGTTGTGCCATTTACAGTACGGAACTGTATATACTGTGTTTTATCAAAATTTAAAGAGAGGCCGTTTGCTGAGAACCACTTAATAATTTTGTGAAAAACATCATTTACAATTACATCACTTAGTTCTTGGTTTTTGGATGTTATTACTATACTAGTATCATCAGCAAAAAGAACTAACTTTGCATCTTCATCAATATGGAATAGTAAGTCATTAATGTATATCAAGAACAGTAAAGGACCTAAGACTGAACCCTGTGGGACCCCGTACTTGATAGCCCCCCAGTTTGAGGAATCAGCTGTTGTATTAACATTACATGAACCACTTATTTCAGCTTTCTGCATTCTTCCAGTTAAGTATGAATTAAACCATTTGTGCACTGCCCCCCTCAAACCATAATGATTAAGCTTATCTAAAAGAATGCCACAATTTACACAGTCAAAGGCCTTTGAGAGATCACAAAAAATACCAATGGGTGATGTCCGGTTATTCAGAGCATTTAATATTTGATCAGTGAAAGCGTATATAGCATTTTCTGTTGAAAAGCCTTTCTGAAAACCAAACTGACATTTTGTTAATACTTTATTTTTACAAATATGGGAGGCTACTCTTGAATACATTACTTTCTCAAAAATTTTTGATAGAGCTGTCAGGAGAGAGATTGGGCGATAGTTGTTGACATCCGACGTATCCCCCTTTTTATGCATTGGTTTTACAATGGTATATTTCAGTCTATCGGGGAAAACACCCTGCTCCAAAGAGCTATTACATATGCGGCTGAGAATCATACTTATCTGTGGGGAACAAGCTTTAAGTATCTTGCTGGAAATGCCATCAATTCCGTAAGAGCTTTTACTTTTCAGTGAGTTTATTATTTTACTGATTTCAGAGGGAGAGGTTTGTGGAAATACAGTTGTTTCAAACTGCACAGGTATGGCCTCTTCTATTAGAAGCCTTGCCTTTTCTAGTGAAGATCTAGATTCTATTTTCTCCACAACATTTAAAAAATGATTATTGAAAATATTTCCAATTTCAGATTGTTTGTTAGTACACTTGTCATTCAGTTTTATGGCACTAACATCTTCCTGTGCTCTTGGTTGCCCTGTTTCCCTTTCAATAATATTCCAAATTGCTTTAATTTTATTATCAGAGTTACTGATCTCAGACATGATACACATGCTTCTGGACTTTTTAATAACTGTTCTTAGTACCGCACAATAGTTTTTATAATATTGAACAATTTCATGTTCAGTACTCCCTCTTGCTGTTAGATACAGTTCTCTTTTACGGTTGCAAGATATTCTTATTCCTTTAGTTAGCCAAGGTTTTTTATATGTTTTCTTGAAATTATGTTTCACTATTTTCTTGGGAAAACAATTTTCAAATACCCTTAAAAATGTATCGTGAAATAAGTTATATTTCAAGTTTGCATCGGGTTCCATATATACTTCATCCCAGTCTAGCTCCTTTAGGCTTTCCCTAAAGTTTGCAGTATTTATATTGTTAATTGAATGCATACCTACGGTATGGCCATCTGTATCCCTGAGGCACGCAAGCCTCCCCACCAATGGCAAGGTCCATGGTTCATGGGGAAGGGTTGTTCTCATACCAATATCAAAAGCTGTGCAGTGATTGTTGCAGAGTTGATATATGACATACCTGCTTTCATAGTCGGCTCTGCTTCTGCTGGAGTAGGCTAAACCTATGACAGGTTGGAGTAAGAAGTGCTGGATGGGTGGCCTGGCCAGATTTTGCACCTGGGGCTTCCACAGGGATATGGTTCATGTGGCAAAGGACTGGGAGTGGCACAGCAAAGGTTTAGGGTGTTGTGTAGGTTATGAGGGCCATGGGATACTACTTTAGGAGGGTTGTGAAGGATCTTGGATAGGATGGTAGATAATCAAAACCTTGGCAAATGATCCTATTCAGTTGTTCCAGTTCAGGGTGATACTGGGTGATAAGAGGGATGCTCTGATGATGAGGGGGTGCTCCTTTGAAGCTGATTTGTGGGGGGGGGGGGGGGGGGGGCGAAGTATAAGGTTTAGGAGAGAGTGAGGATATGACAGGGAAAACACCAAACCCCTTTTCTGATTTAGGCACACTGATGATATGTTCATGATCTGGACTTAGGGCCAAGATTCCTCATTCCCCCACTGCCTCAACACCTGCTCTCTCATCTGCTTCACCTGGTCCTCCTCATATCAATGTGCCATCTTCTTGGATGTTGACATCCATTACTCTGATAGCTCTATCCATGTCTCTGTCCATGTTAGACCCACCAACTGCCAACAGTACCTGCTTTTCAAGAGCTGTCATCTCTTCCAGCATAAAATTCTCCCATATAGCCTGGTCACTCATTGATGGTGTACTTTTGGTTATGATAACACCCCTACCTGGTATGCTGCAGGACTCATGGGCCTTCCCAGATTACCAAACCAAGTTCACAAACTGATTTCCTCTGCCATATCCTCACATGCCTGTATCCTACCAACTCCCTCAAGAACTGCCTACAGAGGAGAGCCCCCCTTACTACTCAATTTCACTCTGGAATGGAACAGCTGAACCATATCCTCATCAGAGCTTTGATTATCTATCATCACGTCCTGCAATGGGGGCATCCTACAAAAACTCTTACAACCCGTTCTAAAGTGGTATTCCTTCACCCTTCCAACCTACACCTCAGTGCCACTCCTTACCCTTTGCCACAGGGACCATATCCCTGTGGAAGACCTGAGTGCAAGACATGCTCAGTCCACCCACCAGCACTTACTACCTCAGTCCTGTCACAGGCTTTTCATATCACAGGCTTTTCATACCTTGTTGGAGGTAGGGCCACCTTTGAAAGCACGCAGGTCATATACCATCTCTGCTGCAATCACTGCACAGCTTTTTATGCTGGTATGGCAACTAGACATCTGGTGGTATAATCAGAGGCCACCACCATACTTTGGCCAAGAATGAAGTTGACCATCTAGTGGCACAACATGCAGCCAAGCACAACATTCTCGATTTCAATGGCTACTTCACAACACAGGCCATCTGGATCTTTTCCTCTACCTCTAGCTTTCCTGAACAACACAGATCAGAGTTATTCATCCAACACATCAAATTCTCCTGTAACTATCCTGGCCTCAGCCTCCATTAGTACACAATCTCCATTACCTCCACCCAACACTGTCCACTTCCTATGTCCTATCATTCCCTTTGAATTCATGTCTCCCCACTGGCTCAGGAACCTGTCACCACATGCCGGGCCTTTGCACCTGCCACCCTTTCCTCCTGCATTCCTAGCCAGTTAACCAGCTGCCTTACTCTGAGCTACAAGCTACCCATCCCCTACCCCTCTTCTTGCCCCCTTTCTCTTTCTATCTCTATCCACATCACCTGACACAACCCCCAACCCTATATTACTCCACCTGCCATACTGTTATCCCAGTACTGTCCATCCAGCTGGCTCTATGTAGGACACAGGAATAACAAATTTTCTGTTTTGTGTGTGCCTGTCAATGAGTCAGCACTCCAGCTTTTTGGTGAGTGGTTGCTTTTACTCCTAAATTATAATATTATGAATAGGATAAATTGTTAATCACTACATAGTTGAAATGTTTAGTTGCTGACAGGCACAACAAAAAGACTGCTAAACAACTAGGCTTTCAGCCACACCTTATTCTGAATTAGACCACACACACACACACACACACACACACGCACACACGCACACACACACACACACACACACACACACACACACACAAAATGACCAGATTGTGGTCATATGTGTGCGTGTGTGCATGAAGGGGGGGGGGGGGAGGGGGGAGGGGAGGAGGAGGTGGAGAGGGGGGGGGCAAGAGTTCATTTTGTGTAAATGTGTGTGTGTGTGTGTGTGTGTGTGTGTGTGTGTGTGAGTGAGAAAGTGTGGTCTAATTCAGAAAAAGCTTACTTGTTAACCAGTCATTTTGTTGTGACTGCCTGCACTGCGACTCAACACCTCCAGTATATGGTTAGTAGCAATCTTTCCTTTTTGTAATACAGTCATTAGTCCATCATACGTTTTCCATTGTTTGATCACTCCTAAATTATTTACATTCTATTAGAACTTTACAAAAGAAATTTTCCAAATGTTATTTCTTTCCATCTATCACTATGTACTATTGGGGACATTGTTGCAAAAACAATTATTATTAGTGGTAAGTTATTGCCCAATGTACCTGACATCATGCTGTCACTTTAGGCAAAAATGGGATTATTGAGAACTTGCTCTCATAGTCAGAACCTTTTTGACAGTACGGACCAAGAAATATAAATATCAGAGATAAAGGTGGGGAACGCCTTGTTTGTCTCCCAACATTATTCTGTTTTTAATTCTGAATTGTTGAATGTTATTAAAATTAATCACTAAATATGAAGCAAGTCTATTCAATCTTACTTCATGTCTTGACTCTTTGTGTTGAATTTCATTAAATTTTTCTTTAATTTTTCTTGAAAACTGAAAACTTGATCATACACATTATATTATTTTATATGAAATTTTTATTTTACTATGTTGCATTTTAAATTGAATTTTGACACTTTTGAACATTATGTAAGTCTCAGATTCACATATATATGTACTTCTGATTTTTAAGAGATAAATTTATTATTCGAGATTTTTTAATCCAATATTTTGGAATGTCACATTTTAGTGAAATCAATATTTATAAATTTTATTGTGACAAAATAACAATAATGTAATAGTAACAATTCTGTCATACATTCAGTATTTTTTCTACTCTGGAGAAAACATTAAAAGCATGTTTATGAGGCAACAGTGACCTTACATCTGATGTCTCTCCAATGTATGAATCTTGCCATAAGTAGGCAAGGAGAACCACTTCCTAAGGACCCACTTCTGCTTCATATTGCAGTCTGTGGCTACTGCTGAAGGTCTCCAGTTTCCCTAGCAAAAGGTGTTACACTATCAGCTATCTGTATGTGTGTGTGTGTGTGTGTGTGTGTGTGTCAATTCCAAAGGGACCAATCTGCTGAGGTCATTGGTTTATCAGCTATTTGCCTGTCTGACCCTAGGAGGATTGAAATTACAGGTCCTCCAAGTTCTTTTTGTCTGACCTCATTAAATTACTTTTTAGCATCTACTTACAATGAATATCTTTCTAACAGCCTACTGCCAAAGATTCAAGAATCTGTTCAAGTGAAGAATCTAGGAAGTGCTACAGCAATTATATTTTGCTCCCAAGGACCCATGAAGACAAGAAGGTATGAATCATGTAGTGAACTAGGTTGTAAGGAAGATGAAGCATATGAATACAGGCTAAATATTTACAAACTCATAAACTTATTCTATAGAAAGAGACATAGAGGGGGTGAGGTAGGCATTTGTAGCAGAAGTGAAATAGCAAGTGAAGGAGATAAACTGACTGATGATCTGAGTACTGAAATGGTACTTAAGGTTGCAATAACAAATTTAAAATTAGGAAATAGCAGAATTGCATAGGTCACCTGGAAGCAGAATTGAATTTTTTGTCTAGAGGACTTGCTGGAGTAGACATCATAGTATAAAAGACATGTGTTGTTTGTAGAGGACATCAACATATACTCATTAAATAGTAAATACATAGATATCCATGTGATCACAGACCCTGTAGACATGCGCTGCTTCCATAAACAGCTCTTATTTCTTTACGTATTGTGCTTGACTCCTACAGGTGTCCTTGATCCTTTGTGGTGTCAGGTCCTTTGTCAAGTCATCCTTCGAGCATTGTCTTGGTCATCCTATGGAACATCTGGTGTTTTCTTTGCCCTCAAGTGCCTTCTTCACCTGTCTTTCTTTGGCATGTAGGCTACACAGCCCTCTTATTTGGATTGTTTTGCTCCTCAGCTTCGGTAGGACTTTTACATTAAGAGGTGGATTTCCTTGGTAGTTGTGTTAATAATACAGCCTAGAAATTAAAACATAAAGAGTGTGGAGAACAACAATATCACAAGTACAACAAATTAATTCTAACAGAGTGAAGAAATAATAAGTGACACAAAATAAGTGTGTAAGAAATTCATAAAAAGTTCAGTACAATTGGCAGAAATGAAGTACAGGACTGGACACCCAATTTTTATGTTAGAAACAGTAGCTGAACCTTTTTCATCCATAGTATTAATGGAAGGGACCTCCTAGTGGCTGTCTCAAAACTTCAAGCTAAAATGTCATGCAGCCGAGCTGATGTTTCAAAAAATCTGTTACAGGAATGCAGATGAGAGTTAGTGAAGCCTCTGATGCACCTAATAAATACCTCTCTCTGCACTGGAGGATTCCTTGACCTCTTGAAAATCATTGATATCCTACCAGAGTGTAATAAAAAACTATAAGCCAATATCATTAACTTCAGAACCTTACAGACTGCCAGAGAAAGTAATGTTAGATCAAATTGAGGCAAACTACTTGCATCTTACTTGAAAGAAAGGAAACAGTGTGTTAAGTTAATTTATAAAAGGAATTAACAGTTGCTAACAACTAAATCAACACACAGGGTACTTCACTGTGGTGTGCCTCAAGCAAGCATAATAGGGCCTTTCTCTTCCTTGTGTATGTTAAAGATTTAAACTAACCCCCAAAAATAGCAAGGCCATAAACTATGCAGATGACACATCCTTTGTCATCTGGGTCAATGTGATGCAAACTGCTACCAACAGGTAATGAAATCAGTTAAAATGTTCTCTCACTTTACTGCAAATAAGCTACTTCTAAATACAGAAAAGACAGTGACAATGTAATTCATTTTTAGCTGTAATCTAAATATAAATGTTACTTCCTTTATACCTGCATTGGCTTTTAGCTGTACAAACAAACATGAATTTTTGGGTATTATTTTGGTTCAATACATCTCTTGGAAAGAGCATGTAGCTCACATTTGTAAGAAAGTCAGTACAAACATGTATTTTTCAATACAGGTCTCAGCCTTCTTGGAGCATAAAGCCTTAAGGCAGATATATTTAGGATTAAGACATCTACATCTTCAGTATGACATTGCACTTGATAACGGAAGGAAGGTTAAAGGAAAGTCAAGATGTGTTCATAGGATTTTTCAATCAAAAAAAGTGTTCATTAATGTAAAATGGTGCAAAATGCTTGAAATTCTAAGAAAAATGGGGGTAAACCTAGGGAAAGACAGGTAATATACAATATGTACAGGATGCAAGAGGGTACAATAAGAGTGGAAGATGAAGAATGAAGTGCTCTGATTAAAAGGGGTTTAAGACACTGATGTGGTATTGCACCCCTACAGCTCAATCTATAACTGAAGGAGCGATGATGGAAATAAAAGAAGGGTTGAAGAATGGAATTAAAATTCAAAATGAGAGTGTATTAATGATGATATTTGATAAAGACATTGCTATCCTCAGCAAAAGCGAAGAAGAATTACAGGATCTACTGAATGGAACAAACATTGTAATGGATAGAGAATATGGACTAAGAGTGAATTGAAGAAAGATAAAAGGATTGAGAAGTAGCAGAAATGAGAACAGTGAGAAACTAAATATCAGGATTGGTTATCATAAAGTAGATGAAGTTAATTAATTCTGCTACCCAGGCAGCAAAATAACACATTCCTGGCCAAAAGAAGTCTATTACTTAATTTGAGGAAGAAATTTCTGAGAATGTATGTTTGGAGTACAGCATTGTGTGATAGTGGAACATGGGCTGTGAGAAAACTGGTAAATAAGGCAATCATAGCATTTGAGATGTAGTTCTACAGAATAATGTTGAAAATTAGGTTGACTGAAAAGGTAAGGAATGAGGAGAATCAGTGAGGAAAGTAATATATGGAAAACACTGGCAAGAATAAGGGACATGATTGTAAGAAATCTGTTAAAATTATCATGGAATAATTTCTGTCATGCTTTAGGCACCTGTAGAGGGTAAAAACTGTAGAGGAAAACAGATTGGAATACATCCAGCAAGTAATTAAGGACATAGATTGCAAGTGTTATCTGAAATGAGGAGGTTGGCACAGGAGAAAAGTTTGTGGTGGGCCAAAACAAACCAGTCAGAAGAATGGTGGCTCAGGCTGTAATCTACCACTCCCTCACATCATTTGTTGGCAGTCACTCACTTCATTACTAACTCTTTTAATAAGCTTTGACAGGAGTAAGATTTATGATAAACTTTTTACTTAACCTCTTTTCTTGTAGTTGACTTCAGTTCTTCACGTTTAGAGGCTGATTTTTGAAGCTGAAATTTTTGACTTTATAGGCTCTCATAGTTTCAATTAACATGATAATGCTGAGGTAAACCTTCTCCATAATTTAGGTTTCTGCATTTTTTATTCTATCATAGTTTTCTATATCTCACTGTCTTTGCAATTTACACTCTAAAGTTGAAAATTAAATTGTTATCGCCAGAAATGAAAACATGTCTGATCACATCAGAGGCATGCTCACTGCTAACTCTTTTTATGGTACTAACAATATTCCAAAGGTTTTAGAAATTTCTTGACACATGACTTTCTCTTATTATAAATGAATCCAGAAGTAACCATAATAAATTCCACTAACTTGCATAACTAATCATAGAAATTTTAATTGTGATGGATATTTTGTAGTTTCAAATGTTTCTGAAAGAAAAGTAATTTTAACTGTACCTACACAGTTGGTACATATTGATTGTTATGACAAAAAAATGTAATTTCTTTTTATAAATTTTAGCCTGAAATATACCAAATTGTATACAAAATCATACGAAATTCTTTTAGTTAAACAGCTGAGATAATATTAACTTGTTTAATATGTAGAAAGTATTTTTGGGATTGATAAAATCTGTTGAAGAAAAGTAATGCTATAGGAGGTTGTTCATCAACCATAAAATTTGGAAACAATAAGTTTCCAATCTTTTGAGGCTTTCTATCAGGTTTGCCAAATGGTGTACAAAATCATGCTAAAAGATAGAATACAGCTGTGTTTGATACATAACATAATACAGAAAACATAAGAAAAACATCTATTATACAAGTCATAATTTATACAATTATCAGGATATGGCATTCAGATTTTCAGATCTGGGGAACATTCTGTCATAAGACTATTGATACGAAGTTAAAACTACAACTTTACAATGGTAAACTATAGAAATAAATACATAAACAAGGTAAATTACTAGTATTACAAATTGTAAGTTTATGTCTATAAAATCACACCTTCAAAATCTTCAGAAGAGAAGACATAAAATTAAGAGCCTAAGTATAAAACGAATGAGCTGACTCAAAAAACTCACAATGATGGGTACAAACCAGAAAAATATACTCATTCATGAGTAGGAATATAGTACAACATCAATAAGCAACATAAACCAGATTATTTAATGATACATTGATTCATGAAAGGACAAAATAATGAAAAAAATATTAGGGTGTAAGCTTATGATGTGATGACCGACCCATGAATCCAAACCACACCGGGTACAAACCAGCAAAAACGTTGTGACACAGTAAAATGAATAAAGTTCAATCATATGTAAAGAATAATTATAAGAAGCATAGAAGCATCTGACCTCAATCAAAAGTTGTATGCTCTTCTTCATGAGTACACACACACACACACACACACACACACACACACACACACACACACACACACACACACACACACACACAGTCGCGATTACAATGATACCTAAAAAGTTAAGCAAGAGTCTGCCCACAACTCAAGTCCCAGTCAGTTACAATATTGCAGTTCTTGGGATAAATACAGGTAATCAGTGATTAATAGCTTGGAATGATGACATAATCAATTTACTTGAGGACCAAAATCGGTGCATGAAATCAGAAATGTATACATCTTGTTATTCAGTCTACACACAATGTATGATCACAAACATAAATGTCTTCCACACTATTTGCTAACTGTTCACACAAACTAACCTATGTACATAAAGACCTAGAAAATTCATTTGCAATTGTTAAAAAACATACACACTGATTTAAAGTTACATAATGTATTGGGAATTCAGTCCCCCCCCACATGAGAAAAACAAACATTTATGTAGACACTGCCTTGGCAGGCTAGTCTAACAATTTACAAATCTCAGTCACAACACTGATGTAGTTGGGAGATGTTTGAGTACATTACCCTTACTCTTGTAAGTCGACTGATGCAGCAGGGTGGAGTGGATCTGCCCACATCTTTCAGTTCTCTCCCTAGAGTTCTTATCACTTGCTCCAAAGGATGGGTAACTTCATGTGTAGCATTCACATCAAATCATGAAATATGCTGTTCAGTACCTTCTTCACAAAACACAACATATGCTCTCCCTATTTATGTAGCAAAAGCGATTATGTAGGATTTGCGGATGGATATGTGTGTGTGTGTGTGCGAGTGTACACCTGTCCTTTTTTCCCCCTAGGGTAAGTCTTTCCACTCCCGGGATTGGAATGACTCCTTACCCACTCCCTTAAAACCCACATCCTTTCGTCTTTCCCTCTCCTTCCCTCTTTCCTGAAAAAGCAACCATCGGTTGTGAAAGCTAGAAATTTTGTGTGTGTGTTTGTGTGTTATTTTATTGTGCCTGTCTACCGGCACTTTCCCACTTGGTAAGTCTTGGAATCTTTGTTTTAATATATTTTTCCCATGTGGAAGTTTCTTTCTATTTTATTTACATCTTTAAACATTATTTACATTAAAAACAAAGATTCCAAGACTTACCAAGAGGGAAAGTGCTGGTAGACAGGCACAATAAAATAACACACAGACACACACACAAAATTTCTAGCTTTTGCAACCAACGGTTGCTTCTCCAGGAAAGAGGGAAGGAGAGGGAAAGACGAAAGGATGTGGGTTTTAAGGGAGAGGGTAAGGAGTCATTCCAATCCCAGGAGCGGAAAGACTTACCTTAGGGGGAAAGAAGGATAGGTATATACTCGCATGCGCACACACGCGCGCGCGCGCGCGCACACACACACACACACACACACACACACACACACACACACACACACACACACATATATATATATATATATTTTAATTTCTTTCTCTACATCGTTCATTTTTTCAAAAGTTTGCACAAGCATGGAGCATTCACAGTTTGGCTGCTACAGAATTTTCTATAGAATCCCATTAACCCAGAAATGATATAAGCTGTTCTTTGTTGTGAGTAGATCAGAATGTCATCAGTAGAATAGAATAGAAGTTTATTGTCCCATAACATACAACTTGAAGCCATTGACTTAAAAGTACAGGAGGCTTGTTTACAATTTTGCTTTAATACCAGTAATATAACATACAGCACTGAATAATTACTTAATTAAGCAAGTAATAACTTTTCTTTAAAAGTATCGAATTTTTCAGATTAACAATTCTAAGTACTTGCTCTCTCCTGCTCAAATTTTAAGGTTGTCGTTTATGAATTCTTCTTTTGAATAGTAACATTTCTGCACTAGTTTTTCATATAAGGATTTTTTCAGTGTTTCTAAATTTATGCTGAGCAGTTCTCTTCCTTCCACTTTGTTATACATTTTTATACCCATGTAATGTGGAGTTTCAGCATAAGTTTTAAACGGTGGGTGGGCAGCATAAAATTATTTTGATTTCTGATGTTGTAATCATGTTGAAAATGATTTGCTACAAATAAATCAGGGTTACTGTGTACAAAGATAATCAGCTCATATGTTCATTGTGAGGGAACATTTAGTATACTCATGTTGCCCCTCCTAAGAGTGGGCAACATGATTTCCCTTGCCCTACATTGTGCATATTTTTAGTGATGGTTTTCTGAAGTTTTAGTATTTGACACATATGGTTTGAATTACCCCAAAATACAATTCCACACCTTATTACTGACACAAAGTAGCTGTGATATACTACTTTTCTTATGGCCATGCTGGTAGCATTGTACAATATTCTCATTGCATATGCTAGGCTATTTAATTTATTTGCAAAGTACTGCGTGTGTGACCCCCATGATAGATTTTTATCTAGTTGCATTCCTAGTTATTTCACACAGCTAACTTCCACCAAATCCTGGTTTCTGTGACTGACTTGAATATCATTTAATTTTGTTTGTTTTGTTTAAATTGCATTAACTGAGTCTTTTCCGTGTTTAATTTTAACCCATTTAAATCAATTATCTAAGTTTTATAAAGTATGAAATACAGTTTGTGGAATTTGATCTGTAATGTTACTTTCAATGATTAAAGAGGTGTCATCTGTAAATAAAACTGAGTGACACTCAATGTCAAGTGGCAGATCATTTACGTAAAACAAAAACAGAATGGGACCTAAGACAGAACCTTGGTGTACTCCATGTGAAATAGTTTTCCATTTTGATGTTATAACCACTATTTGTCTTTGGTTGGTTAGATAGGATTTATTCCGTTCTAATACTGTGCCTCTAATTCCATACTTTTCCAGTTTACAGAGTAGCAAGGCCTTTGATAGGTCACAAAAAAATCCTGTGGCATGCAAGGAGTTGTCTAGAGATGAGCTAATTTTATCAACAAAATTATTTATAGCAGATATTGTGGTTTCCCCTTTTTTAAATCCATCTGATTTTTGAGATTATTTTAAATTTTTCTATGAAAATTTGATTTTGTATGGTGACTACCTTCTCAGATATTTTTGACAGTGATGGAAGAAGAGAGACTGAACAATAGTTTCATACGTGTTCTTTTGTGCCTTTTTTGAATAGTGGCTTAACTACTGCATACTTCAGTGTGCCTGGAAAATAACACTTTTGAAGGGACTGGTTAACTATTGTAGTTACAGGCTGTGCAATTATTTTAGAGACTGGTTTTAACACTTGTCAGTATCCCATCCCATCCTGCTGATGTTTTACTTTTTAGTGACATTATCACATTTTCTATATTCTTTACAGTAGTTTTTGTAAATGTACTGAAAAATTCAACACCAAGTTGCTCACTGTTGAAGAAATTTACCATGTCTGGATACTCTGCTACACTGATATTAGATTTTCTTACATCTATAAAGAATTCATTAAACAATTCAGAAATCTGAGCTGGATTTAAAATAGTTTTATCCTCTATCTTGATTTCAAAAATATCATAGCCTCTATCTGTGGCACCTGATTCAGCTTTGTATCACTGACCACACACAGTTAATTTTGAACTCACTTCACTTCCCAATACAGAATCCAGAGCTCTTATGAATTCAGCTACAGATTCATTTAGCCCAAATTGCACCAGGCAGCACTGAAAACACTTACCTCCATACAAAAATGCTATATACTTTTTAGAATTAATTTCAAGTGGGATCTGGTGAAATACAAAGGTCAAGTCCAAACTACTCAAGTATTTTACATAATCAGATGTTTGTAATAGCTCATCCATGTCCTCAGGATGGTCATTTTCTCTGATAAGAAATTTATTAAGATGTCTAGAGGGCAAAACAATTCTCAATCCATGATTCCTCTTACTTACCACAACTAAAGAATTATTGTAAGCACTCCTACTTCTCTCAATTACACCCCATGTTTCCATTTTCTGAATTTCTTTCTCTACATATTTCCTTTTAAAAATGGTATATTATAGGGCTTGAGAAAGAAAGGTTGATGATCTCTAAGGTAAAGCATGCATTGATAGCCGCTCACTTTCCCTGGTCTTTCACTGAACACGTTTCTAAGCTCCAATAACAAATTCCTGCCTTATTCCTTTTACAGGTCATTAAGAGTTGTAGCTTCCCTTACTTTAGAATCTACTACACCTTCAAAATCATGATCCTCAGTCTCATTAAAATCTATATTGTCATCAAACACCTGGTGCTCATCTTGTTTCACAATGTTTTGAAAATAGTTACAACTTTTCCCACGGTTTAAAATAGAGAAATTAGTTTTCACATATGATTTTAAGATTAAAAAATAAACAATTCTTCAGTATTCCATCAAAAACAAGCCTCAACTTTCACTATACAATCCATACCAAGAATTATATTTTCTTCCAGGCAAGGGATCACTAAGCATCCTTGTTCAAAGGTTTTGTCTTCTATACAGAATGTTAAAAATACACGAGATTTTACCAATTTGTTGTGCTTACTTATAGCACCTATTCTCTTTACAACTACAATGGGCATTTCCACAAAATTCTTTCTGTACTTAATCTTGTCTCTAAATTGTTCAGCTATACTATGAATTGGGCTATCTGTATCAGCCAAAGAGTTGCCTTCCCACTGATGAACCTCAATGTAAGGACATACAAAATCTGGATCATCATCTCTGTTATTAGACCCCTCATGTAAAAGATCACTTTCAGTTTCATCTTATGCTACATACACGCTGTCTTTAGAGGTTTTATCAACTTTACTGGTATCACAGCATTATTTTGGTTACTCATGTTTCAGGTAAAGATTGAAAACAATGAATGGACTCTGTAGCACAACTAACATCACTTATTACAGACATAACACAAAATATATTACTGTCAGAGTTACACTTCCTTTTTAGATCTTATTTCACTTCATTCCACAGTTTGGAAACAAATTTTGATGAACCACAGCTAACTTATTCCAGAATGCACATTTATCTATGTTATCATGAATCTGGTCCCAAACAAACTTTGAAAAGGTTTCACTTTTATTCTCTATGCTTGCGCATAACTGACCTTTACTGTCTGGGTCATTAATCTGCAGGACATTAAAGAAAAACTGTTTTGACAAGACCAGAATTCCATGAATCACTTACATCATCATATACATCACTTATCTGTATTGTCAACATCATTCACAAATAACTCTGAAACTTATTTAATCTTAAATTATGCAAATACCTAATATTCACCATCATCATCATATTCTTCCAAAGTTACGTTATCAAAATCATCATTAACAACACAAGTCTCACCTCCATCATAGTCAATTACCTCATCTACTTCATTCGCAATAAGCTGCCAGTCTCAGACTTACCAGCCTCAGTTATTTCTTAGCTTGCATTCATATCTACATAAAAAATACCGCCTAGTTCAAATTCAATACAGTCATAACCTGATTTACATACATCAATCACACTGTTTTCTGACCAAGAGAAGAAATCATTAGTTCATACTACATCAAAATTCTCACTACTCTCACATTCTGGTTTGTGATTTCTATCAAAATGTCCATGGTTATCCCCATTATTTCTACTCTGCTGATGTTCAAAATTTCAGTCTCTATTAACATTTTGATCCTGATAGAAGTTACCATTATGTCTGCTTGTGTAGTTACTCCCCTTGTGATCTCTATCATTCTGATTGTTGTGGTCCGTACTTCTTTCTACTGCCCTATCCATCCTGTCAGCATATCGTAAAAATTATTTAAGACAATTGTCAAGTCTATGTACTAAATCCCAATCTAGCTCTTCTGGTAATTTCCTTTTAAATGCATCAGTCAATGTCATTTCATCAATTGGTTTGTCAAGAAGTGTTAATTTCTTAAGTTGATTCCTACAAAACTCTTTCAGAGTACCGTCCCTATTCCTATAATTAGGATCATTCAAAAATTCACTTTTAATTCTCCCATGCGCAGCTTCTGGCCAAAATTTATTTAATTTTTTTTTCTAAACTTTGATATGTTTCCCACTGATTTAAATTTAAATTTGGACAAGACAGAGCTTCATCTTCAAGACAGATTTTAACAAATACAATTTTTGCTTGTCACTCATGCCAGACACAAAATGATATCTAAAAAGGGTTCAGAAAATCCACTGGATGGAAATTGTCTGAAAAAAGAGTTTAAATAGGAGTGTTGGACCATGCAGTACAATTGTTTGAACACAGACTTTTGTGAATGCAATTTTCTTGAATTGGTGAAATTTTTTGATCTAAAACATTTACGTTAGTTTGCATATTGTTTTCAACATTTAAATTTTTTTGATGTAAACTACTAAAGTTTTGTTTCATTTTTTACACTAGAGACTTCTGTTCAGCTTTGATGTCATTAACATTCTTTGACTGTCTTGCAGATTCGGCAATTAACTCATGTTTTGAAACAATACATTTATTTTCTAAGGCATCAACTTTTTCATTCACACTTTTTGACCCTTCTGACAACCCATTTTTCAGTACCAAAACCTGATTACAAAGTTGGTTTATTTGGTATTGCACTATAGCCATTTTACTACTGTTTTCAGTTTCCAGGTAATTTAATTGTTCTTGTAGTCAGATAAATCTACACCAAATTTGCTATCATTATCTGTCTTCATTTCCTCTCATTTTGCAAAATTAACTGTTTCTTTGTTGACTACAATGTCTCTCGGTTCATACATGTCCTGGTTGGGCCCTACAGCTTTCACTTCTACATAACTACTGCCCTCGTCACTATTCATTTTGTTAACAAGTATAGGACTCCACAAACAAACT
Organism: Schistocerca gregaria; assembly: GCF_023897955.1. Classification (NCBI taxonomy): domain Eukaryota; kingdom Metazoa; phylum Arthropoda; class Insecta; order Orthoptera; family Acrididae; genus Schistocerca; species Schistocerca gregaria. The sequence continues at coordinate 816,956,541 of NC_064921.1, forward strand.
AATTTCACAAATGGTTTATATTTATTTTTCCTTTTTGATTTCCCTTGTCATAGTTGTAAAGTCCTCTTTCATTCAATTCAGTCTGTCATTGCAGGTAGTGCCTCGTCACTATTGATACGGTATGACTTTGTTGGGCTGTCCTCAGGCTTCTTTCTTCTCATGATTGGAAACTGATTTACACATAAACTGGAAATGGCACAAATTGCTTTCCCTTCTACTGCAACAGCCAAAACTTCATAAACAGCCAATTGACCCTGGACGATGCCACCCTCCCTCACATCAGTTGTTGGTAGTCACTCACTTCATAACTAACTCTTTTAATAAGCTTCGAGAGAAGTAAGATTTACAATAAATTTTTTACTTATCTTCTTGTCTCAAAGTTGGCTCCTGTTCTTCATGACTAGGACTGATTCTTGAAACTGAAATTTTTGACATTGCAAGTTCTCATAGTTCCAATTGACATAAATAATGCTGAAGTATTGCCTGAGCAGTAATTTCTGTTTCTGTAGTTTTTATCCTTCCACTTTTTTCTGTATCAAACTTCTTTCCAGTTTCCACTCTGACAAAACCAAAGTTACATTGTTATTGCTGAAAATAAAAACATATTTGATCACATCATAGGTTTTGCCCACCACGCCTCATGCATTCTGCGGTACTAACAATATTCCAAAGAGTTTACAAATTTTCTTGAGAAATGATTCCTCACCAATTTTTATCATTATTTTAAAAATGAATCCAGAAGTAAATATAATAAATATCATCAGACTGCGTAGTTAGTAATAGAAATTTTAGGGTTGCTGAATATTTCAGAGTTTCCAATGTTTCTAAAAAAAGTAATTTTAACTATACATACAGAGCTAGTACATAGTGACTGTAACAACGAAAATAAAGTAATATCTTTTTATTGATTATAGCCTTAAATATACCACATCATGTACGAAGTCATATGAAAGTCTTTTAGAAAAACAGCTGAGATAATATTAACCTGTTTAAAAAGTTGTAATTATTTTTTGTATTGACTACTTCTGGTGAGGAAAAGTAATGCTATAAGAGGGTGTCCCTTTACAGGGGCATGGAATACCAGTCCAGCTAAAACAGTTTTTCATAAATGTCATGCAGAGTAATGATCCAAACAGTCAAGGTGAGCCTGAAGAATAAAGGTGAAAACTTTTTGAAGTCTGTTTGGTACCTGATTGATGATAAAATGGGTAAAATTGCATTCTGCAATAAGTTAGCTGTGATTAGTCAGAATTCATAACCCAGCTGGTGGAATGAAGTGAAAGATGATCTAAGAAGGAAGTGCAGTTTCAACAGTAATGTGTTTTGTGTTCCTTCTGTAACAAATGACATTAGTTCAGCCATGGGATCTATTCATTGTATTCAATCTTTACCTGATAGCACGAGTAATCAAAGTGTGATACCTGAAAAGTTGATAAAAGCTTGTGAAGACAGTGTGGTTACAGCATTTGATGAATCTGAAAGTGATCTTTTGCATGAAGTGTCTGAGAACAGAGAGGATGATTCAGATTATAGTTGTCCTTACATTAAAATTTAGATTGATCAGTGGGAAGGCAAGTCTTTTATTGATACAGGTAGCATGATTTGTGGTATATGTAAACAATTTAGAGACAAGATCAAGTATAGTAAGAATTTTTTCGAAATGCCAACTGTTGGTGTAAGTAAGCAAAGCAAAGCAAATTGGTAAAATCTCGGGTACTTTTAACTTTTAGTAGAGAAGACAAAACCTTTAGACATGGACGCTTAGTGACCCCTAGTCTGGAAGAATATATAATACTTGATTGGATGGGATGATGGAAGTTGAGGCTTGCTTTCGATGGAGTGCTAAAGAATTGTTTATTTTTTAGCCTAAAAGTAATACTTATGTGAAAACTAATTTCTGTATTTTAAACTGTGGGAAAAATTGTAACTATTTTCAAAACATTGTAAACCAAGGTGTGTACTAGATGTTTTACGACTATATAAATTTTGATGACATGGAGGATCAAGATTTTGAAAGTGTAGTAGATTCTAAAGTGAGGGAAGCTAAAACTCTTAATGACCAACAGAAGGAGCTACTTAGGAATTTGTTATTGGAGTTTAGAAATGAATTCAGTGAAAGATCAGGGAAAGTAAAAGGCTATCAGTGCATGCTTTAACTTAGAGATCATCAACCTTTCTTTCCAAACCATATAGCTTACTATTATCAAAAAGGAAATATGTAGAGAAAGAAATTCAAAAAATGAAAGACTTGGGAACAAGATTTGGACCTGTTAAGAGATGTGTTTTCAAAACTGGATCTGGAGATATGACTTTGAAAATAAGTAAGTGTAAATTTGGTGTGGAAGAAGTAAAGTTTTTAGGACATGTCATATCTGAGAAAGGAATTTCACCTAATAAAGAGAAAGTTGATACTATTGTTAATTTTCCTACTCCTCCCAATCAGATATAGCTTAAATCATTTTTTGGGTTAATGGGATTCTATAGAAAACTTTGTAGCAGCCAGGCTTTGAATGCTTCATTCCTGTGTGAACTTTTGAAGAAGGATACTGTTTGGAATTGGAATCAGCAATGTCAGGATACTTTTGATGAGATCAAGGTCAGATAATGTTCAGACCAGATTTGTCTCTTCCATTTTGTATTATGATAGACAGTAGTTATGTTGGTCTGGGTGCTCATTTCAGGACATTGATGTTGAAGATGTTATTGAAGATAGATCACTTGCAATTGCTGTTATAGTATTGCAGAAGCATGAAAAGACAAACACTGTAACTGAGAAAGAACTTTTGTCCACAAATTGCACGTTCAACAAGTTTAAAAATTGTTTACTAGATCACAAAGTCATCATCTATACTGATCAAAAAGCGTTATGTTATCTCCAGGAGTGTAAGCTGTTCCATAACAGAATTACTTGTTGGGCCTTGTTTTAACAGCAGTTTAATTATGGAATCAAATAAATTAAGGGCACAGACAATGTAATTGCTGATGCTTTGTCTAAGCTAACTTTAGGGGATGAATTGTCTAACAACTTGAGATAAGGAGAGAAAGAGTTTAAAATGATTTATTTGAGAGGTGTGTAAGAGGAAAAAGAGATCTCGAAAATTTGCAAAGACAACTGCAAGTATCAAAATCATAATCAAAACTGGAAATTGGTTAAGAGAATGTTGGGTAAGGAACGAGGGGAAAAGACAGAATGATATTATAAGGTACACAAGAATATTTTATTCAGGAGATGTAAGACTGACTCAGGTGACTGGGAAACATGGTGGCCACTTATACTCATGAGAGTTTCAGTCATTGCGGATCAATCAAATGCACAGAAAATTCAGGAAAACATCTGTTTTTATAACGTAGGACGGAGGGTCAAGACAGATGTCAAAGAGTGAATGTATGTAACCAAACAAGTAGAGGCCAAATGCAAAACACAGTGCCTAATAGCAAACTAGACCTCATGTCTGTGGACATCTATGGACCTTTACTATTAAGAAAGCTACCAGTAAGCAAATCATGTTTAAGTTCGAAAACATATTTTCATCAGGTGGGTATTCGTAAGACAATTTTATCTGACAGTGGTTCCCAGTTTACATCACAAGCTCATAAATACGGTTGATCATGAAAAAATAACACGTTTTCTATCCTCTGTGTACCATCCTTCAAGTAATCCTGCAGAAGACATATGAGAGAGACTGGAAGACTGTTTAGAACATATTGTAGTAAGAATCAAACCAGTTGCACAGATTATGTCAGTGATTTTGAGGATATTATGGACATTTTACAACATCCTTCAACAGGTTTTTCGCCATTTGAAATCATGTTTTTTCACAATCCAGCTAACATTATTTCTGAGAAGGTTGAGTTTCTACCATGTAAAATTGTATTACCACAAGAGAGAGAAGAGTGTTTCAGGGAGATGATGAAAAAGTAGCGGGATGGGAGAAAGCAGAGACATGACAGTAAAGGTGGATTTTCTGTCTGAGGTAGGAGATCTTGTGTTGGTGAAAGCCAAAGAGAAATCTAAACTGTTGACATGTGAGATAAAGAAATTCTTCAATATTTATACAGCACTACGCAAAATTCTTGAAAATATGCTTACAGACTTGTGTATCCTAAATCTAAGAGGTTGTTTCGATTATGCAGTATCACTGAACTGAAAGCTTATAGACATGATCACAAGTATGTAATTTTTTTCTCTTTCTCCTTTATCACTAGTGTAGTATTTAAGATGATGTGATTTCCAAAGTTCTGTCTTACCTATCAACTATGTTTAAGTTTATGCCACACTGTATTTGAGGGTTCATACAACTATATAATTCTGTTATGTAATAGATTTGTGCTTTAGATTTTGATACATAATGACATGTGACTAAGTGGGTAGATTCTTTTTCATATTTGAAATGTGACAATGTTTTTAAATATCTACTGATAGATTTCTTATTTTAGAATGGTGTGATGGGACACCCTCCTCTAACACTACCTTTTTTATAGAAATAACCGATACCATTTGTACTATAAATTCTTGTATAGGTGAACATTTTATCAACTGTTTAACTGAATGACCTTCACATGATGTTGTATATGATGTGCTATGTTTTGGGCTAAAATTTACAAAAAAAATTACTAATGCTCTGTATGTACAGGTAAAATTATTCCTCTTTTAGAAATATTTGAAACTGCAAAATATTTGGCACACTTAAAATTCATATTATTATTTGGGCACTCTAACACTAACTTTAAAAATTTTTCTCTCATTAACAAAATAATGATATATTTTAGCATAGAGTCTTCATTTGTCAAGAAAATTTGTAAACACTTTTGCTTTGTAAACTCACTGGAGTATTGTGAGTATCACAGAATGTAAGCAGTTGTGGGGATGCCTCTGATGGAATCAGAAGTGTTTTTGATTATGCCACTAATTATGTAATTTGTGGTGAGATTAAGTTTGCCATACGTCGCAGATTTCGCTGACAGACCGCGATTTTATGCTCGAAGATGGTCGTCCTGGACGGTGACAGACCGCGATTTTATGCTCGAAGATGGTCGTCCTGGACGAAGAGGAATATGGAAAAAAGAACACATTGACACCGGTGTGTCAGACCCACCATACTTGCTCCGGACACTGCGAGAGGGCTGTACAAGCAATGATCACACGCACGGCACAGCGGACACACCAGGAACCGTGGTGTTGGCCGTCGAATGGCGCTAGCTGCGCAGCATTTGTGCACCGCCGCCGTCAGTGTCAGCCAGTTTGCCGTGGCATACGGAGCTCCATCGCAGTCTTTAACACTGGTAGCATGCCGCGACAGCGTGGACGTGAACCGTATGTGCAGTTGACGGACTTTGAGCGACGGCGTATAGTGGGCATGCGGGAGGCCGGGTGGACGTACCGCCGAATTGCTCAACACGTGGGATGAGGTCTCTACAGTACATCGATGTTGTCGCCAGTGGTCGGCGGAAGGTGCACGTGCCCGTCGACCTGGGACCGGACCGCAGCGACGCACGGATGCACGCCAAGACCGTAGGATCCTACGCAGTGCTGTAGCGGACCGCACCGCCACTTCCCAGCAAATTAGGGACACAGTTGCTCCTGGGGAATCGGCGAGGACCATTCGCAACCGTTTCCATAAAGCTGGGCTACTGTCCCGCACACCGTTAGGCCGTCTTCCCCTCACGCCCCAACATCGTGCAGCCCGCCTCCAGTGGTGTCGCAACAGGCGTGAATGGAGGGACGAATGGAGACGTGTCGTCTTCAGCGATGAGAGTCGCTTCTGCCTTGGTGCCAATGATGGTCGTATGCGTGTTTGGCGCCGTGCAGGTGAGCGCCACAATCAGGACTGCATACGACCGAGGCACACAGGGCCAACAACCGGCATCATGGTGTGGGGAATGATCTCCTACACTGGCCGTACACCTCTGGTGATCGTCGAGGGGACACTGAATAGTGCACGGTACATCCAAACCGTCATCGAACCCATCGTTCTACCATTCCTAGACCGGCAAGGGAACTTGCTGCACTTCCGCATGTATCCCGTGCCACCCAACGTGCTCTAGAAGGTGTAAGTCAACTACCCTGGCCAGCAAGATCTCTGGATCTGTCCCCCATTGAGCATGTTTGGGACTGGATGAAGCGTCATCTCACGCGGTCTGCACGTCCAGCACAAACGCTGGTCCAACTGAGGCGCCAGGTGGAAATGGCATGGCAAGCCGTTCCACAGGACTACATCCAGCATCTCTACGATCGTCTCCATGGGAGAATAGCAGCTTGCATTGCTGCGAAAGGTGGATATACACTGTACTAGTGCCGACATTGTGCATGCTCTGTTGCCTGTGTCTATGTGCCTGTGGTTCTGTCAGTGTGATCATGTGATGTATCTGACCCCAGGAATGTGTCAATAAAGTTTCCCCTTCCTGGTACAATGAATTCACGGTGTTCTTATTTCAATTTCTAGGAGAGTAACATTACAAGTGTTGCTGTCAGCTGGGATCTGTTGCTGGTAACGAAGTTTTGTCTGTTGCAGAAGAAGAAATGACAAACATTTGTATATTTGCAGTTTATATATATATGAAGTTACAATTACTTGACGAAAGAAGACCTGAGAGCTACTGAACAAAGTCGTATCAACAGTGAACAGATAGCGTCAACAATGGCAGTGCATTCACCTCGTCTTACACGAGGCGATAACCTTCTTGCTCTGTGGAACGATACCATGAGGATTATGGGCCATGTATGAGGAAGTGTCGAATTCATTACCGTTGCACCTCATTACTTCTTACAGATCTCAGTTCTTCACCCAATACATGAAGGTATCTGTATGCATATAAAGTAATTTATGATATGCAAAATGCGTTTTCACACTCATAATGAAAGCAATACATGTGGAGTTTGGATAGATGTAGTATGCACACGTAAATAGCTTTCATAAACTCTACTGCAGTCTTCGCCATCTCCACAGCGACAAAGTTCGTATTGAATATGGTGACCACCTTAAAATATGATCTGGAGAAGCATTTTCTTATGTCACAATGGCCATCCCACTCCGTCGTAATAAAAATTTCACGCCGTTCTATCAAATTCTCGATTGTTTTGCCGAAAATTGAATTATTCATTAATTTATAAAAATCTTTCTCACAGTCAATCATTGCGGAAGCTCTCTGTCTTGTATTCAAATCAATATACTCCTTCAACCAGCGGGACCGCTTGAAGGAGATAGCCTTGAAGATTCTAACCAGTTCCATACACAAGCTGAGACGCTGCTGGAGGTTACAATAATGCATAACATATCTCCACTTATTCCCCAGCATTGTCATCAGTTTTGGGGTGGAGCCTCCTCACGGAACTAGTTGCTCAGGACACAGCGGCAAATCGGTATGCATATCATGCCAACTAATAGGGTATGTGAGTTCTGCCGCCACCACATATCTTACATCAGCCGCCATAGCACCCATGATTTTCCACCTAATCCCTTGCATTAATCTTCGGGCACCCATCAAAACTCACCCGTCAGCAGTGATTGTTGCATGGTGTGCCCGTATAAGTTATTTACATTGAAGTACATTATGTACATCGAATCAAGGGATGCTTTGAACCTGTCACACATCCGTGGGCTATTTTCCTTAGCATGCCTATGGACATGTTGGAAAAGTCCTCCACAGATCCCTCGCTGAAAGAAAGGAAGCTCGTCACCATTGGGCAATGATTCAATGCTGCACTTCATTTTCCTGAGCATTGTGTCCCAAGATAATCCAGGTGCCTTGTCACAGAATGCAGGATCATGCATAGACTCTGGCATTTCTTGAAAACATCCGCAAGGAAGTGCATGTCCATGTCCATGTAAAGCCACAAGTACTCTCCTAAAGTAGAGATGTTGTATTCCCGCCAGATACTCACGTCAAGCTCGTACGCTAGGTCCATTATGGCATCGCCTGTAAGGTTGCTGGAGAATGCAGTTATGTCACGTACCCTGGTTTCATTGAGTTTTGCAGTACTATCCACATACTCGTATGGGGAAACCCCCTCCCTAGTCACAAGTATAACTTTTTCTCATCAGGAAATGCGGATCGAATGATAAGCATATCCTCCCCAAGGGAGAGTTTCAACGAGTCTTTGGAGTGGCGCCTGCATAGAACGTAGCATATCAAGGAAGCGGAGCGTATTCTTGACTTCAGTCGTTTGGGGAATGAAATGTGTTTCTCAACACTCTCAGGTTGGACACTGACCTGATTTCTGTCGCAACCGAAATCAGCCAAGCGGGCAACTAGCAAGTGAGCGTCTTACCCGCTTATATTATGGAAGAAAACGGGTATGTGCCTTGGTAGCGGGAACTTCAAATTGCACATATTGTGAGCTGCGCCACAGAACTCCCCCGTAAGATGACAGTGGTTCCTATGAGGAATTTCCACATTTCTGTCTAAAGATAGCCCGCAAATTGACATTCAACCGCATTATTTTACAAATCTTCGTTCTCCAGCGATCTGGTCGTGGGAACGTTGTTGCTGTAAAGCTTATCAACCTCCTATGAAAGTCGTTCATGCTCAGTGAACACCCAACCACAGGATTATCCCCGACATAAGATTTATGGTAGTTAACACTCGAATCTTAGGATGAAACAATTTGATACGCTGGTGCATATGGTACGTGTTTTCCCGTAAAGGTTGTATGTGAGGTCGTAGGGACACCTTCACAGCAGGTCATAGAAGCGATGAGGCATGCAAAGTAGATGAACACTGCAAATCGGCATCGCTCCTCATAGTGAGCACATTTAAACTTTATTAATTTGTTTTCGCCGGCCCTTGCTGGCCGAGCGGTTCTAGGCGCTTCAGTCTGGAACCGCGCGACCGCTACCGTCGCAGGTTCGAATCCTGCCTCGGGCATGGATGTGTGTGATGCCCTTAGGTTAGTTAGGTTTAAGTAGTTCTAAGTTATAGGTGACTGATGACCTCAGATGTTAAGTCCCATAATGCTCAGAGCCATTTATTTAATTTGTTTTCCTCAGCAGGCATAATATCACGTCCTCGGAAGCGCAATTTACTAGATGCGGCGCTAATAACCTGTCTGAGGAAACACAACTGATGAACCTTAAGCAAAAATACAGTTTACTATCACGCTTACTCAGTTGGGCGGAAAGGAGTCGGAACATGTCTTTGATTCAAGCATAATCATAATGATCACCTTCAGAGACAAGCAGCATTTCTTTACATTAATCTTATGCACACTGGTAAATTTTGAGAAAAGCAGGGGCCAATGCATGTGTGTTTATTGATTATTTTATTTACGATCATATTGAGGAGCAAATATCTAAGCTCGTGGAACGTGTCAGTACATGAAATTACAACATAAAGGTAATAACAGATAAAATAATGTTTATGAACCCAAAAACGTCAAGCCATAAGTTTAAGTAAACGCACTCAACAATATAACATAAAAATCAGCTTAATTTTTTTAAGGAACTCCTCAACAGAATAGAACGAGTGACCCATGAGGAAACTCTTCAGTTTACATTTGAAAGCAGGTGGGTTATTGCTAAGATTTTTGAATTCTTGTGGTAGCTTACTGAAAATGGATGCAGCAGTATACTGCACACCTTTCTGCACAAGAGTTAAGAAATTGCGATCCAAATGGAAATTGAATTTCTGTCGCGTATTAACTGAGTGAATGCTGCTAATTCTTGGCAAGAAGCTGATATTGTTAACAAGAAACGACAGTAAAAAATGTTTCTGTGGTCTTCAGTCCAGAGACTGGTTTGATGCAGCTCTCCATGCTACTCTATCCTGTGCAAGCTGCTTCATCTCCCAGTACCTACTGCAACCTACATCCTTCTGAATCTACTTAGTGTATTCACCTCTTGGTCTCCCTCCACGATTTTTACCCTCCTCACTGCCCTCCAATATTAAATTGGTGATCCCTTGATTCCTCAGAACATGTGCTACCAACCGATCTCTTCTTCTAGTCAAGTTGTGCCACAGATTTCTCTTCTCTCCAATTCTATTCAATATCTCCTAATTAGCTATGCGATCTACCCATCTAATCTTCAGCATTCTTCTGTAGCACCACATTTTGAAATCTTCTATTCTCTTCTTGTCTAAACCATTTATAGTCCACGTTTCACTTTCGTACATGGCTACACTCCATAAAAATACCCTCAGAAACCACTTCATAACATTTAAATCTATACCCGATGTTAACAAATTTCTCTTCTTCAGGAACACTTTCCTTGCCATTGCCAGTCCACATTTTATATCCTCTCTACTTCGACCATCATCAGTTATTTTGCTCCCCAAATAGAAAAACTCCTTCATTACTTTAAGTGTCTCATTTCCTAATCGAATTCCCTCAGCATCACCCGATTTAATTCGAATACATTCCATTATTCTAGTTTTGCTTTTGTTGATGTTCATCTTATATCCTGCTTTCAACACACTGTTCATTCCATTCAACTGCTCTGCCAAGTTCTTTGCTGTCTCTGACAGAATTACAATGTCATCGGCGAACCTCAAAGATTTTATTTATTCTCCATGGATTTTAATATCTACTGCAAATTTTTCTTTTGTTTCCTTTACTGCTTGCTCAATATACAGATTGAATAACATCTGGGATAGGCTACAACCCTGTCTCACTCCCTTCCCAACCACTGCTTCCCTTTCATACCCCTCGACTCATAACTGGCATCTGGTTTCTGTATAAATTGTAAATAGCCTTTCGCTCCCTGTATTTTACCCCTGCCACCTTCAGAATTTGAAAGAGAGTATTCCAGCCAACATTGTCAAAAGCTTTCTCTAAGTCTGCAAATACTATATACGTAGGTTTGCCTTCCTTAACCTATCTTCTAAGATAGGTTGCAGGGTCAGTATTGCCTCACGTGTTCCAATATTTCTACGGAATCCAAACTGATCTTCCTGAGGTCGGCTTCTACCAGTTTTTCCATTCGTCTGTAAAGAATTCGTGTTAGTATTTTGCAGACGTAACTTATTAAACTGATAGTTTGGTGATTTTTACATCTGTCAGTACCTGCCTGCTTTGGGATTGGAATTATTATATTCTTCTTGATGTCTGAGTGTATTTCGCCTGTCTCATACATCTTGCTCACTAGACGGTAGAGTTCTAATGGAATGTTGTCTACTCCCAGGGCCTTGTTTCGACTTAGGTCTTTCAGTGCTCTGTGAAACTCTTCACGCAGTATTATATCTACCATTTCATCTTCATTCACATCCTCTTCCATTTGCATAATATTGTCCTCAAGTACATCACCTGTATAGACTCTCTGTATACTCCTTCCACCTTTCTGCTTTCCCTTCTTGTCTTAGAACTGGGTTTCCATCTGAGCTCTTGATATTGATACAAGTGGTTTTCTCCAAAGGTCTCTTTAATTTTATGTAGGCAGTATCTACCTTATCCCTAGTGATATATACCTCTACATCCTTATATTTGTCCTCTAGCCATTCCTCCTTAGCCATTTTGCAATTCCTGTCGATCTCATTTTTGAGATGTTTGTATTCCATTTGCCTGCTTCATTTACTGCATTTTTATATTTTCTCCTTTCATCGTTAAATTCAATATATCTTCTGTTACCCAAGGATTTCTATTAGCCCTCGTCTTTTTACCTACTTGATCCTCTGCTGTCTTCACTATTTCATCTTTCAAAGCTACCCATTATTCATCTACTATATTTCTTTCCCTCATTCTTGTCAATCGTTCCCTATTGCTCTCCCTGAAACTGTCTACAACTCCTCGTTCTGTTAGTATTTCCAGGTCCCATATCCCTTAAATTTCCACCTTTTTGCAGTTTCTTCTGTTTTAATCTACAGTTCATAACCAATAGATTGTGGTCAGAGTCCTCATCTGCCCCTGGAAGTATCTTAAAATTTGAAACCTGGTTCGTAAATCTCTATCTTACCATGATATAATCTATCTTAAATCTTCCAGTGTCTCCAGGCCTCTTCCTAGTATACAGCCTTCTTTTATGATTCTTTCAACCGAGTGTTAGCTATGATTAAGTAATGCTCTGTGCAGAATTCTACCAGGCAGCTTCCTCATTCATTCCATAACCCCCATTCCATATTCACCAACTACTTTTCCTTCTCTTCCTTTCCCTACTATCGAATCCCAGACACACGTGACTATTAAATTTTGGTCTCGCTTCACTATCTGAATAATTTCTTTGATCTCATCATACATTTCATCAATCTCTTCGTCATCTGCGGAGCTAATTGGTACTTGTAACTTGTACTATTGTGATAGGCGTTGGCTTCGTATCTATCTTGGCCACAATAATACGTTCATTATGCTGTTTGTGATAGGTTACCCGCTTTCCTATTTTTTATTCATTATTAAACCTACTCCTTCATTACCCCTATTTGATTTTGTACTTATAACCCTGTATTTACGTGACCAGAGTCTTGTTCCTTCTGCCACCGAACTTCACTAATTCCCACTATATCTAACTTTAACCTATCGATTTTCCGTTTTAAATTTTCTAACCCATCTGCTCGATTAAGTGATCTGACATTTCACGCTCCGATCCGTAGAACGCCAGTTTTCTTTCTCCTGATAACGACGTCCTCTTGAGTAGTTCTTGCCCGGAGATCCGAGTGGGGGACTGTTTTACCTCCGTAATATTTCACCCAATAGGACGCCATCATCATTTAATCATACAGTAAAGCTGCATGCCCTCGGGGAAAGTTACGGCTGTAGTTTCCCCTTGCTTTCAGACGATCGCAGTACCAGCGCAGCAAGGCCATTTTGGTTAGCGTTACAATCCCAGATCAGTCAATCATCCAGACTGTTGCCCCTGCAACTACTGAAAAGGCTGCTGCCCCTCTTCAGGACCCACACGTTTGTCTGGCCTCTCAACAGATACTCCCCCTTTGTGGTTGCACCTACGGAAGGGCCATCTGTATCGCTGAGGCTCGCAAGCCTCCCCACCAACGGCAAGGTCCATGGTCCATGGGGGATATGTATATATATATTGAGAGGGCAATGTCAAAATATCCAGACTAGTGAACAGGGGTCGACACGAGGTTCGAGAAATTACACCTCTTATTGACCGAACTGCACTGTGAATAATGACCTTTTGCTGTCTGTTTTTAATGTAAGAGGTGAACCAATTGTGAGCTACACCCTGTATTCCATAATTGTCCAATTTCTGGAGCAATATTTATTGATCAATACAATCAAAAGCCTTAGTTAAATATGAATATGAACTACCAAGTAAGCAAATAATTTGTTTTTGTAAATATTTGGTTATGGTGTAGAACTGTAGAGAAAAATTTAGTGTGTTAAAAAATTCTCGTCGGTAACTAACTTTCTCTTCCAGGATTTTATTCTGGATTGAAAGGGCAGACAGGAGAAGGAGTCTATACCACAGTGAACTCTTCCAGTCGAGGTCCAGCCTCTAGCGGAGAGCCAAAAACTAGAAATGCCACGTGAGTGTTAAAAAATTTCATAATAGAAGTAATATAATTTGTTTTTGTACCTTTAGTTTATTTCTTATTTCATTCTCGTTCTTCGTTCTTGTTATATCTCAAATGGTGCAAACGCAGCTTGAGCTGGAGGAAATGCTAGAGACAGAAAATACACCAGCTGAACGCTGTGGAATTGCCTCCGGCAGTGAATACTCAGCGCCAACAGTCATGTTAAGTATAGAAAAAAAGCTGTATCTATGTAGTAGTTGTGATGTAATCGAAAAAAAAAATTTTGTTTCATGTTGTTACAGCAACGGTTCTAGAAGGTTAGACTTCCTTGAAAGGCAACTGGAGGCTATTCACCAACTACAACAGCAGTCTCCACCACCCAGACAGCAGAGCAGGTAAGTAAAAGAAATAATTGTAATTTTTTGTTAGTTTTTTTGAGACTGCAGTGTATGAGGTTTCTCTTCTTCTCTAACAAATCTGTATATATATATTTGTTTTTGTTTTTGTTTTTGTTGATGAGATGGATCGAAGGCACCACATTGATTCTGGTCAGGATGAGATATCTGAATGGGTCAGGGAAATGGCTCTACATGAGGAGCTGCAGGGGCAGTGTGACCTGATCCTTTCAGAGGAGGGTTACTTTCCTGAAGGGGTGGTAGAAATACCTGAAAATGTTGATGAAATGCGCGCGCCATAGACACAGAACGTGAGAGGTAATTATTCACTCTACTTATATAACAATGTGATAATCTGTATTCCTTCCTTCCTTGCAGCAGCAGCAAGCTCTGTCTGGAACGCTGCGTTTAATTTTTTTTTCGGTACCCAGCTGCCGGATTCTCAGTCTTTGTGAAGGAGATTCACGCCCCAGAGGCGTCTGCAGTCACCAATTATTCTAATTGCGGTATGGTGTCACTGTCCTTCACTAAAAGGACGGAGATGGAACTGCCGCTAGCCACAGGATCAGCTCTGCTACTAGTAATACTGGTAGTAGGGTGATGAGGCCCATCATGATGATGATGGAATCGGCGAGGTGCACAGGAGTGTCTGCCGAGGCACACGTATCTTTCATTGCCAGCGATGTTTCTGACAAGGCTGAGAAGGAGGATGAGGCGGCGCTACAGTGTCAGACCAATGGGAACAGCCCGTGGAGATGACTGCTGATGCAGCTGCTGCCTCAATAGGCCTGACCTGTTAGCCTCGTTGCTCATTCTACACATGCAGCGCTGAGATGGCTGTGGGTACCGTGGTGGCGGCTTCTTGCCTGACGGCTAGTGGTGTTCTTGCCAGTGAGGTATACTTCAACGGGTCCTGCTTTGATGAGGTAGGTACAGGTGCCGCCGGCGCCCACATCATGGTGTGCTGCAGATGCAGAGATGTGGCTGCTGTAGAAGAGAGGGAGAATAACGAATTTTGCTAGAGAGTTACATAAATCCCTGTAGAAACTAAGTTTTTATTTAATTCAACAGCAATGCTTAGAAAATGATTGGATACTACTGTAGGAATGTATGACATATCAGTAACAGAAATATTTTTACTACGAACAGACTTTATATCGTCGACCTTGTGCTGCTGACCAGACACTTCCTTCTCCACTGACCGTATGGTTTTAATTTTATACTTTGAATTAGCTATTATATTTGCGAACAATTAAGGAGCAACCACACTGTGAACTGAAGATGGTAGAATGAGACCGGGTGTGGAGGGAGTAAGCTTTACATAGACGAACTGATTTGTTGGGAACCAATCGGGAATGGTGGTGATGGAAAGTTCTGAACAGTATTTTCAGGAGCCAATGGGAGTGTAGCATTCCACTCCACCTGCTAATAAAAGCTGGTCCGAGCATGCAAGACAAATTGGTGCTGATCCGCAAGCCATGGATTTCGTCCACTTTTGCATCCGGATTCTAGCACACTCTGGAAATACTAACTTGTTCCACTGATCTGTTCTTTGTGCTGGATGCGCTCGTTGATCTGGCCAGAGAGGAGTGCTTCCGGTAGCTGGTTCACTCTGTGGCGAGCTGCGGTTGAGGATGGATGCACCACTTCACGGATCCCAGTAGAAGGCCATGCCTCGTGTAACAAACTACCGTGATATCGTTTTTAACAATATTTTTCACATGATGTTGAATCGTCTTCAGAGTTTCGATGGGGCGTATCTGCGCTCTTTTATTTTAGTTTCAAATTATAAACAATATTCCTGCACAATGCAATTTCGAGTGTATTTACTTTCATTTATTTTTACGTGATGTATATGCGTTCCACGTGCACCTGGGAAGACAGTGCAGTGTTTTGTGTGTGAGTGTATTGGAAACAAATTGTTTAAAGCAACATTTGCAAATGTGTTGAGGCGTCAAACACTTAACCTGATTTTTTTATGCATGCAAATATTCTAAATAAGTATTAATCGGTAGTTTTAATTAATATTTCCTACTGTGCAAATGTATATTCAGTTTGTAAAATCCATCCCACCAAATTGTTTACCGGTTTATTTGTGACACATCTTGAAGCAAACTGATGTACAAAGACCTTTTAGACACATATTTAATTGGATTTAATAACTCCTGAAGCAACTCATCCTCAAAGCCAAGGGAAGGCTATGGTACTCCCTATAAAAGCGTGTGAAGTGTATCAAGGAGGAAAACTGGATGTAGACTGAGAAGTGGCAGAACCTTCCGCGATCGTTTCAAAGTCTGGGTTTAAGTGTGACGGTATTCCTCGTAAGAAAACATGTAATTACATCGCAAATTGTTTAAATATTTTTGCATCATCTGCGGAGCTCTCTCTCTATTTGTGCAGTGGTACATTTAGTTCCTGTGACTTCTTCGAGGTATGTATTTGACAAAATTGCGCACATTGCTTAGACACCAGATTTAACAGCTCCTGAAGCAGTTTGTGTTCGATGACAAAGGGTATCCGTGAGCCAAAAAGAAAGAAAGAAGGCTGAGGTATTTCCAGTGAAACAGTACCTGTGCAGTTTCCAGTGGCTTGTGGCCAGTGTGGACTGGCTCAACGCATGGCTCCTTACAGCGGCTGCGACTCTGGTATACAGAGTGCACATGAGGAAGTTTTTCAGATATGTTTAGTGTGGTCTGTGACAGCGTAATTACTTGGTTCCTTTCGCTAACGGAATAAAAGAAAGTACTATAATATTTCAACATCGTCTAAACTGATTAAATATAAGCGTCAATTTCAAGGTGTGTTTCTGTTTCAGAACTAAATAAAAATAACCTTAAACAAATTGTTTAAACAATTCTTCCTTGTGCACACCATGTTATCGTACCTTTGTGAGGTCCTCCCAATTCAGCAGCTCTACATAGATTATAGATTGAGCGAATTTCTCGCCATTATTTTTCCTGGGCTGGAATCTTGGATCATGTCATTGGGGGGGGGGGGGGGGGGGGAGCTAACAGTGCCCTCTGATGGTGGTGTTCTGAACTAGATCTGTGGGCCTCCAGGCTTCAAGGTGAACACACTGGATGGAGCAACTGTCTACTGCTCGATCAGTAGCAACTCAAACTGTTTAAATAAACAATATACCGCAATGCATACAAAATAAAGAGCTATGTCAGTGCTATCTGGCAGCTCAGCACAGATTCAGTCCTTTTCCCGCCAATTTCCATGTGAGGGAAGGGATGGGAGGGGATTGGAAGGAGGATAGTGGGGAGGAGTGCAGGGGGTGGAGTTAGTTTAGTGGAGGTAGCTCAATTGACCTATTTTCCCAACAAAATTTGAATTTTCTGTCATACATTCAGTGTGAGATTGCCACATCTATGGCCGCCATCTTGTGTCTGCCATCTTGAATAAATCTGGCATCAGCACAGAGTGGGGCGATGCTGCCTTTGCCTACTCTAGTTGCCTGCCATCACATTTTGACCAGAGGTAAAAGGGTTCATGTAGTCACAGAACAACATTCCAAAGGTTATTGCTTGCATGGTATAAACATTCTGTTGCAACCAAGTGCATATTTCCCAATTTTAGGGCTAAAATATTTGGGAATCAGCAAGAGCATGCAACTTAATACCATGATTTATTGGTTTTCTGGGTGTATATTGCCAAAAGCTGCACTTTCCGCTGCTTCCTTCCAGTTTCTTATCTACTGTAACTTTTTCTATGAGAGTATAGGACTTAAGATAGTCCTATACAAACACAGAAAATATTTTACAAATAACTGTATGTTGTCTAAATGTATCATGATTGCCAACTCTATGACAGCGTGTGATGAATTTTAAAACCTTCATGCTTATAACAAGAAGAAAAAATGGTTCAAATGGCTTCTGAGCACTGTGGGATTCAACATCTGCTTCCGTTTGCAACAGACACCGTCTCTCTAGGTCAGTTACTAAACGAAGTGGAACGAAGAGACTCCAACGTTTTACCATTTGGCTGCAACGTGCCTTCTGTGCCATGTAACAAAGTCAAGATTCCACCGTATATGTCGCAAAAGCTGAACCTATGATTCAAAATGTTGGAACTTTCCTATACTGCCTATAGGTTGAGTAATGACAATTTACAGATTGTATTTACCAGCGGGGCTTTGGACGTTCAGACTCTACTGTTATTGTCACACATTATTCATTCCACCCTCAATGTGGGGAATTATGAACAAGTCAAGGAAAGTGTAGTTCAATGCGTAAGTAAATCAGTGGAACTAAGTCTACAACAGGTCTACAATGAGGTTCTTGGTGAAAAATTTGGATCAGAGTTCTGGTGTCACCTTCAAATAGGCACTAAATACCTTGCTGTCATGCACCCTCACATACATATCCATCCATCCAGCCATCCGTCACCGTCAAACTCTGGTAGCAGATGTAGAAGTTGCAGTGGTTTCCATTAACAGTGATGGCTTGTCTTTGGAGTTAACTGTTGTTGACAATGTCGAAAGTAATGAAATTTTCACTGTGCAGTGGAGTGTGCGCTGATATGAAACTTCCTGGCACATTAAAACTGTGTGCCGGACCCAGACTCGAACTCGGGACCTTTGCCTTTCGCGGGCAAGTGTTCTACCGACTGAGCTACCAAAGCACGACTGACGACCCGTCCTCACACCTTTAATTCCGCCAGTACCTCGTCTCCTACCTTCCAAACTTCACAGAAGCTCTCTGCCGAAACTTGCAGTTCTAGTCTCGGTCCGGCACACAGTTTTAATCCGCCAGGAAGTTTCAATGTTTACAGTATTTTACAAAATAGCAGTTTGGGGGTGACTACTCTAACATGTAATGGCATCACTACGGTAATTTCAATAAACGCTACAAGAGGGCACCAGCTTCCCCTAGAGGCCCAGAACCGCACGTTGCAACACGATGTGAGCGACCACCAGTGGCAGCTAAAAGAAATGTCGAATAAAGAACTGCCTTATGCCTGCTCAGAAGGCAACGTCCGTTGCAACAAGCACCGCAGTGTCTACGAACTACGGCAACTTCAGATTATTATTGGAACGACATAAGTTTCCGAATGGTTCAAATGGCTCTGAGCACTATGGGACTTAACATCTGAGGTCATCAGTCCGCTAGAACTTAGAACTACTTAAACCTAACTAACCTAAGGACATCACACACATCCATGCTCGAGGCAGGATTCGAACCTGCGACGGTAGCAGTCGCGCAGTTCCGGACTGAAGCGCCTAGAACCACTCGACCACCACGGCCTGCTAAGTTTCCTAACTGAAGTAAGAAAGTGCATCTCTTTTTGCACTTACGAACGACAACATTGACTGGATTTAGGCCAAGAAGAGGCGCTTACGCATCAACAACTACGAAAGGTTTACACATCAACAATCACAAAAGTGATGTTAGCTGTTAGTCACGACTTTTTGATGTTTCCGCCAACAACCGGCCGTCGCCCAATCAGTGAATGAATATGTCTTCATACCCTGCACTAGCGACGTAAACGTTAATGAAACATCGGAGCTTCACAACGTTCCAGGTGCTTCTCGCGGACCAGTCCGATTATGCGTCACAGTCACTTGTATTTCGCACATACATCATTGGCTCAGGAACAGACGTCATTCTACTGTCAGTGAATCAGGACAAACAAACTTTAGCCGACTCAAGGCTTACAGCTGCTAATAACTCCAAGATTCCTACGTTTGGTAAATGATTTTTTTTCTTTTTTTTTTTGGCAAACGCACTTTGGCTGTGAATCTAGGCTTCAAGAAAACTTTACAGTGAAATTTTTACTAGCTGCTGCCATGGAATTCATTCTATGTGATGATTTCTTGCACCATTACAACAGTGAAATTTCCGTACACCAAGCAAAAATCCGCTTGGGTTGTGCAACTTATTTACTCTTGGAAAAGCAAGCATCTGTCATACCCTTCATTGCACTTTGCCTGGTGGCATGCCGCAACATAATGACGTTCACTCCAAAAGATACCATGATGACTGGTTTACATTCTTGTAACTTCTTGAGGTGTTGGGTGTTATCATGGATATCAATGTTTTCATGCACAGTATTTCGAGAATGTGACTAATTGTCTCCATCAGGTATTACCTGAGACTACTAGCTCAGTGGAATGAAGTAAATATTTATATCTGCTGTCGCCCCTTAGTATGGTTGGCTCAACGCCGCCTGCGCTCCTGGTACCAGAAACACCCCACACCAATGGTCCCGCAATAGCTTGCTCTCTCCCACCATTCTTTCTTCCAAACTCAGACGCACCTATTCCTATTACGATCCCTGGCCCACCAATACGAATTTGTCTTTTAAATCATGTTTCTGCTTAAGTCTAATGAAACAGCTCTCGGGCCAGTGCAGTGCGTATCCTCAAACCCAGCACAGTGCGCCCACATTTTCTTCGATTGTCGTCTCCCAAGTGTTGAGCAGGAAGAAGTCGTTGGAATTCGGAGGTTAACATGTCGACTCTTCTCGGTGCCAACTTTGGCGATCAAATAACAGTGTGCGCAATAGACTTTACACTACAGTCGTCACTATTTAATGCAGAGTCTCATTTCGATGACGAGTAATTTGCAGCACTGAGTATCGTCTGTACATGTTCCTTACCCCAGTGTATGCCCACAGACATGACACAAGGAGAATTAATCGTTCATTACCAGAAGACTCTTTCAATAATGGCTGACGTGCGTAGCTTTTTCGACAGAAGTCGAAAGTCTGCGCAAGATTTCGGACTGATATTCACTTGTTTCCGGTTTCCGGTTGATCAAAAACGCCCGGCGGATTAACGACGAGGGCCAGTGTGTCGGCCAGGCTGGATGTGGATTTTAGGCGGTTTTCCACATCCCCCTAGGTGAATACCAGGCTGGTCCCCACGTCCCGCCTCAGTTCCACGGCTCGCAGACATCTGAACACTTTCGCACTATTCCATGGATTACACTAGTCGCAGACAGTTGGGGTACACTAATTCCTTCCCGGGGGATAGGAGGTGGCGGCAGGAAGAGCATCCGGCCACCCCTTCAACTGACATTGCCATATCCGATTAACCATGCCGAACCTGCGTATCCGAGGGAAAAACGGCACAAGCAAAAGAAAGAAAGAATTCGCTTGTTTCCTCTTGCTATTAATCTTGCCTTTCAGTATTGTGTGCAAAGAGTGTCTTTATCGAACGTACTCATAAATTACAGCCATGTCAGATTTAGTTACATATAACGTTTCTATGTCCATGAGTTACATCTGCTTTCGTTTACGAGTTCATAGATGCAGTGACACAGCATCGTCTAGTAGGTGAAGTTGACTAAATGATTCGCATATATTTATCTCAGAATATTTCTAGTATTAACTTTGATTATTTTAATACACGGAAAGCTTCACCAGGCTGATTCTTTTTTTCAATTTTATTTGTTTATTTATTTTTTGTCTGGCGCCAAGTTACGCCAGTCGATGGTTGTATGATTGTAAAAATCAAAAGCAAGAAAATAGTTTAAAAACTGAGATGAAATGTTGTATTTTATTTGCAAGGGAAAGGATCTTTAAACTAAAAGAGGATATGATGTATCAAACATTATGTACATGTTTGCAGAAATAGTTTTCTTTTTTCTAATTAATAGTAAAAGAGAGGACGACTGCCTAATGATGTCTAATCATGCATAGATCTGAAATGATGTTTCCTTGCAGAAAGCAAAAAAGCATATCGCATTACACTAAACAGTAATAACAATGATAATTTCACTGTCGGTAGGTTATTACAGTAAATGATGTCTGCAATAGCTGATTTCGTTATTGTAAAAGAGAATCGCGTGCCATAGCTTCGTAGTCTGGGGTCCGACCTAGTTCTTGGTGTGATGTTGGTAGCTTTTTGGAGAGCTCGCTCTCTTTTGGGAATGCTACCAGGCCAGGCGATGTATTACAGGTTCTGTCAAACAGGCGTGCTGACGCAACAGGGCTCACTGCGGCGAATATAGAACTTTCCTCGCTGCTATTTCCAGTGTACCGATCCCTCTGAGCGAAAGTTCGTCAGATGGCCAAGTAACACAGCAGAGGGGCAAAGTGTTCTCACAGCGAGTGCTACACTGAGATGACAAAAGTCGTGGAATAGCGTACACGAGTTATAAAACGGCAGTGCTTTGGACGAGCTGTCATTTGTACTCAGGTGATTCATGTGAAAACGTTTCCGACGAGAGTATAGTCGCACAACGCGAATTAACAGACTCTGAACGCGGAATTGTAGTTGGAGCTAGACGCATGGGACATTCAATTTCGGAAATCCTTTGGGAATTCAATATTCTGAGATCTACCGTGTCAAGATTGTGCCGAGAATGCCAAATTTGAGGCAACACCTCTCACCACGAACAACACAGTGGCCGACAGCTTTCGCTTGACGACCGAGAGCAGCAGCGTTTGAGTGAAGTCGTCAGTGCTAACAGAGAAGCAACACTGAGTGAAATAATAGCAGAAATCAGTCTTGGAGGTGCGACGAAAGTATCCCTTAGGGAAATGCGACGAAATTTGGAGGTCTGTTGCAGTAGACGACCGAAGCGAGTGCTTTTGATAACATTACGACACTGCCTGCAGCGCCTCTCCTGCGCTCGTGACCATACCGGTTCGGCCCTAGACGACTGGAACACAGTGGCCTGGTCTGATGAGTCTCGATTTCAGTTGGCAAGGGCTGGTGGTTAGAGTGTGGCGCAGATCCCACGAGGCCATGGACCCAAGTTGTCTTTAACGTACTGTAAAAGCTGGTGGTGGCTCAATAATGATGTGGGCTGTGTTAATATGGAATGGACTGAGTCCTCTGCTCCAACTGAACCGAGTATTGACTCGAAATGATTTTGTCTGCCATCTGTGGTCTTCATGTTCCCAAACAACGATGGAATTTTGACGGAGTGTGACCGTTCCACAATCGTTCACGATTGGTCTGAAGAACGTTCTGGATAATTGGAGCGAATGATTTGGCCACCCATATTGTCCAACACGAATCCCGTCGAACATTAATAGAACTTCATTTGAATTCATTTATGAGAAACATCTATAGGATTTTGTGTGGTGGATAATCCATTATATTCTGAAGTTGTTCAGATATGTAGAATTTATCGTCGTTTTTATGGGGAGAAAATAACTATTTTAGCTGTTTTCAATGCTTTAAAATTGTAGGCTTTCAGTAGCAGAATAGCTACCTAGTCAACGTGATCGGAGACCCTTGTTTTTCTTTTTTTCTTACTGCAGCTATCGCTGATAGTTTTATACAATTTTTTGCATTTGTCCAGTCAATTAGGACTAGAAGAAAACGAACTGTGTGCTTCTGTAATAAGGAAATCCAATTGGTTTGGCAAGATATATGCAGCTTTTTCTACACAAAGATGAAGAGAATTACAAATGTATTTAACAACTGTTTCGTTCAAAGAGGAGTTACAGAGCTATGGACTCCTACCACTACACTTTTAGGGTCCACTACAATTCCTGTCAAAGATATCCACTACGATCATCACTTTCCAAAATATTCAAATGCTTGTGAAAACCTAAGGGACCAAACTTCTGAGGTCATCGGTCCCCAGACTTACACACTGCTTAAACTAACTTATGTCAAGAACAACGCACACCCTTGTGCCCGAGGGAGGACTCGAACCTCCAGCGGGAGGGGCCGCGCAATCCATCAGATGGCGCCTCAAACCACGCGATCACTCCGTGCGGCTTCACTTACCAATTTTGAATATATAATAGCGTAAATGGTGGAAGCCTGACAACCAGTTAACTGAAGAATGCAATGAAATGTGGTTATAATGCATTTCTTCAAAACAGAAATGTAAAGCTGCTTTTGAGTCTCCACATCTGTGAATTTTAGCATGGAGAATGGTTACGGATAGATAAATAATTAAATCAAAATAAATAATTAAAAGTTGAGTGGCCTCATGATGACGAAACAAGCAAAACTTCTCCAAATCTGCTGAAAAATTAATATTTGGGTAAAAATTTGTAAAACTCTAATTCCTGTCTCTCATACCCCTACATATGGGGAGAGAGGGAGAGTTTTAGTTTTAGCGAATCAAAATTTACGAAGTAAACAAGTATTTTTTATTCATCCGTAACCATTTTCCACGCAAAAAATGAGAACATGGATTTTCTTGAATTACAGCGCCAACTACCAAGAATCAAAACAAATGTTTAAGACAAATGGTTCAAATGGCTCTGAGCAATATGGGACTTAACTGCTGAGATCATCAGTCCCCTAGAACTTAGAACTACTTAAACCTAACTAATCTAAGGACATCACACACATCCATGCACGAGGCAGGACTAGAACCAGCGACCGCAGCGTTCGCTCGGTTCCAGACTGTAGCGCCTAGAACCGCTTGACCACTGTTTAAAACAAAATGTACTTAGTTTTATATGTAGAATCTGATTCTGCAATAAAATGGGGGTTCCCACTTGAAATTTTAATGTTGCTTCCCGCAGGACCCACAGGTGGCGGTAGCGGGCTAATTTTAGCACTAGCAGATGTCCCCCTAAAAAATAATCAACTTCAGATTCTGCACATTTTTTCGTGTGAAACTTATTTTGCGAGTCATTCTGGTTTGTCAACTTAAAATTTACACCCTGTATATTGAGGGATTACAATTCTGAACAACTTAAACAGGAACGATCCCATAGATCGACCCAAAGACTGAATTTTCTTGGCAGAACACTTAGTTGACGCAACAGGCACTAAATATTCGCCGGACGCAGTGGCCGCGCTGTTCTAGGCGCTACAGTCTGGAGCTGATCGACCGCCCCGGTCGCAAGTTCGAATCCTGCCTCGGTCATGGATGTGTGTGATGTCCTTAGGTTAGTTAGGTTTAAGTAGTTCTAAGTTCTAGGCGACTGTTGACCTCAGAAGTTAAGTCGCATAGTGCTCAGAGCCATTTGAACCAAGCCAACTGAACATACGCTTAACTGTCCTGTTGTCTGGCTCTGATGTGCGATATGTGAAGGTATTTTGTTGGCACCCGCCTACATAGTGAGAAACGATCATCGTAATGAAAGAAGTGTTCTTTTTTTTCCCGCACACTGTTGGGTTGTGGAACGCTACAGAAATAGTGTGAAAGGTGTTCGATGAACCCTTTACCAGACATTTGTGTATGAGTTGCAGAATACTCAGGTAGATGTAGCTGCTGATGTGTACTGAAATATCAGTGAATTACATTGACAGAATTTCTAGATGTGAAATTAAATAACGTGACACGGCGAATGTTCATTTGCATATTACAGTGTAGCAGAAAAGTTACTACGAATTTCACGTTCTTGATAGGGAACGCAATATTATTTTAATTTTCTGTCCTAGTGGACCCGAACATAGCAAAACCTGATACATATTTAAAAAAAGAAAACATGGGCGTATGAGTCTATAGGCCTGCTCATGAAAATTAGATCTGATGATATTCCCAAACGGCCAAATATCAGTGGCTTAAAGTGTAGTAGCATCGTAATGAAATGAAGGAAGTGTAATATACAGGTTCAATATTGTAATTATGTAACACATGACGTTATATCCTCATGTTTCGGTGTATGATATATTCTTGTTGCGTAGGTAACCATGAATAATTTTCCTTTTCAAATGCTTCAAATGACTGTGAGCACTATGTGACTTTACATCTATGGTCATCAGTCCCCTAAACTTAGGACTACATAAACCTAACTAACCTAAGGACATCACACACATCCATGACCGAGGCAGGTTTCGAACCTGCAGTCGTAGCAGCAAGGCGGTTCCACAAGCGCCTAGAACCACTGGGCTATAGCGGCCGGTAGACTATTAATCTTATGTATTTGAAATTACAATTGCTTCGTTAATGTCTGGCGACATGACAAAGGTAAGTTTAATCTCGTCATTATGGGAGCTCCGTGGGGTAGATAGATGCATTTATCATCTTCTTCTTCAGAGTTCTAGATACTAGCCATTGTGGCGCAGATCCCACGAGGCCATGGACCCAAGTTGTCTATAAGGTACTGTAAATTTGAATCAAAATTAAAAGTGAGTTCCTTGTTGAGAACGTGCTATATTAGCTACGTGGTCGAAAACACTGACAAATGACTGAGAAGCTTGATCGACATACTGCAGAAATCTGAGTGTGATTAATTCACTCTAAACAAAAATAAAAGTTATATGCTGATGGCATAAGTGTGTCTCGCTTGAGGGTAATCTCCGTATTTTAAACAAGTCTCGGTCAGATGTGACACCGTCCTCACGAATAGTGGAAGTTGTCTTTGTTTGTTTCCATATTTTAGCTTTTGTATTAGATATCTAGGGTTGTAATCACAAACCAGCTCAAAATGTTTCTAATCTGGCTTGATTCGAGATCGGAAAATATCCTTGTCTCTTCATGGCAGATTAAAACTCGCCAGATTCGAACCCGGGACCGTTTGCCTTTCGCGGGCAAGTGCTCTACCACTGAGCTACCCAAGCACGAATCACGCCTCTTCCTCACAGCTGTACTTCTGCCCGTATCTTGTCTCCTACCTTCCAAACTTCACAGAAGCTCTCCTGCGAACCTTGCAGAACTAGCACTCCTGGAAGAAAGGATCTTGCGGAGACACCTGGAAACATCCTTGTCTCACTGTGACACCTATTTCATTATGCAGTTGTGACAAATTGTTTTCACTATTTACGATACGAGCAGTGGTGTAATTTAAAAAGAAACAGAACGCTTTAGTTTTCAGGACAGTGAAGTAATTTTTCCACGTTGGTACTGAATACGTTTCACAGGTCACACTTCTTTTTTGTCAGTGAATGTGAGAAGAAATATAATTTAAGCAGAAGCCGTTGACTAAAGCTGTAAAATATGCTTCGGCCAGGCATAATAAATAACGAGACATTATGCTGATATTCCACTGAACTAGCTGTACCGAATACACAGCGATACTACGAAGTCTCTTTCTCCATATTTTTTTTTTTTTTTTTTTTTTTTGCAACTTCTGACCTACGTAGAATTTGCGCAGATGTATTGTGCAGTGTCTCTAGTATGCCTGTATCACTTCCCGTCATACTTCTTAGTTCTGAGCGCACAGTAAGCACGTAAAGGTGCCTAGAAAATTGTGTCTCCTTCCAAACACGAGGTCCTGCTGAGAGGTATCGTCTGTCTTCATGCAGTCCATATAATGTGCAAGAGCAACGAAGATGTTTCTTATATTTGATCACTCACCTTACAGACCGGACTTGGCTCAATCTGATATTTCGTATCTTCACTCACATGAACCGCTGGCTTGGAGGACAGCATTTTGGCACAGAAAACGAGCTGCGGACTTGCATAGGGAATTGGCTGAAATCACAGGCAGCTGCCTTCTATGACGAGGGTTCTGGAAAATTGGTATCACGCCACGACAAGTGCCCAATTCGGAGCAGTGGCTATGAAGAGAAGTGCCTGTGGTTTCCATTTAGCGAACGTTGAAAAAAAAATTGTCCTCATACGACCTGAGTGCAAACACAGACGTTCGTTCGTCTATAATCCTTATGTACCGTCGCAGTAAAATTTAAGAGAACGTTTCCTGTAGTCAGGAGATTCCAGTGCTGCAAACTTTTTCTCAGGCGCAGAACCTATCACAGTTGAGTAGGAGTTTCCAGTGCTGCAAACTTTTTCTCAGGCGCAGAAACATACAACCTATCACAGTTGAGTAGCAGAAACATATAACCTATCACATCACAGTTGAGTAGCAGGAAATAAATAAATAAAAAATAAAAACCGAGCGAACCTATCTAACCTATCTGAACCTATCTAACCTCCATCTTTGCCAGAACTTCGTACATCAGCCACAAATGTTTCCTCTTTGCTAGAACTTCGTACATCAGCCACAAATGTTTCCTTTCGAGCTTACTTTGACCTCATTCTCTGCATACTACAGCGATCTTTTTTTTTTCTAAAACTTTGTACATCAGCCACAAATTTTTTTTCTGTTCGTGAGACTTCGTTGACCTCTCTCATCAGCCACAATTTTTTTTTTCTGTTTGTGAGACTTCGTTGACACCCCCTCCCCCCCGTCTCTCTCTCTCTCTCTCTCTCTCTCTCTCTCTCTCTCTCTCTCTCTCTCTCTCTCTCTGCATACCATAGCGATCAGATGAGGCTTCGCCTGGAATAAGATTTATTCCTCAACATATACATGTCAAAATGAATTGACGACAAGGCAAAGTAAATTTTTTGCGTTTATTTCTCACTTTCTCACTTTCTTACTTTCTTTACACGAGTTGTCTCTTTATCGATGGGAGGAGGTGAACAGTTCCGGCATTCGCCTTACAACCAAGGGAAACCTCCCGAAAACCCTGGTCGGAACTGAGGGACCACGATGAGCTGTCATGCAGAGGCGTCGTCCTCAGGGTCAGCGGCCGTGGCAGATGCGTAGTGAGTGGAGTGGGTAAACGCCGCTGCTGCGTTGCGTGGCCGACGCCTGGCGGAGAGTCGCCGATGGAAAGCAGAGTCGCGGATGCGTAGAGTCGCAGATGCGTGGCAGCCACTCGTCCACGCAGTACGTCCTCTCGACACTGCACGTCCTCTCGCGCACCCTGTGCACCCACTCTCGTCGACGCCGACGCCCACTCGTCTGAATCTGCAACGTGACCTGTGCACAGCCTGAAAAAGGTCGGCAGGCCTCAGCAGGATACAGAGCCCGTCAGGTCGGCGCGCTCAAGCTTAACTTGGCAGAGGCACATCGCAAACTCGTGGACGCATAGCGTGGACTTCTGGATGTGTAGCGTATAATCGCGGACGCGCTGGATGTGTAGCACAGAATCGCGGACGCGTTGGATGTGTAGCCTCGTGGACAAGCAACGTAGACTCGTGGATGCGAAGCGTAGTCAAGTGGGTGAGGAGCGTAGACTCGTGGATACGAAGCGTAGACTCGTGAATGGGAGGCGTAGACTCGTGGATGAGAAGTGTAGACTCGGGGGTCGCGTAGTGTACAGTCCGAACAGAGCTGCTTCGCAGATGCAAAGAGTGTGAACACGTAGGAATTCTAGATGCGTAATCCTAGGCACATAAAGTCAAAGACATGTAGTTCCAAAAACACGTAAAGGTCACAGAGGGGCAGCCCCAAGCCCCAGACGCCTAAGAGTCAGATCAGTAGCCACCGCCAGTTTGCAGTCGTCCAGGCGATTGGAGTCGCAGGTGGGAAGATTTTATGAATAGCCGCAAAGCTGAAGAGTCGCAGACGAGTATTCGCGACGCACCTGTGGAGAGACGTACTTACCTATACTTACGTGAGAAGTTCTCGCCGTGCAAAGCTGCCGTAGCCCCGTGTTGTCCTCTCCTGCTGCTGAAGTGGTCTGAATTTCAAGAGCAGCGCGTCTCCTTAAATAGCCACTGCGGCTTTGTTGACCCCGCATTTCCGAGGAAACCGTCTGTGCAGGTATTGTTGCCCTGGTCCTAACATTATCACAATCGGTAGCAATACGGTTAGCATATTATCCATGCCATAATTTTTGTGAAGTCAAATACTATCCTAATATTTCTGAGAACGTTGCTTGTAACTGTTTTCACAGTAGAAGTAATGACTTACATCCTCTAAGCAACTACAGAAATGAATTTTCGAAGCTTGATCGTCATCATGATTTTACAACAGCTGCTAGGCTTTTTGCTCCACTTCCATCCACGTCCTTCTATAATCCTTATCGTCTGAATCTATTGGCTGAAAAGAAAAGCCAAGTGATTAGTAATATTTGTGAAATGAAATACCTCATCGTTACTTAGAATGTTCGCCTCTGATTCCATTTCGTTTCATTCTGAAACTACACTACTGTGGACATACCTGGATCAATAGTACTTTCCATTACGAACGCAGTCAATACATTCATCGATATCTATGAGATCGTTCGAAATATTTATCGAAATTTCTGTGTGTGAGACGTCGATGGTGTATTGAGACCGAAGTACAGCGCTCTATCTTCGAAACGACTTCATCTAGGTCGGGTAGAGGGAGCGTAACGTCTTACGAAGACTGTATAATAAAGCCAAAGATGCAAGGAAATGATTCGACAGAATTTATTTGCAGATAATGGACAAATTTTTTGTTTTATACATTTTGACAAAGGCAGATCAT
Organism: Schistocerca gregaria; assembly: GCF_023897955.1. Lineage (NCBI taxonomy): Eukaryota > Metazoa > Arthropoda > Insecta > Orthoptera > Acrididae > Schistocerca > Schistocerca gregaria. Next base: position 816,986,390 of record NC_064921.1, read on the forward strand.
TATGGATTTGTGACTCCATAAGAGCAAGAGCCTTCAGATACTGTTTGCTGTTTTACTTGGTATCTTTCGAAAGTGGGCGAATGACTGGGAAATCTCTAACGGTCGCAAAGGCGTTGGATGTCATCATCTTATTGACGAAAACGAGCGTTGACCAACTTGTAGAGCAGAACGCGTAACAATTTGAGACAGAACTGCCAGATACTGACATTTCTCGGGATAGAATAAGCGTTTAGGATTAACGATCAAACAATCTGTTACATAACACCAATGACCTAGTCAGAATTCACATCGCGTGCGTTACTTTATCCAAGCAATATGGAAGTCATGGTCAGGGTCAATACTATCTCTAATAAAGGCCACCTCAGAACAGTTAATCCGTCTCTTACTAGTCTGGAAGTATTGCGTAACCAGTGTGTAAGTATATGGTATCATGTATCTCCTAATCAACACCAAAAAGACTTCAAAATCCCATGCTACAACAGCTTGCCGGATGTGCGATAACACGCCGCTGTATCCCTGCTCATAACACTGCGGCAGAAAACTGCACATGGTTCAAATGGCTCTGAGCACTATGGGACTTAAGTGCTGAGGTCATCAGTCCCCTAGAACTTAGAACTACTTAAACCTAACTAACCTAAGGGCACCACACACATCCATGCCCGAGGCAGGACTCGAAACTGCGACCGTAACGGTACCGCGGTTCCAGACTGTAGCGCCTAGAACCACTCGGCCACTTCGGCCGGCCAAACAAACACAAACGCGATGGTTGGTCAGAAGCCGTAGCACACGTACACTGGTGCTGTTACACTCTTGGAAGTAGGTCCTACTCATGTATTAGATATATTATTACTAAGTTACGTTAAATGAAACTTTAAGATATTCAAATGTATTAACAGCTATGAACGTTTTTCTTAATCACACTTGAGCTGTGTAGTTTTTATTTAAAAAATCGTGTACAGTCACAGCCTCTGCACTGTGGTGCTCTGTTCGTCGCGCTGTTGATGCACAATAGGAAAATGGCTGAGGCTGCTTCCTATCTCGTAGTGAAACACGCGTGTGGAAGACGGTTAAAAAGTGCATGAAAGAGGTTTGCTTTAATGTTTGTCACAAATTTAGAGAGAGAGTCGGCTTTGAACTTTGTATTACATTCAGCTGAGACATAAATACAAACAGGACGTATGGCTGAATCACACGGGCACCGTATCTCAGCGTGTTCTGTCAGAGGATGAGCTGCCCTCTGTAATAAAAAAACTGAGCGAACGGGTGTCATGGGACGCCCGCCCCGAACAATAACGAACAAAATGAGACCTACAAAAAAGAAAAAAAAACATTAGCGTAACTGACTGAAACTCTACCACAGTGTATGGTTAGCCGGATCAAATCTCGTCTGAGATATGTTTTTTCTCGTTCAATTTGAAACACCTACAACTCGTAATTGTAAAATTCGTCATCATTTTTTGTCAATAATGCACGTCTTGTTATTTCTAACTACATACTGCTCGCGTAATTCCTGTTCTCAATTCAAAAATAAATTCTTAATTATCGATATTTTGTGAAAAACTGTTGATAAAAGTTACTCAAATTAAGGAAACAAACAATTTAATTTTTCAGGCAAAAATGAAAAACCAAATACTCTTTATTTGGACTATGTCCATCGTTTTACACCAGAAATGTAGATAAGTGTCGTAGAAACATGAAAAACAATAATTTTCACAGCATCGATCACAGCATTCAACGCCGGCCGCGGTGGTCTAGCGGTTCTAGGCGCTCAGTCTTGAACCACGCGAGTGCTACGGTCGCAGGTTCAAATCCTGCCTCGGGCATGGATGTGTGTGATGTCCTTAGGTTAGTTAGGTTTAAGTAGTTGTAAGTTCTAGGGGACTGATGACCATAGATGTTAAGTCCCATAGTGCTCAGAGCCATTTGAACCATTTTGAACAGCATGCAAATGCTGCATTTTTGTATTTGCTACTGTACTATTACAATATGAACCCAACAGAACTGATCTGGAGCCAGGTTGTGAGATTTGGCCCGAGAAGTAACAAGACTGTTAACCTGCCAGACGTACTGGAACTAACGCCTGCAGCTTTTTCGTACGTCACTGCCCATCGCTGGAAGGATATAGAACGGCTCGTCGTAAAAGAAAACGAGAAAATGCCCGCCTCGTTGGCTTCGTGCAGTCTGTTGTTAATAGGCTCGCTATCAGCCTAGCAAGTGACACTGTCAGAACTGAAATGTATACACATTAAAAAAAAAAGGTTTGCATCATCCTGCTTCCCAGAACACCTGAAGACAGACGTTGACAGTGGATATTGTATCACAGCCACAGCTCCTTTGACTGTTAAGAGATGTCACTAAACACCCCCAAAGATGTAAACAACCATGTATGAGCAGCGCCTATCAGACGGAGGGGGTCCGACAGCCGATCAGTTCCAGACATTCCATCACGAAGCTGGTACACGGATCGTGTTGCCTGTAGTACAACCAGGCCTAGACGGTCAATACCGCGGTTCGATCGCGTCTGCATTGTTAATTTGTGCCAGGAAGGGCTCTTAACAGGGGAAGTGTCCAGTCGTCTCGGAGTGAACCAAAGCGACGTTTTTCGAACATGGAGGAGATACAAAGAGACAGGAACTGTCGATGACATGCCTCGCTCTGGTTGCCCAAGGGCTACTACTGCAGTGGATGACCGCTACCTACGGATTATGGCTCGGAGGAACCCTGACAGCAAAGCCACCATGTTGAATAACGCTTTTCGTGCAGCGACAGAACGTCGTGTTACGGCTCAATCTGTGCACAATAGGCTACATGATACGCAACTTCACTTCCGACGTCCATGGAGAGGTCCATCTTTGCAACCACGACACCATGCAGCGCGGTACATATGGGCCCAACAACATGCTGAATGGACCGCTCGTGACTGGCATCACCTTATCTTCACCGATGAGTGTCGCATATGCCTTCAAGCAGACGATCGTCAGAGACGTGTTTGGAGGCAACCCGGTCAGGCTGAACGCCTTAGACACACTGTCCAGTGAGTGCAGCAAGGTGGAGGTTTCCTGCTGTTTTGGGGTGGCTTTATGTGGGGCCAACGTACGCCGCTGGTTGTCATGGAAGGCGCCGTAGTGACTGTATGATACGTGAATACCATCTGACTTCCTTCAGGAAAACGACATCGCTCGACTAAAGTAGCCAGCATGTTCTCCTGACATGAACCCTATCGAACGTGGCTAGGATAGGTTGAAAAGGGCTGTTTATGGACGACGTGACCCACCAACCACTTTGAGGGATCTGCGCCGAATCGCCGTTGAGGAGAGGGGAGAATCTGAACGAACAGTGCCTTGATAAACTTGTGGATAGTATGTCACGACGAATACAGGCATGCATCAGTGCAAGAGGACGTGCTACTGGGTATTAAAGGAATCGGTGTGTACAGGAATCTGGACCACCACCTCTGAAGGTCTCGGTGTATGGTGGTACAACATGCAATGTGTGGTTTTCATGAGCAATAAAAAGGGTGGAAATGATGTTTATGTTAATCTCTATTCCAGTTTTCTGTACAGGATCCGGAACTATCAGAACCGAGATGATGCAAACCTTTTTTTAATGTGTATATTTCTCCGATTCAGATAAGGAAGGAGGTAAGAGATTACCAAACGAGTGACTGTAATCAATACCTTGAGTGGCTTCAGTGTTCAACAGTATGTTGAAATCCCTGTAGTATGCTTTTGCGTCACACATAGCTCACTCAGAAAAATTACCCTGTGTTTAAGTTAGTATACTAATTACAAACAAGAGTGATGAAAATTCCTTTGTCAGGTGAAAACGAGAGCATTTCCCTCTCGTCAACTAAGAAGCGCGCGGTAGTGCTGGAGTTTTGTCGAGTATCGTTTCATTCTCTTCAAAAATTAAATGACGTTCAAAGCTATATTGGTTCTTGTCTCCTCTGCCCGCATCTCGTGGTCGTACGGTGGCGTTCTCTCTTCCCACGCCCGGGTTTCCGGGTTCGATTCCCGGCGATGTCAGAGGTTTTCTCTGCCTCGTGATGGCTGGGTGTTGTGTGATGTCGTTAGGTTAGTTAGGTTTAAGTAGTTCTAAGTTCCAGGGGACTGATGACCATACATGTTAAGTCCCATAGTGCTCAGAGCCATTTGAACCATTTTTTTCTGTTCTCTTTTTACGTCTGAACTGCAATTTCTCACATTATTGCAGGTTAGTTGGACTATTGGCTGAGCAGTGCTATTCCAAGTTTAATGCACCGGTAAAGCTGTTGTTCCGCATTATCGGTCACTCTATGTGCGTGGACCACAGCATAAAACGTATCCTTATAATCGTACTTTAATGTACTGGTCACAGATTGGTTTCCGCTCCACGTGAAACGAAATCCAATGAGATTCAAGACTAAAGCAAACGCAGAAGAATATATGGACTAATGTTTACATGAGGTGTATTCTTACAATGAACAGAGTATAGGAACGCACGGGCACTGGAAACCGCCATATGCAGTTTCCTGCATTTTGTAATGTTTTTGTTATTTAGGGACATGGGGTAGTTTAGTGTTGTGTGCAACGTTTGTAAGTGTTACGAGTTCTACACATTTAAGTGCTGCATATTGTGCCCATTCAAAAGTCGCTACTGTTGCGATGCATAGGAACGTTCAGGCGCGGTGTTCGGCGGCGCTGTGGGCAGTGCGACTGTGGCGCCTCCTGCACGAAGTTACTTGCCCTTTGCTGCGGAGCGAACATAGCAATCATTATGCAAATTGCAAGTGGAGGGGGAGAAAGAAAAAGAAAGGGAATGAAGTGATGATATCAGCTGCACGGTGACTTCATGTGGAATCAGCGGCGACGAATGAAAATGTGTCCTGGCCCGAGGCTCGAACCCGGTATCTCCTGCTTACTGGGCAGTTTCGTCAGCCAGTGCACCCCCCCCCCCCCGCCTTCCCCTGACACAGTGTTTATCGCAAATGCGCGGACTATCTCGGGGCACGCCTCTCGGCCGACCCACTTTCCCACCTAACCTCACCACTTACCTGCTGTCTCTCACCGTGTCCTCCGTACTCTCTAATTTTAGATTTCCGCTGAAGGTCGAACGTAAATGTGCACCTGCATTGGAGGATGTGGATTCATAGCCCATCGAAACGTATCAGTGACATGAATACGTGGTGTTTGTTCTTTCTGACACGTCAGGACATGTCCGAAAGAACAGACACCATACATTCATACGAGGTGCGACAATAAAGTAATGAGGCTGATTTTCTTTGCAAGATGTGACAACCCTGAAGGCTTGCGTAGGCACAATATCTTTGACATTGGTCTACAAGCTGCTTCTAGTCCAAGCGGCACATCGATGCAACTGCTCAGTCGTGAGTTGTGCTGTAATACGTAAATACGTTTTTGTATCTCTCATCACGGCAAGGTATGTCATTTCTTTTTGCGTTAAATTGGATGAAAACTTACGGTAAGCTTCAGAAGGCTTTTGGAGAGGAGTTTTTCGTTGGCATAAAATTTTTAGTGAAGGCAGAACGAATGTTGAAGATGAAGACTGCAGTGGACTACCATCAACCTCACGGACGGATGTTAAGTTGACCAGGGTGCATGAACTCGTATGATATGATCTAAGATTATCCGTGATAATGACTGCAGAAGAACTGAACATCAGTCAAGAAATGGTTCGTCAAATAATAACTGGATTCTGCATCACGATAATGCGCCATCCCACGCTGCTCTGTTAGTACACCAATTTTTAACCTCAGAACAAATTTCAGTACTGCCACAGCCACCTTATTCACCAGATATCGCTCCGTGCGACTTTTTCCTATTTCCAGGAGTCAAAACGGCGGTCATGGGACACCATTTTCAAACAACACAGGATGTCCAAAAAGCTGTGACGAGGGTCTTGGAGGATATTACAGAAGATGAGTTTTCGAAATGTTACCAGCAATGGCAGAAGCGCTGGAAAAAGTGTGTGCAATCAGAAGAGAACTAGTCTCAAGGAGACATCACTAAACTTGACTAAAACGGTAAGCAACATTTTTTTTCACATGAGTCTCATTACTTTATTTTTGCACCTCGTGTAATAGCAGTTCTGCGTCGCCACTAGCTTGTCCCTTTAGCGACTATCAACGTTGCCCACTCCGGTGTAGCCTGGACATACCTGTTTAGCTGGCTCTGTTCCGTCAATGGCGCCTTCTACCATCGAATAATATAATGCGCTAGTGGTCATCTGTTAGAGATTGCAAAACCTGGTATACCTCGTTGCATGTACAGGAGTGCTAGATGGCCTTACTTGTTGTCCAGAAAGGCTCTGGTCGTGATTCAAAAAACTGTTGTTGTGGCTGGCCTGAGGTAAGTTGGCTAATTTTATTGTATGATTACAACATTGTAGAACAATAACTGTAAGCACTTACTTCAATAAAATGACCGCGCGGGGTAACCGGACGGTCTAGGCGCCTTGTCACGGTTCGCGCGGCTCCTCCCGTCGGAGGTCCGAGTCCTCCCTCGGCCATGGGTGTGTGTGTTGTCCTTAGCGTACGTCAGTTTAAGTTATATTAAGTAGTGCGTAAGCTGAGGGACCGATGACCTCATCAGTTTGGTCCCATAAGGCCTCACCACAAACTTCCAAAATGTTTCCATAAAATGTCTAGGAGTATGCGTACGGGGCGATCTGATGCGGAGCGACCACATGAAACTAATCGAGAGTGATGCAGATGCCAGACAGATCCACTGGGTGAATACTCAGGAAATGTAGTCCGTCAACAATGAAAGTCGCTTACAAAACACTCACTCGACCAATACGTGAATACTGCTCGTCAGTACGGCATCCGTAGCTGATAGGATTGCTAGAGGAAATAGAGAAGAGCCGAAGAAGAGCACCACGTTTCATTACAGCGGAAGAGTCACGGAGATGTTGAGCCAGCTCCAGTAGGAGACGCTGGAAGAGAGGCGTTGTTCATCGCATTATAATCCACTGTTGAAGTTCTGAGAGCGTACGTTTCTAGAAGAGTCAACCAATATATTGCTTACAGACATTGAAGAGCACTCGGAGGCTTACCAGCAATTGTTCTTCCCGCGAACCATACGCGTCTGGAACAGGAAAAGCGGAAACTGGTACACAATACACCCTCCGCTACACACCATGAGGTGGCTTGGGAATAGTAGATATAGATTTAGATGTGCGTGGTGGTTCCAGTTTTGCTGGTCCGCTGTATTTAATCAGAGCTCAGTGATGGAACAGGCCATAATATGCATAAATTTTATTAATTGTGTTGTTAAATGTGCATGCTTTTTACCCGCCAGGTTAGCCGAGACCGCTACTGCGCTGCTTGCTGGACTCGGATAGGCGCGCCCGTCCCCGGTCGAATACGCCTGGCGGATTACCGTCGAGGGCCGGTGTACCGGCCAGCCTGGATGTCTTTTTTAGGAGGTTTCCCACATCTCCCTAGGTGAATACCGGGCTGATCCCCATTTCGCGCCTCACTTACACGACGCGTAGACGTTTGAAAAACGTTCGCACTATTTCATGATTTACACTCGACACAGACAGCTGGGGTACACTGATTCAGTCCTGGAAGGGGGGGGGGGGGGGTGGTACGGGTGACGGCAGGAAGGGCATCCGGCTACCCATTCACATTAACATAGCCAAACCTGTACCTAACCTCGCTGACTCTGCGCGACCGCGGCATAGAGGCGCGAGCGATAGATAGGTAATTTCTTGCCTATGCAAACAGATATTTGTTAACTTATTGATGTGTAATGCCATTAATGTCACAGCTGTACTTACATGCATAGATAGTAGTACACAAATAAATCTGCTTTATTAAATATGATCTATTAAGCTGCCTTTTACAAGTAATTGTAGTTGCATTTCGTACTTGCTGAGGAAGTTGTATAGTCATTTAACTGTCTAAAATTATGTTGAATTAAACTGATTTGATGAGAGTTATAAATATTGTTCTTCTATTTTAATGAGAGTTATTTTTTTTAAAAAAAGCGTAATGTGTTTTGTAAAGCATCACATTCACGTCAACCTACTCCTTCCACTTAGTTATTACATATAAAATGGATTATACACTGATGGGAGAAAAGTTGCAACACGAAGAAAGAGTTGGGCGACATAAACGAAAGTTGGTAGCCGTGTTCCTAGATCTGAAAGATGATGTCTGTTCAAATTTCTCGCCAGTCGCGTGAGAGTAGCGCTGGTAGTGGCACTATGAGGACGTATTTTACTTTGAGTACACGCTGTAACTGTCGTGAGCGATAGTTGCCTTTGAGACTGGACGTGGTGAGTTGATGGTAGTCAAGAAAGCCTTTAAAGCGACAAAGAGGCCATTATCAACACCTCACTGAGTTTGAACGAGAACGTGTAACAGGGCTACGAGAAGCTGGATATTTCTTCTGCGATACTGCAGAAAGACTTGGCAGGAGTGCAGCCACCGTACATAACTGCTAGTTGAGGTGGTGACGAAGATGTTCGGTCATGAGGAGATTGGGCTCTGGACGGCTATGTAGCACTACCGAGAGGGATGACCGTTGTGTTCGGTGTACGGGTCTAGCGAATCGTAGTGCATCTGCAGCAGCAATATGAGCGGCAATTGGCACCACAATGACACAACGAACAAATCGGTCACTTCCTGGACAACTCAAATGGTTCAAATAGCTCTGAGCACTATGGGACTTAACTTCTGAAGTCATTAGTCCCCTAGAACTACTTAATCCTAACTAACCTAAGGAAATCACACATATCCACACCCGAAGCAGGATTCGAACCTGCGATCGTAGCGGTCACGCGGTTCCAAACTGAAGCGCCTAGAACCGGACGGCCACACCGGCCGGCGTGGACAACTCAGAACCGGACGCTCTGTAGCGTGCACTCTACCGATCCCAAACCATCACAATTTGCGGCTTAAGTAATGTCAAGCGAGAGCTCATTGGAGAGCACGACGTAGGTCTGTCGTGTTTTCTGATGATGGTGCCTCGTACGCAGTTATGGCTGTGTCTTAGTTAGAAGGAAGCCAGTTGAGAGCCTGAAACCAACCTGTCTACGTGCTAGACCCACTGGAGCTACGCCTCTAATTATGGCCTGAGATGCGATTTCGTATCACAGCAGGGGCACTCTCGTGGTTATCCCATGCACTGTGACTGGAAATTTGTACGTCGTCTGGCTATTCGACCTGTTGCGCCGCCATTCATGAACAGCATTCAGGTGGTGTTTTCCAAAGTACAATTTTCTTCCCTAGGGACACGAACGGAGCCTTAGACATTTCTTCACAACGCATTCTAAACCAGAACGCCGGAGATCAATGCTCAAATGAGTTTAGCAGATGAATCCAACAAAATTGCAATGCTGTTTAGTTCATAAAGTAAGCAATAAAAGGTTGTCGCGTCAGAACATTATCGGAACGTACATGGATCTTTACTCTTACAATTGTTCAGGCTTTAGATTTTGAGACTATCAGTTCTGCCGGTGGATTCTGGTTTAAGTGGTATCTGGACATCTGGGTCCTGAGTTTTTCATTACTTCAGACGAACTCTGGTTCAGTCAGTCAACATACGTGAACTTAGAGTCACGTGCCGTTATCCAACAGAATATCCTCCTCAGGACGTTGAGAAGCCGCGGCCTAGTGTCGAGATTGGTTCTTACAGTTTAACTTTTCGGACAGTTTTAGTTTGGCTATCGTGTATACGTTGACATGCAAACAAACCTTGAACGAAACTTCCTGGCAGATTAAAACTGTGTGCCAGACCGAGACTCGAACTCGGGACCTTCGCCTTTCGCTGGCAAGTGCTCAACCACCTGAGCTACCGAAGAAAGACTGACACCCCGTCCTCACAGCTTTACTTCTGCCAGTACCTCGTCTCCTACCTTCCAAACTTTACAGAAGCTCTCTTGCGAACCTTGCAGCACTGGCACTCCTGAAAGAAAGGATATTGCGGAGACATGGCTTAGCCACAGTCTGGGGGATGTTTCCAGAATGAGATTTTCACTCTGCAGCGGAGTGTGCGCTGATATGAAACTTCCTGGCGGATTAAAACATCCCCTAGGCTGTGGCTAAGCCATGTCTCAGCAATATTCTTTCTTTCAGGAGTGCTAGTCCTGCAAGGGTCGCAGGATAGCTTCTGTAAACTTTGGAAGCTAGGGGACGAGGTACTGGCAGAAGTAAATCTGTGAGGAGGGGGCGTGAGTCGTGCTTGGGTAGCTCAACGTCCGGCTTTCGCAGCCGTGCAGTGCGGACGTGTTGTTGTTTCCGCCTGCGGAGCGCGCGCACTCGCTGTTGTTTACATTTCAGCGGCCGTCACTTACGTGTCGCTTACGTGCACTAGAGCCATGGCCAATCGTTTTCGAAAATCAACTTTACGATTCAACTTCTGCAACGAATACGCACGACCAAAGGCCTTGGAAGTGGAACGCTTCCTACGCGACGTTGCTAAGATCCCAGCTTCCGACATCTTGGGCATCCATTTGTCCATATTAAGCAGTACTGTGTACGTGAAAGTTGTCAACGACGCGGTGTGTGAAAGAATACTTCGTGACACCAACCATGGATTACGCTTTTGCCACGGCGACGGCAATGTCGGAGCGGTCACTGTCGACCATGCCGGCTTAGGAATGCGCACCATACGAGTTTTCGAACTCCCGTTCGAGCTACCGGCGGAAGACGTTATCGCGGCTTTCCGCCCCTATGGCACTGTACATGGCCACACTGCCGAACGCTGGGCGCAATTCCAAACGTAACCCGTTCTTAACGGTGTACGGCAGATCACCATCGACCTCCATCGCCACGTGCCATCTTATCTGCAAATTAGCGGGTGCCGAGCGGTTGTCATATACGACGGCCAACCCAAGACCTGTTCCGGGTGCGGAAAAGAAGGCCACCTCAGATCTGAGTGTCTTCAGCGACGGATCACCCAATTGCCAGGCGCTACCGTGGCACCTACGGCTCCGACGACGATTTTACCGATCACCTACGCATCGGCACTCTCTTCTCCTCCCACCGGCCGCCGCTCATCGGACCATGTACCGGTGACCCTTCCAGCTGCTATGGATACCGCCGGGGCCGACACGTCGCGCTCAAAGCCAGACGCTACTACGGCGCCACTACCAACAGCGACGACTTCCGACACCCACCAGCCTGAACATATGGACACCCCTTCATTTGACGTTCCCGCGACGGCCTTCCTCTCAGAGCGACGCGACTCCCTTCCGTCTTCCGACACAGAGGGACGAACCCGCAAACAACGTTCACCTAAGAGGCGCAAGAGGAGGCGTCGTACGGTCTCGGAACGAGACGGATCACCTCCCCCTGATGCTCCAGAGGCCGTCCGACACGACGAGGCCTCAGAGAACCTACACGACGATACGAATGACGACAACATGACGCCGACTGTGGATGTTTCGATGCCAATTCTACTGGCTCGCTCAGGTGCTCCTGAACCAATGGACTCCACCGATGCGACTGCCGCCGAGACGTCCTCCGCCCCTACGACCGAAGTGGAACGTACGACCATCACAACGACAGCGCGCTCAATGGTGTGGAGTGAGGACGTCGATGAGGACCCGGACCACACGCTGGGGACAGAGTTACCCCAGACGGAAGCCTCGTTACGCCGCTGATAACGCCGTCAGGTGGCGCGCGGCACGACTCGCCGTTGCCTCGCCCCTCTTCATCCTCCGCCGGTGGAGTTCCCTTCCACGGCGGGGTACGGCTCCAAACCTACCGAATAGCGACGATCAACACTAACACCATCAGCTCACCCGTGAAACTTCAGCTGCTGCGAGAGATGATATGGGCGTCGGACGTCGATATAGCACTACTACAGGAAGTACACTTGGCCACACTTCCAGACGTCGCGGGCTATAACACTTATCCTTCTCCTGGTGACCACCTGGGACGCGGCGTAGCCATCTACGCCAGAGAAGACATTCCAGTGGCCGATATCACATACCTTCCATCTGCCAGAGGCATGGCCGTCACCGTCATGGGGACGCGTATAGTCAACATTTACGCTCCGTCAGGCTCCACCCGCAGACGCGACAGGGCCCTCTTCTATTCAGAAGAAATCGCTCCTTTGTTTCTTGGACGCTGCGACCATTACTTGTTTGGGGGTGATTTTAATTGTGTCTTGCACCCTAAAGATCAAGTGCCCCACTACAACACCTGTCAAGAACTGCGTCTTGTCGTCCGAGATCTGTTGCTCCGTGACACTTGGGAAGTTCAGCACGGCGACGCCCCTGGACATACTTACCAGACGAGTCACTACGCGAGCCACCTGGACAGAATTTACGTCTCTCGGGAACTCACACCTGCAGTCCAAGGTGCAGAACTTTGGCCCCTGGCCTTTTCGGACCACTGTGCCTACATCTGCAACATTCTCTTCCCCAAACAAGTGGTCTGGCGTAGTCGTGCACCGTGGAAGCTAAACACCTCCCATCTTCATGATCCAGAATGTCTTCAACGTGTTACCGAGACATGGGCCACCTGTGAACGTCGCTTACATAAATACTGCACGACCTTGACCTGGTGGCTGGAATATGCCAAACCTGCCATTCGACGTACTTTGATTCAGTGTGGAAAGGAAGTTGCTATGTGGCGCCGGCACACTACCGACTATTTCTACGCCGTTCTCCGCGACCTGGACGCCCAACCGCCCACACCCGACACCCAGAGGGAACGCAGCAGGATTAAGGCCCAAATTGTAACTTTGACACGCCGTCGACTGCAGGGGGCTATGGTGCGAACCCGATATCAAGATTCGGCGGAACAGGAACATCCGACCATGCATCATATCGCCTCCGATAGGAAACATCGGCGACAACAACTCATCACCGAGATCACAACCTGTCGCGGCCAGCACGTCACTTGCCAGGCCGAAATCGTCAGTGCCTTTGTCGACCACTACCGCACAATGTACCTGGAGGAGACTACCAACAACCACGCTGAGGAGTCTGTGTTACCACACGTAACTCGCACCCTCACCAGCGACGAAGCGGATGAGCTGATGGAGCTCATTACGCGTGACGAAATCCACGATGCAATCAAAAAAGGTGCTCTGAATAAGTCACCTGGTGTCGACGGATTGCCGATAGAATTTTATCGCGCTTTCTTCACACTAATGGCGTCACGGAGGACAACGATGTTTCATGAACTGCTGACGATGGGGAACGGCGTACCGTCGTCCTTCGTCACGGGAATTATTATACCCATCCACAAACCGACACCAGGTGTGACGACAGCACATTACCGTCCCCTGACTTTGCTTAACGAAGACTGTAAAAAATTTTTATACGCCTCCTGGCAACGCGATGCCGCAAGGTCCTGCCTAGCATTCTATCCCCGGAACAGACAACTCTGGGCGGCTCAGTTAATATACAAACGGCCACAGGAGAATGTCGCGATTTAATTGCACTGGCAGCGGCGTGCAGACTCCGCGCGGCAGTGGTTGCCATTGATTTTGACAGCGCATTCGACAAAGTGCGGCATCCTTTTCTGTTCTCCGTGATGAACCGCATGGGTTTTCCACCAGCCTTTATCGACGTAATCCGGCGCCTGTACGGCACCGCCGAATCGCTGATTCAGGTTAATGGCCGTGTGGCGGGACCAGTGGCGATCCGACGTTCCGTACGGCATGGCTGCCCACTTTCGACCCTACTCTATGCCATCAGCCTGGAGCCACTCATCGGGAGTCTGACGAGCCACCGTTCTGGTCTCACTTTGCGACAGCACAGTTTTCGATGTCGTGCGTATGCGGACGACCACCTTCTCTTGATCCGCTCACGGAGTGAAACACACACGGTACTTGATTTGATATCAACGTACGGCACTGCAGCGGGCAGTAACATGAATGTGACTAAATCCGCGGCGATGCCCATTGGACGCGGCCTCTCACACGACGACTTAGCACCTCTCCCGTGTGTACAGAAACTACGATACCTTGGTATCATTTTCACCTCCACCGTGCGCCGCTTCGCTGGCATCAATTTTCGGCGTGCTCTCCAAACCATCCGCACGACGGTGCGACAAAATCTCCGACGACTCGATTCTTTACAACGTGTCCAATACCTCAATCAACATGTGGCGTCCAAAATGGTCCACATTGCACAGGTCCTCCCGCTGCCATCAACTATTGGACGCAGCCTCCAGGCTGCCTTCGGATACTTCCTTACGGCCGGTACGCTCTTTAAGGTCCGCTACGACGCGCTCACCCTTCCCCCGCGAGCGGGTGGCCTCGGTCTTGTCAATGTGCGACTCCGCGCGGCATCCTTGTACATGTCCACCATGCACAAGCAGTGGCACGGGGGCACCTGCCTTACGCGCAGCTTGCTGGAAATTCTTGTGCCCGCGACCATAACACCACCAGTACCAGTGGGACACACCAAGCACCATCTGACGTACATTTCTGATTTCATCGTCGACTTCAGTTATGCTCACACACACTTACCGACCACGCGTTCTCCTCGACCTAAAGATTTTTACACCCCACTCCTTCGTTCCATATCCAGCAACAATATCGAACTGCGACATCCGTCCACGCGGTGGCCCACCGTTTGGCGTCATATTCACCAGCCTTTTCTTCCCTCCAACGTCCGGGCAACATGGTACCAGGTCGCAAATGAAAAATTCGCCACAAATCATCGTCTTCACGCCATCGGACTAAAGGACTCTCCACTCTGCTCCATCTGCCACCTCATGGATGACGATGTCCATCAACTGACTTGTGCTGCCACCAGTGACGTCTGGAAACTTGCCCGACAGTTCGTTGCCTCTTACCTCCGTGTTCCGCCGGACTCGATTGACCCATGGACTTTTATCCATCCTGAGAATACTTATTTCCCCGCCACCAAAAATCATGCGATTGTATGGGTCAAGGGATGGACCATCACCTACATGTATAATGATGGCGACAAATCACGCCTTGATTTCTGGCAGTACTTACAAACCGCCCACAGTGAAGTCGAACAGCGACCGCGTTACCGCGCCTTCTTCGCTAATTACCTACACGCGATCTTTACGTCACCCCTGCTCAGTTGGATGGTACCACACGCCGACAGCACTCCCCCCCCCCCCCCTCCCCCTGCTGACATCTGAGACCCCTCGCGCTGCTTTCTACATTGTAACCCATAGTGGAGTAGGCGCATGGACACACGCCTCCTTTCTTTTATGCACTACACCAGATAAACACTGGTTTTTCCCTCACTCCACTGTAAATTGCTTTACACCTCTTAGCTTCCATCAGTATTATTAGTTTTTTTTTTTCCTACACCTTGTTCATACTAAAAAACTTGCTCACCTTGTACGAGTATCATGTCTTGTGTTATTTTAGCCGGAAGGATGGCATTTTTCTTCTGTTTAAGTTTGTACCAATAAAGATCTTTTGTTCATTTACCCTGTTCCTGGTGAAGAAAAAAAAAAAGACGGTTGAGCACTTGCCCGCGAAAGGCGAAGGTCCCGAGTTCGAGTCTCGGTCGGGCACATAGTTTTAATCTGCCAGGAAGTTTCATATGAGTGCACACTCCGCTGCAGAGTGAAAATCTCATGCTGGAAACCTTGAACGCTTTAGATTAAAGCAAATATTTTTTGTTTGATTTCTTCTTGATTCACACATTAGCAGTCTTCACCAAATTTGGCGGTTTTCATAAGTAAGTGTATGTCACAAGAATGTCTGGCAGTTTCATCGTTGTGGTTAGCGCTGTACTCAAAATTTTAGAAAATACACTGAAGATTTGATGTTTTACCGGATTCCTGACACCCACGGTACACTCGTGAAATGGACGTACAGGAAAATTCCCACTTTATCGCTGCCTCGCAGTTGCTGTGTCCCATCGCATGTGCGCTCCACCACGTTAAAACTCACTTAGATCTTGATAATCTGCCATTGTAGCAGCAGTAACCGATCTAACAACTGCTCCAGACACCTGTTGTCTTATATAGGCTTTGCCGACCGCAGCGCTGTCTTCGGCCTGTTTACTTATCTCTATATATCAATACACATGCCTATACCAGTTCCTTTGGCCCTTCAGTGTACAACGTTTATCGAAAACTCCTTGATGTAGGTTTCCCACGCACTTAAAAAGTCTTTCTCAGAAGGATCAATGATTAACACTGGTTGCATGATGTAGAGTTTCGTTAAATATGAAGCCATGCCATTAAATACAAATCATCAAACTCGCTTCAATAACAAGAACACCAAAAAAAATATGTTAACTGTCATTAGAAAATACTTCCCAAATGTAACCGGTGAACTCATTTCATTCGCTACTTGCATTTGTGAAGCACTTTCTAATGACATTCAGCAAGATATTTTGTGATTTTATTGTTATGTGTTCAATTTCATCTTCATTTCTGCCTTATGGCTACCTATTTTGCGAACCTCCACAACATAAAGTAAGTAGAGTTAGTTATTGAGGACGTCGTTTTTAAAGACGTCGAAACCCAGGTGAAAAGGTTTTCGACAAAACGTGTACTATTGCAGTCGAGTTGGTTGTTTCTTTACCTTTTCCTCACGAAGAGCACAATACAGTTACTGCCTACAGCCATGTTGAAGATAGTAAAGGTATAAGATTCCTTTTAAAATTGTACATGACCTTTATTTGCCCATTCCGAGAATGCTGGAAGGTGTTTAGAATGGAAACGCCGTATTAGGCACGGTAATGCTTTGTGTTTTTGTTGTTTACGTATTTTGTCCACCCCATGTATGTTTTGCGAGATGATCCTCGGGCGTTTGAAAGAATTAGCAACTCGTTGCAAAGAGCAGGGCAGTATATCCCCCCCCCCCCCCCCCCCCCAAGTGTCTTATGTGTTTTCGCGCGGCGAGACTTAACGACGACTGAACACACATACGATGCTACTAAATCATGGAAACAGTTTCCTTCCATGACCGCGCATTCAACTTAAATAGTTTGTCTTGCTTCAGAAAATTTGTTGGATGGCTATTGGCCTGTCACCTACATGGAATCACTAAACGCATCCTCCACTGAACTGCGGCATCCTGTACGTATAAGCTGCCTGTTTTCAACATCTCGCTGTCCCCAGGATTTGTAAGCGCGATAAAAACTGACTCAGATTCTCCATCCGTATGAGCTTATCTGCGAAAAATAATTCATTCACAATGAACGTGTTTTTTTTTATAAAAGCACAGCTTCCCCAATATGCACTCCAACAGCAACCTTTCCATTAGGCAGTTCATCGAGTGGCTTGGAATTCACTATTTCTGGGTGTCGGCTACATTATCGCTTCAAAGTGTTTGCAAAATTATACGATATGCTAGTAATATAAACATAATATTCTTGGTATAGCAGGACTCCTCGGCTTCCTCAGGTATTTCTGACAACTTGTGTTTATAGAAAGAAAGTTGCATAAAATGTTATGCACCTTAAGTCAGTCGATTGTGATAAAAACCTTCGATAACTTCAGTTCTTTCATCTTCTTTGCAGCGTGGTCCATTTGAAAGAGATCGGTTCGTATCTTCCTGCCATTTGACAATATACTTACCAAGCAATCGGAGGGGAACGTACTGTTCAGCGTGGAATTCGAATCATGGTATACCTTTTGGTTTTAGAGATAAAGAATTGACTTTCTATGGGGCTGTTCCCGGCGGAAGTTCGAGTCCTCCCTCGGGCATGGCTGTGCGTGTTTGTCCCTAGACTAATTTAGGTTAAGTAGTGTGTAAGCTTAGGGCTGATGACCTTAGCAGTTAATTCCCATAAGATTTTACACATTTTATAAATTAAAAAAAATTGCCTTTGATAACAGATGCATTCGATACTAGAAAAAAGCTGGTGCCAATCGATGTCGTACACTGAAGTCCCTAAGAAACTGGTACAGGCATGCGTATTCAAATACAGAGATATGTAAACAGGCGGAATATGGCGCTGCACGTGGCTACGCCTATATAAGGCAACAAGTGTCTGGCGTAGTTGTTAGATCGGTTACTGCTGCTACAACGGCAGGTTATCAAGATTTAAGTGAGTCTGAACGTAGTGTTATAGTCGGTGCACGAGCGATGAGACACAGCATCTCCTAAGTAGCAATGAAGTGAGGATTTTCAAGTACGACCATTTCATGAGTGTACCGTGAATATCAGCATTCAGGTAAAACATCAAATCTTCGACATTGCAGCTGCCAGAAAAAGATCCTGCAAGAATGGGGCCAACGACGACTGTAGAGAATCGTTCGACGTGGCCGAAGTGCAACCCTTCTGCAAACTGCTCCAGATTTCAATGATGGGCCATCAACAAGTGTCAGCGTGCGAACCATTCAACGAAACATCACCGATATGGGCTTTTGGAGTCAAAGACCCACTCCTATAACGTCGATGACTACATGACAAAAAGTTTCACACCTCGCCTGGGGCCGTCAACACCGATATTGGACTTTTGATGACTGGATACATGTTGACTAGTCGGCAAGTCTCGTTTCAAATAGCATCGAAGGGATAAACGTGTTCGGGTATGGAGGCAACCTCATGAATCCATGGACACTACATGCTAGCAGGGGACTGTTCAGGTTCGTGGAGACTGTGTAATGGTGCGGTGCATGTGCAGTTGGAGTGGTATGGGACCCCACATACGTCTACATTCGACTCTGCCAGGTGACATGTACGGAACATCCTGTAAGATCACCTGTATTCATTCATGTCTATTGTGCATTCCGACGGACTTGGGCAATTCCAGCAGGACAATGTGACACCCCACACGACCAGAATTGCTACAGAGAGGCTCCAGAAACATACTTCTGAGTTTAAACACTTTAGATGGCCACCAAACTCCCCAGACATAAACATTATTGAGCATATTTGGATGTCTTGGAACGTGATATTCAGAAGAGAACTCCACCCCATCGTACTCTTACGGGTTTATGGACATCCCTGCAGGATTCATGCTGTCAGTTCCCTCCAGCACTACTTCACACATTTGTCGAATCCATGCCACGTCATGCGGTGGCACTTCTGAGTGCTCCCTGGGGCCCTGCATGATACTGAGCAGGTGTACCAGTTTATGGGGCTCTTCAGTGTAGTATTGCAAGGCATTTGACTGTGTTTTGTTTTTATTTTACTTTTATTTTTTCTTTTACTCAAGAGGAATCTTATAGCTTTCTCTCTGCTGTAATATAGTGGCAAGTTCCGATAAGGACGACTGAGTAGGTAGCTATCACCAACTCTGGAAAGTTGAAACATCAGTCGCAATTTTAAAGTCTTGAGGATAATACAGCCGGGCGGAGTGGACGAGCGGTTCTAGGTGCTACAGTTTGGAACCGCGTGCCTTCTACGGTCGCAGGTTCGAATCCTGCCTCTGACATGGATGTGTGTGGTGTCCTTAGTTAGTTATGTTTAAGCAGTTCTACGTTCTAGGGGACTGATGACCTCAGCAGTTCAGTCCCATAGTGTTCAGACCCATTTGAACGATTTTGATAACATAGCAAGTCCACGAACCACCACTTATGCACTCACATTTTTTCCTTCTTTTTTTTTTTTTTTTGCAATATCCTTAGAACCAGCAATGCTGTTAACCAGTCCCTTGCAGAATTATCAACACTCGTGCAAGCACTAACACAGTTATATAACCTCTGTGATCTTATACATATGGTATGACTGACAGACAAATGTGTGCAGTTAAATGAATCCCTACTATTTACTTAACCTGGAGAGCTGGTGTTTATAGAATTACAATTTTACAGCAAAAGAAAAGTTGTAACTGCCTACTCTCAGAAGTCTAGATCTGGCCATATGCATTATCTTACAGCACTGAGGAATGCGGAAGTTCTGGAGGAGCTCTTGTTGACTTCTGGAGCTGTCACAGTTACATGAGAGCAAGAAGCATAGATAAGACAGCGCGAGTTCTATTACAATCGCTGCTACATTTTTCAAAACGCAATTTTGCTGTCTGCTAAAGTTATCAATTTAATGGAACTTTGGATATAATTCCCTTCACTTCTCCACTCAAAATAGCCGCATGTGGAAAAAGGGCTAACTTCTGTGACATTTTGTTGTTTTCAAGTTTAATAGACGGCCAGGCAGTAGACGCATCTCGAAGCTTTTGCATTATGTATGGGGAGAGTGCATCCTGCCAAAATAGCCAGAAAAGTGTTTTCTACATTAGCTGTTGTCTGGTAGTGGCATTTTATTCTTCTTCAAACCTTGTTTGACAGCTTTAACTCAGAACAAGTTTTCTACATTCATGTAATCAAACTGCATGTGCATTGTCAGGCTGTTATAGATAACATCAGAGAATTCCCATTTATAGTTGAAGATTAATTTCTCTCTCATGTTTAGTATTGTTTTAACAACACTAAAAGAAACTTTACGAAAATTGTGCACTGTGTTATAAGCAATGAAATAAAACTACCCATGATAACCTTACGACGAAAGTCTGCTTTAATAAAACTGAGTATCTGTAAACAAGCGTGCCTCTATCGGCACGAATTAGTAAAATACTGCTCACTTAGATTTCCATTGGGTCTGTGTTTAATTGGTATGCTGTGTCGTCCTCAACAGGCATGCAAATGTGGCATTTCGTAAATAAAGTTATGTATTCCTAGAAACCGAAAATTTGCTTGTCAGCAGCGGAAAGAGGCGTTACCTGTTGTGCAGCATTGCAAGTTTTTCACCATTGCACTATGAGCTGAAAGTAAGTTCTTGGAATTTGCTTATCGATGTTTGATCTGACTGCTTGTAGCTCTTTCACAGAAGGGATAAATACGTTAAGTGTGCGAGACTGAAAGCGCGAACCAGAACAGACACTTTTTCACAGGTCAGAACGTCCCCACAGAGCTAGGGAAGAGGCATCTGTTCGGGCTTCCGCTTACGAGACCAATAGTGGCCAGAACTCGTAAACCGCTGTTTAAAGGACTAGATTAGTTGCGATTTCCACGTGCAACGACTTTTCTGGTCTGAAAACCGTAAATTTACGATCTTTTGTTACACCTCAAGTTATAATAACTCAGATTATTCGATGGAAATGTCAGGAAAAATCAAGTGAACTTGGAGGCGTAATTCCTTACACACCCGGAAGTAACTACTCGATCACAGAGTTGCCAAACATACGTTGCCTTGCAGCCAAATCTCAGTTACAGTACCGGCAGGAAGAAGAGAAACCGATGTGATCCTACAGCGGAAGTCACCATAGCTGGTGTCTCATAGACGCGGCTGCTACGGCCTGGAATACGTAATGCGTCTGATTCGCATTTTTGTAAATAGGTTTAAGGACTAGAGCGTAGTTACTAATTATACTCAAAACTGACTGTATACTAAGAGTCGTAAATCAGTAACTCTCATAGTTGCTTTTGTATTTCTTTCTTAACTGCACTCAGAACTAAGAAACTCATTCACGAACGTTTCCATGCCTTGCCGATAGTCGAGCACACGAAACAAATAAAAATACAAAAAGAATGTGTGCGTGTGTGTGTGTGTGTGTGTGTGAGAGAGAGAGAGAGAGAGAGAGAGAGAGAGAGAGAGAGAGAGAGAGAGAGAGATAGAAATAAAAAGGAATGAGAGAGAGGGTAAAAAATTGTTGTAAAGAAATTGAATACTGGTATGTAAAGAAATCTTTCATTAAAATGACACATTCCACATCATTACAAAATGTAGCATTCATGATCTATGGAACAAGTATTAATTTAATTTAGTATAATCATATCATAATGCTGGCTAGCCGTGGAGAGTCATGAATTACCGAAATTTTCGCCAATATCAGGAACCATATCTGAACTTGAAAACAAAAGACGACAGTTTTTGTAATAAACAGGTACCCCTATCAAGACCCTTTCATCCCTGTTAACTAACCACGAAAGATGTCTGATATACCTCCATTCAGAAGCAACAAGGTGTGTATGCATTTAAAGATGAATCGCACTATGTGAAGTTCTGTGACGGAGATACGAACTCAGCACGTAATCGGATTGTTAACTAAGTAAAATCAAATGTTACCTATCGGTTTTTCTTACCAGCTGCTAGATGACTGAATCTAAAATAAGGATACAAATTTTTGGGCCTGAGCGACAATCGAACCGCACTCTTATCGTTCTTCTTTTTCGTCCACGAATGTAGGTTAAGTATCAATTGCTTACTCACCAACAGTAAGATGTGGGCGTGTTTGACCAGAAATTGTTGGAACACATGAACAGACATTAAAAATGCACGTTAATTTTCACTAGCAGGCCGGTGTGCAAGTGGTAGGGCTGGAAATGAAATTATGAATATTTTTGTACTAGATTAGGAATTGGACCCACATACTTTCCTTTGGAGGAGACCTAGAGAAGATTGCAGTCTTGGAAAAAAGAACGAAATTATTGAACTATACTGTTCCGAGAGATTCAGATCCTCGAAAGAGGAGATACAAATTCGAATCACAGTCCAGCACCAAATTTGTCAACGTCTCTAGTTCAATCAAGTATAAATAAAATAAGAGCCCTGTTCCTTTAAATGGCTATCGGTTCATCAATTAAAACAAAATTTTCTAAAGTAAGTAAATTTACTGGTGACAGTATTTCTGTTTTCCTATGTCATTTCCCAAAGTAAACCGGCTCTGTCCAGTTGGGAATGAAGGAACGTGATGTTTAATGCGGTTCTGGATTATAACGTCTTTCTCTTGAGGTTACGAGAGGTAAAGCAAATCTGTTTGTGCCTCTTAAATCTAAATGCCTGAACCCACGCATTGCACTTGTGACAGTTCGTTCCACCAGACCATTGTGGCCACATTTCCCAACCCCAAAAGTGTGCTGTAACGGATGATGTGCTTAGCTTACAAAATTAGTCACGGCGGAAAAAATGCGAGTCTATTAAATGGTTAAGTAGAAGCAAACTTCTGACGCCGAGATTATACTATTCTCACGTCAGCAGGATGTAAAGGCTCTTCTGTGCATCATAGCCTCGATGTGGAGCCACTTTGAAATTTTCACTAATTCAGGAAATTTCTTAGTTCGAGAAAATCCACTGTGAAGTGTGAAGTTACCGGATAATTCAATTATTACCGCCATTATTAGTATTGTTTTCTTCATACCGCTGCTGGAACACATGTGCTTACAGATCATTTAAGGCCTTTTGGTCATTATAGAAGTAGTTGCCCAAGAACAGGTTCTTTCCCTGTCTACGGAATCCTTTTCATGTTAATATCAAACAGCATCAATTACTAGTAGGTTACGTTAAAACTAAAGTAATTGATGAAGACATTACTTGATAACAAAAACGCGATGCCTTTCTTCATTTACTTGCGTCTAGAAGTGGCTGTCGAATACTGCCAAAACAAAAGCCAACGGATCTTACTTCCTTCCCAAGTACATCGCTGTCAGTTCTTCCATATGATTTGGTCGACGTGACCTTTTTCAAGTTGTGTATGACAGAGAACGTTTTGGAAAATCGTTTTCATTTGGAATAAACAGAAAGATTTTCATTCTAAGATATCCAAGTTCAAAATTTTCGCAATATTAGTTCAAATTTAATATTCGCTCCTATAATGTAGGAATGTATTTCACAGTTGCAAAAACCCGCATCCGACTCATTGTCCTTACACTTAGTCGCTGACCATAAATTCTAGCTCAGGGTGACACCAATTTAAGTAACATAATGTAGCAAAGACTGTTTTCCGTGCTCTTTCTCATCGGAAAATATGAATTTCACACACTGGGCTCCGTAAGTACACTGTAATTTCTGTGTGTATGCAATGAATACGGATTGTAGAATTCAGTGGTGCTCTCTCTTCCACTTCTGTATACAATATGCCTTACTTAAACGGGCCCTTTATCATTACACGCCCTGGGCAGCGCAACATCATACTGGCAACAGTAATGTGCTTTTACTGACAAACTCACTGTTCTAGAATGAATTTTTCACTCTACAGTGGAGTGTGCGCTGATATGAAACTTCCTGGCAGATTAAAACTGTGTGCCGGACCGAGACTCGAACTCGGGACCTTTGCATTTCGCGGGCAACTGCTCTACCAGGAGAGCTTCTGTAAAGTTTGCTAGGTAGGAGACGAGGTACTGGCAGAAGTACAGCTGTGCAGAGGGGGCGTGAGTCGTGCTTGGGTAGCTCAGTCGGCAGTCGCCTTTCGGCACGCTAGCGGCACGGACGTCTTGTTTACGTCCTCGCCGCGCAGCTCGCTCGCGGAGTTGTTTACGTGATTCTGCCGTCTTAGCGCGCTATATTTCATTCGACAGAGAATGGCTTATGCCCACCGAAAATCGACACTGAAGATTAGCTTTGCACCTGAATATGCCCGACCAAAAGCACTGGAAATCGAACAGTTTATCAGAGATGAAGTCAAGATTGACTGCAACGATCTTGTTGGCATCCACCTTTCTATAGTGAGCAGTGTGGTATACGTGAAATTGGTCAACGAAGACATATGTGAAAAAATTCTAGATGCAACTCGAAGTGGTCTTAAGTTCCGTCACTCTGATGGACACATCGGTGACGTAACTGTGGAACATGCGGGACTTGGACTGCGCACGATACGTGTTTTTGAACTCCCTTTCGAGGTGCCTTCAGAGGTAGTGGTATCTGCATTCCATCCATATGGAAAAGTGATTAGCCACACAGCTGAGAAGTGGGTTCAGTTCACTACATACCCGGTTCTCAATGGAGTACGGCAGATCCGCATAGAACTAACCAAACATGTGCCGTCCTACTTATATATTGGTGGCTGCCGTGCAATTATTATTTATGATGGACAGCCGAAGACATGCTCGGGATGTGGCAAAGAAGGACACCTCCGTTCTAGCTGTCTGCAGCGCAGAATCACACAGTTACCGCCTGGGGACCTGCCGGCCACGACCGCTCCGACGTCGCTACCGCTGACGTTTGTCGAAGCTCTCCATAGCGACCCCCGACCGCGAACACCACTGGCTCCTACTACTGGTACATCGTCGTCTCCGGTACTGCCTCAGGCTGTTGCGGACGGACCGACGCCCTTGCCTCCTCCTCCCGACGTGTGCAGTGGTGAGCAATCTCAAGGACAGGGGATGGCCCTTGACTCCATGATTGTGCCTACCGATGCTTTTGTGCCTGAACTTCCGGATCCCCAGGCGTCTTCGGACACTGAAGATCACGTGCGCAAGCAACGATCGCCGAAGAGACGTCGGAAACGGCGGATCGCCCCGTCTGACACCTGCAGGACGCAGTCTCAAGACGATGAAGATCAAAATTATCAAGTTGTTCCCCCGAAGGACGAATCCGTGGTGGAAGCACCAACTTGCACTCCGTCGGACGTACAACCATCCTTGCATGCACCAGGCGCTGTACCTATGGACGTTGAACAACAGCTGAGCCAGGACAACTCTTCCACCACCGACGTGACACTGCCTTCGGACTCTGCTGGTACTCCACTGGACGCACACCATCCACGCACTCTTGCGTGGTCTGACGATGTAGCCGACGAAACACCAACTAGTGAGACAGCCGCGAATGCCGCTGCTCCAGCCCACGACTCCTAATCGACAGGGTTACAGGATGGGGATGTGCAGCCTACTGGGACAACATTCTTGTTCGCTGCTGCTCTTCGTGCCTCCATGAGCGTCCCTGTAGTCCCAATTCTACGACAAGCTTACAGGATTGGCTCCATCAATGTCAACACCATTGGCACCCCTGTCAAACTACAATTGCTCCGTGATATGTTGAGGGCGTCGGACCTAGATGTTGCCCTTTTGCAGGAAGTTCGCCTGGCGACGTTTCCTAATGTCTATGGCTATGTTTCCTACCTCACGCCGTGTGCCGACGGTGGCAGTGGGACAGCTATTCTTTTAAAGGAAGCCATTGATGTAGATGACGTGATTTACCTACCATCGGCTAGGGGTCTTGCTGTGACTTTCCACGGTGTTCGAGTCACCAATGTTTACGCTCCCTCGGGCACGGCCAAGCGACGGGAGCGGTCGCGATTCTATTCAGAACAGATCGCTCCTTTGTTTGTCGGACGCTACGACCATATTGTTCTTGGCGGCGACTTCAATTGTGTGTTATCCCAAAAGGACCAACATCCCCATTTCACCACATGCCAGGAACTCAAGCTGCTTGTGCATGAACTGAAACTCACCGATACTTGGGACCGCGTGCATGGCGATCGGCCTGGATATACGTACGTCACCAGCCATTCAGCAAGTCGTCTTGACCGTGTCTACGTGTCCCCAGGACTCGTAACTGCCACGCTTGACGCTGAGTTATGGCCTACCGCCTTTTCCGACCATATCGCCTACATTTGCACTGTTTCGCTCCAGAGGCAGAAGGTGTGGCGCGGTCGAGGCCTGTGGAAGCTGAATGTGGCCCATCTCAAGGATCCGGAATGTAGGCAGGTCGTAGAGACGACGTGGAACAACTGTGTGAGACGCCTTCCAGCGTATCCTTCAACACTTCGGTGGTGGATCGACTGCGCCAAGCCTGCTTTACGTCGTTCTATGATGAATTACGGTCGCGATAAAATGTTATGGCACCGACATACCATGGAATACTATTTCACAATTCTCCGGGAACTCTCAAACCTTGCCCCCTCAGTTCAACGACAGGTTGAAATTCAACGTATTAAGGCGAAGATAATTTCTCTTATGCGTCACCGCCTTGAAGGCACAGTAGTACGCGCAAGATGTCACGAATTTGTACCAGGAGAGCTCCCGTCCATGCATCATGTTATCCGAGAGAAGCAGCGGTGTCGTAGAAAGTTGATCAACGCCCTCGACATGCCAGATGGTCGTCGATTGACGTCCCAGAATGACATCGTAAGAGCCTTTGTGGATCACTACAACGAGTTCTATGCAGCAGAGGACCGGAACGTGGCTGTAATGTCTGATGTCCTCCGTTCCTTGACAGATACCCTGGACGAGTCTGCTGCGGAGATTCTCACGGCGACAATTACGGCTGATGACGTTGCCGATGCTCTTCATAAGGGTGCGGCAAACAAAGCCCCAGGTCCAGATGGGTTCCCGCTGGAGTTTTACCACACATTTCATGACATCATGGGCTCACGCTGGACTGCGATGTATGAAGAACTGATGAACCCTGACTTTCCTCTCCCACCCGAATTCGTAGAAGGCTTGCTTATCCCGGTCCCCAAGCCATCGGGAGGTCGAGGAGTGGAACATTATCGGCCGCTGACCATGTTAAATTGTGACTTCAAGATTTTTACCCGGATTCTTGGCGCTCGCATTAGGCGCGTCGTCCCTCAAGTTATCTCTCTGGATCAAACGTGCTTTGGAGGTGATAGTAACATTCAGACGGCACTCAGCGATTACCGTGACGTTATAGCCCTGACCATGACCTGTCGCAGTCGTGGTGCCTTAGTGACAGTGGACTTCGACCACACCTTTGATAGAGTGAGTCATGACTTTCTCGAAAACGTACTCCGACGCATGGCCTTTCCCCACAGGTTTATACACCTCGTCTTGCGGCTTCTCCGAGGTGCCACGTCGCGGGTGCTGGTCAATGGCCGTGTGGCGGGCCCTATTAACGTCATGCGGTCGGTCCGTCAAGGATGTCCGCTGTCGATGCTGCTTTTCGCCATTGCCCTTGAGCCACTATTACACGGTTTGAGGAGCCGGTTGACAGGCATAACAATGAGGGGGACTTCTTTCATCTGCCGCGCCTATGCAGATGACTTGGTGTTCTTGGTTCTATCGGAGGATGAAGTGCGAGAGGCACTGGCGTGGATCAACCAGTACGGGGCTGCTGCGGGCAGCCGTGTGAACCTGACGAAATCTAGTGCCATGTCCGTCGGTAGAGGCCTTCCAGCTGAGAGTGTGGCACCATTGCCATTAGTGGACAAGCTCAAATGTTTGGGGATCACCTTCACGCGTGATATACAGCGCACGATCTCATTTAACTACAAACGCCTGCTTCAAGCTATCCGCACGAACGTTCGTGGCAACCTCCTGAGAGCATTGGACATGTTACAAAGGGTGAATTTTGTTAACACTCATCTAGTCTCGCGACTACCCCATTTAGCACAGATTTTACCGATGCCAAAGGCAATGGCACACAGACTTCAGGCGGCGTTCGGCTACTTTGTTAGCGCGGGTCTTATCTTCAAAGTCCGCTACGACACGCTGACACTTCCTCCTCGAGATGGCGGCCTCGGCCTTGTCAACGTCCGAGCGAGAGCAGCTGCCCTTTATGTAAGTACGATGGTTAAATCGTGGATCCGCCGCCGAAACGGATTATCGGGAAGCCTGATTGATGAAGTGGCCCCTCCCTCTCGAGTGGCACCCGTTGCAGTAGCCCATATTTCTTCCCCTCTCTCACATATCCGGACCTTTTTCATCGAATACAGTTATGTCCATGCCGACTTGCCTAGTACCAGACCCCCTATGGCACGTGATGTTTACCGAATCATGATGAGAAATCACACTCGGAATGTTGTGGAAAGGCGATATCCTACGATCGCATGGCCCGTGGTATGGCGTTCTGTACACCATATATACCTAGACACGAGCGCACGTGCATCCTGGTATTTGGTCGTTAATGGAAAATACATGACACAACTTCGTCTACATGCCATAAAAATGACAGATTCGCCGCTGTGTCCTCGCTGTCAAACGCTTGATACGGACGAACATCGACTGATGTGTGGATCTTCTGCAGAGGTGTGGCAGCTGATTCAGAAGATGCTTGCCTTTCTTCTACGTACGGCTCCCCATGCCATTACACCGAAATCTCTTCTGTTCCCAGATGAGACATACTTCCCAAGTACGAAGACCAACGCTGTGATCTCTTATTTGTTCCATGAAGGTGATAAGAGTGTTCTGGATTTTTGGACATTCCTGCAAGATCGCTTTACTTTTCTCATGCACCATCCGCGATACCGTCAGTACTATGCCAATTTTTTGGGTAGTGCCTTCTTCGATCCCCCCTGCAGCTGGGGTGTCCCAGGTATGAGAAGATGACTTCAATGAGAGTGTGTAATACCAGGACTCAGTCCCATGTACCGGAAAATGCAATATTCTTCGTGAAGACGTGCCTGGAACATGCCTGACTGCCTTGGGATTCGGTGTGCGTCTACCCACAAGTTGGCGGGACGCGGATGCTGCTTTGTCTGTTCTGCCAGGAGGGCGTTTTCTTTAATTCCTATAATTCCCTTTCTATTTTATATGTTACTGATGGTAATTCCACATAATTTTTTTTTTCGCCTGGAGGGCGTCCTATGTGAAAAAAAAAAGATGGTAGAGCACTTGCCCGCGAAAGGCAAAGGTGAAAAATTTAATTTTTTATTTTCAGTTTATGTGACAAACTATTATGTTTTCATCACTTTTTCGGGAGAAAAAAAAAAAAAAAAAAAACTTTGAAAGTTCAAGGATCACAACGTGATATCATGAGCCGCGGTATTTTCCGTTATTGTTAAAACAGAAAATTGCACATCTACACGAACCAATTAATAAACACACAAAAAAAAGATGGTAGAGCACTTGCCCGCGAAGGGCAAAGGTGCCGAGTTCGCGTCTCGGTCGGGCAAAAAAAAAAAAAAAAAAAAAAAAAAAAAAAAAAAAAAAAAAAAGAGTCGGTAGAGCGGTTTCCCGCGAAAGGCGAAGGTCCCGAGTTCGAGTCTCGGTCCGGCACACAGTTTTAATCTGCCAGGGAGTTTCAACCTCACTTCTTTTCGTTTTACCTGATTTTGTAATCATTTAAATAAAACAACAG
The DNA here is from genome assembly GCF_023897955.1 of Schistocerca gregaria. Lineage (NCBI taxonomy): Eukaryota > Metazoa > Arthropoda > Insecta > Orthoptera > Acrididae > Schistocerca > Schistocerca gregaria. The sequence continues at coordinate 817,015,996 of NC_064921.1, forward strand.
GACATTCCAGTGGGAGACATTTCGTCCCCCTTTTCCTTCTGTGAAATTTGTCTTAAGCTTTTTGCCTTCCAACAAGCGAAATGCGGCAGAGTACAGCCAGTAAACGATTCACAAGCCACGATTTAATGCCATAAAGACGATTTCATTAAACATTGGCGTTGCTAGTTTCTTCTTAAATCGTCTTCTTAAAACGTTCACGGATATCTCAAACAGGAAAAGGTCTTAATCCAGGTACGAAAGAGAAAGATCACTGGCAAACAGTATTTGCTACATTAGGTTACTTAAACTGGTGTCACCCTGAGCTAGAATTTGTCCCACTCGCACACTACAGCGCCTAGGCCTCATTCAGCACAATAGACACCTGTGAATTTCCCCATCTCATGGGGAATCTGCCCTCTTTGTGGCACATGGTCCTGGAAGACAGGGTTCGTTTCAAAATTCCTGAAGTCTGTCTCTTTCAGCCCTATACTTAAATGAGAGCTAAATGCTCCTTAACTTACAAAATATGTAGGTAGAAACCAGCAACACGTAAAAATATATTAAAAAACGCAAACACGGCCTTGTGGGGACATAGAGACCATCGTAATAGACACTCAGTTAAGATGGCCAGAGGTCACACGTAGTTTTATTCACTGTTGCCGGTTTCGCTTGTTAGGAGTGACCACCATCAGATAATTGTTGTCCTGATGGCAAAACGTTCGTGCCTACAAACGTAAATAGCTTGTCATTTGTCGGCAAAATAAATTATTGTGCAAAATTTATTTCAAACAACGCTCAGATCAACAGACGTCTTAAAAACCTATGTAAGAGAAGCGCAAAATATAAATGGTCAGAAGAGTGTCTCGAGGCCTTTCACAGATTACAACATTATCTGAAATCTACTCCTCGTTTTGCGACTAATGACTCATCAAAACATCTTATCCTGATATCTCAACACGGCACCAGGACCGTTCTTTTTTTCAAAACTGATGATAGGTATCAACAAATAATCGAATATGTGTCTAAAACACTTCAGCTCAGACTAATTGCAACTCGGAAAAGAAGCGATACTTATCATATTTGGTGTCCAAAAATCCATACATTTCATTGCAAAAAAACTTTATCTGATGACTGGCAGTAAACCATTAATTTCTTTGTTTGATCCCAAGAACCGTCTTACAGAAAAAAACGGCTCGATGCCTACAACAGGCACTCGTCCTTGGCAGTTACAATTATTCAATTCACTGTTAGCCTGCAACACAACATCGAATCGCTGATGCCCTGCCAGACTACTTATGTGGCCAGATGCCATGTTTGACTTTTAGGAAACATTGTGGATCCAGTGACAGGACACCTTACAAAACTGCTTCTTTTACTGTAAAAGATGCCGCTAAGAGCCTTATCTGAAAACAATTTATGAAATATCCAGAATCAGTTTTTCAGTCTGCAGTGGTATGAAACTTATATTAAAGTTGTGTGGCAGATTGGGACTCAAACGTGGGGCCTTTTCTTTTCGCGGGCAATTGCTCAACTGACTGAGTCAGCCAAGCACTACTCAAGATCTTTCCTCGCAGCTTTACTTCTGCGAGTACCTCATTTCCTGTCTTCCAAACTTCACGTAAGTTCTCCTGCGTAGCTTGCGGGACTAACACTTCGGTAAGAAAGGATACTATGGAGAAATGGCATAGGCACAGTTTGGGGGAAATTCTTTACAAATTGGTTGTTTGGAGGGAAGGGACCAAATAGCGAGGTCATCGGTCCCATCGGATAGGGAAGGATGGCCAAGGAAGTTAGCTGTGCCGTTTCACAGGAGCCATCCCGGTATTTTCTTGAAGGGATTTAGGGAAATCACGGAAAACCTAAATCAGGATGTCTGGACGCGGGTTTGAACCCCCGTCCTCCCGAATGCGAGTCGAGCATGCTGACTACTTCGCCAGCGCACTCGATGGAATAATTTACGGAATGAATCTTTCTCTCTGCAGCTGTGTGTGCTCTGATATGAGTCGTAATTGGGTAGTTTAGTTGGTAGACTACTTGCTCGCGGAAGACAAAGGCCCTGGTTCGAGACCCGATCCGACACACAGTTTTAATCCACCAGGAAGTTTTCACATCAGTTCACATTCCACTGCAGAGTGAGATTTCTTTTTGGAAACAATTCCTTAGGCTGCGGCTACGCCATGTCTCAGCAGTATCCTTTCTTCCAGGTGTATAAGTCCCACAAGTTAGGCGGGAGAATTTCTTTGAGGTTAGAAGGGTGGAGATGAGAGACCGGCGGAAGTAAGGTTGTGGGAAGGGGTCGTGAATAGCGCTTCGGTAGCTAAGTCAGTAGAGCACTTGTCTGGGAAATGCAAGAGTTCCGAAGGTTCAATTGCTCAGATTTTTGTGAATTCCCAAGAGCACCAAACTGTTGAGGTCATCGGTCCCTAGTTACACACTACTTAAACTAACTTGTGATAAGAACAACACGGACACCCATGCTCAGTTTTAATCTATCTATGAAATATACTATGTGACAAAGGTATCAGCATACCTGGCTGAAAATAACGTACAAGTTCGTGGCGCCCTTCATCGGTAATGCTGGAATTCAATACTGTGTTGGCCCGCCCTTAGCCTTGATGACAGCTTCCAATCTCGCAGGCATACGTTCAATCAGGTGCTGGAAGTTTTCTTGGAGAGTGGCAGCCTATTCCTCACGGAGTGTTGCAATGAGGAGAGGTATCGATGTCGGTCGGAGAGACCTGGCACGAAGTCGGAGTTCCAAAAAATCCCAAAGGTGTTCTATAGAATTCAGGTAGGGACTTACTAATAAAATTCATTGCCACCTTGTTGTTGTTGTTGTGGTCTTCAGTCCTGAGACTGGTTTGATGCAGCTCTCCATGCTACTCTGTCCTGTACAAGCTTCTTCATCTCCCAGTACCTACTGCAGCCTACATCCTTTTGAATCTGCTTAGTGTATTCGTCTCTTGGTCTCCCTCTACGATTTTTACCCTCCACCCTGACCTCCAGTACTAAATTGGTGATCCCTTGATGCCTCAGAACATGTCCTACTAACCGATCCCTTCTTCCCGTGAAGCTGTGCCACAAACTCCTCTTCTCTCCTCATTAGGTATGTGATCTACCCATCTAATCTTCAGCATTCTTTTGTAGCACTACATTTCGAAAGCTTCTATCCTCTTCTTGTCCAAACTATTTATAGTCCATGTTTCACTTCCATACACGGCTGGGGGACTGATGACCTTAGCTGTTTAGTCCCAACAACCACCACCACCACCATACATGGCTACACTCCATACAAATACTTTCAGAAACGACTTCCTGACACTTAAATCAATACTCGATGTTAACAAATTTCTCTTCTCCAGAAACGCTTTCCTTGCCATTGCCAGTCTACATTTTAAAACCTCTCTACTTCGACCATCATCAGTTATTTTGCTCCCCAAATAGCAAAACTCCTTTACTAGTCTAAGTGTCATTTCCTAATCTAAATCTCTCAGCATCACCCTACTTAATTCGACTACATTCCGTTATCCTCGTTTTGCTTTTGTTGATGTTCATCTTATACCCTCCTTTCAAGACACTGTCCATTCCGTTCAACTGCTCTTCCAAGTCCTTTGCTGTCTCTGACAGAATTACAATGTCATCGGCGAACCTCAGAGTTCTTATTTCTTCTTCATGGATTTTAATACCTACTCCTGAGTTTTCTTTTGTTTCCTTTACTGCTTGTTCGAGATACAGATTGAATAGCATCCGGCACAGGCTACAACCCTGTCTCACTCCCTTCCCAACCACTGCTTCCCTTTTTTGCCCATCGACTCTTATAGCTGCCATATGGTTTCTGTACAAATTGTAAATAGCCTTTCGCTCCCTGTAATTTACCCTTGCCACCTTTAGAATTTGAAAGAGGGTATTCCAGTCAACATTGTCAAAAGCTTTCTGTATGTCTACAAATGCTAGAAACGTAGGTTTGCCTTTCCTTAATCTTTCTTCCGAAATAAGTCGTAGGGTCAGTATTTACTCACGTGTTTCAACATTTCTACGGAATCCAAACTGATCTTCCCGAAGGTCGGCTTCTACCAGTTTACGACTAGTGACTGTATTGTGTTCAAAGATTTGGAGGTCAGCACGCCCACGCAACATGACGCCTCCCCACACGATGATACTTAGACCACCAAAACGGTCATGTTCGACGACGCAGGACATACCCTCGTAAGGCTGGAAACACACAATGCACGCAGGTACACTGATTTGCACGACAGTGTATTAAACAGTCACATATGCACAGACTAGGCAGCGTCATTACGCCGAGACATTTTAAATACTTACCACAGAACTGTCTCGGAGCCAATAATAATATACATAAAATTTTCTTCTGCCATCTGAAAATACATTTAGATGCTGGGGAATTACCCCAAAGGAAAATTCCATACTGAGACACGCGTACTTTCCTCCAATATTTCAACAAAGGCTTAATCCGCTTATATCAAACAATTAAATATTATATGTTGACATAGGAAATCACGGGAACAACTGAAATAGAGCAACACTTCACTGCAGTTTGCATTTATTGTAACACTTGATAACAGACCAAGAAAATCCCGCGTGTTACACTTGACATAATAGCACTAGAACAATCGCAAACACCTGATTCAGTTTTACATAATTTAAGTTCTCCCATAAATATAAATATGCGCGCAGGCGCGTCAAAGAACTGGTTATGGTACAGTCACTTATAACATCAAGGCAGGCACACTCCATTTAAAGGCAAAATAATTAGCAGGTTTACGCATTGACTAGAACATTAAGGTGAATAACAGGAAAGTGCACCGTCCACTAACACCTTACGGCGACAACCTCTAATAAGTTCCTTTCTTTACAATATGACATTAAGTACAGCTCAATAGTCAAGAAAACATTAAATTCATATATATATATGCGCATAAGCGCGATTAAAACTGGTGAAAAAACACTAAATTGGAAAATGACAAATCTATACTCAAAGGAGCCGCGCTCCATCCAAACACCCTGAAAATGGCAACTTAATGGCTACCTAGAGTAACAAAATTAAGAATAGCATGCATATAGATTGACTAGAATAAAGGACTACATAACACATATACGGCTTCCGACGGACGACAAACTGTGTTGGGCTATTGAGCAGTGATTAATTTAAGCTAGCCACAACATACGCTAACCAGGTTAGAGGCGTATTTAAATACAAGCGTCGAGCAAGAACCCTGGTCAGAAGGCAATGGAACCAGTACTAATTTGCAACTAACTACAGCATTGAAATCAACTGATGACAGGTTGACCATTGCCGATGTGGCGTACAATGGACACTCGCTGAAATCCAAGTATAATGATGAGGGGCGAAACCCCCAGCCCAAAGCATGTTTAGCATAAACACCTAGTTTGAGAACAAAACGACCATGAAACAAGAGGATGACATTGCAGCTTGCAGTACAAATGCCAGACCCCAAATATAGCCTTAACCCAAGGCAGGACTAAAGCACACTAGTTTCCAAAGCCGGCGGCGGTGGCCGAGCGGTTCTAGGTTGCCGGCACGGTAGCTCAGCGTGTTCGGTCAGAGGGTTAGCTGCCCTCTGTAATAAAAAAAACTGAGTGAATGGATCAATAACGAACTCCAATGGGCGTCAGGTGACGTCAGCCACGAACAATTTAAACGAACAATAACGAACAAAATGAGATTAAAAAAAAATAGGCGCTACGATGTTTAACCGTGCTACTGCTACGGTTGCAGGTTCGAATCCTGCCTCGGGCATAGATGTGTGTGATGTCCTTAGGTCAGTTAGGTTTAAGTAATTCTAAGTTCTAGGGGACTGATGAACTTAGATGTTAAGTCCCATAGTGCTCAGAGCTATTTGAAAAATTTTAGTTTCCAAAACAATCAAAACCAGCAGAATTCCCTTACACGTCAGACGTGCCAACACTTCGTTCAAACCACAGAATCAACTAGCTCAACATAAATCGTTGACACATTTCAGCTAAAACAACATACTTCAATACATTTGTTGACCACAAGCCTTAATTAATTAACAGGTTAGGCTCTGTTATTGATGCCACGCAGATGAGGTAGCATGTTATGAAATCGGGGCTCTCGCATTTCTGCCTAAATATGACTCCTTTCCTCTCTGGCCTTATGTCGTCTTGTTAGCCAAGCCCTTCTAGTTTTTTTGACTAGAAAATTATATTGCGAGTTTGTCGCTTCAAATGTCGACGTATCTTACACATTTTAATGAAAGTATAAAATGGAAATGGAAAAGAAGTTCACCCACATTTCGTCTTCCTCCCCCGCTGGTGTGTATCTTTCAAGCGTAATAATTTCACTATGGTATTTCTATAAAAAGACTTTTATTGGTAGTTAGAAGCTCTTGCTACATATGACGCAGTATTGCGTGTTATAGGGGTCCTCTTCATCCGAAATTATATTCTCGTTCTAGTGATATATGATACGTAATACCCGTTTAGGCACCGCATCTGTGTCTTATATTATACAACCTGCTATTATATTTTAAGTTTACCGCCTACTTTTGTAGTTTTACACCGTCATAATTTTTGGATAAATTAATGCACAGGTGTTGCTTCTTTCTAGTAATTGTATCTTATTAATGTTTTATGTACATTACATTTATAAAGTTTTAGTGGCAATGTATATCTGGTTTACGATCTGTCGTTCTTACCAGCAACTGTGTGGCAGTGCCATCTAACGAAGCGATTCTGTATTAGGAGTCAGTACTACCACACGACGCTGAGGTTGAGCGCGCGATGCCGATGAGTGCGGACAACGAAACGCGCGCGTCCGAGCCAGCCGGCTCGGTCGCTGGCCGGTCGGTGGGGCATGTCCCGCCGACCGTCCCGGCGGCCGCTCCCCACAGGACGGATACAACGGCGACGACCCCTGCAACGACAACGGATTCTGAAAGGCAACACAATGAGGACAGCACCACGACGAGTGATATGCGAATGCAGAGCGGGGGACAACGTACGTCAAACCCCTATGACGAGCGACATCAGCTAACACAGAACGATCGGCAACAACGGGAACTAAGACGTGAAATACAGCACATGACTCTGTAAAGTCAGGAAGTTTACGACAACCGGACTAGTACAAGTCCTACTTCACAGCCTGAAGAACAAGTAGACGACGTGGAACAATTTTCTCCACCAGAAGACGACGACGAAATGGAGGGAGTCTCTCTGAAGAAGTTTGAACCATGCAGCCCAACGACGGAGAGGGCGATTTTACACTAGTTCGCCAAAGAAAACGACTCAACGCTTCTCCTAAGCAGAACAACTCTCGATAGCGACAACGTCCAGAAGAACTGAAAACTTCCAACCGCTATGCGGCTATTGCGACGGAAGATACTACAGATGCTCCAGAACGTATGGACCAGACGAGTGATGTCAATCTCGAAGCAGATACAGAGGGGACAGATGGCTCTGGCCGTAGCTTACTACGCAAAGTCCTGCCCGTTACTATTTACCATACCAAGAACTACATGGAACTCAACAAGGCGCTGAAAGCGAATATTGACGGCAGTCTTAAGGCCATCTACCAACGAGACAGGATCAAATATCACTTTGACTCCTATGAAGATCAACGGCGGGCCATCAATTTCTTTGTGTCGAATGACATCCACTTTTTTACACATCAGGCCGCAAAGGACAAGGACCTCAAAGTGGTTGTCAAACGTCTACCTGCCTAAGTTACGGAGGAAGAACTGAAAGACACACTGATAGAGAAGGGTTTTCCTGTCATCAACGTCCACAAGTTTTAAAATCGAGACGACAACACGAAAGAATTACGACTTCGAGATGCTTACTGTGTCACGTTGCCAGCCCAAAAGGAGAACTACAAGATTTACGACATCAAATACCTTCTATAAAATAAAGTCGTTATTGAAACCTACAACAGACAAGAAGGACCTGTTCAATGTCGCCACTGCCAGCGATTCGAACATACAGCTAATTATTGCAGCTTGCCTGCTCGCTGCGTTCGATGTGGTGGGGAACACCGATCTTCAGCATGCACTCATCCCCAAGGGGCTCCGCCGAAATGTGCTAACTGTGAAAAGGACCATTCTGTCACATGGGGTGGCTGCCAGAAGTACCAGGAACTTCTGAGGGAATACTGGCAACGGTCTTCCCCGCAGCCCTCTCAACGCAGAACTCGTGCAATACGGAACTCCGACCTGACGCCACACCCTTCGCCCCACCGTCAGCAAACGCCACAAGAACAGCCGGCGGCGACACGGCAGCCAGTAACACAGCCTCCTCCTGAAGCACTTCCACCTCGACAACACCGCCAGCATTATTCATACGCCCACGCAGCATCACCAAGCCGACCGGAACCGGAAACCTACGTCTCACCAGCTCATTTGATGGAATCTATAGCTCCAGCGCTCTCTGATGTCGCGAAACTTCTCTCCACCCTGCAGCAACAACTAGCGGGGATACTTTCTTTGATCGAAAGTGTATTGAAGGCCTTTGGTACACCTTAAGATGGATCGCCCTGGGTCCACGAGAAACCTGACAATCTGTATATGGAACGCCAACGGAATGAAACACAAGAAAATATAATTCACTGAATGTTTACAACGTTACAAAATCGACATCGCACTTGTATCGGAGACGCACCTTCGTCCAACAACTGAGTTCAAATTTTGTAACATGTACGTCTATAGAACGGACAGACAAGACCAACGAGGTGGAGGGACCGCAGTTCTGCTTAAAAGGGAACTGCGGCACCATCATGAAACACTACCACACCTCCAACATCTGGAGGCAACAGCAGTAACGGTTCGATCGGCAACATCACTTTCATTGCGGCGTACAACAGCCCCGGTAAAAACCTGGTGCCAGACGACCTAAGGAGTATCTTCACCAATTTTGGCAAAATCTTCCTAGGAGGTGACCTTAACAGCAAGCACGTCGCGTGGAATTCCCGGCGTACGAACGCTCGTGGACGAACTTTGATTGCCATGGAAGAAGAACTGGGCATCACAGTCCATGGCCCACGAGAGCCCACACTGATTCCTTACGTCGATCGGCAAGAAGCAGACGTCCTAGATATTGCTATCACCAAAAATATTGAGACGAACTCCAGCTCCGCACCGTCGACGATCTTTCGTCTGACCACGGACCTGTTATCAGCATAGTGGAAAACGCAACGGCCAACCTTCCGCCCCCAACCTCACAAACTCTGAACTGGGGTCAATTTCGGACATATCTTGACAACAATATCTGCCCGACGCAGGAAGTTTTAACACCGGAAGCCATCGACATCGCAGTACAAACTTTGACGCAGAAGATAAAGGTCGCCAAACGGAGGGCAACTACTCACACGGTCTACCCTGCAGTGGCTTTCGATGAGTTCCCGCCTTTACTCCAAGAACTGAAGACACAGGGAAACAGGAGCAGGCGACGTTGGCTCCGCTATAGAAACCCGATCGATCGACGAGAAACACACTTCTTAACACGAGAACTGCACAGGAGAGTGGCTGAGAGGCGACAGCAGGTCTGGGAAGATAAGATGGAGGAATTCTTACTTCGAACCAAGAACATACGACACCAGCGGCCACCTAAAGGAGCCATCAGAGGACCAGATGGCCTCCTCTATGCCGAACTCGTCCTGGCGGAGCTGTATGCTGCGACTTACCAAGAACAGATGTCTACACCAGAGACCCCCATGGACGACGTCCGCCTCCAAGAACAGGAAGCCGTCGCTACAGCAGAATGGACTGCTTTTCGTGCTGCGCCTGTCCACAGCCGCCCACAACTCACCACACCAGCAGAGATCCGTAAAATTATCCGGAAGACTCGGAATACTGCGCTGGGCAACGACTCCATAAGCAACACCGATTTGAAACAGTTGCCCAGGAAGCCAACTGTGCTCCTTACCCGAAATCTCAACAGCTGTCTTCTGCAGGGATATTTTCCTACGGCATGGAAGACGGCTCGAGTAGTTCCAGTACCCAAGCCAGGTAAAGACCCAGCAGAACCCAACAGTTACCGGCCAATTAGCCTCTTGCCGACCCTTGTCAAGGTGCTCGAGAGAGTGCTGTTGAAGAGGCTCCATGACACGCTTACAGCGCATAATGTTATACGTCCCGAACAATTCGGTTTCAAGGACAAGTTATCTGCGAACTTCAACTTCTACGAATCATCGGACGGATACAAGACGGATACAACAAGCAGCACTTCACGATTGGTGTCTTCCTTGAAATCGAAAAAGCTTAGGATAAGGTGTGGCGGCCCAACCTTATCGTCAAACTGCATCGCACTACCCCTATTGCGAATTGTTACATTAGACTCACAGACAGCTTTCTGCAGGACAGGAAACTGTATGACCGAGTCGACGACAAAAACTCCGAAACGAAACTGATCTCCGCAGGAATTCCGCAGGGCTCTGTCATTTCGCCTCTGCTTTTCAACTTATACACTCCTGGAAATTGAAATAAGAACACCGTGAATTCATTGTCCCAGGAAGGGGAAACTTTATTGACACATTTCTGGGGTCAGATACATAACATGATCACACTGACAGAACCACAGGCACATAGACACAGGCAACAGAGCATGCACAATGTCGGCACTAGTACAGTGTATATCCACCTTTCGCAGCAATGCAGGCTGCTATTCTCCCATGGAGACGATCGTAGAGATGCTGGCTGTAGTCTTGTGGAATGGCTTGCCATGCCATTTCCACTTGGCGCCTCAGTTGGACCAGCGTTCATGCTGGACGTGCAGACCGCGTGAGACGACGCTTCATCCAGTCCCAAACATGCTCAATGGGGGACAGATCCGGAGATCTTGCTGGCCAGGGTAGTTGACTTACACCTTCTAGAGCACGTTGGGTGGCACGGGATACATGCGGACGTGCATTGTCCTGTTGGAACAGGAAGTTCCCTTGCCGGTCTAGGAATGGTAGAACGATGGGTTCGATGACGGTTTGGATGTACCGTGCACTATTCAGTGTCCCCTCGACGATCACCAGAGGCGTACGACCAGTGTAGGAGATCGCTCCCCACACCATGATGCCGGGTGTTGGCCCTGTGTGACTCGGTCGTATGCAGTCCTGATTGTGGCGCTCACCTGCACGGCGCCATACACGCATACGCCATCATTGGCACCAAGGCAGAAGCGACTCTCATCGCTGAAGACGAAACGTCTCAATTCGTCCCTCCATTCATGCCTGTCGCGACACCACTGGAGGCGGGCTGCACGATGTTAGGGCGTGTGCGGAAGACGGCCTAACGGTGTGCGGGACCGTAGCCCAGCTTCATGGAGACGGTTGCGAATGGTCCTCGCCGATACCCCAGTAGCAACAGTGTCCCTAATTTGCTGGGAAGTGGCGGTGCGGTCCCCTACGGCACTGCGTAGGATCCTACGGTCTTGGCGTGCATCCGTGCGTCGCTGCGGTCCGGTCCCAGGTCGACGGGCACGTGCACCTTCCGCCGACCACTGGCGACAACATCGATGTACTGTGGAGACCTCACGCCCCACGTGTTGAGCAATTCGGCGGTACGTCCACCCGGCCTCCCGCATGCCCACTATACGCCCTCGCTCAAAGTCCGTCAACTGCACATACGGTTCACGTCCACGCTGTCGCGGCATGCTACCAGTGTTAAAGACTGCGATGGAGCTCCGTATGCCACGGCAAACTGGCTGACACTGACGGCGGCGGTGCACAAATGCTGCGCAGCTAGCGCCATTCGACGGCCAACACCGCGGTTCCTGGTGTGTCCGCTGTGCCGTGCGTGTGATCATTGCTTGTACAGCCCTCTCGCAGTGTCCGGAGCAAGTATGGTGGGTCTGACACACCGGTGTCAATTTGTTCTTTTTTCCATTTCCAGGAGTGTATATAAATGACATCCCAACAGTCCCCCTTGTTACGGCGAGTTTTTATGCGGACGATACGGCTTTTCTGACAACTGGACGACACTTGGACCAGATAATCGCTAGGATGCAACGGCAACTTGCTGTAATGGAGCGCTGGGCGCTGCAAAATAAAATAACGACCAACCCGACGAAGACGGCAGCCGTTCTGTTCACACGGAAGAAACCAGTTCTGAACGACAGACTCCAAATAGCTGACCAATTTATCCCATGGTCCCCGGGAGTGAAGTATCTCGGTGTCTACCCTGACAAAAAATTACTGTTTATGCAGCATATTGACGACCAGAAGACGGCAGCCCAGAAGATGGCCAGGTCATTGATTCCGTTCCTGAAGAGTAAGGATCTCAATCCTAAGACTAAACTCCAATTGTATAAGGCAACAGTGGAATCCACAATGTTGTATGGCTCCACCTCGTGGGGAACTACGTGCGTCTCCAACTACAACAAACTCCAAGCGCTGCAAAACATTTGCTATCGATGGATCACAGGAGCCCCTTGGTGGACAAGAAACGTCGACATCCGCACCGCACTCCACGAGACCACTATACAAGAGAAGGTCCATGACAAAGCTCTAAGAGTTTTTAACAAGATCGATGCCCTTAGGGACGAAGTTCGACAACTAGAATCGGTAGGAGCGGTAAACCCTGCAAGGTGGCACACGTATCGAGTACTTAAGTCAATAACATTCCACCCCCATGGGCAATCTCTCATAACATGAGGAAGCAATCACCCATAACAGCCTTGACACATTTCACCCTCCACAGGACATAAACATCACCAAAGACAGCAGGCTAAAGGACCCATTGAGTGCCCAAGCCAAAAGGAATGTGCAATAAATAAAGTGTTTTTCTTTTATCCTTACATCCCACCCTAGAAGAATAAGTCATCAAGGATGATCTCTTCAGTCCACACTACACTCTATATATTTAAAAAAAACGACGCTGTGGTACATTATGCTAACTACTTAAACCCATCTTATTCTATAATTTGCTCCTGTGAACGTGTGCGCGTTATGCAGGTCTTGGAGTCACTGACGTCCATCTAGAAAGATAAGGCCTTATCATAAGGCTTCAGAAATATGATTGCATTTCTGCAGTTCTCTTATCCGTTTTTACTATTTTATATTTCTAGTATTTACTGAGGTTAACGAAGGCGATGTTGACCTGATGTACTCGACGATGGCCTTTAGCTCCACTGTCTAAAGGATCGCCCTAAGATATACCAAATTAAACTATTTGCTCTTTCACTATTTGATCTGTTTATACATACTTTTAGGTTACCCATGTCATCGCAACACGATCGCGATCCTTAAATATATGTATTTGTTCTCTGTTTTCTATGTAGATCAGCGTAGTTGATAAGTAAAAAAACTAAAATTGCAACCAAGACTGTTTTCAACTAATATTAAGGTCTATAATTCTACTTTCCCCCCCATGAACCATGGACCTTGCCGTTGGTGGGGAGGCTTGCGTGCTTCAGCGATACAGATGGCCGTACCGTAGGTGCAACCACAACGGAGGGGTATCTGTTGAGAGGCCAGACAAACGTGTGGTTCCTGAAGAGGGGCAGCAGCCTTTTCAGTAGTTGCAGGGGCAACAGTCTGGATGATTGACTGATCTGGCCTTGCAACATTAACCAAAACGGCGTTGCTGGTACTGCGAACGGCTGAAAGCAAGGGGAAACTACAGCCGTAATTTTTCCCGAGGACATGCAGCTTTACTGTATGATTAAATGATGATGGCATCCTCTTGGGTAAAATATTCCGGAGGTAAAATAGTCCCCCATTCGGATCTCCGAGCGGGGACTACTCAGGAGGATGTCGTTATCAGGAGAAAGAAAACTGGCGTTCTACGGATCGGAGCGTGGAATGTCAGATCCCTTAATCGGGCAGGTAGGTTAGAAAATTTAAAAAGGGAAATGGATAGGTTAAAGTTAGATATAGTGGGAATTAGTGAAGTTCGGTGGCAGGAGGAACAAGACTTCTGGTCAGGTGATTACAGGGTTATAAACACAAAATCAAATAGGGGTAATGCAGGAGTAGGTTTAATAATGAATAGGAAAATAGGAATGCGGGTAAGCTACTACAAACAGCATAGTGAACGCATTATTGTGGCCAAGATAGATACGAAGCCCACACCTACTACAGTAGTACAAGTTTATATGCCAACTAGCTCTGCAGATGACGAAGAAATTGAAGAAATGTACGATGAAATAAAAGAAATTATTCAGATAGTGAAGGGAGACGAAAATTTAATAGTAATGGGTGACTGGAATTCGAGTGTAGGAAAAGGGAGAGAAGGAAACATAGTAGGTGAATATGGATTGGGGCTAAGAAATGAAAGAGGAAGCCGCCTAGTAGAATTTTGTACAGAGCACAACTTAGTCATAGGTAACACTTGGTTTAAGAATCATGAAAGAAAGTTGTATACGTGGAAGAACCCTGGAGATACTAAAAGGTATCAGATAGATTATGTAATGGTAAGACAGAGATTTAGAAACCAGGTTTTAAATTGTAAGACATTTCCAGGGGCAGATGTGGACTCTGACCACAATCTATTGGTTATGACCTGTAGATTAAAACTGAAGAAACTGCAAAAATGTGGGAAATTAAGGAGATGGGACCTGGATAAACTGAAAGAACCAGAGGTTGTACAGAGTTTCAGGGAGAGCATAAGGGAACAATTGACAGGAATAGGGGAAAGAAATACAGTAGAAGAAGAATGGGTAGCTCTGAGGGATGAAGTAGTGAAGGCAGCAGAGGATAAAGTAGGTAAAAAGACCAGGGCTGCTAGAAATCCTTGGGTAACAGAAGAAATATTGAATTTAATTGATGAAAGGAGAAAATATAAAAATGCAGTAAATGAAGCAGGCAAAAAGGAATACAAACGTCTCAAAAATGAGATCGAGAGGAAGTGCAAAATGGCTAAACAGGGATGGCTAGAGGATAAATGTAAGGATGTAGAGGCTTATCTCACTAGGGGTAAGATAGATACTGCCTACAGGAAAATTAAAGAGACCTTTGGAGAGAAGAGAACCACGTGTATGAATATCAAGAGCTCAGATGGCAACCCAGTTCTAAGCAAAGAAGGGAAGGCAGAAAGGTGGAAGGAGTATATAGAAGGTTTATACAAGGGTGATGTACTTGAGGACAATATTATGGAAATGGAAGAGGATGTAGATGAAGACGAAATGGGTGATACGATATTGCGTGAAGAGTTTGACAGAGCACTGAAAGACCTGAGTCGGAACAAGGCCCCCGGAGTAGACAACATTCCATTAGAACTACTGACGGCCTTGGGAGAGCCAGTCATGACAAAACTCTACCAGCTGGTGAGCAAGATGTATGAGACAGGCCAAATACCCTCAGACTTCAAGAAGAATATAATAATTCCAATCCCAAAGAAAGCAGGTGCTGACAGATGTGAAAATTACCGAACTATCAGTTTAATAAGTCACAGCTGCAAAATACTAACGCGAATTCTTTACAGACGAATGGAAAAACTGATAGATGCGGACCTCGGGGAGGATCAGTTTGGATTCCGTCGAAATGTTGGAACACGTGAGGCAATACTGACCTTACGACTTATCTTAGAAGAAAGATTAAGAAAAGGCAAACCTACGTTTCTAGCATTTGTAGACTTAGAGAAAGCTTTTGACAATGTTGACTGGAATACTCTTTTTCAAATTCTAAAGGTGGCAGGGGTAAAATACAGGGAGCGAAAGGCTATTTACAATTTGTACAGAAACCAGATGGCAGTCATAAGAGTCGAGGGGCATGAAAGGGAAGCAGTGGTTGGGAAAGGAGTGAGACAGGGTTGTAGCCTCTCCCCGATGTTATTCAATCTGTATATTGAGCAAGCAGTAAAGGAAACAAAAGAAAAATTTGGAGTAGGTATTAAAATTCATGGAGACGAAGTAAAAACTTTGAGGTTCGCCGATGACATTCTAATTCTGTCACAGACGGCAAAGGACTTGGAAGAGCAGTTGAACGGAATGGACAGTGTCTTGAAAGGAGGATATAAGATGAACATTAACAAAAGCAAAACGAGGATAATGGAATGTAGTCCAATTAAATCGGGTGATGCTGAGGGAATTAGATTAGGAAATGAGACACTTAAAGTAGTAAAGGAGTTTTGCTATTTGGGGAGCAAAATAACTGATGATGGTCGAAGTAGAGAGGATATAAAATGTAGACTGGCAATGGCAAGGAAAGCGTTTCTGAAGAAGAGAAATTTGTTAACATCGAATATAGATTTAAGTGTCAGGAAGTCATTTCTGAAAATATTTGTTTGGAGTGTAGCCATGTATGGAAGTGAAACATGGACGATAACTAGTTTGGACAAGAAGAGAATAGAAGCTTTCGAAATGTGGTGCTACAGAAGAATACTGAAGATAAGGTGGATAGATCACGTAACTAATGAGGAGGTATTGAATAGGATTGGGGAGAAGAGAAGTTTGTGGCACAACTTGACTAGAAGAAGGGATCGGTTGGTAGGACATGTTTTGAGGCATCAAGGGATCACAAATTTAGCATTGGAGGGCAGTGTGGAGGGTAAAAATCGTAGAGGGAGACCGAGAGATGAGTACACTAAGCAGATTCAGAAGGATGTAGGTTGCAGTAGGTACTGGGAGATGAAGAAGCTTGCACAGGATAGAGTAGCATGGAGAGCTGCATCAAACCAGTCTCAGGACTGAAGACCACAACAACAACAACAATTCTACTTTGCCATTTAACACGCGTCGTGAAGAGGAAAGAAAGTATCCAGCTTAATTAATTGAAAGTCACTACTTGGCTTCAGTGTTTGACGATGCGCTTAAAATCAACAGACAAAGGTGAGAGTCAAGTTTACACTCGCAAGAAGCACACGCAGAACACGAGCATATGGTAACATTAAATAAATTGATCCTTGTTCAATCATTTACACACCGACGAAACAATTTTCACCGAATTACTGCACACGCTGGGATCCCCAGTTGCTTGCAAATGACGCAAATAATGGTCAAAACGTCTTACTTTAAGTTCGGTGAGATCCGAGACATCTTCGTGGGTACCGGGCGCCGTTCGGCCACCCTCTCCCCAAGGGGAGTGGCGGGTTCAGCGGCCTTCGCGGCGCACGAGGCGGAGGGTAAATGTGGAGGCTGGCCGTGGGGCATCGCCCGCTCTGCCTGTGAGTGGACATGTGGCCGCTCCTTCAGCAAGGTCCGAGCAGGCACACGGGGGGAGGGGTTTATTAGTTATTGGGAGCTCCAACGTTAGGCATATGATGGAGCCCCTTAGGGAAATAGCGGAAAGGTCGGGGAAGAAGGCCAGTGTTCACTCTGTCTGCTTGCCGGGGGTCTCATCCGAGATGTGGAGGAGGCCCTACCGGCGGCGATAGAGAGTACTGGGTGCACCCGACTGCAAATTGTTGCTCATGTCGGCACCAATGACTCCTGCCGTATGGGTTCAGAGGTCATCCTCAGTTCGTACAGGCGGTTGGCGGAATTGGTGAAGGAGGAAAGCCTCGCTCGCGGGGTGGAATCAGAGCTAACTATTTGTAGTATCGTTCCCAGAACCGATCGCGGTCCTCTGGTTTGGAGCCGAGTGGAAATTTCTCGACCTCAGCTGTCAGGTGGAGAAATGTAGGGTCCCCCTGAATAGGTCAGGCGTGCACTACACGCCGGAACCGGCAACAAGGGTAGCGGAGTACGTGTGGAGTGCACATGGGTTTTTTTTTAGGTTAGAGAATTCCCTTCCTAGGCCCGACAAGACGCCTCCTGAGACGCGACAAGGTAGGAGTAGGAAAAATGCAACAGGGAATAAAAATATTAATGTTCTAATAGTAAACTGCAGGAGCGTCTATAGAAAGGTCCCAGAACTGCTCTCATTAATAAACGGTCACAACGCCCATATAGTACTAGGGACAGAAAGATGGTTGAAACCAGACGTAAACAGTAATGAAATCCTAAACTCAGATTGGAATGTATACCGCAGAGACAGGCTGGACAGTGAAGGGGAGGCGTGTTTATAGCGATAAGAAGTGCAATAGCATCGAAGGAAATTGACGGAGATCAGAAATGTGAAATGATTTGGGTGAAGGTCACGGCTAAAGCAGGCTCAGACATGGTAATTGGATGTCTCTATAGGCCCCCGGGCTCAGCAGCTGTTGTGGCTGAGCACCTGAAGAATAATTTGGAAAATATTTCGAGTAGATTTCCCCACCAGTTGTAGTTCTGGGTGGAGATTTTAATTTGCTGGATATAGACTGGAAGACTCAAACGTTCATAACGGGTGGCAGGGACAAAGAATCCAATGAAATTTTTTAAAGTGCTTTATCTGAAAACTACCTTGAGCAGTTAAACAGAGAACCGACTCTTGGCGATAACATATTAGACCTTCTGGTGACAAACAGACCTTAACTATTTGAAACAGTTAATGCACAACAGGGAATCAGCGATCATAAAGCGGTTATTGCATCGATGATTTCAGCCGTAAATAGAAACATTAAAAAAGGTAGGAAGATTTTTCTGTTTAGCAAAAGTGACAAAAGCAGATTACGGAGTACCTGACAGCTCAACACAAAAGTTTTGTCTCAAGTGCAGATAGTGTTGAGGATCAGTCGACAAAGTTCAAAATCATCCTACAATACGCGTTAGATGAGTATGTGCCAAGCAAGATCGTAAGAGATGGAAAAGAGCCACCGTGGTACAATAACCGAGTTAGAAAAATGCTGCGGAAGCAAAGGAAACTTCACAGCAAACATAAACATAGCCAAAGCCTTGAAGACAAACAAAAACTTCGCAGCAAACATAAACATAGCCAAAGCCTTGAAGACAAACAAAAATTACGCGAAGCGAAATGTAGTGTGAGGAGGGCTATGCAGAGGCGTTCAGTGAATTCGAAAGTAAAGTTCAGTGTACTGACTTGGCAGAAAATCCTAAGAAATTTTGGCCTCATGCCAAAGCGGTAGGTGGATCAAAACAAAATGTCCAGACACTCTGTGACCAAAATGGTACTGAAACAGAGGATGACAGACTGAAGGCCGAAATATTAAATGTCTTTTTCCAAAGCTGTTTCACAGAGGAAGACTGCACTGTAGTTCCTTCTCTAGATTGTCGCACAGATGACAAAGTGGTAGATATCGAAATAGACGACAGAGGGATAGAGAAACAATTAAAATCGCTTAAAAGAGGAAAGGCAGCTGGACCTGATGGGATACCAGTTCGATTTGACACAGAGTACGGGAAGGAACTTGCCCCCCTTCTTGCAGCGGTGTACCGTAGGTCTCTAGAAGAGCGTAGCGTTCCAAAGGATTGGAAAAGGGCACAGGTCATCCCCGTTTTCAAGAAGGGACGTCGAACAGATGTGCACAACTATAGACCTATATCTCTAACGTCGATCAGTTGTAGAATTTTGGAACACGTATTATGTTCGAGAATAATGTGTTTTCTGGAGACTAGAAATCTACTCTGTAGGAATCAGCATGGGTTTCGAAAAAGACGGTCATGTGAAACCCAGCTCGTGCTATTCGTCCACGAGACTCATAGGGCCATAGACACGGGTTCACAGGTAGATGCCGTGTTTCTTGACTTCCGCAAGGCGTTCGATACAGTTCCCCACAGTCGTTTAATGAACAAAGTAAGAGCATATGGACTATCAGACCAATTGTGTGATTGGATTGAGGAGTTCCTAGATAACAGAAGGCAGCATGTCATTCTCAGTGGAGAGAAGTCTTCCGAAGTAAGAGTGATTTCAGGTGTGCCGCAGGGGAGTGTTATGGGACCGTTGATATTCACAATATACATAAATGACCTGGTGGATGACATCGGAAGTTCACTGAGGCTTTTTGCAGATGATGCTATGGTGTATCGAGAGGTTGTAACAATGGCAAATTGTACTGAAATGCAGGAGGATCTGCAGCGAATTGACGCATGGTGCAGGAAATGGCAATTGAATCTCAATGTAGGCAAGTGTAATGTGCTGCGAATACATAGAAAGATAGATCCCTTAACATTTAGCTACAAAATAGCAGGTCAGCAACTGGAATCAGTTAATTCCATAAATTATCTGGGAGATGGCATTAGGAGTGATTTAAAATGGAATGATCATATAAAGTTGATCGTCGGTAAAGCAGATGCCATACTGAGATTCATTGGAAGAATCCTAAGGAAATGTAATCCGAAAACAAAGGAAGTAGGTTACGGTATGCTTGTTCGCCCACTGCTTGAATACTGCTCACCAGTGTGGGATCCGTACCAGATAGGGCTGATAGATGAGATAGAGAAGATCCAACGGAGAGCAGCGCGCTTCGTTACAGGATCATTTAGTAATCGCGAAAGCGTTACTGAGATGATAGATAAACTCCAGTGGAAGACTCTGCAGGAGAGAAGCTCAGTAGCTCGGTACGGGCATTTGTTAAAGTTTCGAGAACATACCTTCACCGAAGAGTCTAGCTGTATATTGCTCCCTCCTACGTATATGTCGCGAAGAGACGATGAGGATAAAATCAGAGACATTAGAGCCCACACAGAATCATACCGACAATCCTTCTTTCCACGAACAATACGAGACTGGAATAGAAGGGAGAACCGACAGATGTACTCAGGGCACCCTCCGCCACACACCGTCAGGTGGCTTGCGGAGTATGGATGTAGATGTAGATGTAGATGTAGATAGGAATTTCAATGGACAACAAGGCCTCATGCCCTTGGATCCACCTGCGACCAAGACAGTAACATTGGCTGCTGTCACGGCTTTAACGATGCATCACACCTGACGCGAGTCATGCCAGACCATCAACAAAACGGCGTGGCCTTCTGTACGCTCCCAGACGTCCACAATCAGAGTTCCTCCTCCAGACCGACGCTCTCCCGCAAACACGGCAGGCAGCCGGCCGCGGCAACGCACAGCGCCCTCTGGCTAGGGTAAGGAAACAACAGAGCGCGAAGCGAGAATTCCAAAAGGAACACGCTACAGACAAGGAGGAAACGTAGAGAACCAACAGTGATATTTCGTCACGCTTCACACACTAAAGACGGGAATGGAAGGAAGCAAGGTGTGAGTGGAGTAGCAAATGTTTGCTCACACTGTTTGATTAATGCAAATAATTTCTCTGATTCGTTCTGATTTTTAAATGGATTGAGATTAAAAAGTGTTTGTTTTGTATTCGTCTGGTTGATCCACAGCTGATTGGCCTGACACCTGTAACAACTCACTTGCAAGGTTCCTTTGTTGACAGCCAGCACATTTTGTAAATTCCATCCTGTACTTATTAGTGTCACATCATCATCATGTAGTGCATTATTACACTATACATGATCCGAGCTAGTCATTAGTGTAGACAATGAACAGGAAATGATCAAAGACAGTACCTTTTGGTACTTTTATTTATTTTATTTAAGAGTATTTCTGATCTCCGCTTCTTTGTACGTACAAGCTGTAACATACAGCTTGAATAAGACGTGAATAAACGGAGTGATTTGTCTTCGAAGCCACAGCATTCCGACTTTCTGGATCATTATATTATACAGCACTGAGTCACACGTAATAATAGCGACACATGTGTCACGAGAGGTTCCGCAACTGTCTTCACATTTAAAATTTATCGTATATTTTGCCGTCTCACTATGATATTTATTTTTAACATATGTCTAGTTTCGATTAAAGTTTGTTAACAGATCTAAAAAGAGAACAAAGTAGAAACACAACTACACAGTAAGCGGTAAAGTACACTCCTGGAGATGGAAAAAAGAACACATTGACACCGGTGTGTCAGACCCACCATACTTGCTCCGGACACTGCGAGAGGGCTGTACAAGCAATGATCACACGCCCGGCACAGCGGACACACCAGGAACTGCGGTGTTGGCCGTCGAATGGGGCTAGCTGCGCAGAATTTGTGCACCGCCGCCGTCAGTGTCAGCCAGTTTGCCGTGGCATACGGAGCTCCATCGCAATCTTTAACACTGGTAGCATGCCGCGACAGCGTGGACATGAACCGTATGTGCAGTTGACGGACTTTGAGCGAGAGCGTATAGTGGGCATGCGGGAGCCCGGGTAGACGTACCGCCGAATTGCTCAACACGTGGGGCGTGAGGTCTCCACAGTACATCAATGTTGTCGCCAGTGGTCGGCGGAAGGTGCACGTGCCCGTCGACCTGGGACCGGACCGCAGCGACGCACGGATGCACGCCAAGATCGTAGGATCCTACGCAGTGCCGTAGGGGACCGCACCGCCACTTCCCAGCAAATTAGGGACACTGTTGCTCCTGGGGTATCGGCGAAGTCCATTCGCAACCGTCTCCATGAAGCTGGGCTACGGTCCCGCACACCCTTAGGACGTCTTCCGCTCACGACCCAACATCTTGCAGCCCGCCTCCAGTGGTGTCGCGACAGGCATGAATGGAGGGACGAATGGAGACGTGTCGTCTTCAGCGATGGAAGTCGCTTCTGCCTTGGTGCCAATGATGGCGTATGCGTGTATGGCGCCGTGCAGGTGAGCGCCACAATCAGGACTGCATACGACCGAGGCACACAGGGCCAACACCCGGCATCATGGTGTGGGGAGCGATCTCCTACACTGGCCGTACACCTCTGATGATCGTCGAGGGGACACTGAATAGTGCACGGTACATCCAAACCGTCATCGAACCCATCGTTCTACCATTCCTAGACCGGCAAGGGAACTTGCTGTTCCAACAGGACAATGTACGTCCGCATGTATCCCGTGCCACCCAACGTGCTCTAGAAGGTGTAAGTCAACTACCCTGGCGAGCAAGATCTCCGGATCTGTCCCCCGTTGAGTATGTTTGGGACTGGATGAAGCGTCGTCTCACGCGGTCTGCACGTCCAGCACGAACGCTGGTCCAACTGAGGCGTCAGGTGGAAATGGCATGGCAAGCCGTTCCACAGGACTACATCCAGCATCTCTACGATCGTCTCCATGGGAGAATAGCAGCCTGCATTGGTGCGAAAGGTGGATATACACTGTACTAGTGCCGACATTGTGCATGCTCTGTTGCCTGTGTCTATGTGCTTATAGTTCTGTCAGTGTGATCATGTGATGTATCTGACCCTGAAATGTGATGTCTATTCAAATTTCGCACCGGTCGCAAAAGAGTGGCGCTAGTATCGCCATGAGGGTGCGTATCAGGTTTGCTTTAAATACACGCTGTAATGAGATTTAGTTAACTTCGAGGTTTGACGTGGTGAGTTGATGTCAGTCAATCATGCTTTTAAGCAGACAAAGGCGTCCTTATCAACACATCACTGAGTTTGAACGAAATCGTGTTATAGGGCTACGAGAAGCTTGATATTCCTTCTGCGATGTTGCAGAGAGACTAGGCAGGAATGTAGCCACTGTACATGGTTGCTGGCAGCAGTGGTCGTGGCAATGTACGGTCGCAGAAAGACCGGACTCCGGACGGCCACGTCGTACCACCGAGAGAGAAGACCATCGTGTTCGGCGTATGGCTTTGGCGTAAAGTAATGCGTCTGCAGCAACAATCTGAGGAGTAGTTATCACCATAGTGACACAACGAACTCTTACACATTGATTACTTCAAAGGCTGCTCCGAGCCCGATACCTGTGTGCATTCCAATAAGACTGAACTAACGCCATTTGCGACCTCAGTGGTGTCAAGTGAGAGCTCATTGGAGGCAGGGAAGAGATTTGTTGTGTTTTCTGACTAAAGCTGGTTCTGTATCGGTACCAGTGATGGCCGTGTGTTGGTTAGAAGGAGACGAATTGAGGGCCTGCAACCAACCAGTCTGCGGCCTAGACACACTCGAGCCACACCTGGAGTAATGGTCTGTGGTTACCAAGCACCTTTGTATGTCTCTCAATGGTATTCACAAATCAGCTAGCTAACCTATCTGTTTTACCAGGGATATACAAATTTTTAGTCGTCTTTGCTAGAACTTTGTACGTCAGCCACAAATGTTTCCTTTCTCTCTTTGTGAGATTACATTGACCTCATTCTATGCATACTACAGCGATCTTTTTTTCTATAACTTTGTACATCAGCCACAAATGGTTCTTTCTGTTTGTGAGACTTCGCTGATCTCTCTCCCTGCATACCACAGCGATCAAATGAAGCTTCCTGCCTCAGGCATGGAAAACGAGGAATAAGATTTATTATTACTCTATATATACATGTCAAAATTAATTGACGACAAGGCAAAGTTAAATATTTTGCGTTTATTTCTCACTTTCTTGTTTACATAAGTCGTATCTAGATCGATGGGAGGAGGTGAACAGTTCCGGCATTCGCCTTACAACCAAGGGAAACCTCCCGAAAACCCTGGTCGGAACTGAGGGACCACGATGAGCTGCCATGCAGAGGCGTCGTCCTCAGGGTCAGCGGCCGTGGCAGACGCGTAGTGAGTGGAGTGGGTAAATGCCGCTGCTGCGTTGCGTGGCCGACGCGTGGCGGAGAGTCGGCGATGCAAAGCAGAGTCGCAGATGCGTGGCAGCCACTCGTCCACGTTGTACGTCCTCTCGACGCTATATGTCCTCTCGCGCACCCTGTGCACCCACTCTCGTCGACGCCGACGTCCACTCGTCTGAACCTGCAACATGACCTCCGCACAGCCTGAAAGAGGTCGGCAGGCCTCAGCAGGATACACAGCCCATCAGGCCGGCGCGTGGTGCTGGCCAAGCCAGAGGTTAACTCGGCCGAGGCTCGTGGATGCATAGCGTGGACTGCTGGATGTGTAACATAGAATCGCGGACGCGCTGGATGTGTAACACAGAATCGCGGACCCGTAGCTTAGTGTAGCCTCGTGGACCGTAGACTCGTGGATGGGAAGCGTAGTCTCGTGGATGCGAAGCGTAGACTCGTGGATGCGAAGCGTAGACTCGTGGATGCGAAGCGCAGACCCGGGGTCGCGCAGTGTACAGTCCCAACAGAGTTGCTTGGCAGATGTGAAGAGTATGAACACGTAGCAGTTCCACATGCGTCATCCTAGGCACATAAAGTCAAAGACAAGTAGTTCCAAAAACGGGTAAAGGTCACAGATGGGCAGCTCCAGACGCGTAAGAGTCAGATCAGTAGCCACCGCCAGCTTGCAGTCATCCAGGCGTTTGGAGTCGCAGGTGGGAAGATTTTGTGAATAGCCGCAAAGCTGAAGAGTCACAGACGAATATTCGCGACGCACCTGTGGAGAGACGTACTTACACTTACCTATACTTACGTGAGAGGTTCTCGCCTTGCAAAGCTGTCGTTGTCCCGTGTTGTTCTCTCCTGTTGCTGAAGTCGTCTGGATTTCAGATGCAGCGCGTCTCCTTATATAGCCACTAGGCTTTGTTGAACCCGCATTTCCGAGGAAACCGTCTGTGCAGGTATTGTTGCCCTGGTCCTAACATTATCATAATCGGTAGCAATACAGATTACATATTATCCATGCCATTATTTTTTTTAAGTCAAATACTATCCTAATGTTTCTGAGAACGTTGCTTGTAACTGTTTTCACAGTAGAAGTAATGACTTACATCCTCTAAGCAACGACAGAAATGAATTTTCGAAGCTTGATCGTCATCATGATTTTACAACAGCTGCTAGGCTTTTTGCACCACTTTCGTCCACGCCCTTCTATAATCCTTATCGTCTGAATATATCGGCTGAAAACAAAAGCCAAGTGATTAGTAATATTTGTAAAATGAAATGCCTCATAGTTACTTAGAATGTTAGCCTCTGATTCGGTTTCGTTTCATTCTGGAACTACTCTACTGTCGACATACGTGGATCAATAGCACTTTCCATTATAAACACAGTCAATAAATTCACCGATATCTATGAGATCGTTCGAAATATTTATCGAAATTTCTGTGTATTAAGACCGAAGTCCAGCGCTCTATCTTCGAAACGACTTCATCTAGGTCGGGTAGAGGGAGCATAACGTGGTACGAAGACTGTATAATAACGCCAAAGCTGCAGGGAAATGATTCGATAGAATTTCTTTGCAGATAATGGACAAATTTTCTATTTTATACATTTTGACAAAGGCAGATCATTATGGATTTGTGACTCCATAGGAGCAAGAGCCTTCAGATACTGTTTGCAGTTTTACTTCGTATCTTTCGAAAGTGGGCGAATGACCGCGATATCGCTAACGGTAGCAAAGGCGTTGGATGTCATCGTCTCATTGACGAAAACGAGCGTTGACTAACTTGTAGAGCAAAACGCTTAGGAGTTTGAGACAGAACTGCCAGATACTGACAATTCTCGGGATAAAATAAGCGTTTAGGATTAACGATCATACAGTCTGTTACATAACACCAATGACCTAGCCAGACTTACATCTTCCACGAGGATACGCGGTCGATAACTGAGTCATGGGACACAGGCAGATGATTGCCGCGTCAAGCCGTGGAAAACATTGAAATTTCTAATCCCTGTGTGTGCGTTACTTTCTCCAAGCAGCATGGAAGACATGGTCAGGGTCAATACTATCTCTAACAAAGGCCACCGCAGAACAGTTAATCCATCTCTTACTAGTCCGGAAGTATTGCGTAACCTGTGTGTAAGTATATGGTGTCATGTATCTCATAATTAACACCAAAACCGAACACTCTTTATTTGACTATGTCCATTGTTTTATACCACAAATGTAGGTAAGTGTCGTAGAAACATGAAAAACAATAATTTTCACAGCATCGAGCACAGCATGCAAAAGTTGCATTTCTCCATTTACTAAAGTAAAATTAAAATATGAACCCAACAGAACTGATCTGGAGTCAATTTACGGGATTTGGGCCGAGAAGTAACAAGACTCTTAATCTGCCAGACGTACTTGAACAAATGCACGGAGGTTTTTCAAATATCACTGTCGAGCGCTGGCGGGATATAGTGCAGAACGGCTCGTCGTAAAAGAAGACGAGAAAATGCGGCGCCTGGTTGACTTCGTGGATTCTGTTGTTGATAGGCTCGTTATCAACCTATCAGGTGACACTGCCAGAACTGAGATTTACACACATCTAAAATATGTTTGCATCACTCCGATTCCCAGAACTGAGGATATACGTTGACTGTGGATATTGTATCAAAGACACAGTCCCTTTGACTGTTAAGAGATGTCACTAAACCCGCCCAAAGATGTAAACAACCACGCATGAGCAGCGCCTATTACACGGAGGGGGTCCGACAGCCGATCAGTTCCAGTCATTCCATCAGTAAGTGGGTGCACGGCTCGTGTTGTCTGTAGTTCAACCACACCTAGTCGGTCAATACCGCGGTTCGATCGCATCCGCATTGTTACTTTGTGCCAAGAAGGGCACTCAACAAGAGAAGTTTCCAGGGGTCTCGGAGTGAACCAAAGAGGTGTGTTCGGACATGGAGGAAATACTGGAACTGTCGATGACATGCCTCACTCAGGCCTCCCAGAGGCTACTACTGCACTGGATTACCGCTACCTACGGATTATGGCTCGGAGGAACCCTGATAGCAAAGCCACCATGTTGAATAATGCTCTTCGTGCAGTCACAGGACATCGTGTTACGACTCAAACAGTGCGCAATAGGCTGCGTGATGCTCAACTTCACTTCCGACGTCCATGGAGATGTCCATCTTTGCAACCACGACACCATGCAGCGCCGTACATATGCGCCCAACAACATGCCGAATGGACCGCTCAGGATTGGCATCACGTTCTCTTGACTGATGAGTGACGTATATCCCTTCAACTAGACAGTTGTCGGGGACGTGTTTGGAGGCAACATGTCCAGCGAGTGCAGCAAGGTGGAGTTCCCTGCTGTTTTGGGGTGGCATTAATCGGGGGTGAGGTACGACGCTGCTGGTTATGGAAGGCGCCCTAACTGCTGTATGATGCGTGAATGCCGACCTCCGACCGATGGTGCAACACTATCGGCAGCATATTGGCGAGGCATTCGTCTTCATGGACGACAATTCGCGCCCTAATCGTGCACATCTTGTGAATGACTTCTTTCGGGATGACGACATCACTCGACTAGAGTGGCCAACATGTTCTCCAGACATGGGCTCTATCGAACATGCCTGGGATACATTGAAAAGGGCTGTTTATGGACGACGTGACCCACCAACCACTCAGACAGATCCACGCCGAATCGCCGTTGAGGAGTGGGACAATCCGGACCAGTATTGCCTTGATGAACTTGTGGCTAGCACGCCACGTTGAATACAGGTATGCATCAATGCAAGAGGATGTGCTACTGGGTATTAGAGGTAACGGTGTGTACAGCAATCTGGACCACTACCTTTGAAGGTCTCGCATGTATGGTGGTACAATATGCAATGTATGGTTTTCATGAGCAATAAAAATGGTGGAAATGATGTTTATGTTGATCTCTATTCCAATTTTCTGTACCGGTTCCGGAACTCTCGGATCCGAGGCGATGCAAAACTTCTTTTGATTTATGTATTTCTCCAATTCAGATAAGGATGAAGATAAGAGATTACCAAACGACTGAATGTAATCAATACCTGGAGTGGCTTCAGTATTCAACAGTATGGTGAAATCCCTGCAGAATGCTTTTCCATCACACATAGCTCACTCAGAAAAATTATACTGTGTTTAAGTTAGAAATTTTCATCACTATTGCTTGTAATTAGAATACTATGTCAGGTGAGAACGAGAGCATTTTATGCTTTCCGTCTCGTCAACTAAGAAGTGCTCGGTAGTGCTGGAGTTTTGTCGAATATCATTTCATTCTTTTCAAAAATTAAATGGCAGTCGAAGCTATATTGGTTATTTGCTCGTCTCTTTTTATGTCTGAACTGCAACTGCTCACACTATTACCGGTTAGTTAGACTGCTGCCTGGGAAGTGCTGTCCCAGTTTTAATGCGCCGGTAAAGCTGTTGTCCCGCATTATCGTTCAATCTACGTGCGTGTAACACAGCATAAAATGTACCCTTGTGATCGTACTTCACTGTACTGGCCACAGCTTGGCTTCCGCTCCTGGACTTCATGCGGAATCAGCAGCGACGAATGAAAATGTGTGCTGGACCGAGACTCGAACCCGGTATCTCCTGCTTACTGGGCAGTTTCGTCAGCCAGTGCGCCCCCGGACACAGTGTTCATCGCAATTGCGCGCACTATTTCGGCACGCCTCTCGGCCGACCCACATTCCCACGTAACCCCACTACTTATCTGCTGTCCCTGACCGTGTCCTCCATACTAGCTGATTTTAGATTTCCGCTGGATTCATTTCCTGTGGACTCATAGCCCATCGAAACGTATCAGTTACATGAATACGTGGTGTTTGTTCTTTCGGACACGTCAAATGGTCCAAATGGCTCTGATCACTATGGGACTTAGCATCTGAGGTCATCAGTACCCTAGACGTAGAACTAATTAAGCCGAACGAACCTAAGGACGTCACACACATTCATCACCGAGGTAGGATTCGAACCTGCGACCGTAGCAGCAGCGCGGTTCCGGACTGAAGCGCCTAGAACCGCTCGGCCACAACGCCAGCTCGGAATCGTCAGGACATGTCCGAAAGAACAGACACAACGCATTCATATAATAGCAGTTCTCCCTCGCCACTAGCTTGTCCCTGTAGCGACTATCAACGGTGTCCACTCCGGTGTAGCCTAGACATATTTATTTTGCTGGCTTTGTACCGCCAACGGCGCCTTCTACCATCGGGTATATAACGTGCTAATGGTCATCTGTTCGGGCTTGCCAAACCTGGTGTACCTCGCTGCATGCCCAGGAGTGCTGGGTGGCCTTATTTGTTATACAGAAAAGCTCTGGTCGTGGTTCAAAAAACTGTTGTTGTGGCTCTCCTGAGGCAAGTTGGCTGTCTTAATTTTATTGTATGATTACAGCATTGCAGAACAATCACAGTAAGCACTTACTTCCATAAAATGGCCGCGAGGGGTTGCCGCGCGTTCTGAGGCGTCTTGTCTCGGACCGCGCGGCTCTCCCCGTCGGAGGTTCGAGTGCTCCCTCGGGCATGGGCTCGTATGTTGTCCTTAGCGTAAGTTAGTTTAAGTTAGATTAAATAGTACGTAAGCTTAGGGGCAGATGACCTCAGCAGTTTGGTCCCATAAGACCTTACCACAAGTTTCCAAAATTTTTCCATAAAATGCCTAGAAGTATGCGTACGGGGCGACCTGATGAGTAACGAGCACATGAAACTAATCGAGAGTGATGCAGATGCCAGACAGATCCACTGGGTGAATACTCAGGAAATGTATAGTCCATCAACAATGAAAGTCGCTTACAAAACACTCCTTCGACCAATACGTGCATATTGCTCGTCAGTTCGGTAACCTTAGCTGATAGGATTGATAGAGGAAATAGAGAAGAGCCGAAGAAGAGCACCACGTTTCATTACAGCAAAATAGTCACGGAGATGTTGAGCCAGCTCCAGTAGGAGACGCTGGAAGAGAGGCGTTGTTCATCGCATTATAATCCACTGTTGAAGTTCTGAGAGCGTACGTTCCTAGAAGAGTCAACCAATATATTGCTTACCCCTATTAATATCTCACGAAGAACCCATGAAGATAAAATTACAGACATTGAAGCTCACACGGAGGCTTACCAGCATTTGTTCTGGAACAGGAAAAGCGGAAACTGGTACACAATACACCCTCCGCCACGCACCAAAGGTGCCATGGGGATTATAGGTATAGATTTAGATGAGCGTGGTGGCTCCATTTTTGCTGGTCCACTGTATTTGATCAGAGATCAGTAATGGAACAAGCCGTAATATGTAGAAATTTTATTAATTGTATTGATAAATGTGCATGGTTTTTACAAGCCAAGTTATCCGAGAACGCTACTGCGCTACGCTGCTTCCTGGACTCGGATAGGCGCGCCGGCCCTGGGTCATTTCCGCCTGGCGTATTACCGACGAGGGCTGGTGTGCCGGCCAGACTGGACGTGGTTTTTAGGAGGTTTTCCATATCCCTCTAGGTGAATACCGGGCTGATCCCCACTTCCCGCCTCAGTTACACGACGCGCAGACGTTTGATATACATTAGCACTATTTCATGATATACACTTGTTACACTTGACGCAGGCAGCGGGGATACACTGATTCCGTCCCAGGGGGGAGGGGGGGGGGGTGCCAAATCTGTACCTAATAACCTCGCCGAACCTACGCGATCGCGGGATAAAGGCGGGAGCGACAGATAGTTAGAAATGTGCATTGTTTTAGCCTATGTAAAAAGATGTTTGTTAACTTATTGACATGTAATGCCACTCATGTCACAGCTGTACTTGCATGCATAGACAGTGATAGACATTTATTAAATATGATTTATTATGGTGCCTTTTACACATAGTTGTAGTTGCATTTCGTACTTTCTGAGGAAGTTGTGAATGTATATGCATTTAAGTGTCTACAATTATGTTTAATTAAACTGATTTGATGAGAGTTAGGTATATTGTTCTTTTACTTTAGTGAGAGTTATTTTTTTTTAAGAAAAGCTTAATGTGTTTTGTAAAGTATCACCCTCACCTCAACCTACGGCTTCTACTCAGTTATTACATATGAAATGGATTATACACTGACGGGAGAAAAGTCGCAACACCAAGAAGGAGTTGGGCGACGTAAACAACAGTTGGTAGCCGTGTTCCTACATCTGAAAGATGATGTCAGTTCAAATTTCTCGCCAGTCGCGTGAGAGTAGCGCTGGTAGTGGCACTATGAGGACGCGAATGTATTTTACTCTGAGTACACGCTGTAACTGTCGTGAGCGTTAGTTGCCTTTGAGACTGGACGTGGTGAATTGCTGGTAGTCAGGAATGCCTTTAAAGCGACAAAGAGGCCATTATCAGCACCTCACTCAGTTTGAACGAGAACCTGTAATAGGGCTACGAGAAGCTGGATATTTCTTCTGTGATACTGCAGAAAGACTTGGCAGGAGTGCAGTCACTGTACATAACTGCTGGTTTCGGTGGTGACGAAGATGTTCGGTCACGAGGAGATTGGGCTCTGGACGGCCATGTAGCACTACCGAGGGAGATGACCGTTGTGTTCGGTGTACGGGTCTAGCGCACCGTAGTGCATCTGCAGCAGCAATATGAGTGGCAATTGACACCACAGTGACACAACGAACAAATCGGTCACTTCATGGACAACTCAGAACCGGACGCCCTGTAGCGTGCATTCTACCGATTCCAAATAGTCACCATTTGCGGCTTAAGTGAAGTCAAGCGAGAGCTCACTGTGGAACAGGACGGAGGTCGGTAGTGTTTTCTGCTGATGGTGCCTCGGTGGCAGTGATGGCTGTGTCTTAGTTAGAAGGAAGCCAGTTGAGGGCCTGAAACCAACCTGTCTACGTGCTAGACACACTGGAGCTACGCCTCTAATTATGGCCTGGGATGCGATTTCGTATCACAGCAGGGGCACTCTCGTGGTTATCCCATGCACTGTGACTGGAAATTTGTACGTCGTCTGGCTATTCGACCTGTTGCTCTGCCATTCATGAACAGCATTCAGGGGGTGTTTTCCAAAGTACAACTCTCTTTCCTAGGGACACTAACGGAGCTTTAGACACTTCTTCACAACGTCAGAGATCAATGCTCAAATGAGTTTGGTACATAAATTCAAAAAAATCTCAATGCTGTTTAGCTCATAAAGTAAAAAATGAGAGGTTGTTGCGTCAGAACATTATCAGAACGTACTTGCATCTTTACTCTTACAAATGTTCTGCTAGGCGTGCGTTGAGATATTCAGACCATCAGTTCTGGTATCGGTACAACTGAGTCCTGAATTTTTCATTAATTCAGACGCGGTGTGGTTCAGCCCGCCCGTATACGTGAACTCAGAGACACTTGCCACTACTCATCAGAACATACTCATCAGGACGTTGAGAAACCGCTGCCTAATGTCGAGATTGGTCCTTGCAGCTCAGCTTCTCGGAAAGTTTTAGTTTGGCTGCCGTGCATGTGTTGACATACAAACAAACCTTGAATACTTTAGATTAACGCAAATATTTTGGTTCGATTTCTTTTTGATTCACACATGAGCAGTCTACACCAGTTTTGGTAGTTTTCATAAGTAAGTATATGTCACAAGAATGGCCAGCAGTTTGATCATTGAGATTAGTGCTAAATGAAAAACTTTAGGAAATATACTTCACCGGATACCTGATATTCACGGCACACTCGTGAAATGGTCGTACCTCAGAGATGCTGTCTCCCATCGCTCGTGCGCCGACTACCACACCACATTCAAACTCACTTAAATCTTGATAACCTGCCTTTGTAGCAGCAGTAGCCGATCTAACAACTACGCTGCGCACTTGTAGGTCCATAAAACGCAGTTGATCAAATTCACTTCAGTAACAATAAGACCAAAAAATATAATGTAGACTATCATTAGAAAATACTTCGCAGATGTAACAGGTTCAAATGGTTCAAATGGCTCTGAGCTCTATGCGACTTAACTTATGAGCTCATCAGTCACCTAGAACGTAGAACTAATTAAACCTAACTAACCTAAGGACATCACACACATCCATGCTCGAGGCAGGATTCGAACCTGCTACCGTAG
Organism: Schistocerca gregaria; assembly: GCF_023897955.1. Lineage (NCBI taxonomy): Eukaryota > Metazoa > Arthropoda > Insecta > Orthoptera > Acrididae > Schistocerca > Schistocerca gregaria. Next base: position 817,049,362 of record NC_064921.1, read on the forward strand.
CGGTCGCTCGGGTCCAGACTGTAGAGCCTAGAACCACCCGGCCACTCCGGCCGGCAGATGTAACAGGTGGACCCATTTCATTCACTACTTGAGTTTTTGAAGCACTTTCTAACGACCGTCAGCAAGATATTTAGTGATTTCATTGTTATGGATGTGAATTTGATCTTCATTTCTGCCTTATGGCTACATATTTAGTGAACATCCGCATCATGTAACTAGCGGTAGTTATTGAGGAAGACGTTTTTAAAGACGTCGAAACTTAGATGAAAGGGTTTTCGACAAAAAGAGTACTATCGCAACTGCTACGGTTGTTTTTTCACATTTTATTCACGAAGAGTACTTTACAGTTGCTGCCTACAACTAGGTTCAAGAATAGTAAAGGTATAAGATTCCTTTTAAAGCCGTTCAGAGAACGGCTGGAATGTGTTTCGAATGGTAACGTGTTTCCTACACAGTGTTCGGCATGCCAATGCTTTGTGTTTTTGGCGTTGCCGTATTTTTGTCAACCCCCCGTATGTTTTGTGCGCTGATCAGGAGGAGTTTGAAAGAATTAGAAACTGGCTGCAAAGAGCATGGCAGTATTTCATCCAGTTACGTGGACAACATGTCTGACACTGTAAATTAAACTGTGAAGTGCTGAGGTGATACTGCGTCAGTGACTCCCTCAGCCCTTTCCATCAGTACCCTATGTATTAAAATAGCGTGGGTTTTTCGCGCGGCTTGAGTTAACGATGACCCAAGACACATACACTGTTGTTAACTTATATTCTTGACCAACTGTGTTAGGAGTTTATAGTAAATTATGGCAGGATTTTATTTGAAAAGTATTCTGTCAATTATATGAAATACTGAAACTCATATTTTTCTGCTGAAACCTTTTAGACAGACAACTTGCAACTGACCCTGAGTGTCTGGGAGTCGGTCTTAGCCGCTTAGTAATACAGATTTCTTTTTAAGATAGACTAAGGGTGAAATATGAAGTTTTACTCATTTTTGATGGGGATTTGATCGAGAAGTTTACTTGTCACATACGTATGTACTAGTAGTATTTCATACTGGAGTCACTGGTGTCTCAAACCACACATTCATGACTACCTTGCAGACGGCTCATCTCCTGACCCATACGTAGTTACTTCTACCATCATGTACTTCCACGAGTGTCGCTTTTCGTTTCAATTATCACGCTCCTTGAATACCATCTGAAAGTTACTATTAAACTTGATTTTGTGGCTACTAGTTTTGACCAACCCGTCATCACATCTACATCTGCATCTGCATGGAAACTCTGCAAATCACATTTAAGTGCCTGACAGAGAGATCATCGAACCATCACCACAATTCTCCATTATTCCAATTTCTGTATAGTACGCGGAAAAAACGAACACTTATATCTTTTCTTGTGATCTGTGTTTTCCCTTATTTTATTATGGTGATCATTTCTCCATACGTAGGCCGGCGTCAACAAAAAAGTTTCGCATTTGGAGGAGAAAGCTGGTGATAGAAATTTCGTGAGAAAATTATGCCGCAAGGAGAAACGTCTTTGTTTTAACGATGTTCAGCCCAAATCTTGTATCATTTCAGTGACACTCTCTCCAATTTTTAGCGATAATACAAAACGTGCTGCCCGTCTTTGAACTTTTTCGATGTACTCCGTCAACCCTATCTAGTAAGCATCCCACACGGTGCAGCAGTATTCTACAAGAGGAAAGACAAAGAATGTTATACCTTTCTTTCTGTTATATAGTGGCAAGTTCCGATAACGAAGATTGAGGTGGATAGCGATCACGAACTCTAGAAAGTAGACCGAAAAGACTGAATAATATTGAGATCTGGTGACTTTGTTGGCCAGGGGAGATTTGACAGTTAATTATTGTGCTTACAAAGCCAGTCCTGGGCGATCGAGCTGTTTGGACAGGGTATGACGACTTGGAACGTAACATCACCATGGTGGAACAAACTTTATGGGCTGGGATGCACATCATCAGCCGCACAGCCCACATAACCCTTGGCAGTGTGTATAGTTTGCTGCTCCATTTTTAGAACCATATCAACTGGAGAACAGGGAGTGGTATTGCGGTATAGTACTGATTCGGTGCGTTACGATATCCTGTACATACGAACCTACACCACACGTGTCCTCGCATTTGAATACAATACCTCACTCGTCCCTGCAAAGATTACTGATTATTTCAAACACCTCCGGATTATTTCACATAGCTTGACAAGACTGCATTGTTTACTGCTCCACTTTTTCAGCCGTATCAACAGGGCACTGTAACGTGACATCAGACAGGAAATGCATAGAAGTAAGGTCATATGATCTTTGAGACCAAAGTGTAGGCCCTGATCGAACTATCTTGGAACATAGTAGCATGCTGGATATCGTGCCGGTGCCTCGTTTTCCAAGTTTTAATTGGAATGTCAAATACCGCAGTAAGGGAGACAGGAAGCACTTTGCAGAAAGTATTCGCCATTGAAGGTTGTCCTGGAAACAATTGATTCGGACAATGGTTCACAATTTTCAGTCACAATGTTTCAGTATTCTTGCTCTCTGAATAGTGTAACCCCTTACTAGTATTGCCAACTTAGTGGATTTTCCTCTATAACTAGTGATTTCTACCGTCCTTTTAGTGTCGAAGTCAGAAAACTCTGAATACATCAGTGCTACTGATCAGAGGAAATGGATTACAGCAGATATTATTGAGCTTATAGAAAACAGAAGGTTATACAAAAATGCAACTGAGGAACAAGGAAAAGCTGAATACAGAAGACTAAGGAATTTAGTTAATAGAGAAGCTAGGAAAGAAAAAGAAAATTTTCTTGGAGAAATGTGCAGGAAAGTAGAAGAAAATATGCAAAACGGAAGAACTGATTTAGCCTACAGAACAGCAAATCAATTTTTTTTAACAAACGTAAAACAGTACTCTCAGGCACAATAGAAAATAAAGAGGGGAAAATGCTGTTTGGTGAAGACATGCTGAAGAGATGGAAAGAATACATAGAGGAGTTGTATGCTGGAACACCTCTTTCGGAGGAAGTAATAGGAAGAGAAGAGGAAGTAGACGAAGATGACAAGGGGGATGACATTCTGCAAGAAGAATTTGACAGAGCTCTAAAAGAACTACAGGACAACAAAGCAACGGGTATTGATGACATCCCTGCAGAACTAATAAAGAACGCTGGTGACGGCATGAAAATGATGCTGCTTAAACTTATTAGGTCCATCTATAACACAGGAGAGATACCGACAGACTTCCAGAAATGTATCATTGTTCCTATACCAAAGAAGGCAGCAGCTACAAAATGTGAACAGCACCGAACTCTTAGCCTAATATCACATGCATCAAAAATTCTCATAAAAATAGTTCTGAAGAGAATTGAAGAGAAGGTGGAGGATATGCTGAGTGAAGATCAGTTTGGTATCAGAAGGGGATTGGGAACAAGAGAGGCGATTCTGGCACTAAGACTCATTATCGAAAAGCAATTACAGAAAAATAAACCAACTTATATTGCCTTTATAGACATGGAAAAGGCATTTGATAACGTTATCTGGCAAGAGATGTTCAGAGTGCTGAGGAAAATTGGAATAAAGTACAAAGACATCCGCGTGATACTCAGTTTCTATAAGAATGAGGTGGCAGTGATTAGGAACTGTCACCAGGAACAACAAGCAAATATTAGAAAAGGGGTAAGACAAGGATGTGCTCTCTCTCCTCTTATATTCAATGCTTACATCCAGGAAGCTATAGACCAAGTTCGAGAAACTACTGAGGTGGGGATCAAAATTAATGGGCAGAAGATAGACATGGTACGTTATGCAGATGATATTACTATAGTCACGGAGACAGAAGAAGATCTAGAGGAAGTCCTCAGAACAACGGAAAAAATTCTATACAATCAGTATGGAATGAGAATAAACAAGAAAAAGACTAAAGTGATGGTATGCAGTACAGGAGCAGAATATGAACCTCCGAGAATTAGAATTGGAAGAGAGGAGCTGGAAGTGATACAGGAATTTACTTACCTGGGTAGCAAAATCACAAGGGATGGTAGAAGCCGGAAAGAAATTGCGACCAGAATACAAAAGGCCAAAATTGCATTTAATCGGAGAAGGAACTTACTCACCAGCAACAACATCAATCTGAAAATAAGGAAACGCATCATGAAAGGTTTCGTTTGGAGTGTGGCCCTATATGGATGTGAAACTTGGACAGTTGGAAGAGCAGAGAGAAGACGGCTAGAGGCCCTGGAGATGTGGTGCTATAGAAGGATGATGAAGATCAGCTGGACAGACAAAGTAAAAAAATGAAGAGGTGCTTAGAAGAGTACAGGAAACCAGATCTCTGTGGAGGCACATCCAAACAAGAAGAGACAAACTTGTAGGGCACATCCTACGACACAACAATATCATTGGAACAATAGCAGAAGGAGATATTGAGGGAAAGAATCGGCGGGGGTGACCAAGGATATCACACATGCAACAGATCATGAATGACGTTGGATGTAACACATATGTGGAAATGAAGAGGAAAGCAGACAGAAGAGAGGAATGGCGCTCTGCTGCAAACCAACCTCAGGGTTGAACACTAAAAGAAAGAAGACTGATCAGATTATTATGATGGGTGATTTTAATGTCAGAATAAGGAAATACACTCCTGGAAATGGAAAAAAGAACACATTGACACCGGTGTGTCAGACCCACCATACTTGCTCCGGACACTGCGACAGGGCTGTACAAGCAATGATCACACGCACGGCACAGCGGACACACCAGGAACCGCGGTGTTGGCCGTCGAATGGCGCTAGCTGCGCAGCTTTTGTGCACCGCCGCCGTCAGTGTCAGCCAGTTTGCCGTGGCATACGGAGCTCCATCGCAGTCTTTAACACTGGTAGCATGCCGCGACAGCGTGGACGTGAACCGTATGTGCAGTTGACGGACTTTGAGCGAGGGTGTATAGTGGGCATGGGGGAGGCCGGGTGGACGTACTGCCGAATTGCTCAACACGTGGGGCGTGAGGTCTCCACAGTACATCGATGTTGCCGCCAGTGGTCGGCGGAAGGTGCACGTCCCCGTCGACCTGGGACCGGACCGCAGCGACGCACGGATGCACGCCAAGACCGTAGGATCCTACGCAGTGCCGTAGGGAACCGCACCGCCACTTCCCAGCAAATTAGGGACACTGTTGCTCCTGGGGTATCGGCGAGGACCATTCGCAACCGTCTCCATGAAGCTGGGCTACGGTCCCGCACACCGTTAGGCCGTCTTCCGCTCACGCCCCAACATCGTGCAGCCCGCCTCCAGTGGTGTCGCGACAGGCCTGAATGGAGGGACGAATGGAGACGTGTCGTCTTCAGCGATGAGAGTCGCTTCTGCCTTGGTGTCAATGATGGTGGTAAGCGTGTTTGGCGCCGTGCAGGTGAGCGCCACAATCAGGACTGTATACGACCGAGGCACACAGGGCCAACACCCGGCATCATGGTGTGGGGAGCGATCTCCTACACTGGCTGTACACCTCTGGTGATCGTCGAGGGGACACTGAATAGTGCACGGTACATCCAAACCGTCATCGAACCCATCGTTCTACCATTCCTAGACCGGCAAGGGAACTTGCTGTTCCAACAGGACAATGCACGTCCGCATGTAACCCGTGCCACCCAACGTGCTCTAGAAGGTGTAAGTCAACTACCCTGGCCAGCAAGATCTCCGGATCTGTCCCCCTTTTAGCACGTTTGGGACTGGATGAAGCGTCGTCTCACGCGGTCTGCACGTCCAGCACGAACGCTGGTCCAACTGAGGCGCCAGGTGGAAATGGCATGGCAAGCCGTTCCACAGGACTACATCCAGCATCTCTACGATCGTCTCCATGGGAGAATAGCAGCCTGCATTGCTGCGAAAGGTGGATATACACTGTACTAGTGCCGACATTGTGCATGCTCTGTTGCCTGTGTCTATGTGCCTGTGGTTCTGTCACTGTGATCATGTGATGTATCTGACCCCAGGAATGTGTCAATAAAGTTTCCCCTTCCTGGGACAATGAATTCACGGTGTTCTTATTTCAATTTCCAGGAGTGTATTCCAGTAACAAACGTTATAGGTCCGTTTGGAGAACCAATGTGTAATGAAAACGGAAAATTACTCAGAGATTTTGCCACTTACAACAACTTAAAAATCACAAATTCATTTTTTAAGAAAAAGGATGTACACATGTATACTTGGGCCAGTAGTGGTCTTAGATCAATAATTGACTACACTTTAGTAAATGATAAACTAGCGGGCCAAGTAAGGGATACAAGAGTTTATAGAGGACAAGATATACGATCAGATCATTTCTTACTAATCTCCAGAATAGATTTTTTTACAGAATGAAAGAAAATAACTAAACAAATAACAAACCAACAAGATCAAAGCGTTTATAAGGTATAATTGCTTGAAGAGGACAGTATCAGACACCTGTACCAAAGGAGATTAAATGAAGAACTAGCAAATTTCAAACTAAAGACAATGCAGAAGAAGAATGGCGAACTCTGAAGAATATTGTATGTAGAGTAGCTGGAGAAGCTCTCGGTAAAAAGAAAAGGCCTAAAAATTTGGAATGAGGATACAATGGAAGTTTTCAAAGAAAAACTGGATGAATATCTAAACATTCATGGTGGTGTCTGTTTGTTCTATATCGTGTCTCCCTACCACTTCCGCGCAACGACGCTCTGAGCGTGTTTTACAGGGAATTGACTAGTTTGAACCTGGGACCTGTTGCTGGTAAGGAGACGCCAGACCACACATGACATGTAGAATTCAGAAGAGTTCAGTGAGACTAGAGATGATATAACCAAATACTAAATGATCTCAGCGTTAGCTCCACTGCACTCCCTGTAAAAGAATCTTAATACTAACTAAATTTAGTGGAAGGGGTTCAAGGCTTTCCTATTTTTAGTTAACTGGTAAAATAACGTCGAAAAAGCAGTTAAGTTTACCATTGGAAAATTTATTCTACTCACAAAACATCATTTATAAATTGCACTATTGATAAAAGGAAATGTTTTAATACAGGATGGTAAAAACCAACTGCGTTCAACAAAAATGTGAAGGAATATTCCCTGAATGGGTTTCCAAGTTCTACAATCGATCGAAGGATGACCTATGCCATATCACATCTATAATCTAGGTTTAATTTAAGTTTCACAAAAGAGAAAACTATCAAAATGGTCTACAGTGACCCTCAATTATCTTTAATTACTTCTTTAACTTGTCATAAATTACAGTGGCTGATGTGGCTTCTAAATAACTATATAAAGGAAAATCATCGCATGTCAGATCTTTTCTTCAAGTGGAAAATGTGAACACCATGAGTTTTAATTAACGATCGACACTAGTATTACTCAAAAAAGGGGTTAAAAGATGAGACTTCTGCAGTTCTGAGTGTAGCTTTATGCACTGTTATGCGGCATAGCGTGCGTTCATTACCTTGTCGGTGATCGTCAGGGGGGCGGCGGACGGCGCAGCAGCCATCCAGTTCGCCGTCTCGGAACTGACTCTCTCCTAACGTCTCCTTACTACAATTTACGGAAGTTGGTTTAAAAAAACCTATCTGGCTGTGTTTTTATCTGACCAATCAGAGTCTCAATGTTAACCTTAAGGTACGCCTACAAAAATTCTGTCTATCCAATGAGAAACGTTATACTTTTCGTGGTGGGGCAATGTTTTTAAAGTTTGCAACGTAATAGAGACGCGGAAAAGTCTCACGCTAAAACCTGCAGCTGGTGTGGTCCTTTTAGCGTTATCGTAAGATCTATACTGTTCTTCTGGAGGGCTCTAAAACACGGGCTGGGGGGGGGGGGGGGTGATCCTTGACGTACCTCAGACGCGAAAAAGTCTCACGCTAAAACTTGCTGGTGGTAGTGGCCCTTCTTGTGTTATCGTAAGATCTATACTGTTTTTCTGGAGGGCTCTAGCTTTTAACATGGGCTGGGGGTGGTCCTTGACGTACCTGAGACGCGAAAAAGTCTCACGCTAAAATGTGCGGGTGGTGAGCCCTAGTGGTTAGCTGGCGACGTGGGTGTCCAGTCCGTCCCTTATCGTAGGGCCTTCTAGCTTAACACGGTTCTGCTCTTGGCTTCTGTTCTCGTTTCTCCCTTCGGAACTGCGTTGGTGTCTCGTTGGGAAGGTACGACATGCATTTAGGTATTCTTGTGTTAGTCTGTCGTATTCCATTTGCTCACTCATTACTCGTATTACTTTGGTTAATTTAATGTCACGATTTATTCGGAGCTCTGTGACATACTACTGGATTTGCTTATCATGTCAGGGTTTTCATGGAAGGTGTTGGATTTGCCTGACACCTTACATATCACCACCGTTCGAACTTAATTTTTGCACTGAAGTTAGGCAATGATTGAATCGTTGTCTAAGTCAGTAAAAAATTATTCCGGTGTCTAAATTTTGTTGCCTACTGTTCAGCCACGTTATTCTGTTCTATGCTAGTTTGTATTACTAATTTATATTTTTATATTCTTCCACATTATGATTAAAAATGACAAGTGAAGAATATTTTTATGCTATTATTAATTTTTAATTATTTTCTTTCCTTATTTAAGTGTGTAGTTTTTTTTTAAGAAGTTTGTTATCGAAAGTGAGGAGTCTTTCACATCGATTTTCTTAGAAATATAGTTTTTATAAATATATTAATTAAGTAAAGTCTATGCCTAACACATTTTCTAAATATCATGTACAAGTAAAATGTTTTTATTTCTAGACACTAAGAAATAAGAATTATTTCCAAGAATTGCTTTGACAAAGAAATATACATACACAAGTATTGAGGTATTATCCTAACAAATGGTACAAATGTTAAAAAAAGGAAAACATCCAAGAAGATAATTTTTTATTCTTTGTTTTTATAAGGAGAAACTAAGTAAAATATAGCTATTCTTTCATTTTTATGAGGAGTAAATAAGTGGCATATTGTTTCTTTATATACTGTCCATTTCAGATCTAATGACTTATTTTTATCGATAGTCTATTTTTTATTTAAGTCCATAGCAATGACTGTTATTTTGTAGTTTATTAGCTGTCTGGTGTGCTTAACTTATTTAGTTTTTCACACATTTCTTTTGCACAATTCCTACATCGCATAATTTGATTTAACACGTTCACACAATCCTGTGAATGTTTAAGCGTGAGGTTGGCGAATGTTTTTGCACGAAGGTGATGGACTTGAGCGAGATGGATGGGGGCAAGTATTTGATGTACAGCTTCGTTCGTCGTTCCTTGTTGGCTTTGCAAGTGTGTGTTGCTGTTGTGGAGGTCCCATAATGGAAAGGAGTTGTGAGTGCAGAATCTCGTGGTATACTGGCTTTGTATGCGTGAAAGTCATCGTTATATGTCGCTGAAAGCGGTCGTTTTTCGTTGTAATACTTCGCAGACGACTAGTTTACAATAGGATAGGGATTTGGGAAGGTATGTCGTCTATTCTTCACCCATCTTCATTCTTGGTCTCAATCTTGCGAATCTTCAACTTCTGTTCTTTCTACTTTTTCTCTGCTTTTTACTTGCTTCTTGGTTCTTCTCTGGGCAGGATATGGAAATATTCATTTAAAACTAGTCGCTTTGAAGTTCTCCTCCTAGTAACAGTTTGATAAATTGTTTGGGCGTGTCATTTCTACTTTGTGGAAGTTCTTCTTCAGTTTCGTGCATCAGCATGCTGTTTAATAGCAGTAGTGTGACTTTTACACATATTTTTTTGCCAGCGGTGGCTTGCCCAAGCGGTCGTCTCGTCTGGCCGTTTTTTGCTCGCTCCGCTGAATCGGGGGCGCCCCGGGTTTACGAGAGGCGAAAGTGGGGTTGTCTTTTCGTCTGTCCATACTAATGTTCGGCGTTCCGATGCGTCTCTGCAGGGGTCTGTCACTGTGGGGCTCGGTGTTCCATCCCAGCAGGTTTCCTCCTAGCGGGCAAATTTATTGCCTACTTTCTATACAAGTGCCATCTGTTGGTTTCACTGTCCTTTCCCTTCTCTCGACGCTCCTGCTATGTAGGAATCGTGTCTTGCTAATTACGTCCTTTTCTTTCTTGATACATTGCGCGTTGCAACTTGTGGGTTGTTGCATCTCTTCCTTGCTGGAGCTTTTACAATGGTTCTTCCAAAAAGTTTTAGTTATAATCATTTAACGTACACTCCTGGAAATTGAAATAAGAACACCGTGAATTCATTGTCCCAGGAAGGGGAATCTTTATTGACACATTCCTGGGGTCAGATACATCACATGATCACACTGACAGAACCACAGGCACATAGACACAGGCAACAGAGCATGCACAATGTCGGCATTAGTACAGTGTACATCCACCTTTCGCAGCAATGCAGGCTGCTATTCTCCCACGGAGACCATTATAGAGATGCTGGATGTAGTCCTGTGGAACGGCTTGCCATGCCATTTCCACCTGGCGCCTCAGTTGGACCAGCGTTCGTGCTGGACGTGCAGACCGCGTGAGACGACACTTCATCCAGTCCCAAATGGGGGACAGATCCGGAGATCTTGCTGGCCAGGGTAGTTGACTTACACCTTCTAGAGCACGTTGGGTGGCATGGGATACATGCGGACGTGCATTGTCCTGTTGGAACAGCAAGTTCCCTTGCCGGTCTAGGAATGGTAGAACAATGGGTTCGATGACGGTTTGGATGTACCGTGCACTAGTCAGTGTCCCCTCGACGATCACCAGAGGTGTACGGCCAGTGTAGGAGATTGCTCCCCACACCATGATGCCGGGTGTTGGCCCTGTGTGCCTCGGTCTTATGCAGTCCTGATGGTGGCGCTCACCTGCACAGCGCCAAACACGCATACGACCATCATTGGCACCAAGGCAGAAGCGACTCTCATCGCTGAAGACGACACGTCTCCATTCGTCCCTCCATTCACGCCTGTCGCGACACCACTGGAGGCGGGCTGCACAATGTTGGGAAGTGAGCGGAAGACGGCCTAACGGTGTGCGGGACCGTAGCCCAGCTTCTTGGAGACGGTTGCGAATGGTCCTCGCCGATACCCCAGGAGCAACAGTGTCCCTAAATTGCTGGGAAGTGGCGGTGCGGTCCCCTACGGCACTGCGTAGAATCCTACGGACTTGGCGTGCATCCGTGCGTCGCTGCGGTCCGGTCCCAGGTCGACGGGCACGTGCACCTTCCGCCGACCACTGGCGACAACATCGATGTACTGTGGAGACCTCACGCCCCACGTGTTCAGCAATTCGGCGGTACGTCCACCCGGCCTCCCGCATGCCCACTATACGCCCTCGCTCAAAGTCCGTCAACTGCACATACGGTTCACGTTCACGCTGTCGCGGCATGCTACCAGTGTTAAAGACTGCGATGGAGCTGCGTATGCCACGGCAAACTGGCTGACACTGACGGCGGCGGTGCACAAATGCTGCGCAGCTAGCGCCATTCGACGGCCAACACCGCGGTTCCTGGTGTGTCCGCTGTGCCGTGCGTGTGATCATTGCTTGTACAGCCCTGTCGCAGTGTCCGGAGCAAGTATGGTGGGTCTGACACACCGGTGTCAATGTGTTCTTTTTTCCATTTCCAGGAGTGTATATCTAGTACCTACTTGTTTTACGTCTTCTTTTAAAAAGCTTTACAAATTTCGGTGCCCTTTCCATGTTACAAGTCTAAGATATTTGGAGTCTTAACGTCTACTCAAGAATCCTCAAATTCGTTTTTTATTTTGTGTAGTGTCATGGTGTATAGCATTTTAGTATCTCATGCTGTTAGACTATCTACACTTTATCCCTTCACCTTAATTTATGGTACTATTGGTGTTATTATTGAAACTACTTTCTTTTTCCCACCTTCCTCTCTCTTCATTCTTCCTTCTCCTGACGATCTTATCTGCAACATAATCTTGAAATATTGTCTTTATCATTTACCAGTAATAAAATTAATGTTCAAACTAGTACTGAAGGTGTTTAATACTGCCAGCCATAGGTAAATATACCTCTGCTTTATCTCGTAAAATACCCTCTAATTCTCTTTTACTGTGTTCCGAAATACCTTGAACTTCTTGCGATTTTTCGTCGACTTCTTTATGAACTTCTGAAATGAATTGAGGCGATTCCCCCTTTTGTGCATACCATTCTAATTCTTCATGCTCTTTATCTCGCGTCATTCTTAATTGTTTGTTTATAACTGGTATTTCTTCTAATTTTAGCTTTTGCTCAAAGAGAAGTGTGACATTCCCGAATGTTATGCTGCCTTTCCCCATATCTATTATCGCTCGTCTCTCATTTAAAAAATCTGCACCTATAATCAAATCTACATTTAGTTTAGGTATAATCACGAAGTTGGCTTCGATCTTTTGACCTTGGCACGAAATAGTTAACCTTGTTTGTCTCGTAACTTCGGCGGCATTGTTTCTAATACGACCTCTTACTTTAATCTTACATGTTTTCAGAACTGGCAATTCCTCATTGACATTACACTGCATGAATAAATTTTCTGCGATCGCACTCAGTTCACTTCCGCTATCAATTACAATATTGATTGGGATATGCTTTACCATGGCCTTCACAGTTGGTTGAATTTGAAAGGGTTGGTTCTGTTCTTCTTCTTCTTGCATCAACGAATCCTCCACTGAATCATACATGAGTCTTTTTAGGAATTTCCCTTGTGAATTCGAACTTTCTGTAGGATAAGCTTCGACTGCTACTTCTCTCTCTTTTATTTCCTCTTCTCTATTTCTTCCCTCATTTAGGCTTTCTTCTACATCCTCTACTTTTTCCTCATCCTCATCTATCTTTTTCTTCGTCGCTACTTCCACATAATCGCATCTAAATGCTCTAATTATCGCTTCATAACTTCCTTCATTATATACGTTGGGTTGTGTGCCCACTTGTAACTTATTTTCAACTTCTGTCGACTGAACATTATCCTCATTGAATTCGCTTTCCCTGGTTTCCATCTCAAACAGCTCTGCAATAGTCATTACTTCGTCCTTTCCTCCTACATTCGTTGTGCATGCCTCTTGTAATTCATCTTCCTCGTCAGTATTCTCCCAATTAATTTCGTCCCAACACGATATTGTTATTTTCTTGTCTTGGATTTCATCTGGTCCCTGCGGATTTGTTTCTTCCTTCTTCTCTTCTCGTGATAAGATTTTTATTTCTCCATTCAAGGTGCTGCAATTGTCCTGGGTCGGTGCGTCATTCTCTTTGGCATGGACACTTAGCTGTCAATTCGAACGTTTATTGGGGTTTGGTGATCTTACGTCCACGTCTTCTATCTTTTCTTGTTTAGCTTGTTGATAGTGGTTTCTTTGTTGATAATTTGTCGGTCTATTGGTTCTGCAGTACCCGTTCTGGTTGTCGTTATTCCCTCTGTAATAGTTGTTGCCGTTCCTGGGTAAATTATAGTTATTGCCATATTCTATTCTAAATAAATAACCGGTTCTTTGTTGAAATCTATTGTCGTTTCTTGGTGCGAAGTTATCACGTGGTTCGTAATTATTATTTCTTCGTACTGTGTCTTGTGGATTCCACTGCTTTTTGCTTTCGTTTTCACGTGCACTTCGTCTTTTTCTTGCGTCATCTTCCGAAAATATGAACTCTAGTTCCCTTAGAGTACCTTTAAATGCTTCGACGTCATCGCCTCCGCGACCTACTAATGATTGCTGGTATTTCAATGGTAGCTTCATCGCGCATAATTTAATCAACTATCCGTCACTGTATGGTACATCTAAGCATTGATTTTTGTTTGCCATTACTTCGAAAAATTTCATGGGACTCTTCTCTCATGTATTTTCAAAATATGGGTTCTGTAATAATTCGCACTTCACTCTGTTCTCTGCTTCGCTGGACCAATATCGTGAGAGAAACTTCTCTCTGAAATCTTTGTACTATCGGCATGTCGCTGCAACATTCTGCATGGTTTCTGCGACTGTTCCTGATATGTGTGCACATATAAAGTCTAATTTGTGTGTTAGCGTCCAGTGTTCTGGTAATCCTACTCGGAATTGATCAATAAAAGTTCGTGGATGTAATGAGTTTCCTTCTCGAAAGTGTTGAAATTTTCTGACTGTGAGTAAATGATCGTTGTCGTACTTCGTCATAGTTCCACAAGAAATTCGTTAATTGCTTGTGTTTCCGTGGCTGTTACAGATACGGATGTGGTTGCAGACTCTGTGCTTCTTCGATCCTGTTCACTACGCTCTTCAATGGTTTGCAACAACTCTGTTCGCAATTTCTGAAATTGTCGCTTCGTTTGCGCTTCTATTTTCACTATGCGGTTATCATATCTTTTCAGCGCTGCTTTTGTGATACGTTTGTGTAACACACTGTTTTCAACAATTTCACGCGCTGTACCTGCTGCTTGTCTAGTAATTACGTTTGTCTGTTTCTTTAGTTTCTTGACTTCTGCCTGGGTGTTGTTACGTAATGTTTTGATCTCGTCCTGAATGTCATTACGCAATGTTTGTACGTCCACTTGTACCTTGTCAATGTCTGTTCTCAAGTGATTGTGACCTGTTATTAAGTTTCCTATCACTTCTCGAGATTCTTTTGCCTCGTCTTCAATATGACTTAGGTGTAACTGAATTTTTTTGTTTTGTTCTTTAATCTCACGCATTTGTCTCGTGGTTTCCGCATTCTGAATTTGAATTTGGTTCGCTATGTCTTTATTTTGCCTTTTCATGATTTCCGTAGTTTGTTGTAATAATTCTGCCAGATCGGTGGGTCCTATTGCGTTTTGTTCCGACGCCCTATGCTCTGTGTGTTCGCCCAATTGTTGGTTCGCAGCCGATTGCCTTGAACTGTGTTGTGACACGTTTCTGCTCGCATTCCTTGTACTATGTGGTGAGGGAGCTCTGATTACTTGTACTTTGGGTTCTACGTATTCAAGACGCAAGTTAGAATCCTCATCGACTGTCTCACTACTTTCTAGCTCCTCTGTCGTATGCTGACCTAGGTTTTCTGTGCCTTGGCGTACATTATCCTCGTTGTGGTGCGTTATCTGTCCTATTTCTCGCGATACTGCATCGTCTGTTGTACTGTTCTCTATTCTCTGTCCATTTTCATGCTGGGTCTCTACCTCAATTCGGTCGAGGTCTCGATCTGCCATAGCTAATCTTCCGAATCCCTTATTTTTTTGTTTTAAAAGCAATTCACGCGCCCTACTTAGCGTCAACATGCGCTCATACGATCTCACGAATTTCATAAATTTTTTTTTTCACACGACTTGACACTACCAAGACTGACAACCCATTCACTTACTTGTTGGGTCAGAACCAACTTGTCAACGATGTATCCGCCACCTGTGCGCTTGCATTGGAGAGAAAACTTAATTCTAACAATTTTCAAAATTCATAACTTAATTATGCTATTGTATCTGGTAGAATGTCTTTCTTGAATACTTTGACTATCTATCGCTGCAGCTACTGTTTTCGGCTATGTGTAACGTTAGAAAAATTTTTTTTACTACGAAAATTTTTTAGCAGGATATTTTTCTGACCTAATTAGGCATGTGGTCGACCTTCAATTATGGTATTTTATCATCCTGGCAGGGTCACCATTTTCTAAACATTCATGGTGGTATCTGTTTGTTCTATATTGTGTCTTCCTACCACTTTCGCGCAACGACGCTCTGAGCGTGTTTTACAGGGAATTGACTAGTTTGAACCTGGGACCTGTTGCTAGTAAGGAGACGCCAGACCACACATGACATGTAGAATTCAGAAGAGTTCAGTGAGACTAGCGATGATATAACCAAATACTAAATGATCTCAGCGTTAGCTCCACTGCACTCCCTGTAAAAGAATCTTAATACTAACTAAATATAGTGGAAAGGGTTCAAGGCTTTCCTATTTTTAGTTAGCTGGTAAAATAACGTCGAAAAAGCAGTTAAGTTTACCAATGGAAAATTTATTCTACTCACAAAACATCATTTATAAATTGCACTATTGATAAAAGGAAATGTTTTAATACAGGATGGTAAAAACCAACTGCGTTCAACAAAAATGTGAAGGGATATTCCCTGAATGGGTTTCCAAGTTCTACAATCGATCGAAGGATGACCTATGCCATATCACATCTATAATCTAGGTTTAATTTAAGTTTCACAAAAGAGAAAACTATCAAAATGGTCTACAGTGACCCCCAATTATCTTTAATTACTTCTTTAACTTGTCATAAATTACAGTGGCTGATGTGGCTTCTCAATAACTATATAAAGGAAAATCATTGCGTGTCAGATCTTTTCTTCAAGTGGAAAATGTGAACACCATGAGTTTTAATTAACGATCGACACTAGTATTACTCAAAAAAGGGGTTAAAAGATGAGACTTCTGCAGTTCTGAGTATAGCTTTATGCACTGTTATGCGGCATAGCGTGCGTTCATTACCTTGTCGGTGTTCGTCAGGGGGGCGGCGGCCGGCGCAGCAGCCATCCAGTTCGTCGTCTCGGAACTAACTCTCTCCTAACGTCTCCTTACTACAATTTACGGAAGTTGGTTTAAAAAAACCTATCTGGCTGTGTTTTCATCTGACCAATCAGGGTCTCAATGTTAACCTTAAGCTCCGCCTACAAAAATTCTGTCTATCCAATGAGAAATGTTATACTTTTCGTGGTGGGGCAATGTTTTTAAAGTTTGCAACGTAATAGAGACGCGGAAAAGTCTCACGCTGAAACCTGCAGCTGGTGTGGTCCTTTTAGCGTTATCGTAAGATCTATACTGTTCTTCTGGAGGGCTCTAAAACATGGGCTGGGGGGTGATCCTTGACGTACCTCAGACGCGAAAAAGTCTCACGCTAAAACTTGCTGGTGGTAGTGGCCCATCTTGTGTTATCGTAAGATCTATACTGTTTTTCTGGAGGGCTCTAGCTTTTAACATGGGCTGGGGGTGGTCCTTGACGTACCTGAGACGCGAAAAAGTCTCACGCTAAAATGTGCGGGTGGTGAGCCCTAGTGGTTAGCTGGCGACGTGGGTGTCCAGTCCGTCCCTTATCGTAGGGCCTTCTAGCTTAACTCGGTTCTGCTCTCGGCTTCTGTTCTCGTTTCTCCCTTCGGAACTGCGTCGGTATCTCGTTGGGAAGGTACGACATGCATTTCGGTATTCTTGTGTTAGTCTGTGGTATTCCATTTGCTCACTCGTTACTCGTATTACTTTGGTTAATTTAATGTCACGATTTATTCGGAGCTCTGTGACATACTACTGAATTTGCTTATCATGTCAGGGTTTTCATGGAAGGTGTTGGATTTGCCTGACACCTTACAAATATATAAAATACTTAAGCAACCCCACTATTGAGAACGAACAATACTATAAGGAGAAAAGAAATAACGCTGAATGTGTAGTAAGGAAAGCACACCAGGAAGACTTGGATAGGTTTGTCTGTAATATCGATCATGATATCTACGGAAGACAACAAATGGAATATAAGGTTTTAAAAACGTGAAACACAACAGAAAGGGAGAAGATATTAATAAATAGTATTGAAGAAGAACAGTGGATTAAAAATTACACCAAATTGCGGTATGATCATACAGCACATGAAACTGAAATTGAACAACTAGATGAGAAAGGATTAGATGAAATACAGTCTGACGAATTAACATATGCACAGGATATTCTTTTAAATTATTTACTATATGCCGATGATGCAGTGATCGTAGCAGATAAGGAAGCTGACCTTCAGAAAGGAATCTACTCGCTAAAACAAATAATTGCAAAATTTAACATGGAAATTTCGAAAGAAAATAATAGACAATGGCCTTCATGTGGGAAGAACAAATCAGAACCAAAATTGTGATAAATCTGAAAATTTTAGAGTTAGTACACCATTTCAATTATTCGGATGTGAAATGACATATGGCTACAGCACAGATACTGAAATTAAGCTTAGTAAATTTAGCCGCGTATGTGGAACAATTAACAGAAACCTAAAAAACAGAACCAGGAAAGACACTGAAATTAAGTTTTATAAAACTGTTGCAATTTCCACGCTGATTTATGGAAGTGAGACATCGGTGAATGCCAAGAAGCAAGGAAGCGGGGTCAGGCACAAGAAATGAAATTCCTTAGAGATGTTAAACGTTGCACAAGAGAAGACAGGCTAAAAAATCAAGATATTAGAGAAGAACTACAAATCCTTAGCCTCAATGATGAAATTAGAGATTACAGAAGAAAACAGAACGAACCTCTACAAAGAATGAAGGTAGAGAGACTTCCTTTAAAGGCAAGAAAGTGCCATGGGAGAAGAGACAGAGGAAGACCCCAACAGAGATGGGCACCGTAACAGGAAAATCCTGCGTAATACCTGAAGAGAAGATGAAGATGAGGATATTGTTTCTAGTGGCTGGCGGATTTTGTAGTGGTTTAGCAGAAAATGCGAACTCTCAACCACTAAACTATCTATATGTTTAGAAATAAGTTATTTCTACTTTATTTGATTTCAGGAATATTGAACCTTTACTGCGAAGACAACACTGATGCATTACAATGTGACATCAAACGATCCATCACACTCGATAGACTACATGCCGGAGTCCTCTATAGAACGGACGGTATTTAGTAGCATCCGTTATAGTTCATTTCACGAGCGAAGGCGGCTTGCGCACGTGCAGGGAGTGCAGCAACCGTATTCAAGCAATGGGTGCTCACTTATTTCATTGTCGCTTCGAATAATCACTGAAAGGCTGTTGGCTCATGCACGGTGCGTCACGTCAGATGCGCAGGAAACGTAGCTCGACTGTCGTTGTTCGTGGTGTGCACCATGTAATTGTGATTCTCAGTGTATTGTATTATTTCATGACTTCATATGTGTATAACTAAGCCGAAATCACAATATACGCAAAAGTTTCAGGATTCTTGGCTTCAAGACCACATTTAAAAGATTGGCTTCAAGTTATTGAAAGTATTACGGATCAGGTAGCGAAGTGCAAATTTTGCGGTAAAGTTTTAAGGAATCACTATGGAAGTTTGAAGTCTGATCGGATGTCAAAAAAGCATCTACAAAACAGAAAGGTAAGCAACCTTTTTTTAACAAGACTTGCATTACCCACAGCCATGAATACTAGTTTACGTGTAGTCGACCATTTGGGAGAAGTAATAAATCAGTCATGAAAAAGATATCGGAAAAGTTCACCTGCACCGAACTGAGTGCACCTCAGGTATAAAAAGCGTATAAGCACCGCATTTCACTGACGTTCTAAAACATGATCTACATCTACATCTACATGGATGCTTTGCAAATCACATTTAAGTGCCTGGCAGAGGGTTCATCGAACCATCTTGACAATTCTGTATTATTCCAATCTCGTAAGCGCGCTGAAAGAACGAACAACTCTATCTTTCCGTACGAGCTCTGATTGGTCTTATTTTATCGTGGTGATCGTTTCTCCCTATGTATGTCGGTGCCAAAAAAATATTTTCGCATTAGGAGGAGAAAGTTGGTGATGGGAATTACGTGAGAAGATTCCGTCGCAACGTAAAACGCCTTTCTTTTAATGACGTCTATCCCAAATCCTGTGTCATTTCAGTAACATTCTCTCCCATATTTCGCGATAATAGAAAACGTGCTGCAGTATTGTAAAAGAGGACGGACAAGCGTAGTGTAGGCAGTCTTCTTAGTAGATCTATTACATTTTCTAAGTGTCCTGCAAGTAAAACACAGCCTTTGGTTAGCCTTCCTCACAACATTTTCTATATGTTCCCTCCAATTTAAGTTGTTCGTAATTGTCGTTACTAGGTATTTTGTTGAATTTACGGCCTTTATATTTGACTATATATCGTGTAACCGAAGTTTAACGAATTACTTTTAGCATTCATATAGATGACCTCACACTTTTCATCATTTAGGTTCAACTGCCAATTTTCGTACCATTCGGATAACTTTTCTACATCGTTTTGCAATTTTTTTAGATCTTCTGAGGACTTTATTAGTCGATAAACGACAGCGTCATCTGCAGACAATCTAAGACCGCTGCTCTCTTTGTCTCCCAAATCGTTTATAAGGAACAGCAAAAGGACTATAACACCACCTTAGGGAAAGCCAGAAATCACTTCTGTTTTACTCGATGACTTTCCGTCAATTATTACGTACTGTCATCCCTCTGACAGGAAGTCACAAATCCAGTCGCATAACTGAGACAATATTCCATAAGCACGCAATTTCACTATAAGCCGCTTGTGTGGTAGTGTCAAAAGCCTTCTGGAAATCCAGAAATACGGAATCGATCTGAAATCCCTTGTCACTAGTCCTCAACACTTCATGCGAAAAAAGAGCCAGTTGTGTTTCACAAGAACGATGTTTTATAAACCTGATTGTGTGGCAATAGACCGTTTTCTTCAAGGTAATTCATAATGTTCGAACATAATATATTTTTACCGAGGAATTTGGAGCTAATTAAAGAGACATATGATTGGTTTAGTCGCTCCTCTTCCAGCAATCTCTTTATAAGGAGCTACACAAAACCACCAACGAAGGACAGAAACTGGTAAAAATAGTTCAAGGGCGCCAGAGGAGGTGGTTATCAATAGAATCCGCTGTATCAAGAACATATATGCAATGATCAGAACCATAAAACACATTTTTTAGTAGCTAACGTGCGATAAAAGTGTCACATGGCAGAGTTATTGCACATTGTGTATGCGAACGAGATTAATTACGCATATATTTCATTTTTATATCCAACATTAATTGAAATAAACCGATTCAATAAAATGTTCGAATCGAAAGATACAGATCATATCAAACTCTTTGATGAGTTGACGAACCTGGTAGATATGCCTGTCAGCAAAGTTACGTTACCTGGATAGTAAGTAATCATCATCATATATTGCAATTACGGACCTTTAAGGTCTAGAGCAGAATAAAAAAGGGTACTAACAACAATATAAAAGGAATACAACAGACTGCACATTATAAAAATTTGCAAAATTACATATAACAAAAAAAAAAAAAACACCAGTCAGTCACAATCACAGTATAGGAGACATTTATAGCACATGGCGGTCCATCGCTGTCGCTCCCCAGCCTCATCTTCTACCGCTGTCGCCTCCATTTGTTTGAGTATTGCCAGTACCCGATCCTTCCATTGCGTCCTCGGCCCTCCCTTTGAGCGTCTCCCAGCAGGCTGGGAACGGAGAACACGGTTAGGTAGATGTGGCCAAACCACTGTAGCCTCTTCTGACGCAATATTAGGTCGATGTGTGGCTTTCCATACCTCTGGTAAAGGTCTTCTTTTGTTCTTCGTTCCTATATACCTTCCACGGTATTGTAAACAGGTTCATATATCTTTCAAAGTACCTTTCTCTCGATCGCACAAATTGCTTCTTCAGCTGTCGCTGAAGTTGCCCAGGTTTGACAACCATATAAAGTTACCGGCCTTATTAATGTCATGTTCAGCCGAATACTGTTTTTTTAGCGATATCAAATGGAATTTGAACAGATTGATTAGGCTGAAGAAAACGCGATTAGCGTTTGTTATTCGTCACTTCACTTTTATTGGTCAGTATGGAGCCCAGGTATTTGAACTGTCTTACTCGTTCGAAGGCATGACCGTCAACAATAATGGAGGGGAGGGGAGCGTAATGTCGCGAGACAACAAGATATTTTGTTTTAACCTCTCGTTGTTTCGCGCCATCAAGCTCATCTCCCCTCCTCCATTACAAGTCTCAAGTCCGGATGAGAAAAGGGAATGGTTAGAAGATGGGCCAACCCCTCACGTCAGTAAAAAAGAATCTGGTTAAAGAACAAAATGTTCACAAAACTGGATATGTGAATAGTAAGTGACAATAAATAAAATTTAAAAAGGAGAAATGTGAATGAATGTGAAGAAATGAAATACAATAATTGTCCTATTACAAACATAAATAGTGTTCGTTCCATTCTCGCACAAAAAAGTTGAACCATTGTTCAAGAATTTTTATGTACTTCCTACCCAGAGGGAATTACAACTTTGTTCAGGATGCAGGTGAAATTGCAGGGCGAAATTCGGTACTAATCCAGGTACAACATATGTGGAAATACACGGGTTGAGGAAAACTATTAAAACACAGGTGCACTCAAGCCTGTAGGTTGCGCTGTTGTAACTGACTACGAACGGCAACTGTGCAACGTCTCCAATAGATTGCAAGCCTCAGCCGCGGTCAGAACAGCGGTCCGTGTAGTCGTGAGTGCGTTGCGTCGGAGCTCAGTCAATTCCAACAAATTGTTTGCCCTCGTATGAAGGGTGCTTCCTCAGCCAACTTAGCCGAAGTTTTTTTAGTGTCTCAGAGGGCACCGTACTGAAGACTTATACCCCATACAAGGAAAGCAGAAAAACATCATACAATAAGTCTCACCGCAGACGAAAGTGTGTGTTGAGTGATGGTGACTGAAGGTCGTTGAAGAGGATTGTGACGAAAAGGAAGAGGACACCAGCTGAAAAAGTCACTGCAAAACCGACTGGTGCGTTAGCGATCTTCGTCAGCTCCAAAAGAACATGACTGTGTAACGGTAACACCGAACACCTGAAACGGCAATCGATGCTAACGTTAAACCTCTCTGAGGAATTTTCGAGGAAGTTGTGACCGTGAGATAACCTAATGGGAACAGAACAATCAGACTGGGATTCGTTTCCGAAACACTTCAGCAGAGTATAACCTACAGTAAACAGGTGGGTCAGGAACAGACATTCTCTCAGCACAAAATCAAGTTGTAACATTACATATCAAGATCGGTCGCCAACCTAATTAGGCACTCTTGTGTCAAGCAATATAATAAAGCAGATGGCAGAGCTAATATCAACCTAACTTTCCTTGACACACACGCTAAACTCTTTCTTTGTATCTGTTCACACTGCAACCCAGTAACCTAACCTTGTACATAAATATCTTCTAACTTGGGAGTCGGACAGACAAATGGCCAGTGAGAGAGCAAACACTACCATATGCTTCTCAATAACATGTACCTTGAAGGAACTAGATGCAGCAGTTTATAGAATCCATCACCAACTCATATGAAACTAATAGCAATACTAAAGAGGAAAGAACATGAAATTGTTCTGACTTAAATCAGGGGGAATATTAATGATCATACTCTATAATATCATTGCTTAGTTCAGGGTCTCTATGCCTGTGCATTAACCAGCTTGCAATAGACTATCTAACACAATAAACATTTCATTCTTAAGCTCAGTTTGCAGCAATTAAACAGAATGCAAATCTAACTGAACTGGCTCTGAAGGAGCCTTTGCTTTGCCTCATTAACTAGCTAGCCTAGCACATGAGGGCTCATAAACTTTCATGGTTTGAGGAAACACGATCTTTAACAAAATTACAAAGGTATGTGTGAGAAATGGTAAGTATTCTCACCAATAATTACTCATTAAGTAAATCACAACAAACTATAACTCTTAAAGTAACAAAAGTGCTTTGATAAGCAGTCTTTCAAACTACTCAAAACATAGTTGGCTGTGCAAATGCCAACAAAACATTAAACTCAAGTTGAAACACTTTCTCATGAAATGAACACTGATAAAACGTAGTAATTCTCATCAATTAATAATCTTTTTTACTTTCGATCAATATTGTTGTTCTTTCAACTAACAACTTTATATTTTCAGGCAGCTTTCCAAGTAGCGCAAATGATTTAAGAAAACGACTGCAGATTGATTTAAAAGTGCACTGGAAGTGCAGTATTTCTCAAACTATAAAACTGAACTTAAAACGCCATAACTCCACACATTAGAAAGCAATCACAATTACTTTTACAGCTGCCGAATAAGTCTTTCCATAATAAATTAGGACACTCGAAATCAAATTCAAGTCCAGGTTTGTTATTTGGGACAATCACGAGTGTAAGATGGAGTTTTTAGCAACGCCATGATTATTATTAAAATAAACCAGATTTCACAAATACCTGGTCCATTTACAGAGAGCCAAATATAAACAATGTAGTGGAACGCTGGCGCCACTGGTGGAGTAATTAGCAGTGGCTGTTAACCTGGCGGCGACCCAGTTATGGCAGTACTGTTGGCCTCGACCTGTTACAGATGTTATTGGCGGCGGAATTACGTTTTCACAGCGCCAAAAACCATGCCATCATTACCATCAAACGCAGCATACGAGGCCAATAACTACTGTTCTTAAGCTCCTCTGGCCTCTAAGCTCCAAGAATATGCGCCACAATGATTCACTACTGCTAGCGTAATGTTAACTACAGCACTTCTCAGCCCAAATTCCTTACCTGTCACGAAGGACGAGTTGCCACTTGCGCGCCAACCACACCTTTTCCACTCCGCCAGGCTACTTCCATAGCCGCGGGGCGTCCCACATCTTTTACATTCAACCTTATTTTCTCTAACTATTGACCGTGTCGGTTACAGTACATTATGTAACAATCATTTCAGTAGTTATTTAAATCCACAAGCGCAATTTAAACAACACCGTTCAAAAAGTTCACATAAGTGAAATATGTTTACATAGTCAAAGACTTTCCATGACAGATACAACAATCTACATAGGCAACACTACAAATTTTTGTAGAAATATCGAAACAGATACAATATAGGTCGAAAATAGGTGTTACAAGAATTTCAGGGGCTTGGGGGGAGGGGGGCAGACACGCGGGTGTCATAAGGCCCAGGAGTAAAGCCACCTCAGCATCACGCTTTCCAGATTCGCTTTGGACCAACGGTTGCTCACAGACAACTCTGATGTAACTGGATTCTGCTCTTGGCATTTGCCACCTTGAATCAGGTTACAGTTTACATTGGTTATCTTGTGCATGAAATAGTAAAGTCACACTTGAACAGGCGTCGCCATTTCAATGCGGCTAGCTCGACTATGTCGCACTTTTCCAATGGGCAACGTCTTTAGCCGTGCGGTAAGAAGTAACTGAAACCAGCCACTTTGTCACGTCGATTGTTATCTAAGGGGTTCAGTTCTTTCTCTAGCGTTTAGGATTATCACGTATATCCAGCTCTTTCCAGCAAGCTAGTAGCGCAGGTGGCGTTTAAAGCAACTTCTAATTTCATGTACCGTATTGATTCCTATTGATTGGATTATCTCACCGGACGGGATCATCGATATGTTGGAAAGGATGTACTTCCTCATGGTACACCTGCCCCTGTGCTTGTGCAAATGTGAGAGTGGCGTCGTATGTTGTCGGGGCGTGTAGTGTATGCATGTACAGTACACTCAAGCGCCAAAGAAATTGATACATGCATGCGTATTCATATACAGAAATATGTAAACAGGCACAAGACGGCGCTGCAGTCGGCAACGCATATATAAGAACAGCGTCTTCCCCCTGTGCTTGTGCAAATGTGAGAGTGGCGTCGTATGTTGTCGGGGCGTGTAGTGTATGCATGTACAGTACACTCAAGCGCCAAAGAAATTGATACATGCATGCGTATTCATATACAGAAATATGTAAACAGGCACAAGACGGCGCTGCAGTCGGCAACGCATATATAAGAACAGCGTCTTCCGGAGTTGTTAGATCGGTTGTTGCTGCTACAGTCACAGGTTATCAACATATAAGTGAGTTTGAACGTGGTGATATAGTCAGTGCACGAGCGATGGGACACAGCATCTACGAGTTAGCGATGAAGTGGGAATTTTCCCGTACAAGTATACAATGAAAATCAAGACTCCGGTAAAACATCAATTCTCTGAAATCACAGCGGCCGGAAAAAGATCCTGCAAGAACGGAACAAACTACGACTGAAGGGAATCGTTCAACGTGACAGAAGTGCAACCCTTCCGCAAATTGCTGCAGATTTCAGTGTTGGGCCATCAACAAATGTCAGCGTGCTAACCATTCAACGAAACATCATCGAATTGGACTTTCGGAGCAGAAAGCCTGTTCGTGTACCCTTGATGAATGTATGATACAAAGCTTTACGCGTCAGCTGGACCCGTCAACATCGGCATTAGACTGTTGATGACTGGAAATATGTTGCCTGGTCGAACGATTTTCGTTTAATATTGTATCAAGCAGATGGAAGTGTACGGGTATGGAGACAACTTTATGAATCCATGGACCCTGCATGTCAGCTGGGTACTGTTAAAAATGGTGGAGGCTCTGTAACGGTGTGGGGCGTGTGCAGTTGGAGTGTTATGGGACTCCTGATATGTCTAGATACGACTCTGACTGGTTACACGCACGTAAGCATCCTGTCTAATCTGCGTCCATTCGTGTCCATTGTGCATTTCGACGGACTCTAGCAGGAGAATGCACACGTCCATAATTGCCACGGGCTGGCTCCAGGAACACTCTTCTGAGTTTAAACGCTTCCGCTGCCCACCGAACGCCCATATATGAACATTATTGAGCGTATCTGAGATGCCTTGCAATGTGCTGTTTAGAAGAGATCTTAACTCTGTCGTACCTTTACGGACTTATGGACAGCCCCACAGGATTCATGGTGTCAATTCCCTCCAGCACTACTTCGGATATTATTCGAGTCCATGCTGCGTCGTGCTGCGGCAGTTATGGGTGTCGGTGGGGGCGCTGCCGGATACTGGGCACGTTTACCAGTTTCTTGGGCTCTTCAGTTGGACGGTGGTCATGAGAGAAGGATAAGGTGATACAAGTGCCAGAATAAACCTACACCTCTTGTACGGCACCAAAGAGACCACTGAGTGTCATATACCGGCACTTCATGAGACACTGCAAAAGGTTTGGAATTTAATCCAGTATACTGGTGCAAAGACTGATGATAAAGAACTTCATGCCATCACTTCCCCTCCCCCTACCTGCAAAATAATAGCGGTGAACATATTCTAAACAACCAGGATCCAAAGCGGCTTATCTCAGAATCGAGAGCCACCATCTAGGCAGGCGCTAGCGCCCTTGTCTACGGAGGTGGGGGTGTAAGTAGTGTTAGAACGTTAGTAAAGGCTGCTCTCAGTTCTATGTTTGTGAGTTCTGATAGAATATATTTCTATGTTAATTTTTAATCTGTTTTATTAGTGTTGAGTCCCCTGCCCAGTTTCATCAGTCTCGTAATTCACTGCGACGCCTCGTATGTAGGCATGAAGGGGATGTAGGATATGAAAGAAATCTCTGCTGCTTGTAAATTTCGTCCCCAAAAGGGAAAGTCACTCGCTCTGATCTGGGGATTTTGGTGTGCACATCCATGTTTCAACACAAATATTCCAAAAACACCGAACAACAGCAAGCAGAATTTGCGCTCTGAAGGTTCCGTACAAACGTAATTATGTTCACAGGCACGTTATTCATTCCGAGAATCGAGAATCTGGACCATTTTTGCCTGTTATCGGCATCGATGCTGGCAAGATATCGGCCCCGGAATTTGAAAACTTTCGGGGATATTTTAATTTTGACTTTAAATTTTTTTTGAGCAGTTTCGCAGTGATATCGTAATTCTTCGTTTATTTTATTAATTTTGGAGTTATACTAAGATGATACGGTAATTAGCAAGAGCAGTTACGTTGACTTCGTTTGCTCTGGTCCCCGTTGCGATTACTGGCAAAGACGGAAGTCTCCAGAGAAAAAAATGGTACGCCCAGCCATAGGGATGTTATTGTTACGCAACTCACGAACTATTCTGTGGAATGCTTCAACAGATGCTTTATGGGATATTGGCACGTCATCTGAAATGTGGGAAGTTCAGCTCTGTATCAGTTACGAGTGTTACTTTGCTTTGAAGCAGTTTTAGACATAGACTGTCCGGGAATGTTTGTGTGTGGAACAAGCAGTTCTTAAAGGACCTGTGATGCTAACACCAACTGATGCGGTCGTCGGGCTCCCTCACTCCTATTGTGTTAAATGGCAAGGGCATCGTTTTCACTGCGGCAGTGGTCTTTATTTCATGGTAGTTCAGCAAATTAGCACAAAATATTTGTAAATTATACACACAAACCTTGCTCGTGACTCAATCTGCCTATGACGAAAAACCAGATAAAAATCCCTGCAGTGGTTACTGAGATTTTTGACAGAATACGAATGCAGTGTAAGTTCGTAATGGAAAAGAGCAACTCGACAAAATAATTAATGTAGAGCAATGAAATTTCGGGAACACATTTATCTAGGTAACGTATTTCAGTGATTAACATTTCAAGATCACAGGTTAATGTAAGCGCGAGATAAGCCGTTGCATATGTGAAGTGTTGGTACAGTAAAAATGGGTGTAACAGCCAGAATGTTGGATGCAAGCATGCAAATGTGCATTCGTTGTGTTTTACAGGTGACAGATGTCGGTTTGTGGGATGGTGTTTCATGCCTGTTGCACTTGGTCGAACAACACAGGAAGGATTAATACTGTTTTTGAATGACAACCGAGTTTTTGCTTCATGATGTCCCATATGTGCTCTATTGGAAACAGATCTGGTGATCGAGCAGGCAAAGGTAACACGTTGAAACTCTGTAGAGGATGTTGAGTTATCCTGTTGCAAAACACCCCCTGGAATAAATAATTCCACGTATAGGTCCAGTGTGTTTAGCACGAAGACAGTTTCGTTGCAGACCCTCAACTGGCCCCCTTCTGAACAATACACGGCCATCGCTGGCACTGAGGCAGAACCAGCTTTCGTCAGGAAACACAACAAAACTCTATCCTGCTCTCCTGTGACACCACTAAAGTCGCGTATGACGGTGGTGTGGGGCAAGTGGTATGCGCGCTACAGGGCATCTCGACTGGAGTTCTCCTTGAAGTAACCGATTTGTAACAGTTCACTGAGTTACTGTTGTGCCACCTGCTGCTCACTTTGCAGCTGCAGATGCACTACGATGCGTCAGAGCCGCATGGCGAAAACGATGGTCTTCCCTTTCGGTAGTGCCATGTGGTTGTTCGGAGGCTAAGTCTTCTTGTGACGGCATATTCTCGTGACCACCGCTGCCAGCAAACATGTACAGAGGTTATATTCCTGCCATGTCTTTCTGCAGTACAGCCGATGATACATGCAGCTCCTCGTAACCCTATTACACACCTCGTTCAAATTCAAATGATTCAAATGGCTCTGAGCACTATATCTGAGGTCATCAGTCCCCTAGAACTTGGAACTACTTAAATCTAACTAACCTAAGGACAACACACACATCCATGCTCGAGGGAGGATTCGAACCTGCGACAGTAGCGGTCGCGCGGTTCCAGACTGAAGCGCCTAGAACCGCTCGGCCACTCCGGCCGGCCGTTCAAATGCCGTGAGGTGTTCATAACGATGTCTTTGTGCCGTTAAAGGTATTCTTGACCAACATCTACTCACCACGTCCAATATGAAATGCGACTAATGTTCACGGCCGTTACAACGTGTGTTTAACGCAAATGACTGCATTTTGATTGTGGTGCAACTAGCGTTAGTCCTATACGACTGCGCGAAATCAGAATAGACATCTTTCAGATGTACAAACGCGCCTACCAACTTTCGTGCACGTCACACATATCCATTTGGTGGTGGTGGTTGTTAGTGTTTAACGTCCCGTCGACAACGAGGCCATTAGAGACGGAGGGCAAACTCGGGTTAGGGAAGGATTGGGAAGGGAATCGGCCGTGCCCTTTCAAAGGAACCATCCCGGAATTTGCCTGAAACGATTTAGGGAAATTACGGAAAACCTAAATCAGGATGGTTAGAGACGGGATTGAACGGTCGTCCTTCCGAATGCCAGTCCAGTTTGCTAACCACTGAGCCACCTCGCTCGGTCCCCATTTGGTGATCGACACTGCACTGCAGAGTGAAAATACCATTCTCTCACTCCTTTTGGTGTTGCGACTTTCTTCTATCGGTATATGTATGATATAATACCAAATTAGGAATTTTCGGATTTTGCCTTCAGTGTTCTGTGAAACCTTGCTACTTTCCAAATTTCTTGATTCTATGTCAATAGGAAATACCCTACAGGTCTTGATGCGTGAATATACGAGTCTCAAAATATCTGACATAAATGGTTGCATTTGATTGCACTGACCTAGAAGCTAGGGTTTCTTGCGCAAGCAAGTGACTATAACTTAATATGTGACATAAATTTCATCTTGATACGTCTTCTTGCTCCTGAAGAAAATGGTTTTATATACGCCAGTGACTTATAAGTTTTTATTGCACCAATAATAAAAACTTATAATAGTCACTGGCGTAAAGATGGTGTCCTTGAAAAAAAATTTATGACTGTAAATCCCAGCTACAACAAGGTTTTCAATAGTTGGAAAGACACATACAGAGACGAACAAGAAGGTCCTGCTTTAAGGCTTCCGTTTTTACTGATTGACGTATGGAACACAAAAAAATGCCGCACCTTTTGACTGCATAGACTTGGAAGCTTAAATGTTTTACACCGCCAAGTGAGAGCAGGACTTAGTGTTTGACACAAGTTTCGACTTGATACCTCTACCTATTCCTGAGAAAAAGGGCCTCAGCACACGGACAGACAAAGAGACGGATAAAAAATGACAAAAACCTATTTTTTCGTAATGTGTTGTTGTTGTGTTCCTTATTCGGAACACTGGTTTGGTGCAGCTCTCCATGCACCTCTATCCAGTGCAAGCCTCTTCATCTCCGAATAACTACTGCAACCTACAACTTTCTGGATCTGCTTATTGTATTCATCTCTTGGACTGTCTGTACGATTTTCACCCCTCACACGCCCTCCGGTGCCAAATTGGTGATCCCTTGATGTCTCAGAACGTGTCCTATCAACCGATTCCTTTTCTTGGTCAAGTTATGCCACAAATTTGTTGTCTTCCCAATTCTTTTGTGTACCTCCTCATTAGTTATGTGATCTAGCTATCTAATCTTCAGCATTCTTCTGTAGTACCACATTTCTAAAGCTGCTATTCTCTTTTCATCTGAACTCTTTCCCGTGCTCGTTTCACTTCCACACATGGCTACACACCAGACTACCTTCAGGAAAGACAGCCTAACAGTTAAGTCTATATCCGATGTGCCGGCCGGTGTTCTAGGCACTTCAGTCTGGAACCGCGCGACCGCTACGGTCGCAGGTTCGAATCCTGCCTCGAGCATGGATGTGTATGACGTCCTTAGGTTAGTTAGGTTCAAGTAGTTCTAAGTTCTAGGGGACTAATGACCTCAGATGTTAAGTCCCAAAGTGCTCAGAGCTATTTGAACCATATATCCGATGTAAACAAATTTCTCTTCTTCAGAAATGCTTTTCTTGTCATTGCCACAGTACATTTTACGTCCCCTCTACTTCGGCCATCGTCAGTTATTTTGCTGCCCAAATAGCAAAATTCATCTGCTGCTTTAAGAGCCTCGTTTCCTGATCTACACTCCTGGAAATTGAAATAAGAACACCGTGAATTCATTGTCCCAGGAATGGGAAACTTTATTGACCCATTCCTGGGGTCAGATACATCACATGATCAGACTGACAGAACCACAGGCACATAGACACAGGCAACAGAGCATGCACAATGTCGGCACTAGTACAGTGTATATCCACCTTTCGCAGCAATGCAGGCTGCTATCCTCCGATGGAGACGATCGTAGAGATGCTGGATGTAGTCCTGTGGAACGGCTTGCCATGCCATTTCCACCTGGCGCCTCAGTTGGACCAGCGTTCGTGCTGGACGTGCAGACCGCGTGAGACGACGCTTCATCCAGTCCCAAACATGCTCAATGGGGGACAGATCCGGAGATCTTGCTGGCCAGGGTAGTTGACTTACACCTTCTAGAGCACGTTGGGTGGCACGGGATACATGCGGACGTGCATTGTCCTGTTGGAACAGCAAGTTCCCTTGCCGGTCTAGGAATGGTAGAACGATGGGTTCGAAGACGGTTTGGATGTACCGTGCACTATTAAGTGTCCCCTCGACGATCACCAGAGATGTAAGGCCAGTGCAGGAGATCGCTCCCCACACCATGATGCCGGGTGTTGGCCCTGTGTGCCTCGGTCTTATGCAGTCCTGATTGTGGCGCTCACCTGCACGGCGCCAGACACGCATACGACCATCATTGGCACCAAGGCAGAAGCGAATCTCATCGCTGAAGACGACACGTCTCCATTCGTCCCTCCATTCACGCCTGTTGCGACACCACTGGAGGCGGGCTGCACGATGTTGGGGCGTGAGCGGAAGACGGCCTAACGGTGTGCGGGACCGTAGCCCAGCTTCATGGAGACGGTTGCGAATGGTCCTCGCCGATACCCCAGGAGCAACAGTGTCCCTGATTTGCTGGGAAGTGGCGGTGCAGTCCCCTACGGCACTGCATAGGATCCTACGGTCTTGGCGTGCATCCGTGCGTCGCTGCGGTCCGGTCCCAGGTGGACGGGCACGTGCACCTTCCGCCGACCACTGGCGACAACATCGATGTACTGTGGAGACCTCACGCCCCACGTGTTGAGCAATTCGGCGGTACGTCCACCCGGCCTCCCGCATGCCCACTATACGCCCTCGCTCAAAGTCCGTCAACTGCACATACGGTTCACGTCCACGCTGTCGCGGCATGCTACCAGTGTTAAAGACTGCGATGGAGCTCCGTATGCCACGGCAAACTGGCTGACACTGACGGCGGCGGTGCACAAATGCTGCGCAGCTATCGCCATTCGACGGCCAACACCGCGGTTCCTGGTGTGTCCGCTGTGCCGTGCGTGTGATCATTGCTTGTACAGCCCTCTCGCAGTGTCCGGAGCAAGTATGGTGGGTCTGACACACCGGTGTAAATGTGTTCTTTTTTCTATTTCCAGGAGTGTAATTCCCTTAGCATCACATGATTTAATTCGACTACATTTTAATTCCCTTGATTTGTTTTTGTTGATGTTTGTCTCTTGTCCTTCTTTCAAGCTACCTTCCATTCCGTTCAACTGCTCTTCCAAGTCCTTTGCTGTCTCTGACTGAATTACAGTGCCATTCTTTACTGCTTGTTCAGTGTACACATTGAATACCATCGGGGGTAGACTACAGCCCTGCCTCACTTTTAGCGATTGACGTATGGATCACTAAAAATGGCAGTACCTTTTGACTGAATTTACTTAGAAGCTTAAATGATTTACACCGCCAAGTGTGAGAAGGCCTTAGTATTTGACATAAATTTCAAGTGAATACCTCTACCTGTTCCTAAGAAGAAGGGGTCTTAATAGAGAGACAGGCAGACGGAAAGAAAGTGATCTATAAGTGTTCCGTTTAATCTGATTAAAGTACGAAGCAGTGTAAATAGAGTTTTGCTTGAAGTCGTCGGCGGGCTATGTCACATTTTGCGAAGCCGGGCGGGACCTGAGGAGGGCGCGATGTCTGATGTGTGCTGCTGCTGCCGCTCGGCCTCGGCTGTGCGTCGGCCGGCCGTCAGCAGACAGACAAAGGGACGGCGCGGCCGCCAGGGCGGTTTCTGCGAGGCCGCGCCGTCGCGTCGCTTCTGGACGGCTGCCCCCACACAAAGACCGGCCCACCCTCTGAGCTGGGACGGCGAGAGGCCCGCCTCACGCGGCAGCAGTGGCGCCTTCTTCCGACTCGCTTACCTCTTTCGTACTTTTGCTACTGATTCGGCAGCGATATGGCCAACTGCGATAGCCGATGGGCGCCGCTGGCGGTTTTCTGAACACGACACGGAACGTCGCGACCCGCTGGAAAGACACGTTATCTTGGCTGTAGCCTGCCATCCAAGGTTCTACTTTGCCTTTCAGTGACAGCAGTGAAACCACAGACGAGTAATACATTGACTGAAAGAAAAAAAATCGCAACACCAAGAAGGATTTGTGAGACTAGCAGTGCTAGTAGCACCTCTACGCCCGGATTGCATTAAATACGCTACAACGATCGTGAGCGCCAGTTACTTTTGGGATCGGACTTGGTGAGTTGATGTAAGTCAAGAATGCCTTCAAGGCGAAAAAGACGCCATGATCAACATCTCCCTGAGTTTGAACGAGGTCTTGTAATAGGGCAACGAGAAGATGGATATTGTAGGAAGGCTTGACACAAATGTAGCCACTGTACATGATTGCTGGCAGTAGTGGTCAGGAGAATGTACGGTCGCAAGAAAACCAGGCACCATACGGCACTACCGAGAGCGAAGACCGTCGTGTTAGGCGTATGACTCTGTCGCAATCATACTGGATGTGCAGCAGAAATTTGAGCTGCAGCTGGCACCGCAGCGACACAACGAACTGTTACAAATCTATTACGAGGGTCACTCCAAAAGAAATGCACACTATTATTGTAAAAATACAGTTTTCATTGTGCATGTCTAAAAGTTTTACAGTGTGTAGATACATCCTTTCCGCTTCTTTTCAAACTAAGTTCAATCTATTCCTGTGAGTGGCTCCGTCACAGCATATCTTCAAGGTGGCTGCTACACTTGACGTTCGTCAGAAGCAACGTGCTGTTATAGAATTACTGTGCTGTGAAAACGAGACAGTGGGAAACATCCTCAACAGGTTGAAAAAGGTGTATGGGGATGCTGCTGTCGATCGCAGTACAGTTAGTTGGTGGGCAAGCAGGTTACCTGATGAAAGCGGGCATGGCAACATTGAGGATTTTCCTCGCAGCGGCAGGCCTCGTACTGCACACATTCCAGACAGTGTGCAGAAAGTTAACGAATTGGTGACTGCTGACAGATGCATCACAGTGAACGAATTGTCACGCTACGTTGGGATAGGGGAAGGAAGTGTTTGCAGAATACTGAAAGTGTTGGCGTTAAAAAAAGGTTCGTGCCAGGTGGGTTCGCAGGATGTTGACTGTGGCTCGCAAAGGAACTAGGAAAACGGTATGCAGCGAACTTTTGGAACTGACTTGGCAGAAAATCCTAAGAAATTTTGGTCCTATGTCAAAGCGGTAGGTAGATCAAAACAAAATGTCCAGACACTCTGTGACCAAAATGGTACTGAAACAGAGGATGACAGACTAAAGGCCGAAATACTAAATGTCTTCTTCCAAAGCTGTTTCACAGAGGAAGACTGCACTGTACTTCCTTCTCTAGATTGTCGCAGAGACGACAAAATGGTAGATATCGAAATAGACGACAGAGGGATAGAGAAACAATTAAAATCGCTCAAAAGAGGAAAGGCCGCTGGACCTGATGGGATACCAGTTCGATTTTACACAGAGTACGCGAAGGAACTTGCCCCCCTTCTTGCAGCGGTGTACCGTAGGTCTCTAGAATAGCGTAACGTTCCAAAGGATTGGAAAAGGGCACAGGTCATCCCTGTTTTGAAGAAGGGACGTCAAACAGATGTGCAGAACTATAGACCTATATCTCTAACGTCGATCAGTTGTAGAATTTTGGAACACGTATTATGTTCGAGTATAATGACTTTTCTGGAGACTAGAAATCTAGTCTGTAGGAATCAGCATGGGTCTCGAAAAAGACGGTCGTGTGAAACCCAGCTCGCGCTATTCGCCCACGAGACTCAAAGGGCCATAGACACGGGTTCACAGGTAGATGCCGTGTTTCTTGACTTCCGCAAGGCGTTCGATACAGTTCCCCACAGTCGTTTAATGAACAAAGTAAGAGCATATGGACTATCAGACCAATTGTGTGATTGGATTGAGGAATTCCTAGATAACAGAACACAGCATGTCATTCTCAATGGAGAGAAGTCTTCCGAAGTAAGAGTGATTTCAGGTGTGCCGCAGGGGAGTGTCATAGGGCCGTTGCTATTCACAATATAGATAAATGACCTGGTGGATGACATCACAAGTTCACTGAGGCTTTTTGCAGATGATGCTGTGGTGTATCGAGAGGTTGTAACAATGGAAAATTGTACTGAAATGCAGGAGGATCTGCAGCGAATCGACGCATGGTGCAGGAAATGGCAATTGAATCTCAATGTAGGCAAGTGTAATGTGCTGCGAATACATAGAAAGATAGATCCCTTGTCATTTAGCTACAAAATAGCAGGTCAGCAACTGGAAGCAGTTAATTCCATAAATTATCTGGGAGTACGCATTAGGAGTGATTTAAAATGGAATGACCATATAAAGTTGATCGTTGGTAAAGCAGATGCCAGACTGAGATTCATTGGAAGAATCCTAAGGAAACGCAATCCGAAAACAAAGGAAGTAGGTTACAGTACGCTTGTTCGCCCACTGCTTGAATACTGCTCAACAGTATGGGATCCGTACCGGATAGGATTGATAGAAGAGTGAGAGAAGATCCAATGGAGAGCAGCGCGCTTCGTTACAGGATCATTTAGTAATCGCGAAAGCGTTACGGAGATGATAGATAAACTCCAGTGGAAGACTCTGCAGGAGAGACGCTCAGTAGCTCGGTACGGGGTTTTGTTAAAGTTTCGAGAACATACCTTCACCGAAGAGTCGAGCAGTATATTGCTCCCTCCTACGTATATCTTGCGAAGAGACCATGAGGATAAAATCAGAGAGATTAGTGCCCACACAGGAGCATACCGACAATCCTTCTTTCCACGAACAATACGAGACTGGAATAGAAGGGAGAACCGATAGAGGTACTCAGGGTACCCTCCGCCACACATCGTCAGGTGGTTTGCGGAGTATGGATGTAGATTTAGATGTAGATAAACAGTACGAGAATGGTGGAGATGAATTTCTTGGAAGAAATGGGACAGTTGATGAAACATGGCTCCATCATTTTCCACCAGAGACGAAGAGGCAATCAATGGAGTGGCATCATACAGATTCATCCTAGAAAAAAAATTCAAAACCACACCATCTGCTGCAAAAGTTATGGCTACGGTGTTTTTCGATTCTGAAGGACCCTTGCTTGTGGACATCATGCCAAGTGGAACCACCATAAATTCTGATGCATAAGTGACGACACTGAAGAAACTTCAAGCTCGACTGAGTCGTGTTCGACCACATCGGCAAAAGCAGGATGTATTGCTCTTGCACGACAATGCACGGCCACATGTCAGTCAAGAAACCATGGATGCGATCACAAAACTCGGATGGACAACACTGAAACACACGCTTTACAGTCCTGACCTGGCTCCATGTGGCTGTCATCTCCTTGGGAAACTGAAAGACTCTCTTCGTGGAACAAAGTTTGAAGATGATGACTCCATTGTGCACGCTGCCAAACAGTGGCTTCAACAGGTTAGTCCAGAATTTTACCATGCGGATATCCAGGCGCTGGTTCCAAGATGGCGAAAGGCAGTTGAGAGGTATGGAAATTATGTGGAGAAATGAAAATATTGTTCCTAAAGGATGTATCTACACACTGTAAAACTTTCAAACATATAAATAAAAGATGGATGAAAAAAAGGGTGCATTTATTTTGGAGTGACCCTCGTGCTAAGTGTGAGTCGCCCTGTTCCGTGCATTTCGCTGACCCCAAACCACCGCCACCTACGACTTCAGTTACGTCACGTGAGAGCTCATTGGAAGCAGGGTGGAGGTATGTTGCATTTCCTGATGAAAACTAGTTCTGCCTCGTGCCAGTAATAGCCGTGTGTTGGTTAGAAGAAAGCCAGTTGAGGTCCTGCAACCAACCTTCCTGCGGGGCAAAAAACTGAACCTACAGTTGGAGTTATGGTCTGGTGCACGATTTCGTGTGGCAGCAGGAGTACTCTCTTGCTTATTCCACGCTCCCTGACCGCAAATTTGTACGACAATCTGGTTATTCGACATGTTGAGCTGCAAATCATAAACAGCATTCGAAGGGTGTTTTCCACCTAGATAACGCTCGCACACGTACCACTGTTGTAACCCAACATGCTCTACAGAGTCTCGACATGTTGTATTGGCCTGCTTAATCACCAGATCTGTCTCCATTCGAGCACGGATAGAATATCATCGGACGACAGCTCCAATGTCATTCACAACCAGCATTAACCACACCTGTATTCACTGACCAAGTGCAACGTGTATGGAACTCCATCCCACAAACAGCACGTGTAAAGCACAATGCATGTCCGTTTGACGCTTACATTCAATATTCTGGTGGTTACACTGGTTATTAATTTACTAGCTTGTTAGATTTGCAGTGGTTTACCTCACACCTAGATTAACCTGTGATGATACAACACTGACCACTTTAACATGTTACCTATACAAATATATTTCCAAAATTTCATTACTCTACACAAATTATTTCTTGTGTTGTAATTTTTCTCTCATCAGTGTAGCAGTCTATAATGGTTCTGTTGGAAATATTTGTTGACTGCAGTGGAATCCTTCTACAGTCAACAGCAAATGCCAATTCCCTGAAATTTCTCAACAGCATTTCGCGAAAAGAATGCCGTCTTCCCTCCAAGGATTCCCATTTGAGTATACGATCCATCTCTGTAACACTCAAGTGTTGGAGGAATCTACCTATAACAAATCACCCACCACGCATCTGAATTGCTTCGATGTCTTCCTTTAATCCGAACTGGTGGAGACACGCAACACTGCAACAATAGCCAAGAATTGGTTCCGCAAGTGTTCTATAAGTGGTCTCCTTTGCAGATGTGCTACATATTCCTAAAATGCTCCCAGTAAACCGATTTTGACCATTCGCCTATCATGTTATGCCCCATACTCGCTTGCTGCATTTCATGTAGATTTGCAATGCTACGGGTAGATATTTAATCGTCAGGACTTTGTCAAGCAGTACACTAGTCATACTGTATTCGAATATTTCATGATTGTCTTTCCTATAAATCTATATTAACGTACATTTCCACACACTTGGAGCAAACTCCCATTCGTCACAACAAATAGAAATTATAAGTCATCCAATTACTTTCTGCAAACACTCAATGATAAAAGTAATAATAATATTAATAAATACAATAATAAAGGTGCACCACGGAGCTATTATCTGAACGGGACGGAAATAGCTAGATGTGATGTACATGTACAGGCACTTTCAGAAAATAACTGGATGTTTTATTTAAGAGAAGGAGTTTCACAAAGTGAGCAAGTCAGTTACACGTTGGTATATCTATGTTCTGCTCTGCTCCGTGGAACTGATTGATAAAGTTTTTGGATGTCCTCCTCTGGGATATCGTACAAAATTCTGTCCAACTGGAGCGTTACATCGTCAAAATCTCGAGCTTGTTAGAGATACCTGCACATAACGTTCTACATCGTTCTCAACTGGGAAGAGATCCACCGACATTACTGGCCTAGGTAGGGCTTGGCAAGCTCTAGGACAGGCAGTAGAACCTCTCGCCGTGTACGGGAGGGCATTATCTTGCTGAAATGTAAGCCCAGGATGGCTTGCCATGAAGGGCAGCAAAATATCATTGACGTACCGCTGTGCTGTAAGCGTGCCGCGGATGACAGCCAAAGGGGCCCTACTTTGAAATACAATGACACCACAGACCACAATTTCTGGCTGTCGCGCCAAATGCCGTTGACGCTGAGGTTGGTATCCAACTGCTGTGCAGGGCGTCTCTAGAGACGTCTTCGCTGCTCATCGGTACTCAGTTCGAAGCGGGATCCATCATCGAAGACAATTCTACTCCAGTCAGTGAGATTCCTGGCCGAATGTGCCCGACACCACTACAAACATTCTTGTTGGTTTGGTGTACAGACTTCAGTGGTAGTCAGTCCAAAGGGTGTGGTGAACTTCCTGTGAGACGGCTATTAACGGTCCTTGCGCTCATTGAAGCACCAGTTACACGTCAGTCCGATGATGAATAGGGTTTCACCTGTACCTGTTGCTGCGGCTTGCCCATTCGTGGCGCTTTGGCTGAGGCGGCCACGCCATGCCCTGAGCCACAAGGTTGCACGAGCAAATTCACTTTACCTCTTACCAGCTCAAGGCGGCCAAATCGCTTCTTTACATGCGCGTAATGCTACAATGTTGATGTGCAGCCACACCTTCGAGGGATGAAGACAAGAAATTAGAATTAGATATACTAAACAAAATAAAGCACTTAACGCCAAAATGTGTTCAGAAGCTTCAGCTAAAAACTGTAAAGGAGGACAACATTAAAGAGTTGACGCTAGGAAGAGCAGGCGACAACAACTGACACTAAAATTAAAGCAACCCATTTAACAGTGCCGACACCGTATAGACAAGGGAAAATCAAGAAGGAAGATGAAGAAGAGACTGAAGAAGAAGAAGGATAACAGTACCACTTCATTCAATAAACATTTGACGAAGCCTACACGAAAACACAGCAATGGAGACGTAACAGCATCATTCATCAGTAACTGGGGGTTCAGAAAAGGATGTAGCATTTCGCCTACCGTGTTTGATTAGACGAAAAGGCTACTCTGAATTCAATTTCATGATGTCACAATTTTAACAGAGAAGGAGAATGAGACGCAAAAAGGAATTTACCATGAAATCAAAATAGTCGAAGGCAACAATACGACTATATCCACAAAGAAAACTAAAGCAAAGGCTGTTACAGGGAGGGAACCCATTAGAATAAAATTGTAGTGAACATTACAGTGGTAAAATACGTCCATGGTTTTAATTATCTGGGATGTGATATCGCATTAGAGTATAACAAAGACATTGACAAGGATGTAGTAATACTGGGATACGTACTCCTATGTGGGACAGTAAATAGGCAATTCAGATTCCAGACAAAAATAACACGAATGAAGTCATAAAGTAATTGCCGTTCCCATCGTAAGCCACTTACAAACCACATGAAAGGGAGACACAAGCGATTGAAGTGAGATTTACGAGAGCTGTGAAAGGCTTTGTCAGAGTAGTGAGATTAAAAAAAAACATCAACAATGAGAAGGAATTAAACACATTCAACGTAACGAACAAAATTAAGGACAACAGAACTAAACTGAGTGAATATCTCGGGAGAATGAACTGCAGCAGACTACCTTACAAAGACAAAAGTTCGGTGGGCAGACCAAGTGTGGGAAAGCCAAGGAAGAGATGGAAATCGTAGCACGGAAAGACCTAATACTTCAGGGGTAGAAGAAGAAGAAACTTTACTATGGTGTGGGAAAATTGGTTGTATCAGTTTTATGTGGATTTTGTGAAGGCGGCCGAGAGGTTATAATCAGATAATGTTTATACATAGGTAAAGAACTATTTTGTCATCAGTCTTGAAGGTCGATACCGAGTTGTATTAAAAAGATACTGACTGTCGCCAAGATGGCGATTTTGGTTGAAATGAAGTCTTTGTAGGAAACTGAACACTTTCACTTGCAGGAATTCACATTAAAGGTGAAATTGGTTTTTAAAACGACACCAGCGCTTCTCAATTTCCGACAGTGGTACTCCAGAATTACTGCAAAAGACGACACAATTAGCTAGGATATAGAAAATAGAAAATTGAAGACTTTTTCCTTCGGTAAGCGACCTTTTTCTTTAAAATTAAGATTCAAACCTGTCAGTGGATGATACTTGTTGCAACTCTGTGAAAAAGTGAACACGCATTTCAGCAATAGGTGCACGCAGCCTCCAGG
Source organism: Schistocerca gregaria (assembly GCF_023897955.1). Taxonomy (NCBI): domain Eukaryota; kingdom Metazoa; phylum Arthropoda; class Insecta; order Orthoptera; family Acrididae; genus Schistocerca; species Schistocerca gregaria. Next base: position 817,090,581 of record NC_064921.1, read on the forward strand.
CCACAAGGACCACCAGTTTAGGCACCAAGCTGTAGCAAAGTTCCAAATGCTGAAGCTTCAGATGTATAGAAAGGGCTGCCTGTTTACAACGAGCAAACCACCTAAACTACTTACTGCTCGCTAGTATTTCGATGATCCCTCGAAAGTACGACCGGAACTGAACCTTTGGGTCATCAATGCTGCTACTCAGGTTACGCTAAAAATTCTACTTTGACTGCATCTCTGTAGTTCACTCTCCTTCATTTCTCCTATATGTCAGCAGTTATTGTATTTGATTTTCTTCTGTCCATCGAGCTGTCTCTGCTTGTCTTACCTATGAATTTCAGTTTCTATTACATTAACCAAGCAAGTGAACTTTGATTGATGTAAGCTCTTAATACTTTTCTTTAATCACGCTACTTATTTTCTCTTATTGACATTTGATATCAAGACATATATTTCTTCTTTATTGTAACCGGACTTGTCAAAAGTACTGGAGAATCAGAAGAATAAAAGCACACTGCAGAAAAATAAGTTTCCAATTCCCTAGGATATCGTGTGAAGGGTGTTACACTGACAGATTCAGTGCATTTCCTATTCCATTTCCGAGACAGAAATTGACCACCTTTAAAAAGGCATACACACAGTTATTTTTTCGTTGCGAGTGGAGTAAGATCGGGTGTGATTATTATTGATAAAAATTACTCTCCATCACATTTAGGGTGTTATTACAGCTAGGCAGCCCCTTAAGCATTAGAGTGGTTACCTCAGGATGGTGAACTGGGAGCTGTGTGCAAGAGACCAGTTTCTTGGCGGTCCTGGAATCAGAAATGCAATCGGATCATCTTCAAATTTTACGCAACTACAACTTGCATAGTAGCTAACGGCGACGTTTCGATGCCATGGTATAACACCAGGTGGCAATGACCACCTCAGCAAAACTCCAGCGGCATGAGGGGAATGCATGGATGCCAGCATGCAGAGTTGTTACATCAGCAACCTTGTGGTGCGTTACTGTGTCAGTACACCACCAATAGTAAGGTGCACAAGTTCTGGTTACTGGGAGGCGGAACAGTAGGTCAGGTGTGAGTCTCACCAAGGCACAGACTGTGAGTCCAGGGCTCTTCAGAGATGTATAGGAGATGTTGACTACAGCCTGGAAGAGACCCCAACCAGTGCGTGCCCATTTAGGAACTGGCAGAATCAAGTCTAGGAGCGTCCCATACACCAGGCTAGTGGCTAGTTGCAAATGAAGCTGGGTGACCTACAGTGGGTCGACTGCCGGCATGGAGAAGTCCTTCGTGTAGGCAGCAGTCGAAGACAGATACCACCAGGCCAGAGTGGCCATTATTTATATTCGCTCATCTCAGTTCTGTTTTAACAAATCGCCGCTTCTAGTCAGATACAGGAGCCAGTGCAGGATGAGGTAACCCTCACCACTGTACCGAGCTGGTGCCTTCCACCATGTTGTCTTAGCATTATTCTGGCTCTCACAGTGGAATTTCGCAGGCAGAATTCTGATCTGTCTGGCCACCAGTTCTGAAGTCGGCGTAGAGAGGTGTTGGTGAAGCATTCCGACTCCTGTAGAAGGTTCAGTCTATTGAAACTCTGGCTGCTACTAAGTCTGTGAATTACCTGAACATTACATAGTAAATTATACATTTCTTAAATTTTTATACCTCTTTATACTCATTACTCCAATAGTCTTTCTACCTGCCCAATCCAACTCACAACCACGATGGATGATATACTTATGATTACTTAAATTCTAGGGTTGATGTGTAGTGGACGGGAAGTTCACGAGGTTGGGCAGCTCTCCACCATAGACGAATATGGGGTGCACAGACGAGAATCAGAAATAAGATGGTATTTGAAGACGAGATCCCTGTAACTATAATTTTGTATGATTCTGTGAAATGGGTTGATACATTTCCTCTGACGCCCTTTCGATGCTGCCATAAGTTTCGTTCAGAGAAATGAGTAAGGTGGGTTCCAGGGCTACATGATATGGATGAACTGTATAACAAACACGTCGGCGATTGGTACCTGATACTGGGAAATGGATTAGTACATGTATACGGGTGCATGTGGCACTGATTCCTAATGATGTGAGATGGTAGTATAATGATAAGGTTTTCTCCTCCAGGTGCGCAATGAACTCCAGCATAGGCACAGCTCTTTCTGTGCCTGACATAAGCCAGTAGAAAGTGACTTCGTGGCAGCAAGGTAGCGATTAACTGCCCATACGTCTGGCTTCCACTAACTCTGTTATTTCCACATGGGCATCCCAACGCTATCGGTAAGGGTGCACAAGAGCCTCACCATGGCCAACTGGGTATCCAGTAGGATTAGCCAGTCCTATATTATACTCAGATCACAGTTCATAGTGCTGGTTGTCATCCTCATGTAACACTTCAACTCCACTGTTTACCCCAAGAGCATTCTTGTATTGTTCATTGCTCCTCGCTTCATGTTTGTCATCTGAGTACTGTGCTATTCTCCTACGGTTCCGACATCTTCAGCCTTCCTCCGTACGTGACTCAATGTGTCATTTATATGTCATATGTTGTCAACGTCTGCTGTTCTAAACAAGGTTTTCAACAGTCTATCCCTGTGTCTGGCAGCAAGTTCATGGCTTGCTGCAGCTATTCTCGGAAGTGCCCTGACGAGACCCGCAGTACCCAATACTACGTTTGTACTTTGTTTAATAACACCATCCTTCGGGCTCCTTAGCTTATCTCCGAGAAGTTGCAACAAACCTCCACACCCCCTTCCTCGTCGCCATGCGTCGTAAGTCAATTTCAACATTCACTGGTGATCTGTCTCGATGATATCCTTTCATAGAGTGAATAGCATCCCACATTATAGGGGTAGTCCCTGCAAGGTGTTCGCTCCTCCGCAACTATAGCGATACAGTGGAGCCAGTAACATAATGCGTTCTGTGGCCAACCACGATGACAGTGTCAGATGAAGCAGGGAAAACTAATCACTCTCCCCTCCTGTGCCTTAAAGCGTACGGCAGTGAACGAGCATCTGACACAGCTTCAGACTGTCCTACACATCTCTTACTATCCGCTCCACCCTTCTTCAAAGTTAGTGCCGGTAACGGCAGTGACGAATCTGTTGTGCCCTAAAAAGGAGAGATACGTCCAACATGACAGGTCTTGTACTCACTGGCAGCTGTGTCTTAACTTTCATCAGTGAGCTCTTTTCGATCACTGGATGCAGTCCTTGATACCAGGTGACGATTTTTTTCATTTTTCTCTTATGAGTGTATGGGCTTGTTAACATCACCCACTGCCCTATATGGCACTGACGTAGCATTGCGCTTTCCCATTCTTTCAATTGAGTCTGAATTATCTGGTCATATGGTGACAGATCATTAGTTTCGTGGATCTTATAATTCGAAGTGGCTACAACAGAGTACCACAATCATCGCGATGGCTTTTTACATAGTAGCTTCACATTTTACTATTGTCCAGTGCAAACTCTTGGTTCTTTTGTTCACCTGCTGATCTAATACGTTTGGCATTAACTAACAAATACCTAACAGATGACAGCTATTTCATTAGTTCTGACATAAATGTAATGCCTTGATATGTAATCAATATTTCTGGAACTCTGTACCTCAGGGACCAACTTTTCATCCTTGTTTATGCCACTGTCACCTTGCTGACTTGTGATAGCTGTCATTCCGACTTAGCATGAAAATAGACCTGTTACAGTGAGAATGTTGTGATTCCTTGTTAGTGTTTGTAAAGAAGGAACTGGGATATCCGTAAGTACCATTTCAAAAGACTTATTACCTTTGTAGTGGAAAATGCTGACGCCTCAGTTCAGCCTGTGTCAGATAGTACACAGGTTTTCACATATTTTTCCAAACTCTGTCTTTAGATATAAGCACGAGTAACGCTCAGCTACACATCATTCTGTGTTTCTTCAACCTTCATAAACAGAAAATTCGTCATCATGAACCTGTCTTAGCACTTCCTCCCGTAATGTGATTGGAATTACAGCATCTGGTCCTAGATTTGTTGTCTTGCACACCTTTGTGTGTAGTGAATTGTGGCCATGTCGCAAATTTTTTCCATTCCTCAGCAGCTTGTTCTTTTTGCCTTCATGCAAAGGAGCGATCCGCTCTATGTAACGCACCACCTTTCCTACTATGTTCATCTGAATTCCTGTGATCTTAAGTGGTTACTTCAAAATAATTTACTAACTTAAGCATCCACTGATGTATCTGCTAGAAGTATCATTAAACTCTAATAACCATTCCAATGCCACATGGTCCATTACCATCTCAAATTTCTCACTACACAAATAATATCGGAAGTGCGACACACAATATATGAGGCTCAACATCACATTCTCTTTGGTAGAATAATTCCTCTAGGCTTTATTTAACTGACGTGATGTATAGGCTATTGAATGTTCCTTCCCTTCTTTTTGACTCAGCTCACAGCCCAGCACATGATTACTCACGTCACAAGATAGATGAATTCCTTTCCGTAATTCGGATAGACCAATACCAGCTAGTTGTCAACCACTGTTTCAGTTTTCCAAATACATCAGTAATTCTGTTGCCCAATGGAACTTCATACCAATTTTCAATAAATGCATGAATGGTTGTGCTGTATCTGCAGACATTGGGACAAATGTCCTACGATAATTTGCTAACGATACAAATGACTACAACTCCTTTGCAGTCTACGTGTTGGACAAGTCTGCATGGCCTTGCCTTTACCAGTTTGTATTTGCCTTTATCCCATCATTACTAATTACACTTCCTACATAATACTCCTCCCGTAGTGCAAAGTGGCGTGTTCCCGTAGTGAGTGAGGTGTGCTGTGTGTAGCCTCTTAAGAACCTGCCTTAATCATCTCATACGCACTTCCATATCTTTTGCATGAACAAAAGTTTGTATTTGCCTTTATCCCATCATTACTAATTACACTTCCTACATAATACTCCTCCCGTAGTGCAAAGTGGCGTGTTCCCGTAGTGAGTGAGGTGTGCTGTGTGTAGCCTCTTAAGAACCTCCCTTAATCATCTCATACGCACTTCCATATCTTTTGCATGAACACTTATATAGTCGGAAAACACCATACATTGTCGTGGTTTCAGTGTGTGCCTGTAATTGTAAGATTATTACGATACCTATAGTTGCAGAGCAAGAAATATACCTCAGTTCTATCTGTCTTCTTCTTCAGTATGATCACCACCTACTCACCCCACGGGCTCGTAATTTCTTCCGTAATACTACTGAATAACTGTTGACCAGTAAACTCCTCCATAACTGGCTGCAGGTGATGAAGCACACGGTTTGGCTTGTAATACACAAGTGACTCAATCCCAGTTGGGATTCTCCTGTTGCTTCAGTGAAGTCACTGGTAATGACCCACCAATGTCGAACAGGTCCTCAGATTCCAACAACAATTCATCCATCACTAATTTTTATGTTCCTGCTAAATGTTTCACTTTCTCCTGTAATGCAGTTTCACTGTTGGCTTGCTTATATTTGGAGTTCAGATTCAAACTGTCAAGATCATCTTCAACTGAAATATCCAAATTGATGACCAACAACCCTACAGACAAATCCAAGTCTTCAGTCTCAAAATGATCTACACTGTAAGGCACTATCTGCTCAGTCTATTTTTCACACATGTACAATACTCCTGCATAATAAATACCATACTTTAACAAATTTATCATTTTCTCCCAGTGGCTCAACCACACAACACGTTTACCAGCAGATCCATTCTCACACTCACCCGAAGCAGTTTCTCCGGAGATTGTGACACTTTCTCAAATGATTTGATCCTTAGTGTTTCTGTCCCCAAGCTAACCGGTTTCCCTTTTCATGAGAGCCAAACCTTGTGGCAGAGTTTCACTGACAACAGTCTCTTCCAGATGGAATGGTGTTCTACTGAATAACACTATACGTTGATCAAGGTCAATTTTAGTGTGATGCTTCTGTAGGAAATCTAACCCCAAGATCGTGCAGTAACCGTTGCCTATGTGAGACAAAACTTCATAGATTCCTGGAAACGTTTTACCCACTTGTGAATAGTCAAAATCGCCGAACCCAGTGATTACACCTGTCTAGTACTCACACTTGGTCACTTATATTACAGTTGGCTTAACCAGGTCTTTCTCATGACATCGAAACTTGCTGCAGACATGTACACATTTATGTGCAGTAAAAACTTGTGTTCCCTTCCATCAACTAACACGATCAAGCAATATTCCGCCTCTGCACGTTTTTCAGTTGTGCTAAAATGCGCTGGTGCTCCCATCGCCATTCCACGGTTAGCTTTCCTCACGTGCAGGACACACGGCGTCAGACGCCCGACTGTATGTAGTTTCTATGCGACCTGGTAGAGATCACCAGCTGACAGACATTGTTTGAGCTGCAGTCAAAAAACTGTAATTTATTATATTTCTTTAATTTTCTAATTGTTTAGTTATTACTATTATAATTGTGCTTAGTTATGATCTAACAACATTGATGGTGGTGTCTGCTTGTTCTATATCGTGTCTCTCTACCACTTTCGCGCAACGACGCTCTGAGCGTGTTTTTTTAGGGAATTGACTAGTTTGAACCTGGGACCTGTTGCTGGTAAGGAGACTCAAGACCACACATGTCATGTAGAATTCAGAAGAGTTCAGTGAGACTAGCGATGATATAACCAAATACTTAATGATTTCAGCGTCAGCTCCAATGCACTCCCTGTAAAAGAATCTTAATACTAACTAAATTTAGTGGAAGGGGTTCAAGGCTTTCCTATTTTTAGTTAACTGGTAAAATAACGTCGAAAAAGGAGTTAAGTTTACCATTGGAAATTTTATTCTACTCACAAAACATCGTTTATAAATTGCACTGTTGATAAAAGGAAGTTTTTTAATACAGGACGGTTAAAACCAACTGCGTTCAACAAAAATGTGAACGAATATTCCCTGAATGGGTTTCCAAGTTCTACAATGGATCGAAGGATGACCTATGCCATATCACATCTATAATCTAGGTTTAAATTAAGTTTCACAAAAGAGAAAACTATCAAAATGGTCTACAGTGACCCTCAATTATCTTTAATTACTTATCTAACTTGTCTACAGTGGCTGATGTGGCTTCTCAATAACTATATAACAGAAAAATTATCGCGTTTCAGATTTTTTTTCAAGTGGCAAATGTGAACACTATGAGCTTTAATTGACGATCGACACTAGTATTACTCAAAAAGAGGGTGTAAGAGATGAGTCTTCTGCAGTTCTGAGTGAAGCTTTATGCACTGTTATGCGGCATCGCGTGCGTTCATTACCTTGTCGGTGTTCGTCAGGGGGGCGGCGGCCGGCGCAGCAGCCATCCAGCCCGCCGTCTCAGAACTAACTCTTCCCTAATTTCTCCTTACTACAATTTACTGAAGTTGGTTTAAAAAAAATATCTGCCTATGTTTTCATCTGACCAATCAGGGTCTCAATGTTAACCTTAAGCTCCGCCTACAAAAATTCTGTCTATCTAATGAGAAACGTTATAATTTTCGTGGTGGGGCAATGTTTTTAAAGTTTGTAACGTAACAGAGACGCGAAAAAGTCTCACGCTAAAACCTGCAGCTGGTGTGGTCCTTTTAGCGTTATCGTAATATCTATACTGTTTTTCTGGAGGGCTCTATCGTTTAACATGAGCTGGTGGGGGGGGGGGGGGGGGGTGGTCCTTGACGTAAGAGAGACGCGAAAAAGTCTCACGCTAAAACCTGCGGGTGGTGTGGCCCTAGTGGTTAGCTGGCGACGTGGGTGTCCAGTACGTCCCTTATCGTAGGGCCTTCTAGCTTAACACGGTTCTGCTCTCGGCTTCTGTTCTCGTTTCTCCCCTTGGAACTGCGTCTGTCTCACGGTGGGAAGGTATGACATGCACTTAGGCATTCTCGTGTTAGTCTGTGGTATTCCATTTGCTCACTCGTTACTCGTATTATTTTGGTTAATTTAATGTCACGATTTATTCGGAGCTATTTGACATACTACTGGATTTGCTTATCATGTCAGGGTTTTCATGGAAGGTGTTGGGTCTGCCTGACACCTTAGAATGAGCGTGGATGAAAAGGCCAATGCGAAATAATGTTTTATGTAAAGTTTTCATGCTGTACATTGAGGCAACTAATCCCGTGAGGAATGTTCGAGAATGTGTGTGCTAGTCATTCGCACTGGGGAATTTGTTCGAAACTATTTCGTCAGTTATTGTAATGGGGAAATGAGATTATGATTTCGATAAAGTAGTTTCGTTAAGAGAAAATTAATTTTATGTTTGTGGCTTTTCAGAACTTTTTATGTTAATTTGCTGGTCTGATTCATTGACAAACTTTTATTGGTTCTGTATATATGCGCGGGATTGAGCGGTTTTGATGATGCTTTCCGATTGGCTGTGATGTTTCTCTGCCACTCACAAATTAGCACATTTGAGCGAACCTTGTGAACTAGAAACTTCTTTTGTGTAGAGAGATGAGTACAGTCGGAGCTTCGATCTCACAGTGATGAGACCTATTGACAGGTCACCGACGAAAATTATTAATATTGTGATATACGATCGAACGTGAACATTTTGTTACGTGTGGCGTATTGTAGCAGTATTTGAGCGGTCTATTCTAAAATAAACAATCCGTTTGTAGCTTTATGTACAAAAAAAAAGTTAGCATAAACTGGCTAGGTTATGAATGATGTCGGCGTGTGGACTTTTAAGACTTTGTGCAACTTAGAGTAAGGTTTGGTAGTAACGGGTGTATGCAAGCTTATCGTAATAGAGCGAAATTTTACGCATATAAATTCTTTTAAGTAAGTATTATCAACTTTTCACCGACAACACAATTTTAGTGCGACTTGAGGCTACGACGTGTATATCTTTTTTTTTCTATAGCTTTCTATGGCTGAGAACAGCATTTCAGTAACTGTGGAGGCGTGTGCGTGAGAAGAGATTCACCTCAAGGACACAGGAACTTTAATAGCAGCAGTACCGCACCACGCCACCGCAGTCTGTTCTCGTGATTTGCACATTGTGAAGCTCGTGACTAACAACAGGACAAAGTGTAATAGGACAAACACATGGATAAAATCGTATCGATATTGTAACAGTTTTAACACTATTTAATCTTCAGACCTAAGCACCTACCTCACACATTCTTTGCATTCTCTGGCATAATGCCCAGGTCGCCCACATTTAAAACGAACTATGAGTGTTGATTGCACGTAGGGGGCACTATGTTCCAGTAAATTATATTACCCACGTCTAACTGGCCACGTACCTTCATATGTCCGTTTAGTGTTTCCGATGAATTTGCTAAAATCTATACCTGAATCAAGTTTCGTGAATCACTCTGTAAATCTTCATCTGCAGTCGTAGTGAACCGCCGTTGCAGGTCTCACAGATGAAAAGCAGAAATACAGTTGGTCTACACTGACCAAAATGCTACAGTGACGCTGTTCTCTGACCCATGGACCTGATCGACCTCATTGGCTCTTCTGCCACCAGCTCTAGCAAGCACTAGGATAGCTGTATCACGATAATGAACAGGACAGTGGGTGTGGTGGACCAGTTCCGCTGAAATCGTGGAGCTACAAATGCAGTCAAATCATCATTCCACTTTTATTTACCTAGGACTAACATACCATCCGAGGGTTAAATCTCGATGGTGGGCGAATAACATCGGGCAATGTGCTGCCTGTGCAAGAATACCAGGAGGCAGAATAGCTGTGTTCCGCCAACAGCAAGTGCTGGAGGTGGCAGGCATCAGCAGCCGGTCAGGTGAGATTCATTCCAGGATGCAGGCTACAAACTCAAAACGTCTCCTCAGAGACGTGCAAGAGCCGGTTGAGGATAACTTGGAGGAGACCACAGCTGTAGGGCGCGTATTCAGGCACCATCAAGCATAAGATGTAGGAACGTCTCAAGGACTAGTAGCTACTGGAGGCAGCAGCTAGTTGTAAGGCGAATAACCCTCATTCGGTTAATGGCTGGCGTGAAGGAGTCCCAGAGCAAAGACAGACATTGCCCGGTCAGAGAGGCTCTAATACCCCTCTTTCCTCTCCTGCTGGTAGACTAATTAAAGAGTTGCCGTGTTGCTAATAGTTTTTTATAAATTTGGGATAGGGCATCGAATCCGAAGTGAAAGTATTACCCTGAGGAAGTCAGGTGCTGTTATAATTTGATCGTTATTGTGCGATTTACTTTGCGAAATAGCGATCGGCAGAATTAAAAATGTACAAAATAATACGGAAACTAGCTAGTGAAATTTTAGTCCGAATTTATGAATTAATTTTGACTCTGTTTGGAAATTACTGTAAATGAACAGTCGCCAGCTCACATACTGTGAGCGAAATCAATTAAAACTTTTGACATGGAAATTAAATCACTTTACTATTGTAGCAGGTTGGCGTTCGTGGACAGTCGCAAAGGCACTGACTCACGTCCGTTATCAAACCACAACGACGATCCAGAAAAATTTAGGTCATGGACAAAATCAAACTTGCAACTACTTCATGAAATTAATTACTAGTTCTTTGCGCTACCCGTTACTTAAAAACTGAACTGCGATTCTCACTGTAATGCTAACTGCTATTGAATAGCGTTGCAAAAGGTATTTAAAAAAATAATTTTAGTATTTAAATTGTCAGTTCTACTATAATAACGGGTTTTCAAAATGACTATGCATTTCGCTACTTTGACTTACTGTTACGTAAATTACTTCTCGTACAAAATTGTCAGAACATGAAGTATTGTTAAATATACTGCTCTGTCAAATTATTTGTCAATAATCAACACTTAATTAGCAAGTCCAAAAAGACTAACTTTCTTTTTGTTCGCTTTCATTTAAACTATTAATGAATTCAATAGAACTCACGCTTCGTATAGTTACTTTTAGTTCATTAATGACACACTCGGTTAGTTTATGGATACCAAGAAGATACTGTCAGGTAGTTGTTACGGAGGATTATACACCTTAACGCATATAATTTGCTAAAGTGTTTGTTATTGAACGATTCGCAACCAACATTGGCAAGTCTTTTACAATTCTAAGTAATAAAGCAGTCGGGTCTTACTTCATAGCGGTGCAGTCTGTGTGGTTAGGTCTAGTACGCCACGACTATATACGGCCACAGGCTCCTCACAACAATAAACTTTCGGCACCCAGCGCTCTTCTTAAACACTGGTTAAACTAGAGGCTTTGCGCTGTGCCCAATTACTTCTCCACATTATGCCTGGACATATAGTACGTGGGATCTTGCAGTGAAACAAGTCTTGCGTCCTCTCGCAACGCAATTGCTCCTTTGCGTTCGACCCGCTAGTTCGCTGCTAACCGAATCTCGTTACCACCTGCCCGACTGCGCTTCGCTCCTGCGCTCAGCGACAGTACGACAATAACAGTAACCTTTTCGGTTTACATAGCGATACTCTCTGAAAAGGCCAGTACGTCTACTATAATTGCTTACATTCTGTTTCATTGGTTATTTTGCATGCAGAAAATTAGTAAAAATATATACATCACAATAACATACACAACATATTTATACACTTCATGTAAATGTACGTAAAGCAGGAAAAATGTATATGTGAGCACTGCGTTGTTGTGCTAAGGGATTTATTCTTGATCAGCACGATTCCGCTTCAGCACTATTCCGCCCCTCACAGGGGAATTTCGCAGGAAGGATACTGGTCCGCCTGGCCAAATTTTATGATATCTGGGTATAGAGGGTTTGGCACAACAGTGTATAGAAGCAAGAACCGACGATCATTCGTATACTGTACAGGACAATGGAAGGTCAATTTTTTAAGGAAGAACCGCTGTCTGGAAATGCATACTGTAGACCCCGTTCGGCGTCAAAGTTTGAGATAGGTTGCATATAAATTTGGTAAATTTGTATCCTAACAAGTTATGCCAACCATTAGACATTAGTGTATAGCGACTGCGTGTACTGTGACTGAGACCGCTTAGACTTATGAGTATGATGGTAACTGACCATTTTTCGAGGGGGAGCTCACGTCTGTAAATTCGTGGTCTGGGCGCTGCAGGGATGGTTTGCATTCCACCTTTGATTAAGCAGTCCAATAAAAGCATTTCATTGAACGTTTCATTGAACAGCCCAATAAAATCACCACATCGAACATTAAATTACAAAATGAGTTTAAAATGTTGATCTCCAACTAGATTACAGAGTGTACAACGGTGGAGTGAAGAAGTGTACGGACTGGCAAGTAATGTGGCTATGATAAAAGACCATTCCAGCGTTCCACCAATCTGTGTGAATGGCGTCCAGGCGGTCACCATCAAAGTAATACGAAGTTCCGTATCACATTGACGCCTTGACGAATGCGTAATGGCTCCTCAACGATTAGGATACGAACTGCACCTTTGAGAAGAATGAAGTAGATAGCTTGCGTGAGTCTAGTGTACACTGCGGTATATCCCAGTTAAGCGCATCGGACAACAAGTTAGTCGTTACGCTGATATCGAGTGACGCTGCCTCTGGCATTGGTAATGACTCAGGTCGGCGATGAAGACTCTTCAGGAATACTGAAGCCAACTGAAACCTTTCATTGTTGATCAGATACTCTAGATCAGGGATGGCGAACCAATCCAACACGTGCCATTAGCGGCACGCGACCAAATACAGGGTGTTTCAAAAATGACCGGTATATTTGAAATGGCAATAAAAACTAAACGAGCAGCGATAGAAATACACCGTTTGTTGCAATATGCTTAGGACAACAGTACATTTTCAGGCAGACAAACTTTCGAAATTACAGTAGTTACAATTGTCAACAACAGATGGCGCTGCGGTCTGGGAAACTCTATAGTACGATATTTTCCACATATCCACCATGCGCAGCAATAATATGGCGTAGTCTCTGAATGAAATTACACGAAACCTTTGACAACGTGTCTGGCGGAATGGCTTCACATGCAGATGAGATGTACTGCTTCAGCTGTTCAATTGTTTCTGGATTCTGGCGGTACACCTGGTCTTTCAAGTATCCCCACAGAAAGAAGTCACAGGGGTTCATATCTGGCGAATAGGGAGGCCAATCCACGCCGCCTCCTGTATGTTTCGGATAGTCCAAAGCAATCACACGATCATCGAAATATTCATTCAGGAAATTAAAGACGTCGGTCGTGCGATGTGGCCAGGCACCATCTTGCATAAACCACGAGATGTTCGCAGTGTCGTCTAAGGCAGTTTGTACCGCCACAAATTCACAAAGAATGTCCAGATAGCGTGATGCAGTAATCGTTTCAGATCTGAAAAATGGGCTAATGATTCCTTTGGAAGAAATGGCGGCCCAGACCAGTACTTTTTGAGGATGCAGGGACGATGGGACTGCAACATGGGGCTTTTCGGTTCCCCATATGCGCCAGTTCTGTTTATTGACGAAGCCGTCCAGGTAAAAATAAGCTTCATCAGTAAACCAAATGCTGCCCACATGCATATCGCCGTCATCAATCCTGTGCACTATATCGTTAGCGAATGTCTCTCGTGCAGCAATGGTAGCGGCGCTGAGGGGTTGCCGCGTTTGAATTTTGTATGGATAGAGGTGTAAACTCTGGCGCATGAGAAGATACGTGGACGTTGGCGTCATTTGGACCGCAGCTGCAACACGGCGAATGGAAACCCGAGGCCGCTGTTGGATCACCTGCTGCACTAGCTGCGCGTTGCCCTCTGTGGTTGCCGTACGCGGTCGCCCTACCTTTCCAGCACGTTCATCCGTCACGTTCCCAGTCTGTTGAAATTTTTCAAACAGATCCTTTATTGTATCGCTTTTCGGTCCTTTGGTTACATTAAACCTCCGTTGTAAACTTCGTCTTGTTGCAACAACACTGTGTTCTAGGCTGTGGAATTCCAACACCAGAAAAATCCTCTGTTCAAAGGAATAAACCATGTTGTCCACAGCACACTTGCACGTTGTGAACAGCACACGCTTACAGCAGAAAGACGACGTACAGAATGGCGCACTCACAAACTGCGTTTTCTTCTATAACTTTCACATCACTTGCAGCGCCATCTGTTGTTGAAAATTGTAACTACTGTAATTTCGAAAGTTTGTCCGCCTGAAAATGTACTGTTGTCCCAAGCATATTGCAACAAACGATGTATTTCTATCACTGCTCGTTTAGTTTTTATTGCCGTTTCAAATATACCGGTCATTTCTGATACACCCTGTAATTTGGACATGGTAGTAAAGGAGGAATTTAGCTAGGCTTCCTAATCGAAATACCGCATTTGATCGTATCCATTTGAAATCATAATACCGAAGTTCATCGTGAACGGGCTATCTTGGCGAGGTGTCACAGAATTTGTTGATTATAGTTCTTCGCTCATGCTCACTCAGTATGAGTCAAAGTATACTCCAATGCATTATTTATAATATATTGCCATTCACTGTTAGATATTGTAGGCTGGCAACTGTTACAAAAACGAGAATTTTTTACCTCTTCCGTCAAGTACCATATTGCCAAATGATCGTCGCAAAATAGTGTTTGGTTGTTCTGCGTTTACGACGTGAGCTGGAATTGCATTAATTAGTACCATTTGTAAACTTTTGAGTTTTATTATACACGGCTAGTACGTCACAGAAACAAAAAAGTATAAGATAAGTGTAATAGAGAATTTCAAACATTGCAGACTGATTAATACAGCGTGATTAATAAAGGCAATGAAGTGATATGTGTTTTTTTGTTCCAGGATAGAGGTGTGTACAACACCGCCTGTAAAATGGCACTATAAATTAAATCACAAATCTCTTTGTCATAAAAGCCAACCAGATTAAAAGAAATTCAATGCATACGCTCTTAAAGAGAGTTATAGACAGTTGACATCTATGATTAATTATGTTAGCAATGATTGTGATACCAGTACTGCAAGTTTCTCGGCTGCAAATGTATGGTAAAAATTTGGAATTTTGAAGGACACCTGGTTAGCATGTGGTCACTTTTTGAAGATTTCGAGAATGAAGATAAGATTATACTGAGTGCATTAAAGATACTTCTTTGTCTAGAAAAACAATGAAAGACAGAATCCTAAAACTGGAGGAAAATGTAAAAGAACAACAAAAAATGACAAGTACTTTCCTTATATCTCACTGTGTCTTGACGAAGGTAGCAGATTTAACTAAATCTGTCCATTTATTTTTCATTCAGCGTAAGTTGATCTCTGACAGTTGCAGTGGGCTGGGCGCAGCAGTTTCGCGCGCCTACCTCAACCAATAACGTAACGCGATTTTGTAAAGTCGCCACAGCGGTGTAGACGGCTCCTGTCTTCCCCTGCAGACATTAGCGTTTCAGAGTTGAAAGCTGGCAACAGCGCTACGAGCTGTCAGGTGTCTTGTTACAATGTCTGGACTATAGCCCTGTTCGCTCGATAATATGTTGTAAACGATGTAAAAGAACAATTGATTGCTGCAGTATCGATGCAGGCAACCACTAAGGGCATAGATATTTGTACAGCTGTTAAAAATTCGCTTACTGAAAAGGAAACTAATTTCAGCAAAATTGTTTAAATGACGTCGAATGGTGCATCCAAGATAGTTGGCAAAAAATGGTGTGACTAGTTTATTCCAAACACATGTTGCACATACTGTTCTTGATTTCCACTGCATCATACATCAAGAAGCTTAGTTTTTTTTATCCATCCTCAGCAACTGTAGTTGCATATAACGATGTAATAAGAAACCAGTTGCATAAAAGAAATTTAATTCCTGTACCGGTTTCAATAATAGGTATAATCTTTTGCAAAAAAAAAGAAAAAAAAAAGATTTCTTATATGCAACTGGTTGCTTATTTTACGTTTTGCACATAAACAAGCTTTATGTGCAAAGGGTGGTTTCGCTTCCGTTGATACAATTATCGTCATAGTCAAACAAAAATAAAAGTAAGTTAGAAAGTTTGTTAGAAAAAGTCAGCTCGTTGTACAATATTCCCTGGCTGAGCGACGACAATTTACTTCAAAGATTTTATAGATTGTTTTGAAGAAATCAGGCTATTTTTCAAAATGAGGGAAAAACTGTACAGTTCTCACAGTTAACTGATATTATGTAGCTTACAAAATTGATGTTTTTACCAACAAGTGCCAGCACTTCCTTGATTTGAACGTGAAGCTTCAGGGCATAATCAAAACAATTACTGTTGTGATAGAGCTTATTCGCGCTTTTGAGGTTAAACTGCAAATTTTCAATAACGATATTGTTTCCAAAAGCTGCAAATACTTCCCAAATTTCCAAAAATAGGTTACTAGCGATTTGGATTTACACAAAAGGCAGACCAAGATAAGGTCACCGAGGAATTTTCTTCGCTAGTACATTATCCAGTCGAAGAATTTTCATCCAGATTTTCTCATTTCAAACAGTTGTGGGAAACACTAATGTCTATTATGAATCCAAATGTCATTTCATTGGATAAATTAAACTATTCTAAATTTTATATGAAAGTATTTAATTTTTCGTAGCAGATTCGAAATTTCTGTGCACTTAATCCAATGTACTATTTTTGTTGAAACGTCCACAAAATAAGCAAGGAACAAAGGTATTACAATTTAGTTCTACCATTAGGTTGATGGTATGCCTTGATCGCATTAAACACTTTTATTTGGAAAAAAAATGCCACATAGATGTACAAAGGTTCACTATCTCCACCCTAGACGCACCAAACTGGGGGTATGTCGACTGATTCTTTTCACTAGCTTTTCCAAATAGCCCAGGCATGCTTTTTGGGGTTAAAGTCGGGTGATGTAGCGGACCAGCCCAGGTGTGGCAGGGTGCGTCAGTGTACCTCAGATCAGGAACATATGCATGCAGCCCTGTGAAAGCGGCTGTTGCCGTCTTGGAAGACGGGAACTCATCGTCATTGTAGAAGATACGGCATCACTTGCTCATCGATAATACCGCAATAAATATTCAGGGTCACGTACATGATAATAAGAATGATTTGACCCAAGCCGTGTGCGTAAAACACCCCCAAAACATCATAGAACCGCTTAAAGCCAGAACTACACCCTCCACATGCTGCTGATGAAACGCTGGCGCTCTCGACACTCTCCCAGTTGAAAAGAGGAAAAATTGCGATTCGTCGGATCACAGTACAAATTTGCAGTCATCTACTATAGAGTTGTTTGACTCGTTGCAGACGAGCTGTATGTAAGTGCCGATGTAGACAGTGGCCTTTTGCGAGATATCAGACTCCAAATATCCTTTTCACGCACTTACTTTCATGATGTTTACTCGGGAACTGGTTGAGACTGTGGCTTGTCAGGGTGCCACGCAACGTGTTTTTGACCGTAGTATTAACTGAATGAAGTACGTTTGAGTAGATGCCTGCACCATCTGTACTGGCGACATTCACTTAATGTTGCTATGGTGTTTTGACAGTTGGATGAGATGCGAATGCCGGAATGGACGCACAAGAGCCATCAAGGCATCAACCAGCGCAGTTTAGTATTTGCATAATGCTAGCATCCGCTAGGCAGCACTGCTGGAAAGCTTTCTCATTGTACGAGCGTAACAGAGCACCAGAGATAGAATACATCGGATGCTGAGAAGGGTGGAGCAGGTGGAGCACTGTCCGATGGCGGCGGCCGTGAAGCATTCCGCCGGCGATGGTCCATTTCGTGGGTGCGAACTACAGGAGGCGAGAAACAGTTGAAATGCTTGATCCCTCGTGCGTGCGGAGCGAAGTTTGGCTATCTGCTACTTCAATGTTCTGATAAGACATTCCGCTTCGCCGTTTGACTGTGGATGGAACGGTGCACTAATTAGATGCTGTATGCCATTGCGTTCACAGAATGTTTCAAATTCATTTGACGTGAACTGAGGTCCGTTGTCTGACACTATTACTTCTGGTAAGCCTTCTAGGCAAAAAATCGATGACAACACCTGAAGTGTGCAACGTGATGTTGTAGAATTCATTGGCACAGCGAAAGAAAACTTGCAGTCCGAGTCAAACACAAACAACAATGGAGTGTTCCAAAAAGGTCCGGAAAAGTCTATGCGCACATGTTGCAATGGCTCCTGCGACTTAGGCCAAGCAGGCAATTTTTGTGGCGGAGCGGACTGATTTTCTACACATGCGTGACACTGTGGCGTCATCTGTTCAATTTGGGTGCCCATACCCTGCCAAATACAGTGTCAGCGCACTGTTTCGTACAGACAATCTCCCAGTGTCTTTGGTGAAGTAACTGCAACACTTCTTTTTACAAAGCTTTAGAGATCAACACACCTGACTGTCCACTGTCATTTTGAACAAGAATCACACTTGCTGTACAGCGAGGGTATGCCGATGTGCAAAATATCGGCCCACTACAGAGTTCTTTAAGCTATGCAAGGAACGAGGCCAAGATGTGCGAATTTAGTTAAGCACAACGTTCAGATCAGGATCAGTTTCAGTGACCTGTGCAATTTCCTTGTAGTTCAGTGGAAAAGATTTAAGCACTTCAGAATCCTGAGCATCGATGTGACAACAAGATACAGCAGAAGCGTCAAAGACAGTACCAGGACCAATCGGAACACGTGAAGGCGCGTCCGCATTGCCATGTTGCGCTGTCGGACGATACATAATCTCGTACTGATATTGAGACAACAACGAAGCCCATCTTTAGAATTTTTGGGCAGTTGGTACAGGAATCCGTTTCGTCGGATGAAACAAGGACTGAAAAGACCTGTGATCCGTTACCAAGAAGAATTTTCTGATGAAATTGGGTGGCATCATACACAACAGCCGTAGCCTCTTTTTCAGTTTGTGAATAGTTAAAGTGAGCTTTGAACAACACTTATGAGGCGTAAGCAACTGGTCTATCTTCATCACCAATTCTGTGCGAAAGCACTGCACAGATATCGTACGAGGAAGCGTCAAATTGCACTACAACTGTTTTGTCAGCCTCAAAGTGAACTAAGCATCGATCACTGAGCAATGCATCTTTAAATTTTTGAAAAGCTACTTGGCGCTCATCTGTCGAAACAAAGGGGACAGTCTTGCGACGCAAGCGATCCAATGGAGCTGCAATTTGTGCATAATTCGAAATAAACCGAATACACTAGCTCATTTTCCCTAAAACTGATTGCAATTGTGTTACATTGGGAGGAAATAGCAAATCTCGTATGGTTAACAAATGCGACTGAAGAGGATGTAGACCTTGACTGTTTATAACACGACCAAGATACTGCAATTCAGCTTTAAAAAAATCACACTTATCCCGTCAACCCTTTAGTCTTGCAACATACGAAACAAAGCACATACATTTGCAATATGTCCTTGAGGTGTACGATCTGCTACTACAATATCGTCCAAATAGTTTGAACAGTTTGGCACTTGTGCAGTTAGCTGTTCCAAATACCGTTGAAAAATTTCAGGTGCGGAAGCACTGCAAAAAGTCAAACGCAAATATTTAAGCAAGCCCAAGTGAGCATTTACTACACACACTTTTTGAGATTCATCATCGAGCGATATTTGAAGATACGAGTCGCGCATTTCAATTTTAGAAAAGTAGCGTTCAGCGCCTAATTTGTCCATAAGATCGTCTGGGCGTGGCAATGGATAAGGATGGACAGTTTATGAATTGACAGTAGACTTAAAGTCAACACTGCGTTGCCGTCTGTCAGGAGATGGTTTCCCTTTGGCATCGCCATTGGTCCTCCCTTCGCGGGAATAAGTTTCGGGTTATTAAGCCCCTCACAGTGCCTTGGACGGCCTCCTCTCGGCTCTCCCGCCGGGAGGAGATTATTTTAACTCGGCTGCGTATTGGGCACTGCCTTTTTAGCAATTGTCATTTGCTAAGTGGCGCTATCCCCCACATTGCGCCCAACTTTTAACTGTCCGCCACTGCCTTCTGGATGACCTTTTCTTAACAATTTATGTTCCGGCTTGGGTTTGCTGTCTGATTTATCAGCCGTTTTAGCGAATGACCGGGCTGTCGGCCGCGTTTTACTTTTTATCTGTCGAAGCAATATGGCGAAGGCGATTTAATTTGTAGTTTTGGACCTCCATTTCTGTATGATGTCTTCCATAGCCCGTTTTCCACGTGCCTGGTGTTAGCTGTCTCCTATTCTCTCCATAGGGACTGACGTATAGTCGTTTAATTCCTCTCTGTGTTAGTATTCTATAGTTTTGACTTGGGCGCGTACGACTGCTGTTGTTTCTGCCCCCTAAAGCAAAGCAAAACAAAACAAACAACAGTGGACTTGCCCATTGACTAGCTGATATGGACGCAATAACTCCTACCTTGCAGTTCTCTAAGTTCGGGAGCGACGTTATCCCTTAACGCAATGGGAACAGTTGTGGCCCAGCAAAATTTTGGCTGAGCATTGTCTTTCAGAGTAATATGTGTAACAAAATGGTTAGCTCTGCCTAAACCTTCAGAAAAGAGTGTCGGGAACTATTTGAGCAAGCTAGCTCCACTATCTTTTGCATTGCATGCAGACATTGACAACACATTGTCCTGAATATTAAAGCCAAACAAATCAAAAGCATCGAGACCAAGTATGTTCTCATGCTCGCCTGATTGTAGCAGTGTAAAAGTCACCGTTCGCCTGTGTACCGAACTGCTTACGCGGCATGGGAGGTTGTTTATTTGGCTTGGACAGGCAAGCCACCGGTGCGAAATGAGGCGATCGCAACTTCGGGATGCAACCTGACAAATAGGTGGCTGCTCAAATGTATGGGCTGACAAGGCACCGGATTCGTACTGGTCTAGTATATGCACTTCCTGCTGAAATGGTGGATTGGACTGTTTCAGAACCTGTTCTCCGAGTTTGACGTCAGGTACATTGTACACGATCGCATCACGCAACATACCATGTGAATATAAAGCACGCAAGCACATTTAAAATTGCATTTTCTTGTCGTAACCTACATATCTGTTACCCACTCGCGACACAATTTTTCTGACCGTTTTTTGCAATTGATACCAAGCTACCACATTCACTTGCTGGTCATAATAGTTTGTTACGCCCTGAACCACCTTTTCATAACTAACTTCAATCGGAGTGGCGTTAGGAACGAGTTTTTCAATTAATCTGAACACTGCACTTCCTACCGCTGAAAACAGATAGGACGTTTCAGAGTACCTGGCACATTGTGGGCGATGACTTGGGCGTTAAACTCAGACAACCACTCGAGCCATTCCTCGCCTTGTTCACTAAACTGTCGAAAAGGTGGTATAGCAGCTGCAGTAGGTGGTGTTTTTTCTGTTGGACGCGCAACTTCGGCTGGTAGCTTCTGCACGGTGTTGAGCAGGGTAGAAATCTGCTGCATCTGCATTAGTTATGTGGCATCTAACGCTTACAGCTATGGCGCCTGAGCAGTGGGCATGACACGTGGGAAAGGGGGGGGGCGTCATATTGGAAGACACAAATGTAACAAATATGGCTCTGAGCACTATGGGATTTAACAGCTGAAGTCATCAGCCCCCTAGAACTTAAAACTACTTAAACCTAACAAATCTAAGGAAATCACACACATCCATGCCCAAGGCAGGATGCGAAGCTGCGACCGTAGCGTTCGAGCGGTTCCAGACTGAATCGCCTAGAACCGCTCGGCCACAACGGCCGGCTATAACAAATAGACAAAAATATGAACTAAGAAAGCATCTACAAAGCCCACATGAAAACACTGATTAGCAAAAACGACATGAAACTGTTAAAACAAAGCGAGTGCCGCTGAAAAGTAAAGACAAAGAGAATTAAAGTGCATGTAAAAATATGTCTGTGGCCGTCGGCACGGAGGTCGTTTGTAACACTTCGTCGCCAGTTGTTGGATGTAGCCCACTCGTCGCTTTTGGGTGCCTAAAGGATGTTCGTTCTATGAATGCCGTACAACAATTCAACCAAATAACATTAGTTGTTTTATTTCTATAAAGCAGATTTACAATACTTAACTTTGGATTTGAACAAGTAACGCGAACGAGGGGTGACATGGCAACAGTAAAGTTTTTGCTATACACAGTGTTAAAATAGGCAACGGATATTGGTTACTACAAGCTGATAGCGTAGCACTAATGTCCGTATACTTAGCCGATATGAGCGGCCGAGGCTGGCAGGAGCGGCGCTTATGTTGACTTCTTGCAGGGGGCGCTTCTGGCGCGGCGCGGGCCTTGCTAGCGGGCTATTGGCTGACATTTCCTCACCGCCTTCTCTGGTCTTGTCTACTTCCTCTTCGTTCCGGCGCTTGTGGTTGCACCAGAACACGTACAAATGTGCTTGCAAGCACTTACGAATTATGATTTTTTCCCTCTCTACTGCACACATCAAAAAATGTTTTGCACCACTCCGGTTCCCAGAAGATAGACGTTGACTGTGGATATTGTATTACAGTCACAGTCCCTTTGACTCTTGAGAGATGTCGCTAAACCCGCCCAAAGATGTAAACAACCATGCACGAGCAGCGCTTATTAGACGGAGGGGGTCCGACAGCCAAACAGTTCCAGCCACTCAACAAGGTAGTTCAACGATCAACACCGAGCGAGGTGGCGCAGTGGTTAGCACACTGGACTCGCATTCGGGAGGACGGCGGTTCAATCCCGCGTCCGGCCATCCTGATTTAGGTTTTCAGTGATTTCCCTAAATCGCTCCAGGCAAATGCCGGGATGGTTCCCTTGAAAGGGCACGGCCGACTTCCTTCCCTGTCCTTCCCTAATCCGATGAAACCGATGACCTCGCTGTTTGGTCTCTTCCCCCAAATAGTCCAGTCCAATCCAAAATCGAACGATCAGTGCCGCGGTTCGATAGTGTTCGCATTGTTACTTTGTGCCAGGAAGGGCTCTCAGCAAGGGAAGTGTCCAGGCGTCTTGGAGTGAACCAAAACGATGTTGTTTGGACATGGAGGAGATACAGAGAGACAGGAACTGTCGATGACATGCCTTGATCAGCCCGCCCAAGGACTACTACCTACGGATTATGGCTCGGAGGAACCCTGACAGCAACTCCACCATGTTGAATAATGCTTTTCTTGCGGCCAAAGGACGTCGTGTTACGACTCAAGCTGTGCGTATTAGGTTGGGTGATGCGCAACTTCACTTCCGATGTCTATTGCGGGGTCCATGAGTGCAACCACGCCACATGCAGCGCGGTACAGATGGGCCCAACAACGTGCCGAATGGACCGCTCAGGATTGGCATCACCTTCTCTTCACCGATGAGTGTCGGATATGCCTTCAACCAGACACAATCATCGGATATGTGTTTGGAGGCAACCCCGTCAGGCTGAAATGCTATGTGCAGTAAATTTCTCAGTAACACAAACTACAGTATATACAGTGAAATGAAACCAGCATAGGAAACACACTTTGCTGTATGTACATGCAACAGTTCTGGAAACGATGTGGTCTCTCGTACTTTCCTCTCAGTGCTTCGAAAGTCGAACAGTGCTGACAGGAGTAACTCCCCATGGCACCCCACTGAGATTTAGCGTTAGGTTGGCCCACTGGATAGCCCGTCAAAAACTGAACACACATCAAGCATGAAAACAGGAAGAGGGGGTAGTGAACTGTGAAAAAAAAGCAAAATAGAAACTGTGAACGGTCCAACAAGAAGAAGAAGTAGTACAATAAAGAGCAGTCTGAAACAGCAACGGCGTCGTGAGCAAGTGGTCATGGTGTTGGCCTGCCTAGCCTGCGAGCTGTGTTCAAAATTCCCTCGTGCCATTAATTTTTGTTTCACGACGTTATGAACTGTCCGTCCTGTCGCTGAAATGTTTGTTCTCTTTCTGTAGTGTTTCCAGTCGTCATTCTATACATTGCTTATAAAATATGAGTCATATAGCAAGAATACGTCTCCGTCGCAAGCAAATGTGGTGAACAGTGCGAGCAGGCAAGATACCACACAGTTGTCTCACAGAAATGCTAACAGCAAATAAACGGGTGTGAACAATGGAATTCAAAAGACAAGACTTCCAAAGCGGAACGCAACCTCAGAAAAATTAGAAACATACGTTTCGGCAGAGCACAGAGAAACTGTGTGATTGTGAAGCTGTTGCGTTCATTTGTTGCACCTTATGTGGGAAACTGTTTTCATCACTTCCTTGGGAGCAATCACATTCACATTCATACGAACACCTTGTAAAGGATTGACCACCCTGCTGGAGCCAATGTAATCTCGATACATTTCTCACTTGCTAGAACGACAATTCACTGGCGCTGCCTGAGACATAAAATATCTTTGCCCCTGTTAAAAGAGAGCTGCAATAGAATCGCAGGTCAGTTGCAGTTGCAGTCGCTCGCTGGTACAGCGTAGTTGTAGTGTGTCGCTGGTACAGCGCAGTTTGTAGTTAGTAATTGTCGCAGTGCAGAACAAATTGTAAAATTTTATTATAGGGAACTGAATAAAAATTTGATCAGCTGCAGAGTTAAATGATACCATGGAATGAGATGATGATGAACAAATGAATAATTGATAATATAATGAAAAATCAACAAAATCAACAAAAAGTCAACTAAGGTGAATTTTATTATATTTACTGGCATGCGCTTAGTTAAGTCACTTGTCTGAGATGTTGATGTGAATTTGTTTCAATCTTTTCTTTCGTGATTCGTCAGCACTATTTGACCCAGATTGGTGAAATATTAAATTTTCCTGAGTAATGGATTGTAGATCTTTATCAATAACGTAGAAAATTTCAGAATACAATTGTTTTTACCAGTCAACTATAAAAGTAAAATTTCCCATAAAGTCATTGCCCAGTCGCGATCAAGTCATTTATCTAAATTAAAATATTCCAGACATTTTGCCAGATCATAGTCATGTGTTCATTAGTAATGTGGTGACTAGCTGTGCAGCTGTGTCACTGAGTAAAGTCAGTTTTTCTCGTAATTCAGATCTGAGACAAACGTTATCCAGTATTAGTAGGTAGGCCAGCATTGCACTAAGTTGTGCCATTTACGAGCAGATATATAGACAGCGTTATCCGGCGATACCATCACGAGGTAAGAATTTTCAGTCTATTTATCACGGACAGATTCGGATTGGTTTCACAGGGCCATGGCGTAGCGCTGCTTACATCACAATTTGTCAGTTATTCATGAGTTAAGATTTATCAGTTTTCATGCGTCAGAATTTTATTATCCAAATTTAATTATTTTTATTTATATGGGAAGGACAACCTATATCAGGCAAGCAGGCATATCTGACTTACTTATCAGTCATACAAGTTAGGTGCGTCGATAAGAGATTCCTATCATATGACACACGTACTGTCACTAATGCCATGTATGACGTAACAGACATGTTTGCAGCTGGATGATTCGGCAAACTTGTCGCCTTGTCATTGAAAGTTTGCGAAAGCCACTTCCTTTCGTCTGCTAATAGAGTAGTTGTGGAGGCTCAATTGTCATTATAGTTTCCCACCTTAAACCTCGCTGTTGCAAACGGACGTTACACCACGACACGGCCACAAATTTGAATAAAGCGAAGATCAGAAAAAAGTGTTAAGAGGTAGGTTTGAACACTGATCCCTCGGGCTTCAGTTGAACACCGTAACCACTTCACCAAAACGCCATTTGTTTTTGTAATATTGCTTCTTGTTGCATTTCGTGTTTGTGGACCGTTCACTTTTTCTTTTTTTCACAGTCCAGCACACCTTCTTCCTGTTTTCGTCTTTGACGAGCTATCTACTGGGCCTTCTTACCACTAAATCTGAGGGGGGAGGGGGTGCGATGGGGTGCTTCCTTTGTGAGTTCTTTTGTTTGGTTAATGTCGCGTTTGCTCATACAGTGTCTCAGCATCTTCGCCGTAGCCACGACTTTTGCGGCAAATTTGGTACATGTGTTCGGTTGTAAACAACGTTACTGACCTGACACGCAACACAATTATCCAGTTACGACGAGAACAAAAGACAGTGCAAATTCGCAAGACATCTACAGGAAAGCTATGAAGCGCAATCCGTACGTCCGTCATGCACTGGCAGCTAAGTGGGTGAATAGCTAATAAGAAAGCCAAACAAAATACCAACATTTCTGCTGTAGAAAGCAGCCAAAGTTCCAAGACTGAGGCTTTCTATTTAATTGATGACTAATTCCTGGTTACCTGAAACCATTTCCAAATCATCCAAACAGGCAAAATGATATATGGCGTAATAGCTTGCAAATCATGTTAATGATTGTACCCAAACGTATACCAAAGTAAAATTTTTCCATGAAAAGTGGCAGGACAAATATGCAGCTTGTATGTATATTATAGTCTTTAAGCAGCCTGTAAGAAGGTAGAATCTTGCGGCGGTACCACTGAATAAAAAAGTTCTCGGGTTTATAAAAGGTGTCAAGAAATTAAAATTACACTACATTTCGGCAAAGCTCACCTTAGACATTCTCAAGTGATACGACTGCCAATGGGCTGCTTACATGTACTAGCAAGCGGCTGTGACGTCACTGGTGCCCGCGGCATCGTCATATACGGGCATACGCTAACTCGACATTCGATGCGCCCACTCCGCTGGATCGCACACCGTGCTGAGCTACAGGACACCGTCTCTCTTTACGGTGTTATCGGTATTTTTATTTCAATGGATTCCTTAATTACAGAATCCTAGAAGCCGTTTGTGCGCGCAAAGACGACTGTTGCGTCAAACTTTATCCGGTGTCCGTTTTCTAAAGCATGCTCAGCTAAAGCAGTTTTAATCTGATTTTAACCTGCTTTAGCAGAACATTGTTTAGAAAACGGACTCTTGGTGAAATTGGACGAAACATCTGTCGAATCCTGCCTAGCCGTCGAACATGGGCTGTCTGGGAAACCTGCTTTCTCGCATCGCTGGACAATAATTGAAGCAAATCGTATTAATGAGTTTTATCTCAAAAGGAGGCAATACAATACTTAACTTTGTGTTAAGCAGATGTGACACAAGCAAAGGGCGACATACAAAATAAGAAATCTATTCAGTATAACAATTCCGGGTTTGAGCTACATAGAACGTACCAGCAAAGTAACGAGTGTTGACACTTATGCCTTAGTTCCAAGTATTGGCGATGCTGTAGAAGCGGGCCGCAGCCAGTCGGGCGCGGCGCTTATGTTCTCTTCACATAGAGGCCACTGCTGTCGCGTTGTCGTCCTGGAGAGGGGTCGGTCACAGTACAATTGGCTGACGTCTTCTTCACAGCCCTTTCTGCTCTCTCGTTCCCGACTGGCGTGCCTGCGCTTGGACACTGTAACAACATCCGTTATGGTTCAAATGGCTCTGAGCACTACGGGACTTAACATCTGCGGTCGTCAGTCCCCTAGAACTTAGAACTACTTAACCCTAACTAACCTAAGGACATCACACACATCCATGCCCGAGCCAGGATTCGAACCTGCGACCGTAGCGGTCGCGCGGTTCCAGACTTAACCGCCTAGAACCTCTCGGCCACACCGGCCGGCCGACATCCGTTGTGGCTCGCACGAACGGTTTCTGGGATTGTCTAATTAAAGAAGCTATCGAAATAGAAATCACTGACGACACCGTAATTCTCTCCGTAATTCGGCTTTCTTAAGCGACTGTCTAAGTGCTCTGTCGCACATGCCAAAAATTGAACTCTTTTATGCTGTTGTGGGTGACTTGAGGTGGTTCCTGAGGATGATCTTTTCTAAAAATGATTACGATATTGCAATGCCTGTCTTGTTAAGAAGATCGGTGCAGTGTTCCTTCGAACACTGCTTTACTGTATTAATAGCAAAGCAAGGCAATCTGACGATCCGAAACAATGTCTCTTCCTGTGGGGGAATCTCACAGTTTGTATGCCAGCAGTGTCGGACGTATACACTAGGACATTTGGAAGTTTGGATGCGGCTGTACCGGTAGCCAAAGCCGTTTAGGCACCCGCTCTTGGGATATCCGGATTGAAATCCCTGTCCGCTACAAATTTTCACTGTCGTTATTCCCTTATACAGCTAATGGTTGTTCGTATTAGCAACAGCGAATACATTTCATGTACTTTCTAAAGATGCGGACAGTGTGCCTTCCACCATAGAAACTGTATGTTTTGCAGTGTAATTAACTTCTTAACATTCTGAAGGTTTGTAAACGCAGGTTTTGAAGCAATTTTTATTTAATTTTTGTCCAGCCAATCTGAAGACGGGCAGCTCACCCGTTACCGGTTACCTGAGAACAGAGAAAGGCGATCGGCAGACTGAAATTGGACGTTTAGTTCAAATAAGGACCGCGGACGCTCGCTAATGACGAACATGTCTAGCTTTGATACACTTGCTGCTGGTCTACTGTACTACGCTACTTTACTTCTGCACTGCACAGCGCTACGCGACGCCGCTGTGATGGTATCAGAAAGATACTAAACTTCTTCGTTTTGTTTGGGTAGTTAACCCCTGGTGCACCGAACCGCAGTTCATGATTGATTGGGGCTGTGCTGCCGTGTCACTCAGGCCATAGAGATTGCAAGACGACTGAAAAACCAGTATTTTTCGACATTTGTGTTGCCTCGTTTATAACAGGTGCTTTTTTGCTTTTTACTAATAACAGAGTAAAAAAACGAAATATCAATTACAAGCAACAACAGTGCTAATTTTTTGCCTTTCTAATTAAACTTTTTTTTAAAAAACGAGGGAAGTAATTTTCATTCGTAATATTTGTATTGGTTTGAAATATAGGGTTATTATAGAAAATTGTAAAAACGATCAGTGGTATTTTAGTAACGATTCCGACAGGAATGAGCAAACACACATTGCTTAAGAATTGGTAAAGCTTAGCTGAGACAATATCTAAGCGTGTCTTGGCTTAAAGCATCCACATGCGTGCAATGGGGGAGACTTGCACCCACCTAGTCTATACGTTAGTTCTTCGCTATCGTAGCCCGACATGCTTTGAATTGCATAATGCCACCAACCCTGGTCTGGAAATATTATTACGAAGCGACATAGCAAATGAAGTACAATACTTCATTTGCTTTAAAACATTAATGGTTTGTCTGGCATTTCTATGAAATAATAAGAGAGGAAGAAAATTATGGTAAAAATAATAAATTAAAAACTTAACCCATTGAATGTTTTTATTCCAGTCTTTGATCACAATATGAATTCTTCAGAAGATTACCGGTTCATACTGTGATCAAAGACTGGAATAAAAAAACATTTGACAGTATTGGATCACTGTATACGCGACCATTCGCAGTTGGTGAAACTTAACCCTTTACCTAGCATCGGGCCTCAGAGGCACTTCCGCGATGTTTAATATCGTCTCTATTAGTAATTATACATTTCATTTTAATTAAATTTTGTGACTTTCATAATTTGTCAGGTTACTTATAATTTTGGAAAAAAATTATAAAAATGTACCTATGGCTTTGTGTTAAAGTGTTGGTGTTTGTTTCCTCCCTTACGGGCGTCACAGGCCCTTGCGGTTAGAAGCAATTTCTCAGCAACGAGACGTCTGTTTGCGCAGCGTCCGTTACGCCAATTGCCATTGTTGACTCGCGCTGTTATTCTTTCAGTGTTAAACAGTCATCCTTGAGGTAAGCACATGTTTATTTTCGTGCATTATTTCATAACAGTTATCTGTTCTTCAAACTGAAAACCTTACGGAGAAGAGGACTAGCAGGTGAGGAGATAAGGGAATAGTTGGAGCGCTCTTCTGGTTCTGAAAACGCACTTAGTGAATGTCAATCTTCCAGTGAAGGTTATAGTGAGGTACATCAACTATACGAAGATTATGATTATGAAGAATCCCTTTACGAAGGTGGAGAAAAACATTTTAGCGCCAATTCTTTTGAATGTGACGTATTGTTTCCTCCTACTGGGAATGAAATATGAGCTACAGCTTCTCATTCTGGCAGGCAGGCAAAAAAGGATGTACTGAAAGAAGACCAGGGACCTACAAGTTATTCGATTGGGAACTTTGTTAATGAAGAATCTTTTTTTATGTTCCTCTTTCATGTACCCCACACTGACGAAGTGTAGACCAGCAAGAAAGGTCGGATCGTTTACGAGACCTGGATAGATGTAGATATGCATGAAATACAAAAGATTCTTGGTTTTCTGACTGGAGTTTACAAACGAACAAATAAAGATACCAGTCAGCTCTGAAGTGTTGGGAATGTCTGACCACTATTCAATGAAATTATGTCTCGCAACCGCTACCTTGCTGTTCTGAGGGTGTTGCGTATTGACAATGCAGCAGCCCGACGTGAATATAGGTTAAGTGACAAATTCAAACCAATTAGAGAAGTTTTTGAGATGTGGGAAATTACCCTTATGGATGCCTACATTTCAGAATGGTGCTTGATAGTGGATGAACAGTTAATCACTCGGTGTCCATTTCCACAATACACCCCATCAAAACCTGGTAGATGCGGAATGGGCAATTTGTTACTGTGCGACAAGCTACTGCTGGAAGCTGATAGTGTATTTGGGGAAGAAGGAAGAAACCAGAGCTTTGCGACTTGAAGATTAAGTTGTGAAAACCCTGGTGTTTGAATTTGAAAAGTCTGGACGTAATATAAGCTGTGATAATTTTTTATACCTCTCGAGTTAGCTGATTATTTGTTGTCAAAAGATCTGACACTATCGTTACTATCCAAAAAAGAAATGTGAAGTGCCTGACGATTTTATTACACCTGAATGACCTGAAGTACACTCTACATTATTTGGTTTTCAACCAGATGTGATGACAGCCACCTATGTTGCTAAAAAGAACAAAGTTGCTATCTTTCTTAGCTGTCTTCATCACCAGCCAACGGTATCATTATCACAAGTAAAGAAGCCTAAAGCTACAATGAAGTACAATGGCAGAAAGGGGGGCATTGATAGCATAGATCAGAAGACGTGATGCTAACGTGTGCAGAGGAAAACAAGGCGCTGGCCATTGGTGATTTCCCTCAAAATGATCGATGTTCTTATAATGAATGCATCCATAATTTGGATACCAATAAAAAATGATACTCCGGACTTTCATCGTCAATTTGGGAATGCAACTAGCAGGTGTAAAGAAGTCAATGGATTCATTAGTAGCACCAGATCCAGGAATGGCAGTGAAACCATCAACTATGAAAAGGAGAACTTGTGCATATTATGTAGAAAATAAAGGTAGCAAAAGCCAAATTACACGTCATAAGAGCGCCAAATCTACATGCTCGGAACATTCTGCTGCTCTCCGTAGAGCCCGCCCAAATTAGCAGTAAGAATAAAAGCCACAGTGAAAATATAAAAAAATTGTAGTTTTTAAAATGTAAACTTTAAATGAACAAAACTATTTTGAAAGTATTTATACCACGAAAGTCGTTCATATCATAAGTATTCAAAATAGTCATTTGTGTCAATTTAAACACCACAGGCCTGAGAGGCCTGACTACTAGAAAGTAGGTGGTCTGCTGCGTGTGTGTCTACATAACATGCCTTTATCTACTTATAGGCCTTGAAAACGGACAAATTAACAATTACAATATAGTTCTTCAACATCAGTTTTCACCCTTGAGCACTGACTATTCGTAATGCCAAAATAGTGTGATTACCCCTATTACAGTATGATTATTGACCAGAGTTTCAAACAGTTTGAATCTGTTGGAGAATACTGGCGATATTTTGCAGTGTTCAACCATTCAACACTTTTCAAAAAAAGCAGCGACCGGTGGACAGACAAAGTTTCCTTGTATTTGTCTGTTTAATTTAAAGTTTTTATTATATCGGTCCTGCAACTGAGTCAAAATTTTTCAACTTTTGTTCGACTTCTACGTTTACTATAGGAAATAACAGGAATGGAAAACCGAAAATCGGTTTTTTCAAAAACCGATTCTTTGAGCGGTTTCAACTGTCTGGTTAAACTTACATGGGAAAAACGATGTAACCGAAAACCGATTGTTTGTTTCAGCAACAATCGCCATACCTATTGTCAGGATCTCAGGAAATCATTCCTGGTTGCTTCCGAGGCTCATCTCATCGCTGCTTCCGGAAGGTTGCTGTAAATGGTTCAAAAAATGGTTCAAATGGCTCTGAGCACTATGGGACTTAACTTCTGAGGTCATCAGTCCCCTAGAACTTAGAACTACTTAAACCTAACTAACCTAAGGAGATCACACACATCCATGCCCGAGGCAGGATTCGAACCTGCGACCGTAGTGGTCTGACTCGCATACCTAGTGATTTAGACAGGAGTCGTTACATTCACGATGTGTTAAGTAAGGCCAGCGGAGGTACCCTTACTTCGAGGTTTCAAGTACGTTAACTTTCAACAAGATAACGTGGAATATACTTCTTTCCCTACCCTCCTCGATAACTAGGGTGTTCGGCTGTTGCTCTCCCTCGGCTTGGGTTGTCAAGGGACTAGCGAGTCATGACTTGCCAACCACTATGGTTGACGTCCTCTGACACAGAGCTGAAGCAGTATGTAATGACATATCCATACTTGACATCCAAGCTCAATTTGACTCAGTGCCCAGACGGAGTAGAAACATTATTACTGCCAGTCGTGACAACTCGGCATACTAAATTCCGTATCCTCTAATCGTTAACTGCTACTCTACCTGGTACTGTTTTTTTATAGTTTGAAATGTATGTCACAAAGTGGATTAAACGTTAAATTTTACTTAATGTTCGTCTATTTTTCTGGACTGATGGTTGCTTTGACCATCTTTACGCAAAAAATTAGAGCTATGTTTCAAACATTAAATTCTACGAATACCGATACTGCAATTTTGTTGATAACATGTAAGAGAGAAATCACTATTCAGTATTGTGATTAAGGATGAGATGATACGTTCTGTGGTAAATAAGAGCCCTAATCTCTGTTATCATATATTCGTGCTGTCTGATAGAGATATACACTGTCCAGTCACATTAATGTGATCACCTGTCTAAAGCCTGATTAACCATGTATTACAGTGTGGACCGCTGCGCGACATGCAGGCAGAAAGTCAGTGACGTTCTGGAAGTCACCGATAGGGATTTGGAGCCATGCCGACTCCAGCGCCGCGGCCAGCTGCTCTAGGTTTCTCGGTTGGATCCATGGCGAGAACAGCCCAATCGAGGTGGCCCCACAGAATCTGGGTTTGGTATTTGCGGTGTTGGCGTGCAAATTCCAGCTTTCGTCACCGATGAACAGCAGTCAGCACGGGTGCATTAACCAGGGACTTTTCAGCGGAGGCCTATACGAAATGATTCAAATGGCTCTGAGCACTATAGTGCTTAACATCTGAGGTCATCAGTCCCCTAGACTTAGAACTACTTAAACCTAACTAACCTAAGGACATCACACACATCCATGCCCGAAGCAGGATTCGAACTTGCGACCATAGAAGTCGGGCGGTTCCGGACTGAAGCGCCTTAAATCGCTCGACCACCGCGGCCGTCGGAGGCCCATACGCAGCAAGGTTCGCTGAACGGTCGCTGCGGAGACACTGTTACTAGCCCCCTCGTTCATCTAGCCGGTCAGTTTGTAAGTAGGCTGTTTAGGTTTTTATGCTGGTAAAGCCCTGTAGCGCTCTATATGAAAACCACTGACTGTGCTGTGTGATATCTGTGGTTGGTTGGCATTGTTGGAATAATCGCTATTGTAGTGTTGGGCAGTTGGATGTGAATAGCGCGTAGCGTTGCGCAGATGGAGGTGAGCCGCCAGCAGTGGTGGATGTGGGGAGTGAGATGGCGGAGTTTTGAGAGCGGATGATCTGGACGTGTGTCCATCAGAGAGAGTAAATTTGTAAGACTGGATGTCATGGACTGGATGTTATGGACTGATATATATATATATATATATATATATATATATATATATATATATATATATATATATATATATATATATATATGGAAATGGAAAAAAGAATACATTGACACCGGTGTGTCAGACCCACCATACTTGCTCCGGACACTGCCAGAGGGCTGTACAAGCAATGATCACACGCACGGCACAGCGGACACACCAGGAACCGCGGTGTTGGCCGTCGAATGGCGCTAGCTGCGCAGCATTTGTGCACCGCCGACGTCAGTGTCAGCCAGTTTGCCGTGGCATACGGAGCTCCATCGCAGTCTTTAACACTGGTAGCATGCCGCGACAGCGTGGACGTGAACCGTATGTGCAGTTGACGGACTTTGAGCGAGGGCGTATAGTGGGCATGCGGGAGGCCGGGTGGACGTACCGCCGAATTGCTCAACACGTGGGGCGTGAGATCTCCGCAGTACATCGATGTTGTCGCCAGTGGTCGGCGGAAGGTGCACGTGCCCGTCGACCTGGGACCGGACCGCAGCGACGCACGGATGCACGCCAAGACCGTAGGATCCTACGCAGTGCCGTAGGGGACCGCACCGCCACTTCCCAGCAAATTAGGGACACTGTTGCTCCTGGGGTATCGGCGAGGACCATTCGCAACCGTCTCCATGAAGCTGGGCTACGGTCCCGCACACCTTTAGGCCGTCTTCCGCTCACGCCCCAACATCGTGCAGCCCGCCTCCAGTGGTGTCGCGACAGGCGTGAATGGAGGGACGAATGGAGACGTGTCGTCTTCAGCGATGAGAGTCGCTTCTGCCATGGTGCCAATGATGGTCGTATGCGTGTTTGGCGCCGTGCAGGAGAGCGCCACAATCAGGACTGCATACGACCGAGGAACACAGGGCCAACACCCTGCATCATGGTGTGGGGAGCGATCTCCTACAGTGGCCGAACACCTCTGGTGATCGTCGAGGGGACACTGAATAGTGCACGGTACATCCAAACCGTCATCGAACCCATCGTTCTACCATTCCTAGACCGGCAAGGGAACTTGCTGTTCCAACAGGACAATGCACGTCCGCATGTATCCCGTGCCACCCAACTACCCTGGCCAGCAAGATCTCCGGATCTGTCGCCCATTGAGCATGTTTGGGACTGGATGAAGCGTCGTTTCACGCGGTCTGCACGTCCAGCACGAACGCTGGTCCAACTGAGGCGCCAGGTGGAAATGGCATGGCAAGTCGTTCCACAGGACTACATCCAGCATCTCTACGATCGTCTCCATGGGAGAATAGCAGGCTGCATTGCTGCGAAAGGTGGATATACACTGTACTAGTGCCGACATTGTGCATGCTCTGTTGCCTGTGTCTATGTGCCTGTGGTTCTGTCAGTGTGATCATGTGTTGTATCTGACCCCAGGAATGTGTCAATAAAGTTTCCCCTTCCTGGGACAATGAATTCACGGTGTTCTTATTTCAATTTCCAGGAGTGTATATATATATATATATATATATAATGACTTTTGAACGCTATTAAGGTAAATACATTATTTGTTCTCTATCAAAATCTTTCATTTGCTAAGTATGCCTATCAGTAGTTAGTGCCTTCAGTAGTTTGAATCTTTTATTTAGCTGGCAGCATTGGCGCTCGCTGTGTTGCAGTAGTTAGAGTGACTAAGATTGTTGTCAGTCAGTGCCATTCTTTGGTACGGATTATTGAAAGTAAGTTTGCGTTGCGCTCAAAATATTGTGTGTCAGTTTAGTGTTGATCAGAATAAGCAAAGAGAGAAATGTCTGAGTACGTTCAGCTTTGCTCAGCTGTTTGAAAATCAAATAACGTAAGAGGTTTATCAGCACAGTAATTCATAAATTTTTCTAAGGGTATGTGTCATATGTCGACCCTTAGCCGAGGATACCTCACTGGAATCTTCTGATTTTTTCTTGTAGTCTAATTAGTGTAGTTATTGTTTATTACTAGCGTGTAACTGTAGAGAGAATTTTCTTTGTAGTTGTAGTTTTTCATTGTTACAGTGTAAAACAGTTGTGACATGCATGTAGATTTGCACCAAGTATTTCGCAGCTTCGCTAGCAATTAACGAGATATTATTGTCAGTGCTATTTTAATGTGTTTTCTGTTTTTGCTCTTCAGATTGTGCTTTTCTGTGTTATCGTGTGAAATATTGTGACCACTGCAGCGCGTAATAAACGTAACAGTAGGCTGCAAAGTAAGTTGAGAAATGACAGTGAAGACGAGAGTAGTGTGTTAGCGCCACTGTCTAATGAATTAACAAATATTCAGAATAGTAATTTGGTAACTGAGCATAGGGAAATGGACCAGGCAATAAATAATGGTGTAGACAGTGAAACAATTAGTGAGCGGGGAAGCGTTATCGATCGATCGGTTTGCAACAGTTCGCCTCAGGATTCCGAAATGACAGGACACAATCTTGCACATACTGTAGATTCAGGTTTTGGGTCCTCACCATTTTCTCAAACAAATCAAGACACGTTTTTTTGCTTTTCAAAAAGTGAATGCTGCGGTGCAAATACATTGCCGAAAAGCATAGAGGAACAGATTCCAGACATTAATACATTATTATTGCAAGTAATGCAACAAATGAAACAAAATCAGAGACAAACACAGCAGCAGTTAGACACGATGGAACAAAATCAGAAACAAACACAGCAACAGCTTCAACAGTTAGACTCAATGGAACGAACGCTTGAACAAACACGTCAAGGTGTAACTGCTGACTTACTTAAAATATAATAGAAATGGCAAAAAGTCTGTAATGACGTAAAAACAAATTTGTGAGCATTTTCCACCTATTTTTTCGCGTCATGAAAATGTATTACAGAATCATGAAGCACCCATAGAAGAACTGCAAACTATTGTACACGAAAATCACGACACCTTGCAAGCTAAAATTGGCTCCGTTTCATCTACCGATTCGGTTACGCAACTTGCAAAAACTCAGGAAAACTTAAAGGACACAGTAGATACGATTTCAACACAAATGGACACACTGAAGCGCGGTTCAGAAAAACACACTGCGGAAATCAGTTCACTATCGGAGAAAGTAGCCGAACTTTCGGATCAGTTCACTAACATATCTACAAAGGTAGATGATGATCTGAATGACACAATATCCGTAGACTTCACTGAAACAGAAGAATATGAACAAATTAGAAAATTCAGACAAAATCAAAATCAAATCAGTACAAAGTACAAAAGAGAAATCCGGGAAGTACAAGATCAGTTGACATAGGTAATACAAGAATTACGTACTTCAGAGGACACTCGCGCTTCAATACGGGAAGAGGGACATAGAAATACGGAACAGCCACAAAATAATAACACAGGGCACTTCGGAAATTATGAAAGAAACTGGCAAGGTACACCGAATTTTGAGATGGAACCGCCGAAACGAAGTAACAGTGACCGATATGCGACTCACTGACATGATGATTTTGACTATAAGCTGTTCATTACTACACGTAAATTCAAAACATTTAAGAATTGTGGCTACGACATTCATCCACAAGCATGGCTTCATCAATTCTCTTATTGTTTTCTTCTCAACTGGTCATTGGAGCACAGATTAGAATTTATGTGTGGCTACTTAGAGAATGAACCAGCTGTAAGAATGCGATCGGTCATTCACGATTGTCACAGTGAAGGAGAATTTTATCATGCCTTCCTCTCAGCATATTGGTCTCAAGCTACTCAAGACCGAATAAAACATAGCATCATAATGATTAAACACTTTGAACAATCTGAATTTTCCAGTCTTGTGAAATATTTTGAAGACATGTTGCATAAGAATCAGTATCTGTCAAACCCATACAGCCCCTCAGAACTCATCGGCATTTGCTTAATGAAATTGCCAGAACATTTACGACATATTATTTTGGTAGGACGTTGCAAAGACGACATTGAAGGTTTTCAGGGACTCTTACAAGGCTTGGAAATTGACACTGACAATCGCGGGACGCGAAAACAGGAACACAACAATTACAGGTCACATCCGTCACAATTCCGCAATTAAAGAAATAATAACTTGACATGACAAGGCTATTCTTACAACGCAGATCGTGACCAAAACAGACACCACCCGTATGACAACCGTTGGCAGAGTAGTAATATTTACAGAGAAAGATCGCATTTACATAGTAATGAATGTGACAACCATAGAAACAGACAACATGGGAACCAACACAGTTATTATCAAGGGAGACAGAATAACTTCAGACGCAACAGTTCAGCGCTCATTTACGATTCAGGGAGAAATTCTCCACCACGTGACCGACAAGAAAGAAACTATGGAATCTACCGACATGACGACAGACGATATAATCGTAACGACAGACCAGAATTTAATCAGAACTGGCGGGGTTCAAATAGGGCAGGGCCCTCTGCGCAAGGTGAATTTGTAGAAGTTAGGTATCCTAATCCTAATAACGACGTGCGCCAACAGACAGACAATGGCTCGCTCCGCAGGCAACCACGTGCGCCGGCTGGCTCAGAGAAAAATAACATAGACGTTAACCTTGAGAAAAATTTTAGCAATCCTTACTGACGTACACAACATGATAATTGGTTTGAAGTTGAAATTCTGCATACTAGAAAGAGTAAAGGATTGCACCACATTTCACATGTAAAACCGTTTATTGAGATATAATCTGCTTTTTAACTTAGTCTCTGCCATAAAATTTTTCACTTCACGTTACTAGTACTCTTCGTCACACTTAGTATCTGTTAACATGCAACAATGTTTTGAAGTTAACTATCCAGTCTAGAACCTAGGGAACTTATTTAGACAGTAATTACGAATGTATTGTTATAGTGAACAGACGACACAACGTTATTGTGTGTGTGTACATTCTTGCTTGCTAGTTGCACGATTATGTAACGACTATAAGGCTTACATACTTAGAACATATACTGGTACTGCTAATGAGATTTTAATGCAACATTTTGGTATATTTGTTAATACATTCTGGATTTAAAGTACTTTCTGAGAGATACCAGACGACACATCGGTTAGCTTATTTGACAGCTACACGATTATATCACGACCCTACTAATGAGTGACACAATTCACATTGTTGCTTTTGATATGTATCTGTTTTATATCTGCACAGTTTTTCTGTATCATTCTGGAAAGTAAAACATGTTTTAGTAGTAACTTTTATGGTATAGCTACAATAAGACAGCCTTTTCTGTAGCACAACAATACGTTACAGTACAGTACTTTACTTCATCACGGCAATAAGCGTAATAAGTACGATATCTGTACGCATAGCATTTCACTTTGTTTATTACGAGGTAAGTACATTGACTTCTACAAAACTTTGCTTACGGACGACAATAATTACGATTCTTGGCACGTTCTTTACCCTTAAGTAATGACAGAGATTATCTTACAACAAGACGCACAGTTTAGCTCTACAGTACACCTATTTGAGTGATTAATTTTGTACTTAAACCATTTATTTTTAAAGTTTTTTGAAATACAAAGATACAAAGGTTTACCGTGATACATGTCATTCCATTGCTGTAATCAGTAACACCTGAGGCTATAATTACATTAATCCTCAGTGGGGTACATGCTTGCTTTGTGTACCATGTGTTTGGCAAGCACAAGGATCTCTAGCTAATATGGTATTTGCTTATACAACTTTACACACCAGTACCATGTTTCTCTAACACATAAATTACACAGCTATCTGATCATTTAACTGAGAGAGCCAAAAAAAATTTTATCACATCAGTGACAGATGTTTATGTAATTACACAGTTGGATAACTTCACACTTATGAAACTGTATTTTGTCTGTACTTTGTGAACTGCTCATATTTTTTTCGGAACGTTTGTGATACTATGAGAGCTTTGAATCATGTATTTGGTATGGGATCATGATTTTTAAAGTACATTTGTGGTAGATGACACAACTTAAATGAGCACAGAATTGTTTTATGTTTGGAAATTATTGGAGGAAGCTTAGACGATTTTGAGATTTGACTGAAGTGTTATGATGTTACTATTACGACGACTATGTGTATTATGCTGTTGATGTATGTTTATGATCAATGAGCTGATGCTATATGAGGAATTTGATTATGCTACGTATTTATTATAATGAAATATTGAAGAAGTATCGACGAATATGTATATGTGTAATAAGGTAATGAATAATGAGTAGTGGTTAGGGACTCTGATTTGTGAAAATGGAAACCAAGAATCGTACTTAAAGAGTTATGACTTGTGTGTGCATGTGTGAATGTATCACAACACTGCTATTCATGCTATTTCGTTTCTTCGCATTTCTACTGTAATTTTACGATCTGTGATTTTTTTTTATATGAGACTGTCACTGTAGTGCAAACTGCTGTCATAAATATTTGGGTAAGAAAGCTAAGTGACCTTGAAGTAATGCTTTGTGGGCGCCCAGGTGTGCCAGAAGCCTGGAGAAAAAGCCATTAGGTGGAGAAAAAAGAGGCCATCAACCTCGCTATTGACATTCCTTTGTAGAAAGCATCGCAGATATGACACTATTACTTGGAAACATATGATTATACTGTGGAGCATGTGACTTTGTGCTACTTACTGAAATGCTTATGAATTGATGGGAAACATTCTTACATCTGCACACCTGATTATGGCAAGTGTCTTTCTACGAGAGTTGAGAGAATTTCTACTGACTTATGAAATGCCTATTGAATGATGTTTTAATGCTTTGCTTTGTACATAATTGCTTATTTCATTTGATATCTGGTTTCGAGCTGTGTTACAACATTGGTTTTATAAA
This sequence comes from Schistocerca gregaria, assembly GCF_023897955.1. Lineage (NCBI taxonomy): Eukaryota > Metazoa > Arthropoda > Insecta > Orthoptera > Acrididae > Schistocerca > Schistocerca gregaria. Next base: position 817,131,005 of record NC_064921.1, read on the forward strand.
ATGACATTAAATGCATTTGCTAATGTGAACACTTTCTGTCAACAGATCTATTAAATAATAATTTTATGATCCACATTCTTCAAAAAAGGAGCACTTGGAAAGGATAGATCAATAAGAAGGGACTAATAACAGTAACTGCATACACAATTTTCTTTTCAAGTACTTGGTAATTGTTTTGTAGAATAAGTTGTTGTGGTGCGCCACTTTAATGACATAGACATTAAGATGTGAATAGACATTTCCCTTATATGCATTGGTGTCTTTAGTGTACTATTTTTTCTGCTTGTGGAGTTGTCATGTTTAGATATAAGTTATTGCATTTGTTGCTGCTGTTTGCCAGGCATAGTGCCACTAACTTTCACTTTCTATTACTCTGTTAAGCCACTTTTACTACTGATTTATTTTTCTTGTTTGCTGCACAGTGCCTTATATTAGCTGTAATATTGCAATTGCTTTAATAATTTAGATATACTTCTGCTTGCTTTACCAATTTGCATTTTTTTGTAATTACTGTGTGTGTTAATTTGTTATGTGCTGCTGCATTGCCTCATCCCTTGGTATATCTATCTGAGCTCAGTAGATTTAAGTTAGCTTAAGGGGGGGTGGACTATATAAGAAACAAACTATGTAGAGTAGGGAAAGAATGCATTTAGAAGTTATATGAAAAATATTTGGGCAAAAATGAGTATTTTACAATGATAAATATTTATATTGAAAGAGGATACGAACAGCACAGTAGGGTTTAGGGACAACAGGGTTAGATAGGATTTTTTTATTTTTCTTATTTTTACAGGAAAGATCTATGGAATGAAGTTTTGGGTTGGACTGCAGTACCAAAAGTTACACTGAAAACGAACCTTATCCTTTCGTTTTGTGTTATTCCGCTTTGTGTTTGTGTACCCTTGTGTATTTGTGTTTTTACTGTCTTTATGTGTTTAGCTAATAGGATTTATGATGTAGAATTTTTCTAGTACTAAGCCACATTCACTGTAATGAGAATTATTATTATCATCAAATATAGTTTACATTAATAATATGTTATTTACTTTATAAAGATGTTTAGACATTATGTTCAAAAGCTATTCTGATCTTTTATGTATTTACTTATGTCATAATTCCTGTAACACTGACGTATATGCTTATTTCTAATCTTTTGTAAAGCTTGTGTTACTACGAATGTTATCTGTACTATTATGTTTTTAAATGATTTATTTTGTACCTTTGTAATTGTATTCTTATGTTGTAAACTTATAATTGTATAGACACCAGTTCTTCAAATTAAGTTACATTTCACTGCAGACGTGTCTGTTGGTCATAGTAAATGCACAGCAGATGAGAAGTTGGGACTGTTAGTGTCTGCATGTGTGTTGCAGGGACTGGTTAACAACATTGCTGGTTCTAAGGACGTACCAAAAAGTTTGTGAGTGCACAAGTGGTGGTTTATGGACTTGCTATTTGTCTGCAAGACTCTTTAATAGTGACTGTGTACCCGCACAGTTGCAACAGATGACTGATGGCTATCTCTAGAAGGACTGCAGTGGGTTTGCACCTTTGGTGGCCCACCAATACCATAATCTCTACCAGGACTACGGTGGGTCTACTCTATCATGACATACCACCAATATACTTCAAAACTTCGACTGACTCTGCTGTGGGTTTGCTCTGTTGTTGCCCATTACCTGTCTGCATGTCAAGAGTCAGCACTGTCTTCCCGTTGGAGGGACAATACTATTTCTTCAAGACTGCATGAAAATCCACTACTTCCGTGTGTATTTTCTTTTACTGCTCAGACTTTGAGAAAAAGACTGCAATTTTACGGTGATGAATGACCAGGACTGTCTTTATGGAATGTGAGAAAATCTTTGCTTTTGCCAACAGTATATCAATACCTGCGAGCATTTGATTTCTTTGTTATGGTAATTATGAAATTTTTTTCTAATCTGTATTGGCCACTGCCCAAAACAATCTGTAAGATTTTTTGTGGGGAGCAAGGGGGCTATGTAAGTAGGCTGTTTAGGTTTTTATTTTGGTAACGCCACATAGAGCTCTATATCAAAATCACTGACAGTGCTGTGCGAAGTCTGTGGCTGGTTGGCATTGTTGGAATAGTCGCTATTGTAGTGTTGGGCAGCTGGATGTGAACAGCGCGTAGCGTTGTGCAGTTGGAGGTGAGCCGCCAGCAGTGGTGGATGTGGGGAGTGAGATGGCGGAGTTTTGAGAGCGGATGATCTGGACGTGTGTCCATCAGAGAGAGTAAATTTGTAAGACTGGATGTCACGGACTGACTTTTGAACGCTATTAAGGTAAATGAAAGGTATAGGTATTGTCAGTCATGGGCCTTTGTTTTGTAGGGTTTATTGGAACTCAGATTTGTGGGTAAAAAAAAGATGGCTCTGAGCACTAAGGGACTTAACATCTAAGGTCATCTTAGGAATACATAAAACTTGCTAACCTAAGGGCATCACACACATCCATGCCTGAGGCAGGATTCGAACCTGTGACCGTAACACACGCGCTGTTCCGGACTGAAGCGCCTAGAACCGCTCGGCTACCCCGGCCGGCTATTGTGTGTCAGTTTAGTGTTGATCAAAATACGTAAAGAGAGAAATGTCTGAGTACGTTCAGTTTTGCGCAGCTGTTTGAAAATCAAATAATGTAAGAGGTTTATCAGCATAGTAATTCATAAATTTTTCTAAGGAGATGTTTCAAGTTGCTCAACAGTCTATTCGCCCGTACACATCTCCGCAGAATTCTTTCACCCCAGTCATCTATGGCTCGTGATGCCGGTTGAGTTGGCGTCGGTTTCGAATAGTGCTACTTTATCACGCACGATACACTTTCACCACATCGGCAAGTGAACATTTCCGTTTCGGACATTTTTCCACCCTTGGCCCGAAAGCCAATGATCATGCCGTTTTGGAAGTCAGATAAATCGTTCCCTTTACGCATTCTGCGTTCGCCCGGTATGCTTTGTATACCCTCCAGCGCTAGCGCTGTCACCTACTGTTTGTGAGCGGTCTTTGCACTTTCAAATCGAACATAGGTGGTGGTCATATTAACGTGACTGGATCGTGTACGATCGAAGTGTTAAGGATTATTCATAAGTACCTCTGGAGTGTCAGAACACGATTGTACGAAAACTAGACGCCGTATACACAACAGACAAGTAAGACAAAGAGTTTTTGGAGAAGTGTAGAGCACGTCACGAAGTTTAATCTGAGGTCCAGCCCAAAGAGAGAGAGTGTAAAAAATTATAACCGTGTTTTCAGTCTCAGAATCAGACTGCATATGGAATTACGATTTCAATGGTAGGACGATCGGGCTTTTAGTACAGTTAACTAAAAAAGTCGATGAATTTAATTTCCTTATTTAATTTAATTAAAAGTAATTTTCCCTATCCATCTGAAGCCACCTACAAGTACCTGAAGTGATGGACCACCGAATGGTGGGGGCGGAGCAGTTTTCATGATCGCCAGTAATTTGATTCGTAAAATACACAAGATAGCGTAAATCTGTAGAAGTACCAGTGGCAGGTAGTTTCAAAGTAAAGCCAATGCAGCGGCGCCGCAGAGGGCATCGACCCCTCTTGCGGTCAGAGAACTTTCACCACCTCAGGACCACAAAGCTCAGCCCTGGGCAGGCCAAACTACCCCTTAGCAGGAAGCCGTAGCAAATTCTACTTCACTACCCACCAGTTAAGTTGGCTGCAGGAAACTTTCTCCTTGTTTTGAACCTCGATAAATTAGCATTTCGATTTCATAAATGTCATTACGGTAAGTACTTGTCAGCGTGATTGCAGTACGTGTCACACTTGCTTTATTACGAGTGTAATCCCAAAAGTAAGGTCTCCTATTTTTTATAAGAACATAGACCTGTTTATTTCTACAACGGTTCACATCAGTTTACAGCTTGAACATTTAGCTGTTTTTCGACATAACCACTATTTCTGCCGATGCATTTCTGTAGACACTGGAAGTTTTTGTATACCAGTGTCATACCAGCTCGCCGCCATGGTGTTCAGAAAGGTATGAACCTCTTCTTTCACCTTGTAGTCAGAGTTGAATCGCTTTCCGGCTAAATGTTCTTTTAACCCAGGGAACAGGTGATAGTCACTGGGCGCCAAGTCAGGACTATAGGGTGGATGGGTGATTATTTTCCACTGAAATTGTTGCAGGAGAGAAACGATTTGTCGAGCGATGTGTGGGAGAGCGTTGTCATGGAGAATGTGTGCGCTCTTTCTCAACATTCCTCTTGTCCGGTTCTGAATTGCCCGTTTGAGTCTTTTCAGAGTCTCACACTACATGTCAGCGGTAATTATGGTCCCAGTGATTCAGCTCCGACGACGAGGTACTTTCTCTCATGATTTCTCAAGTTTTTCTACGTTCATTCACATGTTTTGACTTGAACCGACCTGCGAATCGGCAGTGTAGCTCAGATTTGTGGACTGGTAAGTTCCCACTTCTTAACTATGCTCCTCGCATTTCAATATGTTATGGAATATTACTATTTGAATTGTAGTTTAATGCCTATTAGTGGTCTGTATTCTCCCCCTCTTACACTCAGCAATCAAGTATTTCTTCTCGACATTCGATTTCTCTGTCGTAGGAGAAGATGTCATATCTCCGTTGTCCAGGGTGCAGAAGATTATCAGGAGTTACATTTTTTATCTAATGGCAGGTGAAACGGTGGCAGGCAGAACTAATCGCTTTTTTCAGTCGCAAAAGACAACATCTACAGCCACATGTCTGTGACTAGAGCTTCTCTCTAAGTTTTTAATTCGCACTGCAGCTGTTCAGTATTCGCCCCGTGTGTGATGCGACAAATGTCATAAGCTCACAGATGCCTATTTTGATAATTTGTTCATTGGGTTGCCTACCTCCTGACCCGACAATATGGAGCAGACGATTTATCTGCATACTCTGGTACGCCTGCCCCCTAGTGGTGTGCTCCGGAACTACACTACTGGCCATTAAAATTACTACACCACGAAAATGACGTGCTACAGACGCGAAATTGAACCGACAAGAAGAAGATGCTGTGATACGCAAATGATTAGCGTTTCAAAGCATTCACACAAGGCTGGCGCCTTTGGCGACACCTACAACCTGCTGACATGAGTAAAGTTTTCAACCGATTTCTCATACACAACCAGCAGTTGACCGGCGTTGCCTGGTGATACGTTGTTGTGATGCCTCGTGTAAGGAGAAGAAATGCGTACCATCACGTGTCCGACTTTGATAAACGTTGGATTGTAGCCTCTCGCGGTTGCGGTTTATCGTATTGCGACATTGCTGCTCGCGTTGGTCGAGATCCAATGAGTGTTAGCAGAATATGGAATCCGTGGGTTCAAGAGGTTAATGCGGAACGCCGTGCTGGATCGCAACGGCCTCGTATCACTAGCAGTCGCGATGACAGACATCTTATCCGCATGGCTCTAATGGATCGTGCAGCCACGTTTCGATTCCTGAGTCAACAGATCGGGACGTTTGCAAGACAACAACCATGTGCACGAACAGTTCGACGACGTTTGCAGCAGCATGGACTATCAGCTCGGAGACCATGGCTGCGGTTACCCTTGACGCTGCATCACAGACAGGAGCGCCTGCGATGGTGTACTCAACGACGAACCTGGGTACACGAATGGCAAACCGTCATTTTTTCGGATGAATCCAGGCTCTGTTTACAGCATGATGATGGTCGCATCCGTGTTTGGCGACATCTCCGTGAACGCACATTGGAAGAGTGCATTCGTCGGCGGCATACTGGCGTATCAGCCGGCGTGATGGTATGGGGTGTCATTGGTTACACGTCTCGGTCACCTCTTGTTCGCATTGATGGCACTTTGAACAGTGGACGTTACGTTTCAGATGTGTTACGACCCGTGACTCTACCCTTCATTCGATTCCTGCGAAACCCTACTTTTCTGCATGATAATGCACGACCGCATGTTGCAGGTCCTGTACTGGCTTTCCCGGATTCAGAAAATGTTCGACTGCTGCCCTGGCCACCACATTCTCCAGATCTCTCACCAACTGAAAGCGTCTGGTCAATGGTGGCCCAGCAACTGGCTCGTCACAATACGCCAGTCACTACTGTCGATGAACTGTGGTATCGTGTTGAAGGTGCGTGGGCAGCTGTACCTGTACACGTCGTCCAAGCTCTGTTTTACTCAATGCCCAGCCGTATCTGGGCTGTTATTACGGCCAGAGGTGGTTGCTCTGGGTACTGATTTCTCAGGATCTACGCACCCAAATTGCGTGAAAAATGTGATCACATGTCAGTTGTAGTATAATATATTTGTCCAATGAATACCCGTTATTCATCTGCATTTCTTCTTGGTGTAGCAATTTTAATGGCCAGTAGTGTACATTAGAGAGCATAATGCGAATCGAAACTAGGAGAGATGCTCTATTCACTGATATATGTCAGTTTTCTATATGCGTTATACTATTTGCACAATTGTGTTTTGAAAACCCAGGGGTACTTACAAACAAATCTGTAAAACTAAAGGACATGATGCAATCAATTTTGTTCCTTTAAATTTACGCAACAGAGTCTTACGAGAACAACGCCAGTTTCGTTTCACAGAACCCAAGTCATGATTCCTGATTACTTACAGCACGCTTGGCATTTTTGGAGAATTTGCGGTTGAGTGAAGGACATTATTAGTGATATTCGGAGATACACTGAGGTTATAAAAGTCATGAGATACCTCCTAACATCGTTCCGGGCCTTCTTTTGCCCACTGTAGAACAGCATCTAGATGTGGTATGGACTCAACAAGTCGTTGGAAGTCCCCTGCAAATGTAATGAACCATACAGCCTCTACAGCCATTCGTACGTGGGAAAGTGGTGGGTTTTGTTGCACTAACACTCTCTCTATTATGTCCATTCAATGCGATTCAAGTCGGGCCAGATTATTCACTCGAAATGTCTAGAATGTTCTTCAAACCAAGTGCGAACAACTGTGGCGCAGTGATATGGCGCACTGTCGTCCATAATCATTCCATCGTTGTTTGGAAACACGAAGTCCATGAATGGCTGCAAATGGTCTCCAAGCAGCCGAACATAACCATTTAAAGGCAATGGTTGGTTCAGTTGGTCCAGGGACCCAGTCCATTACCTGTAAACAAAGCCCTCATCGTTATGGAGCCACCACCAGCTTGCAAAGTTCCTATTTGACTACTTAGGTCCATGGCTTCGTGGTGTCTTTGCCACTCTCGAACCCTACTATCAGCTCTTACCAGCTGAAATCGGGACTCATCTGACCAGGTCACGGCTTCCCAGTCGTTTAGGGTCCAGCCTATTTGGTCCCGAGCCAGGAGAAGCGCTACAAACGATGTCGAACTGTTAGCAAAGGCACTTGTGTGGGTCGTCTGCTGCGCAGGCCATTAACGCCGAATTTCACAGAATTGCCCTAACGAATGAGTTCGTCGTACGTCCTGCAATGATTTCTACGGTTGATCCTCCCAGTGTTGTTTATCTGTTGGCATTGAAAACTCTACACAAACGCCACAGCTCTCAGTCGTTAAATGAATGATGTCGACCACCAGTTGTCCGTGGTGAGAGGTAACGCCTGAAATTTGACGTTCTCAGCACACTTTTGACGCTGTATATATCGGAATATTGAATTTCCCAACTATTTCCGAAATGGAATGCCCATGCGTCTAGCTTCCAGTACCATTCCGCGTTAAGTCTGTTGATTCCCGTCACGAGATCATAATCACGTCGGACACCTTTTCCCGTGTGTCACCGGAGTAAAAATGATAGCTCCACCAATGCACTGTTCTTTTATACCTTGCGTACGTAATACTTCCACCATCTCTACATATGCATATCCCTCTTCCATGACTTTTGTCACCTCAGTGTACATTTGAACACTACTGCAGAAGAACACTCTCCAGCGCTGGATCAGTATGTAGAAGATGTTGTCCTAAGTGCGATCAATCTTCCGTACCTAACGAATGGAAAATTACTCAAGTCACACCAACAACCAAACATGGAAATAGGAGTAATCCGCTGAATTACAGGCCCATATCACTAACGTCGATTTGCAGTAGGGTTTTGGAACATATACTGTATTCAAACATTATGAATTACCTCGAAGAAACCGTATTATTGACACATAGTCAGCACGGATTCAGGAAACATCGTTCTTGTGAAACACAACTAGCTCTTTATACTCATGAACTAATGAGTGCTATCGAAAGGAGATGTCAAATTGATCCCATATGTTTCGATTTCCAGAAGGCTTTCGACGGCGTTCCTCACAAGCGTCTTCTAGCCAAACCGTGTGCCTATGGAATATCGCTTCAGTTGTGCGATTGGATTCGTGATTTCCTGTCAGAAAGGACACAGTTCGTAATAACGGGTGGAACTGACGGATGACATCGAAAAAGCTCAAAGAAGGGCGGCTCGTTTTGTATTATCACGAAATAGGGGAGATAGTGCCACAGACATGATACGTGAATTGGAGCGGTAATCATTAAAACAAAGGCTTTTCGTTGCAACGGGGTCTCCTCATAAAATTTCAATCTCCAATTTTCTCCTCCTACTGCGGGAACATTCTGTTGGCACTTAGCTACACAGGGAGAAACGATCATCACGATAAAATAAGAGAAATCAGGGCTCGCACAGAAAAATGTAAGTGCTCGTATGTCCTGCGCTCTGTACGAGAGTGGAACGGTAGAGACAGCTCGAAGATGGTTCATTGAACTCTCTGCCAGACCCTAAATTGTGAATAGCAGAGTAATCAAGTAGATGTAGATGTATATAATACGAGGGCTGATCAACAAAGAATAAGACTGATATGGTTTTTGACGGATGTTCATTACCCCATTACATGAGCTTTAGAAAAGTCCATTCAAGTGAATGCATTTTCTGTAGCGCCTCTGTCAGTCCTCGAACACATGGTGCAGCCCAGTCTTTGTCAGGTACTTGATAATCGCCTTACTTTTCTTGAGTATTTCTTCAGAGTTCACAAATCGAATGCCCATAACACTACCTTTAGTGATGAGAGAAAACTGAACCACACGGTGTGAGATCAGGGCTACAAGGCGGATGGGCAACACAGGTAATGTTGAATTAAGCCAGAAAATGCATGATTTGATTTGCGACTTGAGGCAGCGCATTGTCATGATGAAATCGCCACCTAGCCCGAAAAAGATGTGCTCGTTTCTTTTCCATATGCTTCCCAGTTCAGCCAGTACTAACGTGTAGATGCTGCTGTAACTGTAGTATGACGGGAAAATGTATGCTGACAAATCATTCCACGACAGTGAAAAAACGTGATCATCATCACTTACTCAGTATATTTTAGTGTAGGAGAACCTGGTAATTTCCACACTGTGCTGGCTCGTTTCCTTTCAGGATCATAATGATGTAATCATGTTTCATCACCGGTGATAACCGATTCAAGAAACGCATCACTCCCATCAGCAAAGAGAAGCAGCATCTCATGGCTTATCTACATTCGCACAGCTTTTTGTTCGGAGCCAACAGACATGGCACCCAAAGGGCACACACACGGCTTATGTGGAGATGATCATGCTTAATTGGAAAGACTCTGCCATATGAAAATCTCAACACTTCACTGAGGTTACGTAATGTTCTCCGCCGATCATCACGGACAATCATAGTTGCTGTGTTAATGTTGATTGTAGTCACAACAGAATCAGAAGCAGCAGGCCCACCTTATTTAACACAGACAAGTCAGCCTTCTTTGAAGTCGTTGAACCACCTAAACACGGTTGCAAGAGGTAGCTCACGTTCACGGCACGCTTGCTGCAGCTTTTTCTTAGGTTCAGTGGCGGTTTGGTTTAAGCGAACACATAATTTTATTTCGTCGTACTGTTCCTCTCACGTCACCTCCATTGCTTGACATGCGAAACACAAAGAGCGTCTACAAAATAAAGCTGTACTACCAACCCACAGATACGACAGTGCTGCCGCCTATGGATATTATGCATACACACTCGCTGTTTTTAGATATTCATGATACAGATAGGAAACTAAGTGGTTATACGCCACATAACGTGAAAAAAGTAATATTGAAGAATTTCACAAATTTAAGAAAACTGACGTCGTAACGAAATAAATATTATCACAGAAAAATCGAAAAGACTATGTAATCAAATAATATGATCTGTAATTGTTATTGTAATCTCTGTGTCTTTTGATAAAGGATCGCACACACTTCCCTTTTGTTTCTTGGTAGTGTAAGAAAGCCATTTTGTGACGACGCACGAAAACGTGTAAGTTTCATGTAATATTTAGACTAAATATATAATCACATATTATAAGGGTCGCTTATGTTTTACTGTAACAACTCCTATATTCATTAAGCGATATATATTAACCATGTATGCAGATTTTATAGGGGAACACTGGTGCAGAGGTCAACTCCACTGTTCTAGATGATAACGGCCTAGATCCGTAATAAATATTTGCTATTGTGCAAATAATTAAAAATGAATGTAAATGTAAGAGATTTAACTTGATTAGCGGTTCTTCCTTTAAAACAATAATAGCAATGATTTTTTCTAATATTGAACCATATTCATTTAACGTGATTTCAGTAACTGTTTGATCCCACCTTAACGGACATTGCGAGAATATCCTCAGCGTCGCAATTTACTACAAGTAATTCTGCAGCTGCATATATGGAATACTTTGTGTTAGTAGTGTCTTTTAATATAAAAACAGCGTGCGGGGGCAAACTAACTGCGAAAAGTACCAAAACTGAGTGTATGGCGTATACAATTTTTCAGTTGTGAAGCAGGCAGAATAATACTAACTCCTACTTATTCATAACATATAAAAACCAATACACACACGTAAAAAGAACCACACCAAACTATCACTCTAGCTATATGAAAAAATCATTCTCACTTTTTATTGATCAGCACTCGTTCCAGAAGAGTTCCCACAAACAAAAATCCGAAAAGCCCAGTGTCCTCGGCATGTAAATGATTCTCTACCTTTATAACACGTCGCCTGTTGACTCATCTCTTTAAGGACAAAACTGTCGTCCGCGAAGGTGTTGGGGAACTATAATTCTGTAACTTCGATCGTTTCCGTTAACATACTCGTTCATTAGTCCATCATGCTGACTCTGCTCACACCCTCCGGCCTCTGAAAAAACTCAGAAATTTCGTGTGTACGTGTGGTTTGTTTCACATTCAGTGCTCGCACCAGACGTAAATGTGTGAGTTGTAAGGTCCGGTTTTATGACGCGTATCGTTAAAGAAACAAACATCTGTCATTCCGTATGCCGCTAACCCTAACGCTCTTTCGCCCACGATCTTCCGACATTGCCACCTCATTGGATGGGCTCAATAAGGTCTGTTTGCAAAGAGGCCACCATTTAAGGACGACTACTGTCAGATGGAGCACATATTGAGTTGTGCGTTCTTCACTAACATAGGTATATTCTAAGTCACTTTACCAGTAGCACTGCTATTCGCTTCAGTTGTGTGTCTAGCGGACACGTCTAGGTGAATGTAACATTGTATTTTCTCTTCCGATGGTGATTCTCAGCGGTAGTACTCAGTTTTGTTGTAGACAGCAAAGCGCCACCGACATTTTTTGCTCCATCTATACTCGTTATACCACAATAAGACTGTGGAATTAGGCTACGTTACCATGCTATTATATCCAATTTCCGGGTATAAACGAATGAATACCGACCATTTTGCGAGTGCGTGACTTATAAAATTAAGATCGCTCGGGGAGTTTAGCCGTCCACAAAGCAGGAAACGATCGAACATCTCGTTACGCCTCCTTCTTTGTCGAGAGTAAGAAATTGTCGGAAACGGTTCGTGGCGCTGCGTTAAGAATTTCGCTTTATTTTCACTGTATTACGGTAGCGGCGGTCTCGAAGACAGGCAACAGAACTGACAAACACGGCACACGTAGTGAGGGAAGGTTTAGTGTCTGTGCACCACACTATTATTGAATACGGATTTACTGTTTTCCGAAAAAAGTGCCTTCCTCAGTGTTTAGAGCAGGTGGTAAAGTACATGCAATACGCTGAATATTCTTTAAATTATGTTTCCTTTATAATTATTGGTCTAATAATGAAATAGCAATTATTTAGTTATCTGCACTACTATACTATAGATTTTGTATAATCGCAACACCGAGAGTTGCGCCACGTAAACCAAAACTGGTAGACGCGCTTCTACATCTGCAGGCGTGTTTCTACGTCTGGAAGACTTCCGTTCAAATTTCTCACCAGTAGCGTCACTATGAGTAACGATGTCCTGTTTGGTTCAAATACACGCAGCAACGATCGTGAGCGTTGGCTACATTTGCGATTGCACATGGTGAGTTGATGGTAGTCAAGAATGCCTTCAAGACGACAAAGCCATTATCAACACCTCAGTCAGTTTGAAATTGGTCATGTAATGGGGCTGTGCGAAGCTGGATGTTGCAAAAAGACTTGCCAGGAATGTAGTCACTGCATATGATTGCTGCCAGTAGTGGTGGCGACAATGTATGGTAGCAAGGAGACCTGGCATCGGGCGGTCGCATGGCACTACCGTGACGGAAGACCATTGTGTTCGGCGTGTGATTCTGTCACATTGTACTGCATGTGCAGCAGCAATCTGAGCAGCAGTCGGCTCCACTGTGACACAGTGAACTGTTACAAATCGGTTACTTAAGGGGCAGCTCCGAACCAGACGCCCTGTAGCGTGCATTCCACTGACCCCAAACCACCGTCATTCACGACTTCAGTGGTGTCAAGCGAGACCTCATTTGAGAGCAGGATGGAGGTCTGTTGCGTTTTTTGATGAAAACTTGTTCAGCCTCGCTGACGGTGATGGCCTTGTGTTCATTAGAAAGGCGTCAGTTGAGGAACTACAACAGTGTGCTGGATACACTGGACCTATGCTTGGAATTATGGGCTGATATGCGATTTAGTATGGCAGCAGGAGCACTCTCGTGGTTATCCCACTCACCCTGACCGCAAATTTACACGTCAGTCTGGTGTTTTCGACCTGTTGTGATCCCATTCATGGACAACATGCCAGGAGGTGTTTCCCAACAGGAAAGTCTCACCCATATACCGCTGTTGCAACCCAACATGATCTTCTGAATGTCGACAAGTTGGCTTGGCCATCCGTATCACCAGACCTGTGTCCAATCGAGCACATATGGGATGTCAGCTTCATCCACAAACAGCATTAAAAGTCCCAGTACCGACCGCCCAGCTGCAACAGCCATGGAACTCCACCCCACAAACTGACATCTGTCACCTGTATAACACAACGTATGCACATTAGCATGCTTGCGTTCAAGATTCTGGCGGTTACACTGTTATTAACGTACCAGCATATCAGCTTTGCACTCGTTTGTTTCGCGCTATCGTCAGTTATATATACTGCAACCAACATCCCTCTGAATCTGCTTACTGTATTAACCTCTTGGTCTGCCTCTAAGGTTTTCACCCCCTCCCCCCTTCGGGCCTTGCCTTCCCGGCCTTCCCCTTGAATACGCACCTACGACGTTTGTATCTACGCACCTGACGCCAGGTGCGCTTTCTCGCAATTATGGTGGTTGGTTTGCTGAGTGACTTGCTCAGGGAGCAGTCTGTCAATGGTCCAAACATTACTCAAGGGAGATTTAATCGGTTAGGCCAGGGTTATTGAGGCCGGAGTGACCCTGATGATCTCATTCTGAGCAGTATTAAAAGCGAGATTTAACCACGCGATAGAAAGGTCCCAGCGTGTTTGGCGCCTAGCAGGAAATATTCTCAACGCAGCCTTCAAATTCTTATTCATGTGCTCAGCAAAGGACGGCTGGATATGGTAAGGAGTAGTGATAACATGTCTAACAGAATGATCGAAACAAATTCTCGGGAATTCCCTGGATGTAAATGCTAGAGTATTATCACTTTCTAAGTAACTCCGTAGTTCAAAAATGGCAAAGATTTTGGTAAGCTGTACAGACTGGCCAATAGTGAACCTGAGGTTGGGAATTAACCAGCTAAAACGTGAAGACCCGTCCACAGCCACCAAGATGTAATTTTCCCCCTCCCCAACGAGCACGTGGAAGGACTCTCACCTGCAGTGTCGGGAAGACCCTTGTGTGAGTTAGAATTGGGTTTCACTTGCCTGCATAACTGACACCCCCCACTAACCAACGTCTATCGTTGTACATAGACGGACAAACCACATATTATCTAATTTTGACCAAGGTCTTAAGGAAACCTAGATGACAACCCATCTTGGAGCTATGAAAATACCTAAAAACAATGGGAACAAATGGCTGGGGCAAACAAATTTTGATTATGCAGTCGCCTTTCCTCATTTTACACACAATACCTTTATTAACAACACACCCGTCTATGTGCTCACTGTTTAAAACATTTGTTTTTATTTGGTATATACGGAAATCTTCTTCCTGTCTCCCCTTCGAGATCTTAAGAGGGTTCAGGTACTTGAGTCAACACAACTCCACCCAAGGTAAGTTGGTCACAGTACTTCGCATATTGCAGGAAATCTAACTCTTCATACATGCAACTTGGAGCGTCGACCACGCTGTTGTGTGGACCCCTGATGAAGTTTAAAACGATTGTAGAGATGCTCACTCCCCAGAGAGCAACACTACCATTTTTCCTGGGGCGGGCCAATACCCTACTCATCGCCTGTTCACCAGTCTCGAGCACATCGAGTACAAATTCCCTGTGCTCTAGATAGAATTTAAACTTCTCCAAGGCGAAGAGAACTGCTAAAGTTTCCAACTCATACACTGAATATTTTACTTCAGCCTGAAATACGCAGCGTGATGCGTAAGCGACGAGACGCCGCTCCCCCTGACGTTCTTGGAGGAGTACTGCCACTGTCCCAGAACTGGATACGTCCGTTTGGACAATAAAAGGCTTGCCGGAAACCGGGATAACTAACACAGAAGAATTGTACGGGAGGCTTTAACTGCCTCAAAGAAAGCATAATGTCTCTCTTCCCAAAGGAAGGGGTCGTCTTTCTTGAACAATCAAGGGCGCTGCCTATTGGGCAAAATTAGGAGCAAACTTCCGAAAGTATTCGACATTCCAATAAATCTGGCCACTCTCTTTACTGTGGGGGAAGTCACGCAACGAACATGTCTGCTCCTGATCAATGCTGACAACTTGAGCGAAAATCAGGTGACCCAAAAAGGATATACAAGAGCGAGTCAAGATAATCTTAGGCTTGACAGTATGCTCGGCCTCCCTACGACGTAACAAAACTTCCATTAGGTGGTCTAAGTGCTCCTCGAACGTGGCACTGTAAACCACCACATCAACGGATTTGAACTTAAGATCTTCCATAAAATTTCCGAAAGACGAGGCAACACGGTGGCGCCCATAGACAGCTCGAAAGGAACCCAACAGTACAAAAGGCAATTGCTGGTTGGGAATCTTCGGTCAAGGGTATCTGATGGTAAGCTTGATTGATGTTCAGAACAGAGAACCAGGTGAAGCAGTTGTAAAGGTCGAGCAACGGAACTGATTCGTTAGCTGCCTTCTGGTTGAGTGCCCTATAGTTGATGACAAGCGGATAAACGCCCCTCTGTACTTTAGGAACAAGGAAAATGCGTGAAGCGTAGGGAGAAGTCGAAGGTCCAATGACACCATCCCGAAGCATGTTATTAATTAGCCCTTGCAAAATCTTCATCTTGGGTGGGGATAATCTATAAGGTGCGTGATGAACGGAAATATCATCAACCAAGCGAATCTCTTATCGAATCTTTATAGTGACGCCTAATTTATTAGTGAGGATACCGGGAAGCCGGGATAGTACGCTCAACATTTGCCGAGTCTCTCGACAGGTTCCAAAAGATCAGTGTAAAACTCAGACGACCCTCACTGCACGTTGCTAATCGGCTGAGAGCGCCGACAAGAAGACAATGCTATCCTCTCATCAGGCCAAAATTTGAAGTAAAGAGCGCGAGCTTGATAATCAGGAACCACACTGGTACGATCAATGAAATCACAGCCCAGAATCAAGCTAATTGACAAATCTTCGCCAACGACAAAGTTGACAGGCCATGTAAAATCCCGTACGTGACTTCGGTGGCTTGCTTGTCCATGAGGACGAAATGATGACAAAGACAACACAACACTCAGTACCTGAGAGGAAAAAATTTTCGATCCTGCCGGGACTCGAATCAGTGACCCCTCGCACGCCTTTCTGCTGCACTAACGACTTTTTTTCTTTTTTGTATTTTGTTCATTTTTGTCTGTTGTATTTGATCGTAGCAGACGTCATACGACATCTGTTAAAGTTCGTTTTTGACTCCTCATTCAGTTTTTTTTTAATACAAAGACCAGCCAGCTCTCTGACCGAACACGCTGTACTACCAGGCCGGCTTATTTTGGTCGATATTGTTCGTTGCATTTGTTCTGGGCAGACGTCACATGACACCCGTTCAAGTTCATCCACGATCCATTCACTCACTTTTTATTGCAGAGGGCAGCTAACCCTCTCACCGAAACGCTCCACTCGGCTATGGAGCCGAAGGCAAACATGAGGTTATTTATTTTTTTAACAGATCGTCGTATTAATGTCACTGGACAGAGCGTAGCTTATAAGTTTGCAGATCGAGAGTGGGAAATTTTCAGAGTGTAAAGAAAACTTGTGAAACGCTGTTGTACCGTCTGTCAGACAAGTGGAGATAAACAATAATTTATGCTGACACCAAAATTAATTTTGTAAAAAAAAAACTGTGTAGTTTCTAGATCAGAAACATCACGAGGTGAAGCAAGGCAAAAAAAAAAAAAAAATCACGACTGACATAGCTGCATGTTACGAGGGCGTGCTGAATACTAATGCCTCCGAAATGTGCAGCAAATGATGGCCACCACATTGAACATCTATTGGCCTGACATGTCGGGACACACTCTATCCCACTCCGTAATTGAAAACGGAAACCAAGTGTGTACGTGTACCTCACCCTTCATGGTACTGTACATGTGCGTCAGTCAAAAAGACCAATAAAAAGGTGTTAGCGTGTGGACGTAATGTGCTGTTCCAGTCTCTTCTGTACCTAAGGTCCATCACCGTTCCCTTTGGATCCCTACGTAATTCGGTGCTCTCCGATACACACGTTCGAACAGCGGAGGAGTGGTACTCAAGCGTCAACTTTAGGTTACAATATCTCCGGATGTAATGAACATTTTACAATACAACAAACGGCACTGATTTCGTATTTGTTTATATGTTCAGATGTGCTAACAAAACTAACGGGATTTCATTTTAAAAAAAACGTAAGTTTGTGTTAAAAAACATACTTCCGTGCATTTTTTTATGGTTTGTATTAACCAATTACACTTGCCCCTCTCCTCACGTTCGGTCTGTGGAATCGATTCGTCAGTATTTGATGTGGTTTACGAAATATATCCAGCGGTAACGTTAGGTGACACCCTGTATACATAAACGGTTTGGCGGACAGGGTAGGCAGCGATACGCGGTTGTTTGCTGATGCCATAGTTCACGCCAAGGAAGATAGACGATTATACAATATTTCCAGTTGTGTGATGTACGGCAGCTAGCCCTAAAAGTGGAAAAATGTACGAAGTTATTGCGGTCGAGTAGGAAGAACAAACCTGTAACGTTCCGATACAGTATTACTAGTGTTCTGCTTGATACACTCAAGTCGTTTAAATATCTGAGCAAAGCGCTGCAAAGCGACATGAGACGAAACAAGCAAGTGAGAACTGTGGTAGTGAAGGCGAATTGTCGACTTCTGTTTATTGGGCGAATTTTAGGAAAGAGTGGTTCACCTGCAAAGGACACAGCATATAAAACTGCTCGAGTCTTTGGGATCCGTACCAGGTAGGACTGAAGGAATACACCGAAGCTATTTAAAGGTGGGGTAGGTTCGAACAAAATGTGAGTGTTAAGGATGTGCTTCGGCAACCCAAATGGGAATCGAATATCTGGAGGGAAAGCGACGTTCTTTTCGAGAAACACTGTTTAGAAAATTTAGAGATTCGGCATCTGAAGCTGACAGCCGAACGATTCTGCTGCCGCCAACATCATACATTGCGCGTGAGGACCAAGAAGGTGAGATAGCAGAATTTAGGGCCCATACGATGGCATATGTTCGTTTTACCCTCACTTTATTTGCGAGTGGAACAGGAAAAAATGACATTGTGGGGCGGCGGGTTAAATAATAATAATAATAATAATAATAGGTCATAAGTAAAAGGAGGAAATATTAGACTATTTTTGCCGCCTTTTACTAGAGCCTGGAAACTATTTCTGTGGTCAGCCAGAAAGCGATGGAGAGCATACTGACCATAGTTTCCTGTCTGAAAGTCCACATTCTTGTCGAGCTTCATACAAATTTTCATTTTTCTAAGTCAAATATTTAGCGGCTCCAATTTTTCTTAAAAACGCGGATTCTGACAAAAAAATTGCTCTAATCACGTTGAGACTTGTACCAGTTAATTTTGACATATATCTGCACATTATGACCAATTTATGGGTTCCTACTTTGTTATTTAACGGAACTTATTTTGTCATAAAACGATGTACTGGGAGAAAAATATTGATTCGATCTGTCTGAGATTTGACAGTTTAAACATTAATATACTGTAGCACATGCTGACAAAGTTTGGAAGAACAACTTTAACTTTTAATTTCATTTTGAAAGTATTCTGCAATACTTGTGTTGTGGTGACGTGGCGCTACTAGCAGAGTACGCGAAAGAAATTGCCCCCCTTCTAACGGCCGTGTACCGCAAGTCTCTAGAGGAACAGAAGGTTCCAAATGATTGGAAAAGAGCACAGGTAGTCCAAGTCTTCAAAAAGGGTCGTCGAGCAGATGCGCAAAACTATTGACCTATATCTCTGACGTCGATTTGTTGTAGAATTTTAGAACATGTTTTTTGCTCGACTATCATGTCGTTTTTGGAAACCCAGAATCTACTATGAAGGAATCAACATTGATTCCGGAAACAGCGATCGTGTGAGACCCAACTCGCTTTATTTGTTCATGAGACCCACAAATTATTGGATACAGGCTCCCAGGTAGATGCTATTTTCCTGGACTTCCGGAAGGCGTTCGATACTGTTCCGCACTGTCGCCTGATAAACAAAGTAAGAGCCTACGGAATATCAGACCAGCTGTGTGGCTGGATTGAAGAGTTTTTAGCAAACAGAACAGAGCATATTGTTATCAATGGAGAGACGTCTACAGACGTCAAAGTAACCTTGGGCGTGCCACAGGGGAGTGTTATGGGACCATTGCTTTTCAGAATATATATAAATGACCTAGTAGATAGTGTCGGAAGTTCCATGCGGCTTTTCGCGGATGATGCTGTAGTATACAGAGAAGTTGCAGCATTAGAAAATTGTAGCAAACTGCAGGAAGATCTGCAGCGGATAGGCACTTGGTGTAGTGAGTGGCAACTGACCCTTAACATAGACAAATGTAAAGTATTGTGAATACATAGAAAGAAGGATCCTTTATTGTATGATTATATGATAGCGGAACAAACAGTGGTAGCAGTTACTTCTGTTAAATATCTGGGAGTATGTGTGCGGAACGATTTGAAATGGAATGATCATATAAAATTAATTGTCGGTAAGGCGGGTACCAAGTTGAGATTCATTGGGAGAGTAATTAGAAAATGTAGTCCATCAATAAAGGAGGTGGCTTACAAAACACTCGTTCGACGTATACTTCAGTATTGCTCATCTGTGTGGGATCCGTACCAGAACGGGTTGACGGAGGAGATAGAGAAGATCCAAAGAAGAGCGGCTCGTTTCGTCACAGGATTATTTGGTAACCGTGATAGTGTTACGGAGATGTTTAGCAAACTCAAGTGGCAGACTCTGCAAGAGAGGCGCTCTGCATCGCGGTGTAGCTTGCTCGCCAGGTCTCGAGAGGGTGCGTTTCTGGATGAGGTATCGAATATACTGCTTCCCACTACTTATACCTCCCGTGGAGATCACGAATGTAAAATTAGAGAGATTCGAGCGCGCACGGACGCTTTCAGACAGTCGTTCTTCCCGCGTACCATAAGCGACTGGAACAGAAAAGGGAGGTAATGACAGTGGCAAGTAAAGTGCCCTCCGCCACACACCGTTGGGTGGCTTGCGGAGTATGAATGTAGATGTAGATGTAGATGTAGAACTGGGGAAAGTCCCTGCACACTCGCTCGTTTCTGTATCTCTCAAATAATTTGTTTCGCCACAACTTGTATTAGTACAGGGTTTATTCCACGACGAGCCGTACGGTAGCTTAAGGAATATCTATGTAGATGTACATGCGTAACGTAACTATGTCGGTGCGTGAGAAACAGCTTGTTATAGCCGAGTTTCTTGTAGCGGAAAACGTGTCTGAAATTGAAATCCGTAGAATAATGAAAGCTGCGTACAATGATGAATGTATCGACATAAGTAGCGTACCACGTCGTTGTATGTGCTCGTAATGGATATGAAGCGGTGGTGCTAAAATCAGCGTGTGTAACAGCTCGGATTGGACGACCACGTACAGTAACCGACGAGACTCGTCGGAGTCGGGTTGATGTACCATTCAGAGAAAATCACCAGATACCACAGACACAGCTCTCAGGTAAGTGTAGCATACCGCAAGAACGTGTAAGGGCCACCGTTGCAGACCTGCGGTACAGAAGGCTGTGTGCTCGGTGGGTTCCTCAATGCTCACTCCTGATGTGAAACAGAGGTGAATGGACATCTGAAAATAATTTCTTTTCCTTTTTGAGCTTGAGGGTGATGGGTTCCTTAACAACATTGTGTTAGATGATGGAAGCTGGGTTAACCGCTTTGACTCCGAAAACAAGAGAGCATCAATGGCGTCCCGCCACAAAGGATCACCGACGCCAAAAAGTTTCAGGATCATGCCATCAGCATTCAAAGTCATGCTCGCAGTGTTCTAGGATGTTCAAAGTATGGTGCATTTGAAACTCATGCCTAAAGGCACTCACATAATATCTGAAACGTACTGCGAGGCCCTCAGAAAAATGAAATCACGAATTTGAAAGGTTGGTTCACACGTGGTCCACCCTCTTCTTGCATAAAATGCTAGAGCACAGATGAGAGGTGCGGCATCTGCAACAATCCTACACCTGGAGTTCACTGTCAGCGATCATCGTCCACACAGTGCCGACCTGACCCCGTCCCGTTTTCCTGTATTTCCAAGATTTAAAGTATACCTTCGAGGACTTTACTTTGATAGTGAGGAAGAGGTGTAAGCATAGGTGAGGTTGTGGCTGTGTCAACAAAGTCAAACACTCTAAAGTTAAGATATCAATAAAGAGGTTGAAACGGTCTTCTACGAGGGAATAGGGAAACAATAGAAAGCGCTGGACCCCTTTTGCTATCGTTCGTTTTATTTAACAATCATAAAAACAAATTGCTTCAGAACAACAATATCTTAATCCTGATTACTTTACGTAATAAGAATAGTAAGTCACAATAATTTAGTGAATTTGCTACCAATGTAGTCTATCTCATATATAAGTCTATCTCATATAGAAGAAAGTCTATCTCATATATAAGTCTATCTCATATAGAAGAAAGTCTATCTCATATATAAAGTCTATCTCATATATAAGAAAATTTTAAATCTACTGACAATTATGAGCCTGGCGGCTTACATTAAGACATAATATTTCTGACTAGTCTTCGGACACTGAGAATTGATGTTCTCAAAAACATTTAAATAAATAGCAAAAAAAAAAAAAAAAATGGCTCTGAGCACTATGGGACTTAACATCTTAGGTCATCAGTCCCCTAGAACTTAGAACTACTTAAACCTAACTAATCTAAGGGCATCACACACATCCACGCCCGAAGCAGGATTCGAACCTGTGACCGTAGCGGTAGCGTGGTTCCAGACTGAAGCGCCTAGAACTGCTCGGCCACTTCAGCAGGCCATAAATAGCAAACTTGCTAGATTTGCGCCCAATAAATAGCAGGATGAAGTTAATACAAAGGCACATGTTTCACACTCAAGAGTCAATCAATATACTTGCTAAGGTTTTAAACTTCGGCTCCAAGGCTCAGTAACACAATTAGTCACTCTTACTAAGAGTAGTACAGCAACAACCTTTTACAATCGTATGTTGAGCTTGAGACAAGGTTTAATGAAAATAATAAATATACTAAATAACCAAGTAAATATAATTAGCGCCAGAATTAATTAGCGAGGAGTGACGCCAGGTCTCTCGAAGACAGAACGAAAACTTAACTTGGAGAAGCCAATGCGGAAGACGGCAGTTCGTACAAGACCCACTTCTCGAGCTTCGACCTGTAGTCATTTCCCTCTACCCAGGATTTCCCAGCCCCGGTACCCATAGGAGGAAAGGTAACGCTTACCCCAAAACAACAACCAACCAGCTGTACCATTTAAAAAGTGCACAGAACAGGTCCACAGGGACAATGTAAACGACCACCAAAAGATATTAAATAACAGGTTAAATTATTCACTAATAAAACGGCACACTGTCTCTGCCCCTCTACGAATGAACTACACAGACAAGGTAAAACCAACAGCGCAAATCTTATCAATAACCTTAAGGAGAATTGCCTGCTCTTAAGATATTTTTTTAAAAAAAAACTTACAATTATTAGCAAGGCCAGCGGGCACTCCATTCTTAATCACAATTAAATTACGTGAACTCTTATGCCCCACTGTGCAGTGAAAACGTAAGGAGCACATAACTGAAAATTTCATCATAAGCTTTACTGGGGCTCCCTGCGCTAAGGCTACCAAACACTCGAATGCAGTATATTTGATAAACATTTTACGGCCTTGCAGCTGATTACGTATTACATCAAACAACGATTTCCCACGAGCTTGGAAGAGGCACGCTCGTGCATTATATTAATATGTAACACCTGTCTTAAAAACCATGAACTCTTCATACGCACACCTTTACTTCCATGGTAACACCAATGCCCTTACAGTTACCAGAAGTGAGGTGGCAGCCCTCAACACCTTCACACACGTGCCCTAAGCACAATCTCACTAAAATTTTGCGCTGGACGTCCGATATGGCTTGCGTCGGGTACAGCAGGCGGCAATAAGGCAGCGAACGACCGTAGACAGCCGTGTCCGGAACTAGCAGCACGCAACCCAAGGCAGCAGCAAGCCTCCGCACAGGCGACAGGAAAGGCTCTCCACCAAGCTGCCCCATACACGTGGTCGGTTCCCGCTAACTACAAGCGCACACTGGCCTCAGGTAACATTGAACCTTCGACCATAGATACTAGTAGCCCGGCCTTGCTGTGCAAAAGCTATAGGGCTGGTGTGGCTCCAACATAAACCACGTGACTGTTGGCAAAACGTGGCGGGATTTCAAAATAGCGGTCTGCCATCCAATGTTTGTAGTGTCTTTTACCCACATTTCTCAATTGACTGCCAAACGCTTCCAACATAAATTACTTTTTTATTTGTGAAAAATTATGTCAGAACTACATTTGACCTGGATTTGTTCACAGTACCATTTATAAAATCTAACAAATACTTAGAACGCTCCTCTGGTGGACAGCGGGACGAAATTACTATAAACTATCAATTAAAGTAAAATGTCGTTAAAATTCTTTTAAACAGTAAGAGTGGGCTCATGTCAAAACTTTAAATGTTGGATTCGCCGCGTTTTGAGCTCTAGTCACTTATAAAAGAAAATGGGATATGGGAATTATGTCAACTATAGGTGCCGAAATTGTCGACTTTAGGAGCAGGTCCATTTTAGAGTATCAATTTTAGGTGCACTTCAAAGGTTTAGTTCCTACTATTTTTACAAAAGTTTAAACTATCAGTTTAAAAAAATGACATTTTAGATGAGAGGTGAGACTTTGAAGTTTAGAAAATATTTTTGGAGCCTACATTTATTTAATAGTATTAGAAGGTAGAAAAAAATTCTCTTCGTGTGTCGACTGTACGTGCTCTTACCTTATTATAATCTCACTTGTATATACAAAACGGCGCGTATGTGCAGATGGCTTAAAGTTTTTCCGTTTCAGGGCCTGTATCCAAAGCTGCCTTTGGTTTTCATCCTTAGGGAACCTATGAGTAGGAACGAGAAACAGTTATACTTACTTCTGTAACCGAATTATCACAGATACTATCCAAAATGTAATATGAGTCTGACTTCAGAGGCATCACTTTGAACACTTTAATTTACGTGATACTCTATTTGAAGTGTAAAAGCATATAAAAGGCACTTCAGCAGATTTCAGTAAACGCATCTGCACTATCATAGAAACACACGTGAAATGTAATGCCATTTTCCCCGACAAAACGCTGAGTACAGCTATAAGCGAAACACGAAACAACGATGTTTTGCCAACATTCACGTGGCTTTACCCCAGAGATGATGGAGCCACGTAAGTGACGTCAGGGCCAGTCTATTATATTTATGGTCGAAGCATTGAACGCCAACCGTCCCATCGTTGGGGTGAGCCTCCAGTTAACTCCTCCGGCAAGAATAAGGCAGCCAAAACTCAGTACGCGCCACAAGCAAAGATAATTGCGCGAAGGCGAGGTACTTGCAAATACGCTGGCGCGCCAGCAACGCCACGGCTCTGTGGTCTCTTGTTGGAAGAAATGTGTTCACTGCCAGGCCGACTATGGTGAGAAATACATATACACACATGAAGAATACACATATAGAATGTTTATAACGTTTGCTTTATTTTAAAAGTGATAAGAGTTTTCACATAAAAACATTCGGAGGCATTACTTTACAGCGCGCGCTAGTAAACGCTACGATGCTCTGGACGCATTCTACAGTCTTCGCCATGTACTTTAAGAGAAAAACGTTTCCAAGGATTTGTATACACGTGTTCACTCACCGTATTTTCGATTTGCCCTTTTAGCACGTAAGAAAACCAGCTGAAAAAATACGACACCGGAAGGAGACCGATAACTGCAAATTGAATTCGTAAGGCCTTTGATGTTCCTGTCCAATACGAGATATTGCATGCCTTGGAGAGCTTCCTTTCCGCACAGGCGAGCTGTAGAATGAAATACGATCTAACAGTTCGGCGTACTGCCGGTAGGTGGCCAGGCCACTGAAAATCGAAGTTTACGAGGCACTGAGGAGGGAAACCGATACTGCGTTTTCGCGAAAATAAGACTATGAATAATGGCAGGCAGCGTTCGAAGCATGAAAAACAATGCTTTTAAGTTAGAATTTGGTTTCCTTTGACAATATTGTAATATCAGATGTATTATGCTTGCAGGCTTATAAAAAGTGTACCAGCAAAATGTGTGCGGTTGCCTACGGAATCATGATTGTAATCAGATGTGCACTTGTTCGTCCGAAGCTAACTGACGGTCAGGAGTGTCTTTCTTCAGAGCCCCAAAATTATGGAAATCGATTGTGGAGAGATCGAGACCGTATGGAAGATGTGTAACGGTTTCCCAGAGAGTGGTCGAAACAAAATTAGTTACATGCAGGCCTGCCCATGGAGGAATTGACCGTCTTGTCTCGCAGTGGGTTAAATGACTAACAATTATGGTGATTTCTTTTCAAATAATTAGCAGTTTACCTACTTTTTCCATCTATCGTTTTCATTTGACTGTCCCTTACAGATGAAATTTTTACGTAATTTGACAAATGATGCACAAAGTTTTAAGTGCCAGTTCCGTTTTGGTGCAAATATTGAATTCTCTTACACGATCGGGGGCCTGTGGAGAACGTGGTCCGTCATTGTCTTTGACAGAAACAAACCGAGTAGTGTTTACAAAGGTAACACAGTGTATTTGGTGCTTTTCGAAGTAATACTTGCGCGTTGCAGTTTAAGTGATAAACCGTATTGAAGATCTCTCCAGAACACATTTTTAATATTTATTTAGTAGGTCACCATGGAGACAGAGTATGAAGTTCTTAGTCAGCCTTTGTCCATACTTCCGATCAGTAAATATTTGAATTTTAGATTATTGGGGCGTCAGGTGCGTCTTAACCTGCAAGTTACACTAATAACATGAATATCTTTATGCATTTTTGGGACATGATACAGACAGTTAACAGACATGGACATAACGTTATGATACTTAATTTGAAAGTCCACATTCATGTTTTAGATATCTGAGTGTTGTGCGATAACATATGTGTGCTTTATTAGAAGAAGATGACAGACTTTTTAATGTAAGATAAAGTTATTACCCTAAAACGGACCACTGTAATGTTTGGCTGACTTTGAAAAATAATCGAAAGTTGGTGGTTGAAAGCAGAGCAACCCTCGTTTCTTACCTATATGTACGTATATTAAATTCAGATGTCAGAACTATTGTCCAATGTGCTATTTCGTCAAAGTGTCATCTAGCTTCCACTGTGTGACATCGTAAATCAGTCCTCGCCAAGTGTACCTTAACCTGCAATCTAGATCTCAAGTGCCAATAAGTCAGCTGCGTCTGTTTCGTACTGTTATATGGTCAGTCGGGAAGGAAGTGGCTAGTCAGCAGAAGCACTTTGAAGATATGAAGTCAGTGCGTAGAAGAAATGTTCCAGTTACTGACAAGTCGGGTGTATGTGAAGTGTTTAATAATCACTATTTGAATATAGCAAGTGACCTAAATATAGTATTAGTAATCATATAACTCGCTTAGAAAATATCTTTCCGAATCCGTTATCTAAAATAATTCTCCGCGATACTGAAAATGGGGAGGCTGAATCAATAATTAAATCACCAAAGGGTTAAGACTCTCGTGGATATGACGAAGTATCCAACAGAATACTAAAGTACTGTTCTGGATATGTTAGCCCAGGACTTAGCCATATCTACAACTTTTCCTTTCGGAATGGCCAGTTTCCTGACCGGTTAAAGTACTCAATAGGGAAGCCTCTACATAAAAAAGGGAAAGGGATCAAGTGGACAATTCTAGAACTATTTCTACGGCATTGGGGTTTGCTAAAGTCATTAAAAAAGCTGTGTGTAGAAGGGTAACTGATCATTTCAGTTCACATAATTTGCTGTCAAATGTTCAATTTGGTTTCAGAAGTGGTTTAACAATTGATAATGCTATAATTTCCTTTTTCTGTGAGGCTCTGGCTGGGTTAAATAAAAGGTTGCGAACGCTAGGCATCTTCTTTGACTTAACTAAACCGTTTGATTGTGTTGACCACTAAATATTATTGCAGAAGTAGGACCAACGTGGAGTTAAGGGAGTAGCTCACAATCTGTTCACCCCTTACTTTAAGAACAGGCAGTAGATGGTCATTCTCCTCAGTATTGAGAATCGCTGTGACGTGCAGTCCCAATGGGGCACAGTTAAGTGGGAGGTGCCACAGGGGTCGGTGCTGGGGCCGCTACTGTTTCTTATTTATATAAATGGAATGTCTTCTAGTATTACAGGTGATTATATAATATATATATTTTTTGACGACACCAGTTTGGTAGTGAAGGGTGTTGTGTGCAATACTGACACAGTATCATATAATGCAGTAAGGTCATAGTCTGTAAAAAGTAAATTGATGCTAAATCGAAGTAAGACCCAGTTTTCACAGTTTATAACACGCAGTTCAGCAAAAATTGGCATTTGGATTACACAAAATTGGCATATGAATAGTGATACTGTTCACTTCAAATTCCTAGGCGTTCAGATAGATAGTGAGCTGTCCTGTAAAGCCTATCTACAGAATCTTGTTCAAAAATCAAATGCTGCTTAATTTACCATTGGAACAGTGTCTGAAATAAGTGACATCTCAATACGAAAAGTAATCTACTTTGCTTATTTTCATTCACTTAAGACGTATGGTGTTATTTCTCGAGGTAACTCTTTAGATTCATGAAGAGTATTTTTGGCTCAGAAACTGGTGGTACGACCAGTAAGTGTAAGTTCGCGAACCTCTTATTGAACCCTGTTCAGTAGTCCGGGAATTCGGGAATTCTGACACTGGCTTTTCATTTCATATTTTCTTTAGCGTGGTTTGTTCTTAACAATATCAGCTTACTCCCAATAGTTAGCAGCTTTAACTCATTTAAGACTACGAGCTAATACAGTCTGAGGTAGGAAAGCACCTCCTTGATTCTTGTGCAGAAAGGCATGCAATATTCTGCAGCATCAATTTTCAATAAACAATCACAAGAATTTAAAAATCTTAGCAGTAGTCTACGCACTTTCAAGTCTAAACGGAAGAGTTTATTCATGGCTTACTGTAGAACAACTCCTGTAAAAATTAAAAATTAATCTAATTCCTGTGTTACATTGTTGATTATGTTTATTTAAACTTATGACTGATTGTCTGCCTAGGATTCATATACGTTTTATTTTTTCCTTTATTACTCTTCTGGTATAATTTCGCGTTGTGACTCGTTCTACAACCATGGAGAGTTGCTCCTCAATTTGGTCCTATGGATCATGACATATAAAATAAAAAAAGTTTAAAAAATAGATCGAATGTTTTCATATTTTGACAAAAAAGTACTACTTTTGATTTTTAAAATGTAGGAGAAAGTTCAAACTTTGCGTGTCCACAAGTGCAGCTTAAAATAATGGGTTGTGTTTCAACAACTGGTAAATTAAAGGGTTGCACCTGTGGTCTAGGGGTAGCGTTTTCGATCAGTAATTAAAACGTTCTCTAATACCCTGTCCGCTCGTTTAAATGTTGATTAACCGTTAACATTGGCGGCCGAAGACTACCGGTATAAGAAGTCATCCTTATTCTGCCAACAACCTTGTCAAAGAGGCCGGAGGAGCGGACCGAGGTTCAGGGTTCTCTCTTGTCCTAGGGGTTGAGAAACTACCCCTAAAGACGTAAGAATCAGAAATGATCAATGGGGCCAAGAGGATGCAGAAGGCAATGGAAACCACTGCATTAAAGACACGTAGGGTGTATCCACACGGTATGTGGCCTGTAATTAAGAAAGTGTCATGGTCATCTCTCCAGTGGCAAAACATACCGGATCTCTGGGAGAGGACTGTCAAGAGGTAAGTGACCATGAGAGAAAAATTGAATACCTAAGGAATGGATGATGTTCAACGAGTCGTTGAGTGGCATATCAGAAGCTTGAATATGTTAGGGAAGCTAGAAAATCTGAAAAGGGAAATTCAAAGGCTCAGTCTAGATATAGCAGGGATCAGTGAAGTGAAATGGAAACAAGAGCATAATTTCTGGTCAGATAAGTATGGGGTGAATTAATTACAGTCGCAGGAAATGGTATAACAGGCGTAGGATTCGTTGTGAATAGACAGGCAGGGCAAGAGTATGTTACAGTGAACAGTTCAATGATAGGGTTGTTCTTATCAGAATCAACAGTAAACCTACATCGATAACCATAGTTAAGGTATACATACCGACGTCGCAAGCTGAAGATGAAGAGATAGAAAAAGTATGTGAGGGTAATGAAAGCCTAATACAGTACATAAAGGGAGATGAAACCCTAATAGTCTTGGGGGACTGGAATGCAGTTGTACGGGAAGGAGTAGAAGAAAAGGTTATAGGAGAATATGGGCTTGGGACAAGGAATGAGAAAGGAGAAAGACTAATTGAGTTCTGTAATAAATTTCAGCTTGTAATAGCTAATCCTCTGTCCATGAATCACAAGAGGAGGAGGTATACTTGGAAAAGACCCGTGATACGGGAATATTTTAGTTAGATTATATCATGGCCAGACAGAGTTTCCGAAATCACATACTGGATTGTAAGGCGTACCCAGGAGCAGATACAGACCCAGATCGCAGAAGTTTGGAGAGATTAGTCAGGAGAATCAATACGCATAAAAAAATGGTTCAAATGGCTCTGAGCACTATGGGACTTAACTTCTGAGGTCATCAGTCCCCTAGAACTTAGAACTACTTAAACCTAACTAACCTAAGGACATCACACACATCCATGCCCGAGGCAGGATTCGAACCTGCGACCGTAGCGGTCGCACGGTTCCAGAATGTAGCGCCTAGAACCGCCCGGCCACACAGCGTGGCAATATGCATAAAAGTGCGATACATAAGTGCTAAAGGATGGCGAGACAAACTTTAAGTTCGCTAAGGCTATAGATACAGCAATAATGAATAGATCAATAGACAGTACAGTTGAAGAGGAGTAGGCCTCTGAAAAAAGGGCAATCACCGAAGACGGAAAGAAAAACATAGGTACAAAGAAGGTAACTGCGAATTACAGATACTTTAGTTGATTGATAAAAGAAGGAACTAAAAAAATGTTCTCGGAAATTCAGGAATTCAGATATACAAGTCGCTGAGAAATGAAATAAATAGGAAGTGCAGGAAAGCTAAGAGAAAATGGCTGCGTGAAAAATGTGAAGAAATCGAAAAGGAAATGATAGTTAGAAGGACTAACTCAGCATAAAGGGAAGTCAAAATCAACCTTTGGTGACATAAAAAACAAGGGTGACAATATTAAGAGTGCAATGGAGATTCCACTTTTAAATGCAGAGGAGAGAGCGGATAGGTGGAAAAAGTATATTGAAGGTCTACAGGTGGAAAAAGTATATTGAAGATGGAAGAAGAAACAGGAGTCAATTTAGGAGAGATAGGGGATCAAGTGTTAGAAACAGAATTTAAGAGCCGCGCGGGGTAGATAGATTAAGTGGTGTGTAGGACCGACGACCTCAGCAGTTTTGTCCCATAAGACGTTACCACAAATTTCCAAAATTTTCCAGGATTTAAGACACTTTATGAGCTCTTAAGATCATATATAAGGCAGAAAGGATATATAATATTCCATTAGAATTTCAAAAAACATTGGCAGTAGTGTCAAAAAAGCGACTATTCACGTTGGTGTGTAGGATGTGTGATTCTGGGGATATACCATCAGACTTTCAGAAAAAAAATATCATCCAAACAATTCCGAAGACTGCAAGAGCTGACAAGTAAGAGAATTATCACAGAAACAGCACCCAAGTTGCTGACAATAATAATATGTAGAAGAATGGAGAAGAAAATTGAGGATGTGCTAGATGACGATCATATTGGCTTTAGAAAAGTAGAGGCACCAGAGAGGCAATTCTGATGGTGCGGTTGATATTGGAAGCAAGAAAAATCAAGACACGTTCACAGGATTTGTCGACCTGGAAAAAGCGTTCGACAATGTAAAATGCTGTAAGAAATCAGAACGAGAATCTTCCAGGAAATTTCGTTTTGTGTAAGATGTTCGAAATTCTAAGAAAAATAGGGTTAAGCTATCCAGAGAGGCGGGTAATACACAATGTGTACAAGGGCCAAGAGGGAATAAGAAGAGTAGACGACAAGCGCTTGGATTAAAAAGGGTGTAAGACAGGAATGTAATCATTCCCCTCTGCTGTTCAATCTGTACTTCGAAGAAGCAATGATGAAAACAAAAGAAAGGTTCAGATGTGAAACTAAAATTGAAGGTGAAATGATATAAATGGGAGGATTCGCTGATGACACTGCCATCCTGAGTGAAAGTAAAGAAGAATTACATGATATGCACAATGGAATGTACAATCTAATGAGAACAGACCATGGATTGAGAGTAAGTCGAAGAAAGACGAAACTAACGAGAGGTAGCAGAAATGACAACAGCGAGAAACTTAGCATCAGGTTTGATGGTCACCGTAGAAGACGAAGTTAAGGTATTCTACCACCTAGGCATCAAAATAACCAATGACGGACAGAGCAAGGAGGACATCAAAAGCATGCTAGCACTGGCAAAAGGGGCACTCCTGGCCAAGAGAAGTCTAGTAGTATCAAACATAGACCTTAATCTTACGAAGACATTTCTGAGAATGTACACCTGGATCACATCATTGTATGGTTGTGAAACATGGTCTTTGGGAAAACCGGAACAGACAAGAATCTAAGCGTTTGAGATGTGCTACTACAGGCGAACGTTGAAAAGGTAAGGAATGAGGAGGTTCTGTGCAGAATCGGTGAGGAAAGATATATGTAGAAAACACTGACAAGGAAAGGGACAGGATGATAGGATATATGTTAAGACATGAACGAATTACTTCCATGGTACTAGAGGGAGAAGTAGAGGGTAAAAACTGTAGTGGAAGAATAATTGAGGAATTGGAAAGTGCTAGTCTGAGATGAAGAGGTTGGCTGAGGAGAGGAATTCGTGGTGGGCTGCATCAAACCAGGCAGAAGATTGATGACCCAAAAACAAAGTTACTGTAAATGATTACTGTATTGTTTTGAATACACGACCACACACTTCCTAACACGCCTGTCTCTCCTGTAACATTTCTAAATATTAAAGGTCAAAATGGTGTCTTGCAGTGCAGTCGTGAGTATTGTGCAAACTGTGGTTATGCTGATAAAGCTACCTTCTGTTCTCCTTGCCTCTATCTCCTAGTGTTAGCTTTCGACAACCACATGGAGAATTACTGGGTTACATACTGATTGACAATTTCGTGTACACAGTTCACCTCGTTCATATAGGTTTCAACATGGCTGCGGGGGTACGTGGTTTAGTTTGTGCAATTTAGCACATATTTCAGATGTGAAAATAACGCTGTGACCCTTGATTTTGTGCGCACCTGCCTGATGTTTCCAATTTTATGGTAGATTTTTTTAAAAAATATTTCCCTACATCAAACGACGTGAGTCTGTTTATGATCTTCGGTCAGATTGTACGGACTACCATAGAAGCAGATAATTTTCACAGCAAAATATTTCCACAGAATGTAATGGACTTTGATGTTCCTAACGAGGCCTTTATCGGGCGATAACTCACGTAGTTACCGTGTCCAGATTTGTTGGACACAGCAAGGACGGCTTTTTTTTTCCAGCAACAACAGCCGTTTTTGGTCGACATGATAGAAGCACTACCACAACGAAAAGCTTCAAAGGCAGTCTAAATAACCTGTTCGAAAGATGGCTGTTTACTAAACGTTGAACGATCGATCGGAAATATTGCTGTTTTGTAAAGTATTTTCTGAGAATCACAACAATTCTTCCAACATAAACGTTCTTGTGAAATTCCCATTTCGCTCCTGACAGACTACTCGGTCAGTGTTTGAACTATGGTTGGTTTAACAATAACAAATATTAATATTAATGTCACATTTTAATACTGCCATGCACTGATGGGCCAAAAAAATACGACCACCTTCTTAATAGCTTGTTTGTCCATCTCTGGAACGAAATACATCACTGATTCTGCGTATCGGGCATCCGACAGATTGGTAGTAGGTTTGTGGAAGTATGTGTCATTAGATATCTACGCACACTCCATGTAATTCGTGTAAATAACTGGCCGATGATTTGCACTCGAGGTGATGGCGCCAGATAGCGACCTACATTGGTTCCATAGAATTGACACCAGGCGAATTTGGTCACCGAGACATCAACGTGGTTTCACTATAATGCCCCTTAAACCATTGTAACACGCTTTTGGCTCCGAGGTACGCATAAGTATACTGCTCAAAGATGACATCGCCGTCAGGGAAGAACCAAGCGTGAAGGGATGCAAGTGGTTCGCAGCTGTCAGCGTGTCTTTGGGTACTACCAAAGGTCTCATGCAAGAGCAGAGGAATGACTCCCATAACGTAATACTGCTCCCACAGCCTGTGTCGGCAGCGTGCTGCACGTTCCGAGCCGCTGTTCACCTCAATGACGGCGTTTGTGGGGACGACCGTCGACCTTGTATAGAAAAACGTGATTCGCCCGAAGAGCCAACACGTTTCCATTGATCGACGGTCGAATCCCGATGTTCCTGTGCCCACTGCAATGGTAACAGACGATGTCGTTGGGTCAACATGTGAACACGTAGGGGTGGTCTACTGGGGAGCTTCATGTTCAACAATAAACAATGAATTGTGTGCTCCGAAACACTTGGGTGTGTACCAGTATTGTGCCCTTTAGGCACAGGTGCCACAGATCGCTATCCATCTTATTTTACAGAGCAGACAAGCCTCCGAACCTCACGTTCTGTGAAGAGTCGGGGCGTCCAACCATTGAGAGCTTAGTGGTAGTTTCACTGTCCTACCTCTTTTCGTAGATGCCCACATCAATAGCATGTATGCTTCGACCAGCTTCGGATTTTCCGAGATATTCGTTCACGGGTTCTACGTAATAATAATCTGCCCTTTGTCAAAGTCACGCATCTCAATGAATTTCCCGATCTTCCGTGTCTGCTCCACTCACATACTTTTGTTACCTCGTCACGTGCCTGCAACGCCACCAGCATCCAACGTAGCGCTGGGTAGCATTCATAATGTTTTGGCTTTATCTAGATTTCAGTCACTTTGTGGCCATCTTCAGTGCAATAAATGTAAGTTAAAATATTATAAACACACTGAGTATGAAGTCAACCTCTGGCATGAGTAGTCCAGTTCGGAATATGTGCACATACAAGTGTTTTTAATATTGTAACTTACATTTATCGCACTGAAGATAGCACCACAGTGACAGAAACCTAGATGTGTAATAAAGATTACTGCGACTGACTGCTGTACCCTTTACTATTTGATATTCCGGAAGAACTATAAATACAATGCTTCATACTCTATATGATACGCTATTAGTTGGCTGAATTTTAAACGACGTCTAGCACATCATTATTGATAACTACACGTCCGCCTGCTTAGTTGGATGGTAACGTGCTCGCCACCGTTTCAAGTTGGTCCTGGATCGATTTCCGTGTTGGAGATTTTCTCCGCTCGGAGACTGAGTGTTGTGCTGTCCTCATTATAAAAACTCTGAAATAACATCAACTGTAGTACTATAAAAAAGAAAATTACACATTACCAAGGCAGGCCAAGTACGTTTTACTGAATGCTGCACTACACTTCAATGTGAGACGGAGACATGATACTGTTTTTCAACAGAGTCACCAAGTTTACGTATACAACGATCGACACGTTCTACCAATCGCTCAATTCCTCGGCGATAGAAATTCGCTCCTTGGTCATGGAGTCTATCGAAAATCTCTATGTGAACGTCCTCAGCCTTGAAAAATCTGTTTCCCCCAGAAATTCTTTCAGTTTTCCGAGAAGGTGGAAGTTGCATGGTGCAAGATCTGGACTTCTCGACCAGCATCAGTCACGTGCGTGCGGCATTATTAAAATTGCTGTCACATTTTTACTACGACGGGACTACATATCGTCAGAATTTCAGGGTAAAACTGTGTGCTGGTTTGCCCTCAAGAATTATATTGTCCCGCTTTATCTTGCTCTGGAGAACATCCAATTGTCGCTCCATTTCAGTAGAACGTGTGATGCTTCTCTTATCCGTACCGCAACAGAACTGTGTCTGCAGTAAACCAGGAAATTGTACTCCTACTTGACAATGTGCCCGTCACGTTGCATAATGGTCTTAAAGTGGGACACCATGCGTAACTTGCTTCCCGAATTCCTACGTAATGACAATACGTAATAATAATTAGGCCTGTTGATAAATGGCAAATATATTGATATATCGATATTTTTTCCAAAATTTGTCGATGTATATTGGCGATGTTATTTCAACCGATATATCTTTGCATCAGTATCGAAATGGCAATCTCGTGTGCCGAATTTTTTTATATATTACTATCGTTTTGACCAACTATGATAACGTTAACATCTTCGGTTCCTCTTCTTCCTCTGTTGTTGTTTCCTATTTTTCCAGTATTTCCTCATTTTCTCCCCATGAAGTCTCTTCCTTTCTACTGTAAATGTTGTTCTCGATTTTTTATTTCTTCTGCTTTGAAAGCCTTCCAAATTTAGTATTTTATTTTTAAACCGGTTTCTTTCTCCTATTTCTGATTTTTTGATGTTGTTTCCTTCTCGATCTTTCTTTACTTCTGTAATCCATGCTATTGTCCATTTCTCCTTCCAGGAACATAGGAGTATTTGTTTTGTTAGTATATTTCCATCCATTCGAGCGACATTTCCGAAAAAGTTTAGACTTCGTTTGGCCATTACATATTTTTGTAGATCTCATTGATTCTTATTTTCAAACCGTCTGCAGTTTCTCTTTATAGTTCATCGTTAGGCATTCAGATCCATATAAACATTCTGGTCGTACCACTGTGGTGTAGTGTTTTACTTTTGTTTTTCTAGATATACATTTCTTGTTATAAATATTTTTGGTCAAACCATATACTCTTTCCATTTTGTTAATTCTTACATGTATTGCAGATTTTGCTAGTCCATTCTGTCGTATTGTTTCTCCAAGATATTTAAATTTATTTACTCACTCTATTTCACACATTTGTGTTTCTACGAATTTTGGTGCATTTGTTTATATTTATTATGAATTTTTTTTCCAGCTAAACTTTGAGATGGGTTCTGTTTGCCATTTTTTCAGAAAGTTTATTTGAATAACTGCTTATGTCAGGTTTTCTGAAAGTATTGCAAAATCATCCGCAAAAGCCAAGCAGTTTATCTTGATTCCATTTGTTTTCCTTCCCAGAGTTATTGGTTCAATTTTGTGATTTTTTAGCTCTGAATTCCAGATCCTTACAATTATTTCTAGAACACAATTAAACAGTAAAGGTGATGAACCATCGCCTTGTCTAACAACAGTCTTTATTTCAAATGGCTGAAATACTTCTCCCATAAATTTGACTTTGTTAGTGTTTCACGAATTATATTTGCTAATTTTGATTTAACACAAAATTCTCTAATGACCTTATCTATTGTTTCTCTGTCTATACAATCAAATGCTTTCTTGAAATCAATAAATGACACTACTATTGGTTTGCTGTTTAACATTCTATGGCGAATTATTGACTTTAAGTTAAAAATTTGTTCTGCACAGGATCTTCCCTTTCGAAAACCACGCAGATATTCTCCCAGTTGTTTGTCGAAAGTATCTACCACTCTGTTCAGGAGAACTTTTGATAATATTTTGTATGCCACTGGCAGAAGTGACACTCCTCTGTAATAATTGACATTTTTTTGCCTTTCTTTTTATGTAGCGGGTGGATTAATGCTGTTTTACATTCAATTGAAATCTTTTCAGTTTTCCAAATGTTCTTAAAGATCAGCTGTAGATCCTTTATGATTTTTGGTTCTGACCACTTCAGTATTCTGCTGAAATGGAGTCTTCACCACTTGCTTTATTGTTTTTGAGTGTTTTGATGGGTTCATGAATTTCTAACTCTCTAGGTGGGAAATCTTCCTCTAGATTTTGAGGTGTCACTGGAAATTCTAATTTGTCTATTAGAACTGGACGGTTTAACAACTGTGTATCTTCATATTTTCGCAGCGCAAATACTAATCCATAAAAATTTAGGACGTGCAGTTGCATAAATTTGTCTTCGTCTTCTAATATTTCCGCTGAATACCGTCCAGCCATCTTCAGAGTGAGCCGTGGTGACTGTCTGAAGATGGCTGGGCGGTATTCAGCCGAAATATTATAAGAAGAAGTCAAGTCTATGCAGCTACACGCCACTATCATTACGTCACTTTCCTGTTCCAGTCGCGTATGGTTCGCGGGAAGAACGACTGCCGGAAAGCCTCCGTGCGCGCTCGAATTCTGTGTTTTACTGTCGTGATCTCCTCGGGAGGTATAAGTAGGGGAAGCAATATATTCGATATCTCATCCAGAAACGCACCCTTTCGAAACCTGGACAGCAAGCTACACCGTGATGCAGAGCGCCTCTCTTGCAGAGTCTGCCACTTGAGTCTGCTAAACATCTCCGTAACACTATCACGCTTACGAAATAACCCTGTGACGAAACGAGCCGCTCTTCTTTGGATCTTCTGTATCTCCTCTGTCAACCAGACTGATGAGCAATACTCAAGTATAGGTCGAACGAGTGTTTTGTAAGCCACCTTCTTTGTTGATGGACTACATTTTCGAAGGACTCTCCCAATGAATCTCAACCTGGCACCCGCCTTACCAACTATTAATTTTATATGATAATTCCAATTGAAATCGTTCCGTACGCATACTCCCAGATATTTTACAGAAGTAACTGCTACCAGCGTTTGTTCTGCTATGATATAATCATACAATAAAGGATCCTTCGTTCTATGTATTCGCAATACATTACATTTGTCTATGTTAAGGGTCAGTTGCCACTGCCTGCACAAAGTGCCTATTCGGTGCAGATCTTCCTGCATTGCGCTGCTATTTTCTACTGCTGCAACGTCTCTGCATACTACAGCATCATCCGCGAAAAGCCGCATGGAACTTCCGACACTATCTATTAGGTCATTTATATAGATATTGTGAACAGCAATGGTTCCATTACACTCCCCAGTGGCACGCCAGAGATTACTTTAACGTCTGTAGACGTCTCTCCATTGATAACAACATGCTGTGTTCTGTTTGCTAAAAACTCTTCAATCCAGCTACACACCTGGTCTGATATTTCGTAGGCTCTTACTTTGTTTATCAGGCGACAGTGCGGAACTGTATCGAAAGCCTTCCGGAAGTCAAGGAAAATGGCATCTACTTGGGATCCTGTATCTAATATTTTCTGGCTCTCATGAACAAATAAAGCGAGTTGGGTCTCTCACGATCGCTGTTTCCGGAATCCATGTTGATTCCTACAGAAATGACATGATACGCGAGCAAAAAACATGGTCTGAATTTCTACAACAGATCGATGTCAGAGATATAGGCCTATAATTTTGCGCATCTGCTCGACGACCCTTCTGAAAACTGGAACTACCTGTGCTCTTTTACAATCATTTGGAACCTTCCGTTCCTCTAGAGACTTGCGGTACGCGGCTGTTAGAAGGGGGGCACGTTCTTTGGCGCACTCTGTGTAGAATCGAATTGGTATCCCGTCAGGTCCAGTGGACTTTCCTCTGTTGAGTGACTCCAGTTGCTTTTCTATTCCTTGGACACTTATTTCGATGTCAGCCATTTTTTCGTTCCGTCGAGGATTTAGAGAAGGAACTGCAGTGCGGTCTCCTTCTGTGAAACAGCTTTGGAAAAAGGTGTTTAGTATTTCAGCTTTACGCGTGTCATCCTCTGTTTCAATGCCAGTATCAGCCCAGAGTGTCTGTATATGCTGTTTCGAGCCACTTACTGATTTAACGTAAGACCAGAACTTCCTAGGATTTTCTGTCAAGTCGGTACATAGAATTTTACTTTCGAATTCACTGAACGCTTCACGAATAGGCCTCCTTACGCTAACTTTGACATCGTTTAGCTTCTGTTTGTCTCAGAGGTTTTGGCTGCATTTAAATTTGCAGTGAAGCTCTCTTTGATTTCGCAGTAGTTTCCTAACTTTGTTGTCGAACCACGGTGGGTTTTTCCCGTCCCTTTTAGTTTTACTCGGCACATACCTGCCTAAAACGCATTTTACGATTGCTTTGAAGTTTTTCCATAAACACTCAACATTGTCAGTGTCGGAACAGAAATTTTCGTTTTGATCTGTTAGGTAGTCTGAAATCTGCCTCCTATTACTCTTGCTAAACAGATAAACCATCCTCCCTTTTTTAATATTCCTATTTACTTCCATGTTCAGGGATGCTGATTCCCTGCTTTGCACTTACAGAGTCGAAAATTTCTGGTCTGTTTGTTATCATTAGCTCCAAGAACTACCCACTTCTATTTCACTACAGGATAAACTACTACAAACAGCGACAAACACGCCACCACCGGTTGCATGCAATCTATACTTTCTAAACACCGTCTGTGCCACTGTAAAAATTTCGGAAGAATTTATCTCTGGCTTCAGCCAGCTTTACGTACCTATAACGATTTCAGCTTCGGTGCTTTCTATCAGCGCTTGAAGTTCCGGTACTTTACCAACGCAGCTTCGACAGATTACAATTACAATACCGATTGCTGTTTGGTCCCCACATGTCCTGACTTTGCCCCACACTCTCTGAGGCTGTTGCCCTTTCTGTACTTGCCAGAGGCCATCTAACCTAAAAATCGTCCAGTCCACGCCACACAACCCCTGCTACCCGTGTACCCGCCTGCTGCGTGTAGTGGACTCCTGACCTATCCAGCGGAACCTGAAACCCCACCACCCTATGGCGCAAGTCGAGGTATCTGCAGCCCACACGGTCGCAGAACCGTCTCAGCCTCTGATTCAGACCCTCTTCTCGGCTCTGTACCAAAGGTCCGCAGTCATTCCTTTCGACGATGGTGCAGATGGTGAGCTCTGCTTTCATCCCGCTAGCGAGACTGGCAGTCTTCACCACATCAGACAGCCGCCGGAAGCCAGAGAGGATTTCCTCCGATCCATAGCAACACACATCATTGGTGCTGACATGAGCGACCACCTGCAGATGGGTGCACCCTGTACCCTTCATGGCATCCGGAAGGACCCTTTTTACATCTGGAATGACTCCCCCCCCCCGGTATGCACACGGAGTGCACATTGGTTTTCTTCCCCTCTCTTGGTGCCATATCCCTAAG
This sequence comes from Schistocerca gregaria, assembly GCF_023897955.1. NCBI lineage: Eukaryota > Metazoa > Arthropoda > Insecta > Orthoptera > Acrididae > Schistocerca > Schistocerca gregaria. The sequence continues at coordinate 817,171,207 of NC_064921.1, forward strand.
GGCCCCATTACGGGCCTAACGTTGGAGCTCCCAACTACCAGTAAGCCCACCCTCTGTGACCGCCCGGATCTTGCAGACTGAGGGGCAACCTCTGGAACAGGACAAGCCGCCACGTCCGGCCGAAGATCAGTATCAGCTGGAGACACAGCCTGAAACCGGTTCATCAGGCAAACTGGAAAGGCTTTCTGTTCAGCCCTCTGGCATGTCTTTAACCCCATGACACACCTCGAGACGACCTCCCACTCTACCGTGGGTGAGAGGTCAGCCTCAATGTGGACTGTATCGTGGGCAGCCACAGTCGTAGTCCGATCGGGGGATGCGTGGGACGAGCTGGCCGTCCCTGACAAACCCCCATCCGAACCCCCACAGTGATGCCCATTCACAACAGCCTCAAGCTGTGTGACCGAAGGCAAGACTCCCTGAAACTGAGAGCGAAGGGATGCCAACTCAGCCCACATCCGAACACAGCAGTCGCAGTCCCTATCCATGATAAATACTGTTGTGCAAAGAATGTCTGAACTAATCTACAGAGGGCACAAACAATTCGATACAAAATTTAAACGGTTATTAAAATACAAGATTGCCTAGTAAATGCAGTAACGCTGCTACTTGCGCATTGCTGACACACTGTTCGGCGGCAGAAAGCTAACTGTACTGTCAGTAACGTACAAAGACTAATTGAAAGAAATAAACAAATAACAGACGACTACGCGACTTTACACATCACAGATATTAAAATGCAAATCTGCACCTGCTAAATACGAAACTACATAATGATTTGACGGATTTAACTAAACAAGTGCTCTAAGAACACTCAGCCTCGTGATGGCTGGGTATTGTGTGCTGTCCTTAGGTTAGTTAGGTTTAAGTAGTTCCAAGTTCTAGGGGACTGATGACCATAGACGTTTAAGTCCCATAGTGCTCAGAGCCATTTGAACCATCTAAGAACACTCAAACAAATTTTCAACTGGACTACTACAGTTATATGAACGCTAAATAAGCCAGTTGCTGCTACTTGCGTACTGCTGACACACTGCTCGGCGGCAGAAGGCTAACTGTACTGCACTTTATGCTAAGCAACAGTCGTGTACAAGAGCTGTATCCTGATTACACAATCTTAAGTACTAACAAAGAACAGTGTGAACAGCCTTACCATAAATCAGATAAAGGCAATAGTTTTGACTGTTTCAGGGATAGAGTTTATTAAGCACAGGGAACATTATTTTCAAACTGATCAGATTTTGGTGTATTACGAGGGCCAATTTCAAATCAATAGTGTTCCATTAGATTCAGTTTTTGTGATATGAAAATTCATGCAGTTTTGGTTTGGTTTAAGAATATTGACAATTTACATTCTCGCAGTCAGAGAAGTTCAGTACAGGGCAAAGCGCATAGACGACAGATAAAATACACATTCGCATGCCATTCCCATTCTAACAGATACATTTCTGGCTACTGTAAATTACGATACTTCATACGAACATGTTTCAGCATCCAAGATTTTATTTACCGATGAGGCAGGGTTCACAAGAGGTGGTGTTGTGAATTTCCACAAGCAGCATGTATGGGCAGATGTAAATCCCCAAACAATTCTAGAAAGAGGGCATCGATGCAGATTTTCAATCAACGTTGGGCAGGTGAAGTTGCCGATAGATTAATTGGGCCACACGTGCTACCACAAAAGTTAATTGGGGCGCATTATACGGACTTTCTCATTAATGTATTGCTGGAGGCTGTGCCGTTGTAGCAACGAATACAAATGTGGTTCATGCATGATGACGCACCAGCAGACTTTCGTCACAATGTGCTCGAACATCTGACGCAGATATTTCAGGACCGCTGGATTGGTCGTGGGCGGGGGAGGTGTGTGGGAGGGTGTGGAGCACACCTTGGACCGCTCTTTCCCCAGACTTCTTACCTCATTCCTATAGATTTTTCGTCATGGGGACACTTGAAGGAATTAGTCTACGCCACGCCGATCAGCGATGTACGGACAATACACTGTGACGTCTGCAATGCATGCCAGCAGGTACAACACAACTGGGTGTACTTCAAACGGTGCGTCATTCCTTTCACCGGATGGCAGAGAGTGCACTGTCATGAATGGACGCCACGATTAACACCTACTGTGGACACGTGTTTACAGCATAAGGAATGCGTCTGCAGACCCACATTTTATTGGATGTGTATTTCTTGTTTCGATGAGTTCTTCCACCTCTCATTCGACACTTTTTTAACACCCTATATATACACTGAAGAGCCAAAGAAACTGGTACACCTGCTTAATACCGTCTAGGGTCCCTACGAGCACGCAGAGGTGCCACAACACGACGTGGCAAGGACTCGACTAATGTCTGAAGTAGTGCTGGACGGAACTTGTAACACCATAGCTTACACACTACATACGCTTTGTTGACTCATTTAGCTTTCTGTTTTGGTCAACGTCCGATCGTTGAACTTCTGTAATTAGTGTATGATTAATTCGATACTCTAATGAAGTGTAATCTCTGTAATATGCACAATATGAGCAAATGATATGTTTTGTCTTTCTCATATAATCTCATCGGTTATCTTTCAGGTTGAATAATATTGTTTAAATAATTTTTTATAGAAATGTCAATATGTGCAAAGGTTCTGTTTTATTTACTATGTTTGGTTGCTGTTATGTAAACTGCTGACTTTGAGTTAGCGTTCTTAGTTATTTTGTATGTAAAAGGTGCTGTGGTTCCCCTCAGGAACGGAAGCATGTAGCGCGCGCAAAATGAGGTGGGCATGGATAGAAAGGTGGAACTAAAAGTAAGTCGGGGACGAGCTACCAAACTATCAACTGCGCATGTGAAAGTTGTGTATTGTGCTGGTTTCGAGAGAGGCTTTTCCTGACGCTTTCTAATGCCTCTGGCGCTTCAGTCCGGAACCGCGCTGCTGCTACGGTCACAGGTTCGAATCCTGCCTCGGGCATGGATGTGTACTGTCCTTAGGTTAGTTAGGTTTGAGTAGTTCTAAGTGCTAGGGGACTGATGACTTCAGATGTTAAGTAGCATAGTGGTCAGAGCCATTGGAACCATTTTTCTAATGCCTCGGATGGATGGATAAAGAGCTGGAACTATTCTGCACCACCAAGAAATGACAGAGCCCTGCAATTCTACCAGCAAATCCACCTAACAACATGCACTCACCACCACATTGCGCAATCACTGTAGTGGAACAGAAGAACTACAGTAATGTACAGTGAAGGATCAGCTCATTGGATGTGTTAGTGTGCTCAAATATAAGGTAACTTATAACTGAATTTATGTACCTACCTTGGTTTTTACCTTATCACAACACCTCTCAGGTTCCTCTCCGATAAGATGATTACCAAGTGCCCTTGTTGTGGAAAAAAATGAAAGCCTCAAAAAATGGTTCAAATGGCTCTGAGCACTATGGGACTTAACATCGGAGGTCATCCGTCCCCTAGAACTTAGAACTACGTAAACCTAAATAACCTAAGGACATCACACGCATACACGCCCGAGGCAGGATTCGAGCCTGCGACCGTAGCAGTCGCGCGGTGAAAGCCTCAAAGCTAGACAGTTAATTAAATAATATTGTTTGATCTTTGGTAAGAAGGGAGTATTCAGACTTATCGTGGATTTGGTAAAATTGTGAGAGGTAGTAAAAGTAGCTTTGTGAAAACCTCCCAGCGATTAAAGCAGTCCAATTTAAAGTTTTTTGGACTTTCAATGTTACTTATTTAATCACTGACTTGAAATTAGAAGACTGTAGTAATAAAGACAATTTCCAGTTACTTTTAAAAACTAAAAGTTCTTAAAACTGAGGCTTATTAAGTTTTGCTTAGTTACTGATCATAGAGCTGCCTGTTGTAAATTTTAAAAAGTGAGTCAGTTTTTGTCAATATTGTGTCTCACTGCAGTAAAAATCGTGAACTGCATTTGTGGACAGTTATATACTCATGTTTGCTAAGTGCTTGTCTCTCTTGTGTATTGGAAGTGCATGTTAATAGTGCAACAGGATCCACAGTTCGTCTGTTGTGCTAATGCTAGGTAACAAGTAAAAGAAAGACCACTATCTATGAAAACAGCAACTTCTATTATTCGGGGGGAGGGACAAATATCATACTAACGAATACTTTTCCATGTCAGTTAGAAAAGTAACTGGTAAAAGAAAGATTAAACCTATACAAAATTTATAATTTTGCATAGAAATTTATTCACATCTCATGTCAGATAGAAAAACGTCTGAAAAGTGAGACTAAATCTATGCTTAATTGTATATTCCTTAAGTGCTCTTTAATAGTGATATTTTTGAAACCATTCAGTTTGACCAAGCCTTGAAGGCAATAGTGTATGTCATTTTCTGTTGTCCTTATGCAAATAGCCTTGTTCTACTATGACTGTTAGCACTTTCTTTAACGTCAACATCAGCTAGTGACAGAGTTCATTGCACTCTCATGTGATAAAGTATAGACTGTGTATGTCCATTATAGTTACTCATATCTATTTTCTTGAACAACAATGTTAATCATTCTTATGAATAATTACGCTGGCGACCGTTTCCTTTATCCTTTGCACAGTGTGGATAGGTAAATTTGGTTTGTTACTGTTTAAATATTTACGTAATTCTGACTTTCACTTCCGATAAGCCACCTCCGTTAGTTATATCGCGGTCAAACAACAAAATTCATTTTAGAGGGTAACACTGCTCTGTTGCTTTATACTATAATTGTTTTAACAACATTTCACGACCTGCCTCCAACTTTAAGGTTACGGTATAGCAGTAGCGGACGGTAGTGTTATAAACTGACACCAAGAATCCTACAGGGCGGGTCATAAATCGGTAATAGTACAGGCGAGTGGAGATCCTTTCCGAACAGCACATTTCAAGGCATGACAGATATTCTCGCTAATGTTCATGTATGGTGAGTTTGATGGTCAGCGGAAGTGTTTAAACTCAGTAGAGTGTTCCTAGAGCCACTCTGTAGCAATTCTGGACGTGTGGGTTGTCGCATTGTCCTGCTGAGATTGCGCAAGTGCGTCGGAATGCACAATGGACTTAAATGCGTGTAGGTAATCGCACAGGATGCTTACGTACGTGTCACCTGTCACAGTCGTATCTAGACGTATCAGAGGCCCCATTTCACTCCAACTGCACACGCCCCACACCATTACAGAGCCTTCACCAGCTTGAACAGACTCCTGCTTATATTCATGAAGTTGTCCCCATACCTGTACACGGTGATCCGCTCGAAAAAATTTGAAACGAGACTCGTCCGACCAGGCAATATGTTTCCGACCATCAATAGTCCAATGTCGGTGATGACGGGCTCATATCAATGATGTTTTGTTGAATGGTTCGCCCGCTGACTCTTGTTGGTGGCCCAGCATTTAAATCTGCAGCAATTTGCGGAAGGGTTGCACTCCTGTCACGTTGAACGACTCTCTCCAGCCGTCGTTGGTACTTCTTGCAGGATCTCTTCCCGGTCGCAGCGATGTCGGAGATTTGATGTTTTACCGGACTCCTTATATTCACGATGCACTCGTCATATGATCGTACGGGAAAATCCCCACTTCATCGCTACCTCGGAGATGCTGAGTCCCATCGTTCGTGCGCCGACTCTTTGACCACGTTCAGTCTCACTTAAATGTTGATAACCTGCCATTGTAGCAGCAGTAATGGATCTAACAGCTGCGGCAGACACTTGTTGTGTTATATACTCGTTGCCGACCGCAACGCCGTATTCTGACTGATTACATATCTCTGAATTTGAATACGCATGTCTATACAAACTTTTTTGGCGATTCAGTGTATATATGCCCTGCCCTGTGAGCTTGCAAGCTGCCAGTTGTGAGCTTTGGCGTCTTTGCCGATACTGGGTCTGACAATAACGATGATGCCCCGGTGCATTTCGACGTACCTTTTTGTTCACTTTGTCACCTAAGCTTGAAAATTTGTGAACGAAAGTAAGTATGGAAATGGTTGTCCCCACTTATGCATTTCGGGGCGATTACACTGCGTCTTACCTCGATTTTAATGTGTGTGGGATGCGCACCCACTAGAAAACACAGCGACAACTTGACGGCGTCACGCATAGTGGTCCCACATTTCCAACGTCTAAAACGTGCTTTTTTTCCTTTTTTTTTTAACCTGGTCGGCCTATTCAGAATTTCACTAGAGAGAAGGAAGACGAAAAGGCTATTTCCTCTTGCTCCACAGGATATTAACCAGTCTCAGGCCTCGACTGGCCGATGGCAACTTCAGCGCGCTATTTTTTTGGGTACGGTAGAGGAGGTGGAGAGCGAAACGGCAATTTCCTCCCGTGCGCCAGGATGGCAGCCAGTCACGGACGTTGATTGGCCGATAACAGTTTTAGTGGTCTCCCTAGTTCCACGGCAACATTGGCAGTGGGAAGAAAGAGTTTTTGTACCGACTGTTTTGTGAGCTCTTCAGACAAAGCTCTTCTGCCTGCTCGGCACTCGTCCGCTGACGCTGGCCGAGATACTACTGTGGCACGCGAGACGAGGACACTGTTTCTGGACGTTCCTTCTGTTAAGATGCTGGAGGCTGATTTGAAGCAAAAGTGCTTGGAATGTAGTTCCGATCAGTCGCCATGTGATATTAGAATCCTGGGGATCCTACCACCCTATCTTTATGATGTTAAAAGTCGCTATATAAATGTCCCGTTTCCTCTGGAACTGTTGAGTGTATAAATATGGCAACCTCTTAAAAATGACAATTAGGATGAAAGTTTCCAGAATGAGATTTTCACTCTGCAGCTGAGTGTGCGATGATATTAAACTTCCTGGCAGATTAAAACTGTGGCCAGACCGAGACTCGAACTCGGGATCTTTGCGTGGGTACCTCAGTTGGTAGAGCACTTGCCCGTGAAAGGCAAAGGTCCCGAGATCGAGTCTCGGTCTGGCCACAGTTTTAATCTGCTAGGAAGTTTCATATCAGCGTACACTGCGCTGCAGAGTGAAAACCACATTCTGGAAACATCCCCCAGGCTGTCGCTAAGCCATGTCTCCGCAATATCCTTACTTTCAGGAGTGCTACTTCTGCAAGGTACGCAGGAGAGCTTCTTTAAAGTTTGGAAGGTAGGAGACGAGGTTCGGAAGGGGGCGTGAGTCGTGCATGGGTAGCTCGCTTGGTAGAGCACTTGTGTGCTGAAGGCAAAGGTCCCGAGTTCGAGTCTCGGTCTGGTACACAGTTTTAATCTGCCAGGAAGTTTCAGGATGAAAGTTACTATTTTTTCCTAAACATATAATTATTTAACGTAAATTTCCACGATTTTAATTTTTTTAATTTTAACTATTTGAGTACTATGGCATCATGGTACTATCAACGTTATGTATTAAATAACTCATAGGTGTAGATTTACAAATTTCTGAGAAAAAGGGACATTCAAAATTTAATACATAGCCAACTGACACATACAAAATAGTTTAGAATCTTCGTGGTTGGTATCCATTATCTCCTTCTTAATCTTCCTCTCTCAGTCGGCCCTCCTTTCCTTGGATCTGGCTTCTTTGGATACATTATTTGCTGCAATATCTGCTTTCTTGATTCGTAGTTGGCCAAAGTCCATCTTACTTTTAGTGATGTTTTACCTTTGTGAATTACAATGTAAGCGTATTGTCATATCGCTAGCTTAGTTGTAGCGTATCTTTGCTGGCAGCCACGTCTGTCGAGTCGAGTACAGGACACGGAACTGTTATTTGGTGTAGTGTGTAGCCCTGCATTTGAGAGGCATTGTTAGTATGGAGGTTGTAGTGTTGCTACAAGTGCTATTACAATAAAGTGATGAAATATGTAAGTGATTCATGGAAAGTGCGTCAAGATGTAATTAAAAATGAGCAGTGCCGCCGATCACGTATTTGTGTATCCTCTCGTAGCATGTCGTACAGCCTCAATCATCCGCGCCTCGTTCGGTCCCCCAGAATGAACTGATGTGAATCAGCAGAAATTAGTTACCATAAAAGAGTGCAGTCAAGTGCCAGGGTCTTGTAGCGAGCGTGAGAACGTGCGTTCGATCATCGCGTTTCCGTATTATCAACAATCGGCCGCGCCACGTCGGTTACGCGTACGCTCGTGTGAGTGATATTGCGACAGATAATCATCAAGATTGTTAATTGGAATAAAAATTTACGACTTAGAATGAAAACAGTGCAACCTGCGTTTTTCTTTTATCGTCTCGGAATATAGTTGTTCATACCAAAAGTAAGACAGTGTTGTGTCTTAACGCTGAGTGGCTCTCCTAAACCCGCTTGCATATTTCGATAGATAATTCCAGGCAAGCCAGCAGCAGTGAGGAGCAGAACGGTACGACCGCCGCGGGATTATCAGGTACGTGTTGTGGACAGGGCGCACGGTCAAGAAACGGACTGAAACGACAACCAGTTAAAAAAAAAGGTACCACCCCACACAATTGTACTTACGGGCGTGTTACAAGATGTTCCAAAACCCATAATCTCCTAGAATAGACATCATTAACGGTAAGAGCAGCATCAAAAACACCAAGTTCAAAGACTGACCTTCCAGCAAAAGCATTATTTTGTTTTCTTGTCTATACAACACTGTTAAATGATTCATTGACGTTTTGTGTTTTACCTTTCAGACATTTCTTAAACAACCCTGGATGAGCAAAATCCTGAAACCAGGTATCACGGCAAGCACAACAGCATTTGGTATAGTAATTTTGCGTGACAAAGTATCTAATTTATCTTCCTCTTTTGCTTTCGCGTATTTGTATCACTCAGTGGAACACTGGTTGTGGGTTGGTTCAGCATCTGTAGAGAGCTTGTGGAAGTAATTTGCCCAAAGAGCTCTCTTCACACCATCTAAATTACCCCTGTTACTTCTAGTAGCCATTCCATGATACTGTAAAATCAAATCAGTTTGTTTATCAGTAAGTCGTCGTCTTGTACTTTGACCATATGATAATTTAGTACTTCGCAATTGCTGTTTCAGTCCACGCAGTCATGTGCCCATTCTCTTCTGCACATGATTAATGCATTCTAGTTTTGTAATTGACAAGTCACCGTACTGTTTACTCTCCAACAAAGATGCAAAACAAAATTCTCAGAAATGACAGTTAATGATTACTTTCAAATATTTATTGAAAATGGCATATATTCGAGTATTTCAATAAAACAACCACCAAACTAAGCCTAAATAATTTTATAATCTCCTTAAAAGCGAAAATATGAAATTTTGTAATTTAGGGCGGTACGACTAACCCTAAGTGCGGCTTCGCACTGGAGGCTCAACTGAAGCAAAACTGATTAGGATGTAGTTGAGATCAGGTGCCATTTGATATTAGGATCCTCTCCGTGATATTGAACTAACTCACTAGCGCGTTAACTGTTCTGCCATCTGTGTGGCATTCCGTTACTGGATGTCATCTCACTGAATCTTGGGCCCAAGCCTCCACATTGCTCGGTGCAATGGCAGTTACTAACTCCTTTGCATGTTAGCACCTCTTCCAACAGAACTATGCATGCAATTATTTCTGTAATATCGGTTGATGTAGATTGTAGAGTGACCCCAGGAGGCAATATTTGTAATTTCGTTTCCCCACTAACTTGCGACCCAGTCAAGGGTATTTAAAGCGAAATTCATGCCATCTGATATCTGCCCATCCACACTGCTGTCATTCCAATGTCATTTTTTCCTGTGTGTACTTTTATACATGCATGTTTATTAGAATCAATAAAACAAATATATGGCAATGATTGGACTTTTATATTAATTCTATAGCTGGTGAATCCATACCATTATTATTGCAAACCCAATAAAAACTGTTCATTTACGAGGGACACTTGTCTTGTTAATTCATTGCGCTAAATGTTCATTTACGTATCTGAACAGACGAGGAGCGACATGACTGCCGGAAGATCCATCTGGCATCGGACCTTATATCGGCAGAGAAGCCAAAGCCCACAACCTGTAGAATGAAAACATCCTCAACCGGAAAGCATTATTTCCTGAGGAACTAAAATGAATTCAGCCAGGCAAGAAATACCCAGGCCAGAGATATTATTACTTTATTAAAATGAAATGGCTCATATATTGCCAAAGGAAGGAAGAGAAGCGCGCGTCCGCTACGATCGCAGGTTCGAATCCTGCCCCGGGCATGGCTGTGTGTGATGTCGTTAGGTTAGTTAGGTTTAAATAGTTCTGAGTCTAAGGGACTGATGACCTCAGATGTTAAGTTCCGTAGTGTTCAGAGCCAATTGAACCATTTGATTTGAAGAGAAGCACGTAATTCTTCATAGAAGGGGCGGAATAAAATTATTATGTAGGTGGCAGATCGCAGTTTTAGGGTGATGCAAAAATTCGTAGAGCTTTTGTTTCGCATGTTGATATATCGGTTGCTATGGGTTTATTTATCGATTGTCGTTTTCAATTGTAATTTACTGTTGCTATTTGAGTTTACATATTGTCATTTTATCATTTGGAGATAGTGACTGGAGCCGTGGACGTTAGAAAATGGAGCGCCAAGTGGAGAAATCGGAACATTTCCGACATATTTTTCTGTTTGTGTCCCGTACAGGGATGTTAAGCAACGGAGGCAGCCAGAAACAATTGAGCCGTATATGGAGATGATAACATTTGACAGACCACGACAAGAAAATGGTTTTCTCGTTTTAAGGAGGATCGTTTTGACATTAGTGGCTCTCCTTGTTCTGGAAGACCAACGGGTTTTGATGAAGATCTTTTAAACGCATTAATCCACACTGATCCACGTCAGTGTTCTCGAGAACTGACAAATGTGATGAACGTTGATCATTCCATCATAGCGCGACATTTGGACTTAATGGGGAAGGTTCAAAAACGTGTGTATGGATACGGCATGCTCTAAACCAAAATCACAAAAATCAATGGGTGGCCATATGTGCATGCTCGTCATCAATTGACTCGTGAATAACACCGACAATTTCTATCCTATATCATTACTGTTGACGAGAAATGGTGTCTTTGTGCTAACATAAGGAAAGGAAAGAAATGGCTTACCGCTAACAAATCAGCAACTCCCCTTAGAAATACGTGCGCGCATCCACAAAACATAAAGTTATGCAACTGATTGGAAGGGCAGTTGAATGGAATGGATAGTGTCTTGAAAGGAGGATATAGGATGAACATCAACAAAAGCAAAACGAGGATAATGGAATGTAGTCGAATTAAGTCGTGCGATGCTGAGAGAATTAGATTAGGAAATGAGACACTTAAAGTAGTAAAGGAGTTTTGCTATTTGGGGAGCAAAATAACTGATGATGGTCGAAGTAGAGAGGATATAAAATGTAGACTTGCAATGGTAAGGAAAGCGTTTCTGAAGAAGAGAAATTTGTTAACATCAATATAGATTTAAGTGTCAGGAAGTCATTTCTGAAAGTATTTGTATAGAGTGTAGCCATGCATGGAAGTGAAACGTGGACGATAAATAGTTTGGACAAGGAGAGAATAGAAGCTTTCGAAATGTGGTACTAAGAAGAATGATGAAGATTAGATGGGTAGATCACATAACTAATGAGGAGGTATTGAACAGAATTGGGGAGAAGAGAAGTTGGTGGCAGAACTTGACTAGAAGAAGGGATCGGTTGGTAGAACATGTCCTGAGGCATCACGGGATCACCAGTTTAGCACTGGAGGGCAGCGTGGAGGGTAAAAATCGTAGAGGGAGACCAAGAGATGAATACACTAAGCAGATTCAAAAGGATGAAGGCTGCAGTAGGTACTGGGAGATGAAGAAGCTTGCACAGGATAGAGTAGCACGGAGAGCTGCATCAAACCAGTCTCAGGACTGAAGACCGCAACAAAATGCATCTGATGGAACAGCGACGGTGTGGTGTACCACGAACTTTTTCCGACAAGCGTAACCATGACTGCTGACGTTTATTGTCAAAAATTAATACGTTTCGCAAACGCAATCGAAGAACAAAGACCAGGGAGACTGCATAAAGTGATGGTACGCCAGGTATTCTGATAGACTTTTTCTAAAATGTATTCTCTATAATTGCAGCCTATTATCTGAAAAGTTAAAGCAGGGTACACAAATCACATTTTCTTGGATTGCAATAATTATGTATCAGTTATTAATTTCTGATACTTTTATTATATACAGGGTGATTTTTTTTCCACCGTGAACAAACTCTAGGTATTGATCGATGAGAGGATGCGGAACAAAAACAGTCTAACGAACCTATGTCCGGAAATGCATGGTATCCATGCTAGCGACCATTTATTTACTCATACTTTGTTACAGAGACTGCGGCCTAATACGCGCTGTACCATGCAACCACAGTTACAGTACGTGTTGAAAATGATTTCCATGTGCCTCAACGCATGCGTGTACGCACCGTAGCATGTTATGTCTCACTCGTTCACATCGGCCAGGCTGCATCCGAACTGTGTCAAGCCAGCATGAAGCACTTCTCCAGGGTTTCCATATTTGGAATGGACTCAGCATATACGATACTTCTGAGATGGCCCCATAACCAAGAATCGCAACGGTTGAGCTCCGGTTGAGCAGGCCATGCAGTTTGGACGCCGTCGTCCGGTCCATCGACCAGCGAAGACGCGACTGAGATGCGTCCGGACGATAACGGTGAAGTGGGCTGGAGCAACATCATGTAGCAGCCTCATAAGTCTTCGAATCATCAATGGCACTTCTTGCAGCAGGGGACGTTAAGTCAACCGCAAGACACACCGATACGTCGCGTCTGCTAGGTGACTTAGAAAGAAGACAAGTCCCAAAATACGGTCGTCGATTATACCTGCCCAAACATTCTGGCTGCGCCTATGCTGGTGATTCGCGGTCACCATACCATGGAGGTTCTGCAAACTATCCGGCAAATGACCGTTATGAAAGCTGAAGACACCATTCCGCGTAAAGACAGCCTCCTCTGTGAATAGGATGGATGAATCAGATCCCGTAATCGTGGGTGCCTGGTGAAGAAACCAGTGACAAAACTGCCTCCGATGTGGAAAGTCTGTCGCTAGGGTAGTAACAAGTGTCACTGGGAGTGTTCCACACTGTTGTCTGGCTCAGCCTGTACTGGCGGACTAACTGCCTAGCACTGACACAGCGGTCGCCTTCCACAGTATTAATCACGTTTTCCTCCAAGTTTGGCGTCCGAACATTTCGGGTACGTCCTTCATGGTTTCCTGTTCCCTGAACGACCCTAACTGAGACAAACTGCGAAACACTGTTGCAAACATTGAATGCTGTGGTTGTTGTGAGCGGGGATAGGTCTCCTGATACGACTTTGCTGCTCGCCGCCCATTTCCACTTGCCTTCCCGTAAATAAACACCATGTCGGCAGGCCTTCTATTCGAAAATGGAGCCATTATGTACAACGCTGTATCACATCCACTACAAGGTGAGACAGTAAGAGGAGTGAATCAGACACAACATTATCAATTACTATACCAGGAGAGGTCTCAAGAGCTACCGTGTGAAGAACAGTACCACCCTTTAGGAGGAAACCATCCGTAATGCAACTGTGAATACGTGGTACAGCGTGTATTAGGCCGCAGTCTCTGTAACAAAGTATGATTGAAAAAATGATCTCTAGCATGGAAAACATGCATTTCCAAACATAAGTACTTCATTAGACCTGTTTTGTTCCGTATCCTCTCATCTATCAAACCCTAGAGTTTGAACATGGTGGAAAAAAATCACCCTGTGTATATATTTAAAACTACAACTACTTTTACTACTAAAAACCTACATTAACTCTTAACCAGTTACCTAGCTACTAACGCACTACAAAGACTATATAATTTTTTCTCTGTTTGTTAATTTATTTTGGTGAATTTAACTTGTGAGTGGTTGTCTCCGCTACTGGATCCGCCCTCATACTACCCTGGTCACTAGCCACAGTCTGCTGGATTTCTTGGGCGTCGGGCAGCACGTCAGCAGCGTTTCCACCATAGCAAGCAATTTCGCCCATCATCGCAACTTTATAAAATCCACACTTCCATGGTCACTTGCATCAACGAAATGTAGATTCTTGGGACAGTATTTCACTCCGTATTTGCTGACCTCAATTGTCTTCTCTCCATCTGCAGATTATGTTATCTAGATTGGATGTTAGCGTGATGACTTACGGTTGTATGCCTCGTGAAGTCTTCCTTGACATACTCTTGACACACAACGCGCTCGCTTGTAGTGTTCGCCACTGGACTTAGCTGATCATCTACGCAACGCTTTCCCACCTATTAAGACGAACTGCGTTGTTCTTCGTTGTAATTACCCCCCAACCCACCCTCCACCCCTTCTCTCTCTTCCCCTCTCTTCCGTTAACCCAAACTGGTCGTATCGCAGACTGATAAGCAACAATAAAGACAATAATACTGTAAACCACTACCTCTGTGTGTAAAATAAATTTACTTAAGGTGCATGCAATGAGTCACAGCGTGCCATAGCCTTCTTCTACTATTTTTTTATGTGATCATTCGACTTTAAATCACCCCAGATGATCGTTCGTGCGTATGTTAGGTTTATGTGTTGTCTGCTAGCTTTTGTCTCTCAGTCCGTGTTTAATTTGTTTTCTGGCGTTTCGACAGCACGAGTGGCTCACCTTCTTCTCCTGGTTGATCCTGGGTTTGGAGATTATATGCGACTGTACTACCAACGACCGAGGACCTTCCGCTGTGGTTCTCCCCTTGTTACCAGCAACGGTTGTTTGGTGCAGCACGGATCACCGGGGTCCGCTTACCTCGTGGCATTCCTTTTTCTTCTTAAAACTGTTGTCATGCTTGTCATTGCCTACGGCTGCTCTGAAAAAAACGGGCGTTGTAGGTCTTCTCCACTTCGAGAATCTGCGATTTGGTGAATTTTGTTATATGGACAGCCTCACATAGCCCGTGGTCAGACCCGACTGATTTCTCTACCTGTCCAAACCTTCAATAGCCTTTATGTTCGATGATCCTGGTGTTGACAAATCTCCCGGTCATTCCAAGATACGCTATGTGATCAAAAGTATGTGGATACCTGGCTGAAAATGACCTACAAGTTCGTGGCGGCCTGTATCGGTAATGCTGGAATTCAATATGGTCTAGATCCACCCTTTGCCTTGACGACAGCTTCCGCTCTCGAAGGCATACGTGCAGTCAGGTGCTGGAAGGTTTCTTCGGGAATGGCAACACATTCTTCGCGAAGTACTGCACTCAGGAGAGGTATCGATGTCGGTCGGTGAGGCCTGGCACGAAGTCGGCGTTACAAAACATCTCAAAGGTGTTCTGAAGGATTCAGGCCAGGACTCTGTGCAGGCCAGTCTATTACAGGGATACTATTGTCGTGTAACCACTCCGCCACAGGCCGTACATTATGAACAGGTGCTCGATCGTGTTGAAAGATACAATCGCCATCCCCAAATTGCTCTTCAACAGTGGGAAGTAAGAAGGTACTTAAAACGTCAATGTAGGCCTTTGTTGTGTAGTGCCACGCAAAACAGCAAGGGGTGCAAGTCCCCTTCATGAAAAACACGACCACACCATAAAAACACAACCTCCGAAATTTACTGTTGGCACTACACACACTGGCAGATGACGTTAACCGGGCATTAACCATACCCACGCCCTACCACCGGATCGCCACATTGCGTACCGTGATTCGTCGCTCCATTCAATTTTTTTTCCACTGTTCAATCGTCCAATGTTTACGCTCCTTGCACCAAGGGAAGCATCGTTAGGCATTTACCGTCGTGATGTGTGGCTTATGAGCAGCCGCTCGACCATGAAATCCAAGTTTTCCCACCTCCCGCCTAACTGTCATAGTTCTTGCAGTGGATTCTGATTCTGTTTGGAATTCCAGTGTGATGGTCTGGATAGATGTCTGCCTATTACACATTACGGCCCTCTTCACCTGTCGGCGGTCTCTTGTCAGTCAACAGACGAGGTCGGCCTGTACGCTTTTGTGCTGTACGTGTGTCTTCACGTTTCCACTTCACCATCACACCGGAAACAGAGGACCTAGGGATGTTTAGGAGTGTGGAAACCTCGCGTACAGACTTATGACACAATTGACACCCAATCACCTGACCATGTTCCAAGTACGAGAGCTTTTCGGAGCGCACCATTCTGCTCTGTCACCATGTCTAATGACTCTGAAGTCGCTGATGTGGCGTACCTGGCAGTACATGGCAGTCCATTGCACCTAATATGAAAAACGTATGTTTGTGGGAGTGTCCGGATACGTTTGATCACATAATATAGATTTTTCCTCACGGCATACGATGTGTTCCTAAAATTATCATTGTGACACACTTTGGTCTTTTTCGTCCGTTTTGTATAACTTTTTATGCCTTGTTTGCGCAGTATATAGCCGATTCCGTCCCGTCAAGGTGCAGATGTGTACCTGACATTTCTTCTTCTGGTGTGTCACTTGGCTTGTTGTTGAGTTTTGTGACAATTCTTATGTATTTGTTGCAGTACCCAGTGCTCCTCAGATTGCATGTCCAAATCTACATCTCTAATGCTCGAGCCACCTTAAGGTGTGCAACAGAGGATAGTTTGCGTACCACAATCATTTCCTCCTTTCCGGTTCCAGTCGCGTTTGGTTCACGGGAAGAACGATTGCCGATAAGCCTTCGTGAGGGCTCGAGTCTCCGTTATATTATCTTTATGATCTTTCCGCCAGATATACCGTATGTAGGAGGAAGCAATATATTTGGTGACTATTCTGGGAACGTACGAACTAAGAACTTTAGCGCTAAACCGCACCACGATGCAGGAAGCCTCTCGTGCAGCACCTGCCACTTATAATGTTGCGTATCTCTTTCTATTAAAATGTTGTTAGATCTACAGAAAGTTAATATACTAAGTTGAATTAACTGTTCTAGTGTTATCAACGTTTTTATACCTTCCGATCGGCAAAAGTAATATAATAACAGATAAATGGTACTTATCTGACTATGGCTGTCTCGTTGTCTAGGGCATCAGTTCCTGTTTATGCTTTCCAGTTAATTGTTCCAACATCTTTTGTGTTTCGGTAAAGGTCGCTGGAATATTGTTGCTTTAGACATTGCTGCTTGCGTTGGTCGGGAACCAATGACTGTTAGCAGAATATGGAATCGGTGGGTTCAGGAGGGTAATACGGAACGCCTTGCTGAATCCCAACGGCCTCGTATGACGAGCTGTCGAGATGACAGCCATTTTATCCGCATGGCTGTAACGGATAGTGCAGCCACGTCTCGATCCCTGAGTCAACAGATGGGGACGTTCGCAAGAGAACAACCATCTGCACGAACACTTCGATGACGTTTGCACGAGCATGGACTATCAGCTCGGAGACCATGGCTGCGGTTACCCTTGACGCTGCATCACAGACAGGAGCCCCTGCGATGGTGCACTCAACGACGAACCTGGGTGCACGAATGGCAAAACGTCATTTTTTCGGATGAATATAGGTCCCGTTTCAGCATCATGACGGTCGCATCTGTGTTTGGCGACATCGCGGTGAACGCACATTGGAACCGTGTATTCGTCATCGCCATACTGGCGGATCACCCGGCTTGACGGTAAGGGGTTCCGTTGGTTACACGTCTCTGTCACTTCTTGTCCGCAATGATGGCACTTTGGACAGTGGAGGTTACATTTCATATGTGTTACGACCCGTGGCTCTACCCTTTATTCGATCCCTGCGAAACCCTACATTTCAGCAGGATAATGCACGACCACATGTTGCAGGTCCTGTACGGGCCTTTCTGGATACAGAAAATATTCGACTGCTGCCCTGGCCACCACATTCTCCAGATCTCTCACCAACTGAAAACGTCTGGTCAATGGTGGGCGAGCAACTGGCTCGTCACAATACGCCAGTCACTACTGTCGATGAACTGTGGTATCGTGTTGAAGCTGCATGCACAGCTGTATCTATTCCATCCAACCTCTATTTGACTCAATACCGAGGCGTATCAAGGCTGTTATTACGGCCAGAAGTGGTTGTTCTGGGTACTGATTTCTCAGGATCTATGCATCCAAATTGCATGAAAATGTAATGACATGTCAGTTCTAGTATAATATATTTGTCCAATGAATACCCGTTTATCATCTTCTGTTCTTCTTGGTGTAGCAATTTTAATGGCCAATAGTGTATTATGTCGCGTTTGGCGACTAAAATTTGTATAAGTATTACGTACATAGCTTGCAGATCCTCTTAGGTCAGGATGTAGTTCAAATGAATTTTATTATGACAACCTTCATTGAAATTACTTTTCAACTGTAATTTACGTAATAACTGTTCCTATAAAGATCTAATAATGAAGGGTTTGATAATATAAAAAGTATCAGGCTTCTGTCGTTGTATAATTGTCGAATGAACTATCGATAAAAATTAAAAACGAAAATAGAAATTTAACTTAAATGAAAATTAAACCGTAATAATATTAGTTTCACTGTAAACTGATTTTAGACTCATCTAAGTGAAGAGTTGTGACTACTAATATTCATGGTCACAAATCGATCTTGCTAAATGGATCGATATGAAAAATAAAATTATATTATCAGTAAAATAGTGTTTTGGTGATCAAATGTATGTAAAATCATCTTTGGATGTGGGCTATATAGTTTAAGTATAAAAATTAAGGCCGAAATTTGTACAGAATCAAACATTAAAATTGAAGTACGAAAATTCTGAGGAGTCAGGGTTCATTACCCAGTGCAGTTGGTTGATCATCTCCGTGACGCTTTCGTGCTTGCTAAATGAACCTGTTACGAAGCATTCTGCTCTTCTTCGGATCCTCTCTTCTGTGACTCACCGATTGGTCTTGCGCGCTGTGCGACCTTACTATTAGTCCCTCTTTCCTGGCTCAGATGATACTTTGAAAGATTGAGGAGGTGTGAATTCGTGTGTATTAACTTTCAATACACGCCTTGGCCCTGGTTCGCATAGTACATCTAAAAAGGGTAGCTGTTCATCCTTTTCTACCTCCATAATAAATTTATTGTTAGCATGGTGACTGTTCCAATGTCGTAAGGTGTTACGGAACTGTTCCTCACCATAGCTCCACACGATGAAGTTGTCTTCGACGTATCTTTATCACAGTTTAGGTTTACAAATACCTTTTAAAATGCACCATGAAGCATTTTAAGGCACTTACTGTTCCCAGTGATCCGTCACCGACAGTCTAATCGAACAGTTATGTAGCTCTCCCCTTGTTTTTGTCGTGAGTCGCAAGGCCTGCGGGTTAGACATCCCCGAAACGCCGCCAGCTGCACAGGACGGCCGAATATACACATTTATAAGGGGTCGTTTAGCTTTGAGTACAGAAACGCGTGGCTTATAAGGAGCTGCTCCATAAGTGTGCTCCATTCTTTTCAGCTCCCTACGTACAGTCATTGTGTCAGCTGGACCACTAGTAGCACTTTGGAACTCACGAGTGTTTCCTTCTGCTGATTTCATACGATTTTTTGTAATGACGTTCCGCAGTGCTCGGGGGTGTCCCTGTCCGTAAGCAAATGAAGAATGCCTGGTCTCGGTTTGGTTGTACTTGTTACTTCGCTTTTCCACTTTAAAATCACGTAGACAGCTGTCGACTTGAGCAGCTCTAGAAGGGTTGAAATATCCCCGATTGATTTGTTACTGAGGTGACGTCCAATGACTAGTAGTCCACCTTCGAAGTCCCTGAGCCCTCCTGACGGACCCATTCTGCTGTTGCTGCTTCTCTACTGACAACACTATACTTCGTGCATGTTGTAATACTAGCGGGTCTGCCTCTGGTGACCTCTGGCGGCCAATTCTTCATTGATCCGGTAGTGTGCAGTGGTTTGCTACTGACATACTTCTTTAGAAATATGTCCCTACTTTTTTTTTGTATATTTGGCAGTTGTAGAACTATTTGAGATAATATGTCTTCGTTCCGTGCGTTAATGTATTGTAAATGTCTTTATTTCTTTCGTCATAATGTGAAATCATCTTAAATAGGAAACTTCTTACATTACTTTTATCACTGCTTCAGTCGATACTTTGCAGTTAATGTAGTGCTTCAACGATGAAAATTAATATTATGACGATGTCAAATCTTATTTTCATGATTTAAAGAAGTATTCATGATATTAAAATGTAATTATAATTTTATTATTTTCATTTTTGAACTCAGTGTATCAAAGTCTTTCTACTGCACGGAATAAATAGCATTGTTTGTGCTACGAAACTACATGTGATTGTTAAGGGTTAAGCATGTAATAATTCGATGTAAGACATTTTGTTGAGTCTGGTTTTGTTCTCGTACTGGTCGGTAGAGAAGGAAAACTTCCTTAATCGATGTGAAGGTATAAAGGCTGTAAAAAGGAGAGAGAGAGGGAGAAGGTAAATACAATTTGTTCAAAACAAGTATCTCCCAAGTGTAACGTCTTGTCTTTTCCTGTAACTAAAATTGCAAGGTCTAGTCTGAGCCTGTCCTGAATAACAGAGAAGAACATTTATGTTATCATGTGTTTCCTTCGTTTGATCACGGTTGTGATTCGCATGTTTCTTTTTGTTACGCTACGTGTTATGAATATTTTCATTATACGCGCAAAAGTGCACACAGCTTCAATCGAAAATGCGTCTTCCGGAAACGATAACTTTTGATCAGTGCAGTTACGCAAATACTGTCTAAATCGCAACCGTGATCGCAAAAGTGTTTTCTGGACCAAATAATTCTTATAAAATGTGTATTCTCCAAAGCGAACAGCATTGCACTATCGCTGACTCGCAACAATCGAAAGAGTAAAAGCGTTGTTTAAAAAAAATTGCCACCTTTTAATAATTATTATTATCCCGTTAAATAAATAAATAGCAATTCAGTGGCTATTCAGTCAATAAACAGAGGGGGCAATTCAGTTAAGCAAATTATTACTTTCCATTCTCCTTCTCTACACAATCTCCCTTTTGCTTTTGCCTATACTCAGTTATATTCTGAGCAAACGACAGCATTCAGAATTACTTACAATCCAT
The DNA here is from genome assembly GCF_023897955.1 of Schistocerca gregaria. Classification (NCBI taxonomy): domain Eukaryota; kingdom Metazoa; phylum Arthropoda; class Insecta; order Orthoptera; family Acrididae; genus Schistocerca; species Schistocerca gregaria. The sequence continues at coordinate 817,192,148 of NC_064921.1, forward strand.
AGCTGATAGAGAGCATCATGACTGATACAGGGATTAGTGATCACAAGGTCATTGTAGCTAGGCTCAATACCATTTCTTCCAAACCCATCAGAAACAAACGCAAAATAATTTTATTTAAAAAAGCGGATAAAGTGCCACTAGAAGCCTTCCTAAAAGACAATTTCCATTCCTTCCGAACTGACTATGCGAATGTAGACGAGATGTGGCTCAAATTCAAAGATATAGTAGCAGCAGCAATTGAGAGATTCATACCTCATAAAATGGTAAGAGATGGAACGGATCCCCCGTGGTACACAAAAAAGGTCCGAACGCTGTTGCAGAGGCAACGGAAAAAGCATGCGAAGTTCAGAAGAACGCGAAATCCTGAAGATGGGCTAAAATTTACAGACGCGCGAAATTTGGCACGTACTTTGATGCGAGATGCCTTTAATAGGTTCCACAACGAAACATTGTCTCGAAATTTGGTAGAAAATCCGAAGAAATTCTGGTCGTATGTAAAATACACAAGCGGCAAGACGCAGTCAATACCTTCGCTGCGCAGTGCCGATGGTACTGTTATCGACGACTGTGCCACTAAAGCGGAGTTATTGAACGCAGTTTTCCGAAATTCCTTCACCAGGGAAGACGAATGGAATATTCCAGAATTTGAAACACGAACATCTGCTAGCATGAGTTTCTTAGAAGTAGATACCTTAGGGGTTGCGAAGCAACTCAAATCGCTTAATACGGGCAAGTCTTCAGGTCCAGATTGTATACCGATTAGGTTCCTTTCAGATTACGCTGATACTATAGCTCCCTACTTAGCACTCATATACAACCGCTCGCTCACCGATAGATCTGTACCTACAGATTGGAAAATTGCGCAGGTCGCACCAGTGTTTAAGAAGGGTAGTAGGAGTAATCCATTTAACTACAGACCTATATCATTGACGTCGGTTTGCAGTAGGGTTTTGGAGCATATACTGTATTCAAACATTATGAACCACCTCGAAGGGAACGATCTATTGACACGTAATCAGCATGGCTTCAGAAAACATCGCTCTTGTGCAACGCAGCTAGCTCTTTATTCGCACGAAGTAATGGCCGCTATCGACAGGGGATCTCAAGTTGATTCCGTATTTCTAGATTTCCGGAAAGCTTTTGACACCGTTCCTCACAAGCGACTTCTAATCAAGCTGCGGAGCTATGGGGTATCGTCTCAGTTGTGCGACTGGATTCGTGATTTCCTGTCAGGAAGGTCGCAGTTCGTAGTAATAGACGGCAAATCATCGAGTAAAACTGAAGTGATATCAGGTGTTCCCCAGGGAAGCGTCCTGGGACCTCTACTGTTCCTGATCTATATAAATGACCTGGCTGACAATCTGAGCAGTTCTCTTAGACTGTTCGCAGATGATGCTGTAATTTACCGTCTAGTAAGGTCATCCGAAGACCAGTATCAGCTGCAAAGCGATTTAGAAAAGATTGCTGTATGGTGTGTCAGGTGGCAGTTGACGCTAAATAACGAAAAGTGTGAGATGATCCACATGAGTTCCAAAAGAAATCCGTTGGAATTCGATTACTCGATAAATAGTACAATTCTCAAGGCTGTCAATTCAACTAAGTACCTGGGTGTTAAAATTACTAACAACTTCAGTTGGAAGAACCACATAGATAATATTGTCGGGAAGGCGAGCCAAAGGTTGCGTTTCATTGGCAGGACACTTAGAAGATGCAACAAGTCCACTAAAGAGACAGCTTACACTACACTCGTTCGTCCTCTGTTAGAATACTGCTGCGCGGTGTGGGATCCTTACCAGGTGGGATTGACGCAGGACATCGATAGGGTGCAAAAAAGGGCAGCTCGTTTTGTATTATCACGTTATAGGGGAGAGAGTGTGGCAGATATGATACACGAGTTGGGATGGAAGTCATTACAGCATAGACGTTTTTCGTCGCGGCGAGACCTTTTTACGAAATTTCAGTCACCAACTTTCTCTTCCGAATGCGAAAATATTTTGTTGAGCCCAACCTACATAGGTAGGAATGATCATCAAAATAAAATAAGAGAAATCAGAGCTCGAACAGAAAGGTTTAGGTGTTCGTTTTTCCCGCTCGCTGTTCGGGACTGGAATAGTAGAGAGATAGTATGATTGTGGTTCGATGAACCCTCTGCCAAGCACTTAAATGTGAATTGCAGAGTAGTCATGTAGATGTAGATATTGTCTTACGTAACTCACATCTTGCGCTTATGGTTCTTTCCATGTGTGTTGCTATAAGCGAGCACACCATGCTCAGTATTTGTTGGGTACTATATCGACTGTTATACTCAGAAATAAAATGTACTGCAAAGATCCACACTTAATATAACTTTTGTATACATACATGCGAACTACCGCCACCTAGCCGTGACGTAATTACTTAATCGATTCTTCATTTTCTTGGAATGAGTAAATACAATGCATTCAATGAAACAGGCGTGGAAACAGCTGAGCAGGTCATATAGCTGGTAAAAGGAACTACAGTGGCCTACAGATCTTGACCAGCAGCGTCTTTCATCTCTTAAGACATTATAGCCGTCATGTCGCTCTCCAAACGCTCAGATCAACAGACACATTTCCATTGAATTGTATTAGCAGGCAGGCGGAATTGTTGAGCTCAGAAAAATGCATCTCGACACAGCGACAGCTGAATAATGGCAAGCACGTACGACTCAACTAACGCGCTGGCCTCTGACTTTAAGACAGGATTGTTATAGAAGAGCTCTCATTAAAACCGTGAAGCGCAGCTCTTAAGCGATCAACACTGTCGCCCGAGTTCAAACAATTCCTGTATCAGACTCCTTTCTAGTGTATTTCAGAGATTATTCCCTTACACAAAGCACAAAGATATCCAAGACAGTTAATATGCGAAATTGACTTATTACAACATAGGGATGTTACAAAAATTTCAATATAAATTAAACTATATGGCCAAAATCAGTAGTCCACAATCAGTAGTCTATGTATTGGTACTGGGTCCATCTTAAACTGCAATGAAAACATGTTACTTACAATTTTTTTTACCACATTCAAGCTGCACACACGTAGTCCAATTACAATGAGGTAACTCATATAATTTCGAACCTCCTTTTGCCCGACGTAGATCAGCAACTGTACGTGCTATGGACTCAACAAGTTGGAAGTCCCCTGCTGAAATGCTGAGCCATGCTGCCTCCATAGCCGTCCATAATTGCGACAGTTGCCGGTGCAGGATATTGTGCACGGACTGACCTCCAGATGATGTCCCATAAAGTTTCCATGGGATTCATGTTGGGCGTTCTTGGTTGCCAAATCATTCGCTGGAATTGTCCAGAATGTTCTTCAAACTAATTGCGAACAACCGTGGTTCGGTGACATGAGATCGTCGTTTGGGAACATGAAGTCAATGAATGGCTGCAAAAGGCATCCAAGAAGCCAAAGATAATAATTTCCAGTCAATGGTCGGTTCAGTTGGACCAGAGTATCCAGTACATATCGTGTACACACGGGGCACGTCATTATGGAGCCACCACCAGCTTATACAACGCCTTGTTGACAATTTGGGTCTATGACTTCGTGTGGTCTGCGCTGCATTCGATCCCTAACGACACTTCCTACGAGCTGAATTCGCGACTCATCTGACCAGGCCACATTTTTCTAGTCGTCTAGGGTCACGAGCCCAGGTGAGGCGCTACGGGCAATGCCGTGCTGTTAGCGAAGGTACGGGCGAAGGTCATCTACTGCCATACCTCATTACAGCCAAATTTCGCCGCACCATCCTAATGGAAACGTTCGTCGTACGTCGCACATTCTTTTCTGCGGCTATTTCACGCAGTCTCGCTAAGTAAAGGTTTTCTGCCACTGCGTTGTCTGTGGTGAGAGGCAATACCTGAAATTTGGTATTCTTGTTACACTCTTTACACTGTGGATCACGGAGTATTGAATTACATAACGATTTCCGAAATGGAATGTCCCATGCGTCTAGCACCAACTAACCATTCCGCGTTGAAAGTCTGTTAATTCCCGTCGTATGGCCATACCTTTAACATGTCCGCCTCCGGTAGCTGAGTGGTGCCGGCACGGTAACTCTGCGTATTCGGTCAGAGGGTTAGCTGCCCTCTGTAATAATAAGAAACTGAGTTAATGGATCAACGACGAATTGAAACGGGTGTCTTCCGACGTCCGCCCCGAGCCGATACAACGAACGAAAACGAACAAAGTGAGGTTAAGAAAAAAAAAGGGGGTCAGCGCGACAGAATATCAATCCTAATGACCCGGGTTTGATTCCCCCCTATGTCGGAGATTTTTTCTGCTAAGGGACTGGGTGTTGTGTTGCCCTAATCATCATCATTTCATCCCAATCGACGCGCAAGTCGCCGAAGTGGCGTCAAATCGAAAAACTGGTGCGAACGGTCTCGCCGACGTGAGGCCCTAGTCACACGTCATCTACATTTTACCTTTTATATAAACCACGAGAGTACAAATGGCACCTCCGCCAATACGGTGCCCTTTTATACCTTGCGCATCCGATACTACTTCCATTTGTATTGAAACGTCCCCTTTTTTTTAGCGCAACGCAATCTGACTTTCAGTAATCCCTACAAGAGAATGGCCCTGAATAAATTAACCTATATGTTACACAAATCACTTACCTCACAAAAATCTTCGTTACTCAAACTACTGCAATACAGTGAGCGTCACAACTGCCAGCTAAATAAAAGATTCATACTACGGAAGGCACTAACTACTGATAGGCATAGTTAGCGAATGAAAGATTTTAATACAGAACAAACAATGTATTTACCTTAAGAGTCATAATATATATCCTTTGTAGAAAGCATCGCAAATACGACACGCTCAAACTTGAGAACATATGATTATACTGTGGAGCTCTTAATTTATGATATTTACTAAAATGCCTAATGAAATGATGAGAAACATTTTACATCTATTGTCTTTCTAGTTGAGAGACTTTTTTGCCTTTGGAGACGCCATTTGCCTAGTGAGTGACGTTTCATATGTTGCTTTATATATATATATATATATGTTCATTTTGTTTAATATCTAGTTTCTTGCTGCACTGCAGCATTGGTTAAAATAAAATTTAATACATGTACTAAAATAACTATTTTATGCCTACAGATCCAGTAAATAATAACTTTATGATGTACTTAAAAAAAACGAAGGAGCACGAAAAGACATTTCCCTTCACAGGAATTGCATACAGAATTTTCTTTTCAAGTACATGGTAATATTTTTTTTACATTAAGTTTTTGTGGTGCACCATTTTAATTATATAGACATTAAGATGTGAATATACATTTCCCTTATCTGAGTTGTTGTCTTTAGTGTACTATTTTTTCTGCTTGAGCTTTGTCATGTTTAGATATAAGTTACTGCATTTGCTGCTGCTGTTTGCCAGGCATAGTGCTACTGAATTTGACTTTGTATTACTCTGTTAAGCCAGTTTTACTACGGATTTATTTTTCTTGTTTGCTGCGCATTGCCTTATATTAGTTTTAATATTGCTGCTTGCTTTGACAGCTTCCATTTTTTTATTGCTTTATATTAGTTTTAGTATTGCTGCTTGCTTTGGCAACTTCCATTTTTTTATTGCTGTTTGTGTTAATTGTTTTGTGCTGCTGCATTGCGTCGTCCCTTAGTTTAGCATCTGAGCTCAGTAGATTTAAGTTACCTTAAAAGGGGTAGACTATATAAGAGAATGAGTTGCGATGAATTGGAAGGAATGCATTGAGAAGCTATAAGAAATTAGTTTGGCCAAAAAAGTATTTCGAAATAGGGTATGAACAAAACAGTAGGGTTTAGAGACAACAGGTTTAGGTAGGATTTTCTTGGAAACAAATGATGCGGTAAGATACTGGAAAATAAATAATGAAGTAAGAAATACGTAAACATATAAATACAGAAAGCATGCTTGGATAGGATTTTCTGGTGGAAACAAATGTTGAAATAAGACGAAAGATCTATGGAATGAAGTTTTGGGTTTGACTGCAGTACCAAATGTTACACTGAAAACAAACGCTGTCCTTTCCTTTTCTGTTATCCCACTATGTGTTTGTGTACCCTTGTGTATTTATTTTCTTCCTGTCTCTGTGTACTGTTTCATAGAATTTTTTCTCTTCTAATACTAAGCTACATTCACTATGATGAGGAATACTGTTAGCCTCAAATATAATTTGCATTAACAACATGTTATTTACTTCGTAAAGATGTGTACACATTATTTATTCTGTTTTGTTCTAATGCTCATGTGTGAAATTGATGTTTCAAAAGTTATTCTGATCTTTTATGTATTTACTTATGTCATAATTCCTGTAACACTGGTGTATTTGTTATTTCGATTCTTTTGTAAAGCCTGCATTACTGTAAATGTTATCTGTACTATTATGTTCTTTAATGATATATTTTGTACCTTTGTTATTGTATTAGTATGTTATAAAATTGTAATTGACACCAGTTCTTAGAATTAAGTAACTTGTAAGTTACATTTCACTGCACACGTTCTGTTGGTCATAGTATATGGACAATATGTGAGAAGTAGGGACTGATAGTGTTTGCACGTGTGTTAATAATTCAGCAAGCGACTGGATAACAGCATTGCTGGTTCTAAGGACATCTCAAAAAAATTTTTTGTGTGTGCACTTGTGATGGTTATGGACTTGCTATATTCTCCGCAAGACTCTTCAATGGTGATTGTGCACCTGCACAGTCAAACAGATGGCTGCTGGCCATCTCTACCAGGACCACAGTGGGTCTACACCTTTGATGACCCACCAATACCATTATTTCTACAAGGACTGCACTGGGTCTGCACCTCTGGTGGCCCACCAATACCGTAATCTCTACCAGGACTACAATGGGTCTAATCTGTGTTGACCTACCTACCAATATTCTTCAAAACTTCGACTGACTCTGCTGTGGGTTTGCTCTGTTGTGGCCCATTACCTGTCTGCATGTCAAGAGTCAGCACTGTCTTTCCGTTGGAAGGACAACACTACTTATTCAAGACTGCATGGAAATCCACTACTTCTGTGTGCATTTTCTTTTACTGTTCAGACTTTTAGAAAAAAGAAAACACTGCAATTTTACTGTGATTAATGATCAGGACTGTCTTTATGGACTGTAAGAAAATTTTAGCTTCTGACCAACGTTGTCTCAATTCGTGTATGCATTTGATTTCTTTGTTATTGTAATTATAATTATGAAAAATTTTTTCAAATCTGTATTGGCCAGTGCCCAAAACATTTTTTAAAATTTTTTGTGGGGAACATGGGGGCTAAGTAAGTAGGTTGTTTAGGTTTTTTATACTGGTAACGCCACGTAGCGCTCTGTATGAAAATCACTGGCTGTGCTGTGTGCAGTCAGTGGCTGGTTGGCATTGTTCTAATACTCGCCATTGTAGCGTTGGGCAGTTGGCTGTTAACAGCGTGTAGCGTTGCGCAGTTGGAGGTGAGCTGCCAGCAGTGGTGGATGTGGGGACATTTGCTAACTATGCCTATCAGTAGTTAGTGCCTTCAGTAGTTTGAATCTTTTATTTAGCTGGCAGTAGTGGCGCTCGCTGTATTGCAGAAGCTTGAGTAACGAAGATTTTTGTGAGGTAAGTGATTTGTGAAAGGTATAGGTTAATGTTAGTCAGGGCCATTCTTTCTTACTGAAAGTCAGATTGCGTTGCGCTAAAAAAATATTGTGTGTCAGTTTAAGCACAGTCTTGTATAGTTTCTCTAAGGGGACGTTTCAGTATATGTGCGTATCGCTATCCGATGATGTGTGTCACCTCAGTGCGTGTTAAAAGTACAAATAGGGAGCAGTTATGAAACAAAAATCCGTTTTACAGTAATAGTCCAATTACATTAAAAATCTAAAGATAATCCAGCTTTTAAAAAAGCATTGTTTGTATGGTTGTCTCAAAGATTTTATGTTTGTGTTGTACTCTAATAATTTAATCATCTATCAATGCCAAGCAAAGATATTTAATGTGTTGTAAGATGAGGGTAAAGATGAAGGTTCGGCGAAAAATAAAAAAAAGGGATGTTTGAAAGTTTAATGTAACAATAGTACCCACAATCTGGCTAAGACAACTGTTTGTACTATCTGTACTACATACCCAAAAAAACAGATAAATAATTATAAAAATACAGACCTTGATTGCCATTTTATTTTAATACTTGCGATGATGTTACTGACATCTGTAAAATGTGAGATCTTACTTTGTGAAAAATCCTTATGTGACAGAAAAAAAATTTAAGGTAATTTCCAAAATCAGCATCAGAAATTGATTCTAGAAACCCTGTTTCTGAGAAGTCAATATAAAAAAAATTTAGAATTCCAGGTAAGTACTGGTTCGAGATTTTAAGCTACACTTTAGCTTTTTTCTTCCATGAATAACAATAGTAAATAAGTAATGTCTTAAATCTCGAAAAGTTCCATTCCTAACATAGAAAAATACAGGGGTACAAATGTTTGTGTTGGGAGCGTTACTTCAGTGTACAGTATCAGCAGTTGCAGTTAGTCATTATAGCGAAGTTACACGCACAATCGTTACGAAATGTTTCTGTTACGTCAGTCGTGTTCGAAACTATTTCTGAACTTCTCACTTGTACGTAAGAGGTGCTGGCCACATGTTTTGCAGATGTGTGCAACACGTGTGGAAGTCTCTTCTGATGGATGCGACTTTCTTGGATGCGCACGTGCTAAAGCCTGTGACTGGGACTGGAAAGTCTGGATCAGTATCGTAACTTTTAGATTTATGGATGTAACTCTTTTATAATATGAATCATTTATTTTGTCAACTAGGAGTTATTTATATGGCCTGAAAACGTATATATTCCCATACACATCAAGCTCGAAGTCGACGTGAACACTTTATCATTGAATACACTATCCTGAAATGATACAATAGTTTTATAAGTAAGTGCAACGTAGTTTTTCTTTGCACTAGTGTATTTCGACACTAATGGTAATGAGTTACAAATGTATATCTTCGAACATATCAATCAAATATTATAACGGAAACGAAATAAAGTTAGTTAAAATAAGAGTAAGGGAAGCGAAGAGAAATCAACTGAAAATTACTTTATCTGTTTATTTGTATTTTGACTACGATGGGGCGGGGTGCAGAGAGAAGCTTTTATTAGTCGATGGAAACGTGCTCTATGTAGGGCTGGGCAAATGATACGTTCAGACATGCTCGAGATTTCCCGATGCGCCACAGCATTCGATACGGTATCGAGCTTGTTCGAAGAATCAGGTGATATTTGACTCGCTTGGCACGAGTGCAAGGGCAACGCAAGTAGCTAGCAACTCGTCACAACAATAACCTCTGCTCAAAATTTGACAATTTCGTGAAACTCAGGAGGAAACAGCATTAAGCTTTACGAGTGAGCACATTCACCTTGTGTTTGAACAAATTTACAATACGAGTTCTGACAGAGTACCTGTAGGTATGGATACGTAAACATTTATATTGGTTTTTAAGTAAAGGTAACAGACAGACATGAAAGTTTAGTCCTCCAAAAACACTATTTGGTTGTACCCAGTATAATACTTTATTCGTTTGTGAGAGGCATTAATGATATACCAAGTAGGTATGAAAGGAGATTTTGATCAGTTTGAAAACGTGACGACAAGATTTAGATAAAACGCGATGAAAATTAATCAATAATTAATTGCCTATTAAATGTATTGTATCGGAATAAGGTGACTATACCCTGAGAACGAATTACATAGCAAGAGCCGTCTCGGAGATAGTCTCATGAAACATCGCTAGATCGCAGGATGAACAAAAGCTCGAGAACTGGACCGAATCATAGTTGCAATATTTTATTTACTTTTAGCTGCACCCTATGTGTTATTGTAGTCCGTGTTTCACAGTTATTATTACTATTAAAATCCATAGTGCATCAAAAACACTAAGAAAGGTCGTTATGATTGTACCGAAGAAAGTCACTAGATCGCGGGCCGATTACAGTATCTAAAAGAAGCCGAGATATCCTGAACTTTAACGTAAACTGGTCTAACAATTCGAGACATGTTCAGACACATTCGTAATGGGTAATTTTATCAAACAAAAAATTGTAAATGATTGTTATTCGTGCTAGCAGAAAGGTGCAACTTAGCGTAAACTATGATTCTTAAGCGGAAGTTACAACTCTTCACAGAGCAACTTTCTACCCACTGAACGTATATTGATGTGATTATTTCTAATAAGTGAACAAATATTGTAATTTTAGCTCTGTGTTGAGTCAGCGTTTGCTGATGGTCATTTAAAATGAACAACGTAAGTGCACTGAAAGTGAAATCGGTAACCCAGAAATATTAAATAATCCAGTGTGTCAGTGTACCTGAAGTTTAATCTGAAACAAATTTTATGTATCTTAGTTTTATGTATACAGACTGAAGCGGCAAGTCAAAATAATTTGTACGAAGACCGGGACCGAGCCTGAGTCTAGTGCTTACTGCGCTTTAGCCACTAAACCACGTTGGCACAGCTGTTCACACAAGTATATTGATTACCCTGGACCACCTCCCTCCTCGTTCCTAATTCTCACTGCCGCCACAGTCTCCTTTAAATTGCTCCTTACACACGAACAGTATTGTCTAGGCTCTCCATGGAGTTTCTCTGGGTTCGATTCCCGGCCTTGGCGCAAATTTTCACACGCCACTGCAGTCTATATATGTCACATCACGTATGTTACACATGGATGAGACAAGTAAAGTCCGTAAAATAGTGTCATTTCATTTGTATCTTAGTTCTTTTTCTACATAAGTATAATGTAACACTCTAAGTTTCGAATCATTAATATTCGTTGTAATACAGAAGTGCAAGAAAACCGAAATTTTTACATTTGTTTACATATGGAAGCTTTTATGTGTTCTCTGTTACCATGCTCGATAAAGTCCGATACATGACAGCATTAATTACGAATATTAGAAAGAAATTTAGATATTATTTTCACAAATCACTTTGACGTAATATTAATCGCACACTTTTATTTGGCTCTTCTCTGATCGGGGAAAGTTCGCTGCTTTTGTGCCGCCCACGGATGTATATGTTTTTTGCCAGCCTTATCTACATAACCGTATTGTGTGCGGCAGCAGTATGTAGTCACTGTGAATATACAATGAGGTGACAGAAGTCACAGAATAGCGATGTGGACGTGTACAGATGGCTGCAGTAACGCTTACACAAGGCACAAAATGGCAATGCATTGGCGAAGCTGTCGTTTAGTTTCAGGAGATTCATGCGTAAACGTTTCCGACGTGATCATGACGGCACGATGGGATTTTACACACCTTCAACGCGGTATAGTAGTTGAGACTAGACGCATGGGACATCTGTTTCGGAAATCGTTATGGAATTGAATAATCCGTGATCCTCAGTGTGAAGAGTGTGTCGAGACTACCGTATTTCAGACATTACCTCTCACCATGGACGGCCCTAATTTAGTGACTGAGAGCAGCAGTGGTTATGTACAGTTGTCAGAGCTAACAGAAAAGCAACAACACTGCGTGAAATAAGCGCAGAAGTTAATGTGAGGCGTACGGCGAACGTATACGTTATGACAGTTGGCGATAATGGGCAATGACAGGAGACTACCGACGCGAGTGTCTTTGCTAGCAGCATGTCATCTCCTGCAGCGCCTCTCCTAGACTCGTGACGATATCGGTTGGATCCTAGATGACTGGGAAAAGATGGCCTCTTTAGACGAGGACTCATTTCAGTTGGTAAGAGCCGCTGGTAGGGTTCAAGTGTTGCGCAGATCTCGGGAAGTCATGAACCCAAGTTGTTAACAGTGCACTGAGGACGCTTTTGGTGGGATGTGTTTGTGTGGAATGGACTGGGACCTCTGGTCCGATTGAACCGATCATTGAGTGGAAATTGTTATAATAGGCTACTTGGAGGCTATCTACAGCCGTTCATTGACTTCATGTTAGCAAACAAAGACGGAATTTTTATGGATGAGAATGCAAAATGTCGGCGGACCACAATTATTCGCAGTTGTTTTGAAGAACATTCTGGACAGTTCGAGTGAGTGATTTGACCACCCAGATTGCCCGACATGAATCCCATCGGAACATTTATGGCACATACTCGTGACGTTGGATCGTGCACAAAAACCTGGCAAAACTTTCGCAGTTATGGAGGGCTATAAAGGCAGCACAGATCAACATTTGTGCAGGACACTTCAAACGACTTGTTTACTCCATGCAACGTGAAGTTGTTGCACTACACCAGCCAAAAGGAGGTATGACACGATATTACAAGGTATCTCATGCCTTTTGTCACCTCAGCGTGGTGTTGTGTGGTGTGCAGTGTTGTACGTGGTGACTGGTTATCATTACGAATTATTTAGGAATAAAGAAGGCGACTCACTGAAAGGCAGAAGTGCTGCATCATCGATAGGCACACAAAGAGAAAATATATGGAGGTTGGCTAGTTCCCGGAATTCACTTACTTTTTTCAACTGCAGGAAAAACATGCGCACAAAACACACACACACACACACACACACACACACACACACAACACACACACAGTCACACAGACACACACACACTTACCTGTGTCCCTACATTGTGCTCAGTTGGCTGCCAGCTCTTTACTGACCCTCATTGAATGTACCAAGGTGAGGTGTGGGTGTGAGGTGAATTGAAGTGGAATGAGGGTTGGAGAGAGACAGGAGGCAGGCAGGGGGTTGAGGGAAGCGTCTAGTGGCTTGTGGGTGAGTGGGAAGGCTCAAAATAGTTCAAATGGCTCTGAGCACTATGCGACTTAACTTCTGAGGTCATCAGTCGCCTAGAACTTAGAACTAATTAAACATAACTAACCTAAGAACATCACACACATCCATGACCGAGGTAGGATTCGAACCTGCGACCGTAGCGGTCGCTCGGCTCCAGACTGTAGCGCGTAGAACCGCAAGACCACTCCGGCCGGCTTGTGAGTGGGGAGCCGTTTGTGGACTAGCTAGAGGTGCAGATTGAGGGGGATGGTGGCAGATGGGTGGGCGTGAGATTTCATGGACTAGAGCACTCAGTCCACCACCTGGCACCACCTACTTCAGTCTTGTCATAGGCTTATCCTTACTCATCAGAGGCTGAGACACCTGTGGATGCATCCATGTTATATACCGGCTCTGGTGCAAGCACACACAGCGTTTTACATTGGTGTGACAACCAACCAGCTGTCAGTTACAATGAATGGCCACTCCCAAACTGTTGCCAAAAACTGTTGCACAACGTGCAGCAGAGCACAACATGCAAAATTTCAATGGCTATGCTGTTATCTTATGGCATAGTCTTTGAGATGGCGTGCCCAGCCGTCTGTCATCTGCCCCCTCTACCTGAACGACTTGCTAATCCACAGAAGGCTCCCCTCTCTCCCCAACCGCCTCCATGCCTCCCACCTCTCACTATCCTTCATCCCACCCTATCCCACACGCCCCTTTCACCACAGTACACTCACCATGGGCCAGTAAATAGCTGCCAAGCGAATGAGCACAATTCAGGGAGACAGATGTGTGCATGTGAGTGAGTGTGTGTGCTTCTGTGTGCATAGTTTTCCTACGGCTAGAAAAAGGAAGTGCTAACGAAACTCTGTATCTTTTGTTTGTGAGTTTATTGACGATACAGCCCTTCTGCTCTTCGATGAGTCGTCCCTTTATTCCTAAATAATTCGTAATTTTCAGCCACAACTTTCCGTGCATGATTGTTAACATTATTTACAATGAGTGATATGGAGGCGGGGCTTGTTTCAGCAGGGGAAGTGGTCGAACAAATTCCAAGCTTCCTCTTCCAGCGATGTTCGCATTGGGGTTATATCTTAATGTGCGGTTAGTACAGTTGTGGCAGTGAGGAATAGCTCTCGACTTCCATCACTTTGCACCTTCGTCATCGAACGTACGAAGCAAAGCTGTAGCGAATGTAATCACGGTGTTAGAAAAATCCATTACAATAATATTATACATTTATTACTGATGGAATCGCGGAGCTAGAATTATGCTATTTAGCTTACATATTACAGTATGGGCAACTTCGAGGCAAAGCTAACAGTTATTTCACGCTACGTCTGTTAGGATAACTTTGCTTTCTTATTGATCACTAGCACAGCTGTAAACAGATGCGTCAGACAGGCTAACAGGGACGGTGTTTTCTAGGACTATACACTTTAAGTCGAATAAAGCGAAGACGTTATGCAAATTGTCACAGATTGATACTCATACAGATGTCGACGGGAAATACAAAACTGAGGCCGATGGATGAATGTGTGACGAGGTAGTGCAATTTTGCTGCGCAACTGGCAAGGACAGTAGACAACGGGAATGTCGATATCGTGGCATAAAGTCTTTGCGAATTCCATTCCGAGTATCCAGCTAGACAATAAGTAAGCCTCACAGACAGGCGCGTGAACAATACGCGCAGATGTCAGCGTTTTAGAGAGGACGTGTTGTTGGGCTCAAAGAAACTGGTTGGTGTAATCGCTCAACATTTGAACAGGAGCTATGTCATCATTAGACGATGTTGGCAGGAATGGGTGAATCATGTCTGAACACAGCGTCAAGATGGAAGCGGTTGACCTAGAGAAACTACAGAACATGAGGACCGAGCAATCCTCAGAGAGGCACTCAAAATCCCCATTCATCATTATCATCGACCAGCCGTGCAACTGGTGCTTCAGTGACCACAAGGACCATTAATAGGGGCTCACAGAAAAGGCGCTGAGCTCACGGCGCGCCTTGGGCCGACGGCCATTAATCTCCGTACGCCAGCAAGGCTGTTTGCAGTGGTGTCTGGCGGATTCGGCCTGGCATCTCGTTGGCTAGAGCAGAATTGTCTTGACTAATGAGTCCAGCTTCGAACTGAGACCCGATGACTTGTGAAACGTGCCTGCGAAGACCTTCCTGTCGGCCGCCACATGACGTGACGACCAGTGGTGATGTTCTGCGGTGACATTTCATTTCACAGCAGGACCCGTTTGATTGTCAGCCGCGGCACGCTTCAAGCACAGTGGTACACCGACGATATTCTATGCCCCGTTTTGTTGCCCTTCATGGCAAGCCATCCCAGGTTTACATTTCAGAAATGTACCATACACGGCGAGATTTTCTACCGCTAGCTTTCGTGCTTGCCGAACACTAGCTTAGCCAGCAAGATCGCCGGATCTCTACCCAACTGTCTTTGAAGCATTATGGCAGGGCCACCAAGCATTCACAATCTAACGCACCAACTGGACAGAATTTCGCACGTTATCCCTCAGGAGGTTCAAATTGTTCAAATGGCTCTCAGCACTATTGGACTTAACATCGGAGGTCATCAGGTCATCAGTCCTCTGGAACTTAGAACTTCTTAAACCTAACTAACCTAAGGACATCACACACATCCATGTCCGAGGCAGGATTCGAACCTCCGACGGTAGCGGTCGCGCGGTTCCAGACTGAAGCGCCTAGAACCGCTCGGCCAAACAGGCCGGCCCCTCAAGAGGACATCCAACAATTCTGTCAATCAAAGGCAAGCCGAATAATTGCTTGCGTAGGGCCAGAGGTGAACAAACGAGTTATTGTCTTGCTCATTTTGTGACGCTCGTTCTCTTGAATAAGTCATCCATTTTTTATGAAATCGTAATCCATTGTTTGACTGTAAATCTTCATCACATCTACCGATTTCCGTCCCATCTGGATAATTTTTTCGTCGTCCACTGGTGTTTTTTGTGTGTATGTGTGTGCGTGTTAGAGTCTATATCTGGAGATGAGTATCGTCAAGTTTCGTTAACATTGTTTCCTTGAAGGTGACGGTAAGGCGCAATGGCTAATGCAAGGAGTGTTACAGTTCTATACGTTTCAGCAGAGACCTGTTATCTTAAAAAGAAGGAAATATTTGGATAGACAGCTAGATTATTAGCGGAATAACTCTAGCTCAGTTTGCGAAGGGTGGAGGAAGGGATGTATAGCGGTAATATCTGAGCAAACCACCAGTACCCTGTAATAACTTATGCGAAACACAGAAAAGACAGATAAAGTTGCCCGGTCGCAGATTCCGACACCTCCTCTACTGAATACTAATCTGAAGTCATGCCCTAGTTTGCTATGTGAACTTTCCGAGACGAACTGAAAGAATCATATGACGTTTTGGCCACAGACTACCTTGTCGAAACGTCTACGTTCATGGAAAACTAACAAACCTTTCCAAAATAATAGGCTCATAATGATTTGTTATAAATTATTCTTTGCATCTGGGAGACGTCGTAACTAAAATCACAGAATGCGGAGAGAGAGAAATAAGTGTGATTACGCTGCAGCGAAACGCTTTGTCTCCCTATTCTGAGATACACGATGTCTTGCCTGAAAAAAATTTTTGAACAGAAGGCATGAATTTCGAACAGTGAAAATATCTTTGGCCGTGGGCGTTACAGTCTTCTGGAACTCCGACTACAAACGAAAGCATCTAACCACAGTATCTTCTAATACCAGTACATTCACGACGATATATTTTTAATTCCACACCTGTATTCTTGTACGGCTCATACACTGATGATAAAAGCGACTGAAGCGACCAGAGGGGGATTGTGATTTTGTTTCAGTTACATAATCGACTCAGATGTTCGAAGAGCATTTCAATGTGAGCCCGTTTATCAGTATGACATTGCACCCTCTTTGGCCTGGGTGCATGCGCTGACTCAGTTTGGAAAGGTGTCATGAAGACGTTGCACCTTGTAAGCTTTCTATGTAATCTACCTACATGTGAAAAATTGAATATTCTTTTCACAAGAACTTTCTCCTTGTGCAACATTTGCTGCAGATATCGTATTGAAGTGCAGGCCGAAACTGATTGTTGGTTGGTCCTGTGTTGCGAATATGAAGAGTGTTGTGAAACAAAGCTTAAATCATAAAGAAATGATGAATTTGAAATAATGAAAATGAACCTAATTAAGTGCCAAAAGAAACAAGTTATGTCGACAGTGCATTATGAAAGTTACGTAACGTGAAGCGTAATGTCTGAGTCCAAACGTCCACTAATTAAAATACTGTACAACAAGAAAGAAAACAAGTGTTTAAAATTTCCTTCACTGTTCGCTGTAAATTAATCTGCTTACTTCGCACAACACCTGAAAATTCCGACGACGTATTGTTTACTCACAAGAATGCAAAGTGAGACCTCCCTTGGAAAAAAAAGAGTAACTCCTGCACAGTAACCTGTTTTGACAAAATGAAAACACAGATCAAAGTAAGACAAATGACTAATATTATCTAAGGGAAAGAAACGTTTCATTCTTGCGCTTGCATGGTGTATTCCTCCAAAAATCAATGAAATAGCTTTATAAACAAATTCTCCTCCCCATAAAAAAGTATTCCAGAATATTTCCTCCAGATTCACAATATCAGACCTCCTTCTTGAAAACAGAACTGTTCGTTAGTATGCGTCTAAGAAGAATGCAGCAGCCCTGCATAACTGACTGGCGACCAAGCGCACCACAGACTACAATAAAGATCGAGTCAAAGTATCTTACATATACATGTACATCCACATAGACACTCCGCAAGCCACCGTACGGTGCGTGGCAGAGGATACCACCTTTAGCACTACTTGTCATTTCCTTTCCTCTTCTACTGGCGAACAGAGCGAGGGAAAAACCACTATCTATATGCCTCCGTATCACCCCTAATTTCTCCTTTATTATCGTCGTGGCCGGCCGGGGAGGCCGAGCGGTTTTAGGTGCTTCAGTCTGGGACCGCGGGACCACTACGATCGAAGGTTCGAATCCTGCCTCGGGCATGGATGTGTGTAACGTCCTTAGGTTAGTTAGGTTTAAGTAGTTCTACGTTCTAGGGAACTGATGACATTAGCAGTTAAGTCCTATAGTGCTCAGAGCCATTTGAATCACTTTTATCGTCGTTGTCCTTGAACGCAGTGTATGTTGGCGGCAATAGAATCGTTCGGCTGTCAGCTTCAAATTCCGGTTCCCTAAATTTTCTCAAAAGTGTTCCTCGAAAAGAACGTCGCCTTCCCTCCGGGGATTCCCATTTGAGTTCCCTAAGCATCTCCGTAACACCTGCGTGTTGTTCGATCCTACCGGTAACTAGCAGCCCTATTCTGAACTCGTCGATGTCTTCCTTTAATCTGATCCGGTACTGATCCCAAACACTCGAGTAGTAGTCAAGAATAGGTCGCACCAGCTTCCTACATGCGGTCTCCTTTTACAGGTGTTGCACTCTTTCCTAAAATTCTCCCAATAAACCGAAGTCGACCATTCGCCTTCCCTACCACAGTACATAATTGCTTATCAACCACTCGTGCAACGTGCCATGAATCTTTGTCCCGGTACAGTATAGGCTACTTATTCACAATGGCAGAAAACATATGACAAACTTACAAGCTCTCATGAGGCAAGATGGCGCATTACTGTTTTATGTGGTCATTGATATCATGGATAGTAACACTGGGACGATATCTGAGCTATTCACGTACATGTTCGAACCGGAACAGAGAAGCTAGAAGAGTTTAGAGTTTAACGTCCCGTCGACATCGACATCATTAGAGACGGAGCACAAGTTCGGATTACGGAATCATGGAGAAGTAAATCGGCCGTGCCCTTTTCAAAGGGACCACCCCGGCATTTGCCTCGAGGCGATTTAGCGTAATCACGGAAAACCTAAATCTGCATGTCCGGACGTAGATTTGATCCGCCGTCCTCCCGAATGCGAGTCCAGTGCGCTAACCACTGCGCCACCTCGCTCGGCCATTAGGAACAGATATGAGGATCTTGCTGGCCACGGAAGTACCTCAACACCACGCAGACAAATTACAGAAACACGAGCCATGTGCGGACGATCATTGTCTTGGTTAGAAAAGGCATCACGGTACGGTTGCACTTAAGGTAATGCATGAGGACGTATTGAAGTCTGGTGCGTGCCGCCGTCCAGTCGCAGTACCGTCAGTGAACAGAAGTTGTACCCGATGACTCCCCACGCCTTGACGCCAAGAGCAAGACCGCTGCCTCTTCCAAAGAAAACACCGGAAGAACGGAACCTCTCATCATGTCGTCACTATACTCGCCTGTGATGGTCATCCGGATAAGGCATAACATCGATTCATCAGCGAACACAGTGGGACGCCTCTCATCAGGAGTTAATGCTCCAAACGCATCTTCTCGAGTGGTGGTGTTAACAGCAGTCTACGTATGGGATGGTAATTCTTAGTCTGGCTGCTCCTCGCCTCTGACCAGTGATACGGGATGACGCAGAGTGTTTCACTGTTAATCCCCGTGCTGTGGCCACAATCATGTCGGAAACCTTTTCAAATGAGTGACCTCAGTACAAATGACAGCACCGCCAACGCACTGCCCTGTTATACCTTGCGTACGCGATACTGCCGCCATCTGTTTGTGTGCTTTTTTCTATCGCATGACATTTGTCACCTTAATATATGGCGGAATTTACTTATGCACAGCTTCTACCCTTATCATTTACGGCGGATTTAACACTTAGGAGATCTAAATCTAGGTAGACGATTGGACTTTGTCGTTGGCTATTTTCACATCGCCGAGTAATCTGATGGGGAAATGTTTATTGATGAAGCCACATTCAATAGTCACGGTAACAACAAAATTCCCAACTCGCATCGGTGACCTGACGAAAACTCACGTATATTTGTACAGACACGTTTTCAAGAACGCTTCTCTGTAAGGTATGATATACACAAGCGTTAAATAAACCTGTAGGGGCATGAGTATTCAAATACAGAGATATGTAAACAGGCAGAAAACGGCACTGCGGTCGGCAACACCTTTGCAAGACAAGAAGTGCCTAACGCAGTGGTTACATCGGGTACAGCGGTTACAATGGCAAGTTATCAAGATTTATCTCAGTTTCAGCTGGTGCACGAGCGAAGGAGCACAGCATCTCTCCCGTACGACCATTTCAGGAATTTGCTGTGAGTATCAGGAATCGGGTAAAACATCAAATCTCCGACATCACTGCGGCCGGAAAACATCCTGCAATAACGGGACCAACGACGACTGAAGAGAATCGGGCTTCGCTTGGGCCCGTCAACACCAACATTGGACTATTGATGAGATGACTGGGAACGTGTTGTCTGGTCGTACGAGTCTCATTTCAAATTCTATCGAGCGGATGGGCATGGACAGCCTCATGAATCCATAGACCCTGCACGTCAGCAAGGGACTATTCAAACTGATGGAGACTGTAGTGGTGTGGGGCTAGTGCAGTTGGAGTGATATGAGACCCCTGATACGCCTAGATACGGCTCTGCCAGGTGACAAATACGTAAGTATCCTGTCAGATGAACTGCATCCATTCATGTCCATTGTAGATTCCAACGAACTTGGGCAATTGCAGCAGGACAATGCGATACACCACACGTCCAGAATTGCTACAGAGTGGCTCCAGGAACACACTTCTGAATTTAAACACTTCCGCTGGCCAACAAACTCCTCACATATGAGCATTCTTCAGCAGATGTGGGATGTCTTGCAACGTGAAGTTCAGAACTCTTACGGATTTACGGACTGCCTTGCAGGATAGATGATATCAGCTCTCTCCTGCACTACTTCAGATATTAATAGAGTCCCCACCACGTCGTGTTGCAGCACTTCTGCGTGCTCGCAAGGGCCCTACATGATATTAGGCAGGTGTATCAGTTTCTTTGGCTCTTCAGTGTAGTCGGCTGTGTGGTCGAGCGGGTCTAGGCGCTTCAGTCCGGAACCGCGCTGCTGCTACGGTTGCAGGTTTGAATCCTGCTTCAGGTATGGATGTGTCTGATGTCATTAGAGTTGTTAATTTTAAGTAGTTCTAAGTCTAGGGGATTGATTACCTCAGATGTTAAGTCCCATAGTGCTTAGAGCCATTTGAACCATCTCTTCAGTGTAACAACATAGTCAGTTGATTGGGCCAGTTGTGTAACCAGTTCGTCTTACAGGGGCCCGTTATCTAGACGCTCTTAAAACAAGCTTGCAGCATCGTTGAATGAGGTTCGTTTGGCTACTGGGATGGGTAAGTTCTTCCAGCATGACTATGCCTTTTCGTCAGGTGAGGCAGCATCTAAATCCAGCATTCCCTGGAAGACGTATCCGCAGAAATAGTCAAATGTCTTGGTTACAAATGTTCTTGAACATTCCCCTTTATTTTTGCTTGTGGCAGTGGTTGAACGGCGAATTCTAGAAAGAAAAAAATATAAGCAAGAGAGAAACTTATCGTTCGGTTTATGAGTAATGCTGCGCTCAAAAAAGAATGCCAAGACGACTTCGGAAGGGATCTGAAGTAAATGCTCTGAAGTCAGAGGTGGAATTTCTGAAATAAACTTTGAACTTAATTACACTCCTGGAAATGGAAAAAAGAACACATTGACACCGGTGCGTCAGACCCAGCATACTTGCTCCGGACACTGCGAGAGGGCTGTACAAGCAATGATCACACGCACGGCACAGCGGACACACCAGGAACCGCGGTGTTGGCCGTCGAATGGCGCTAGCTGCGAAGCATTTGTGCACCGCCGCCGTCAGTGTCAGCCAGTTTGCCGTGGCATACGGAGCTCCATCGCAGTCTTTAACACTGGTAGCATGCCGCGACAGCGTGGACGTGAACCGTATGTGCAGTTGACGGACTTTGAGCGAGGGCGTATAGTGGGCATGCGGGAGGCCGGGTGGACGTACCGCCGAATTGCTCAACACGTGGGCGTGAGGTCTCCACACTACATCGATGTTGTCGCCAGTGGTCGGCGGAAGGTGCACGTGCCCGTCGACCTGGGACCGGACCGCAGCGACGCACCGATGCACGCCAAGACCGTAGGATCCTACGCAGTGCCGTAGGGGACCGAACCGCCACTTCCCAGCAAATTAGGGACACTGTTGCTCCTGGGGTATCGGGGAGGACCATTCGCAACCGTCTCCATGAAGCTGGGCTACGGTCCCGCACACCGTTAGGCAGTCTTCCGCTCACGCCCCAACATCGTGCAGCCCGCCTCCAGTGGTGTCGCGACAGGCGTGAATGGAGGGACGAATGGAGACGTGTCGTCTTCAGCGATGAGAGTCGCTTCTGCCTTGGTGCCAATGATGGTCGTATGCGTGTTTGGCGCCGTGCAGGTGAGCGCCACAATCAGGACTGCATACGACCGAGGCACACAGGGCCAACACCCCGCATCATGGTGTGGGGAGCGATCTCCTACAGTGGCCGTACACCTCTGGTGATCGTCGAGGGGACACTGAATAGTGCACGGTACATCCAAACCGTCATCGAACCCATCGTTCTACCATTCCTAGACCGGCAAGGGAACTTGCTGTTCCAACAGGACAACGCACGTCCGCATGTATCCCGTGCCACCCAACGAGCTCCAGAAGGTGTAAGTCAACTACCCTGGCCAGCAAGATCTCTGGATCTGTCCCCCATTGAGCATGTTTGGGACTGGATGAAGCGTCGTCTCACGCGGTCTGCACGTCCAGCACAAACGCTGGTCCAACTGAGGCGCCAGGTGGAAATGGCATGGCAAGCCGTTCCACAGGACTACATCCAGCATCTCTACGATCGTCTCCATGGGAGAATAGCAGCCTGCATTGCTGCGAAAGGTAGATACACACTGTACTAGTGCCGACATTGTGCATGCTCTGTTGCCTGTGTCTATGTGCCTGTGGTTCTGTCAGTGGGATCATGTGATGTATCTGACCCCAGGAATATGTCAATAAAGTTTCCCCTTCCTGGGACAATGAATTCACGGTGTTCTTATTTCAATTTCCAGGAGTGTATTAGCCTTTGCTTACCACCTTCTGCGACTATTTGCCCGAGCCAAATTCCAACAACTGCAGCTGAGTAACCATTTAATACTGACACCTGTTATTTAGAATGTTTAACTCTAATTAAACTCTACTACCACCTCCTAGCCCGCTCAGTCTAACGCGCGGCTTCCCTAGCAGGAAGGATTGACGGTCCCTGGCACGAATCACCGGGCGGATTAGTGTCGAGTTCCCGAGTGCCGGACAGCCTGTGGGTGGTTTTTAAGGCGGTTTTCCATATGCCTCGATCCAGAGCTATTGTGCAGTTCCGCCCCCAGTGGACCGCGCTCCTCCACCCCCCCCCCCCCCCCCCGTGAACTTCTCATACTACACGAGTGTAACCCCAAATATCTGTGTGGTAGAGTAATTATGGTGTATGTGGAGACAGTGCTTGCGCAGCAATCGCTGATATAGTGCAACTGAGGCAGAATAAGGGGAACCAGCCCACATTTGTTTAGGCAGATGGAAAACCGCCTAAAAACCATGCACATACTGGCCGGCACACCAGACCTAGTACTAATCCGCTGGGCCGCTGGGCCGATTAGTGCTGCTGACCAGCACACGTTCCCGCTCGGGTAGCAGCGCGACAGACCGTGGAGCCTCTGACAGCAGCGAGATTTTCATCTGATTGGCTTGTCGAAAGATTCTCCTGCATATTCTGTTTACTTTCAGCCTAATCACGTAGCCGTAAATCAGCGGTCTACGTTTTCTCATCGTTACGTTTTAGTTATTCGGTATTCTTGTAGAGATATTCAAGCTCTTGTTCCTGCGTTAGCCGTTGTGTTTTCTTGGCCCCTGTATTTTCATATGATTTTTTTTCTGTTTCTTGTACATGGTTTCTATTTCTCCTTTCTTAGTCAGATTCTGTCATTTGGCTGCATATAAGCTCTTTTGTTTTGATACTGTAAAATAATGTAGTAACTTTCCTTGAGAGAAATTAAATTTGTTTCTGTTCCCATCTTTAGGGAACGGATGGGTAGGGTGGGCAGCGGTCTGCGATTGTTTGCTAGTGTTGCTGTGGTGTGTGGGAAGACGTCGAACATTGATGAAAGTAAGAATATCGAAGGTGACTGAACAAAATGTTTAGTTGGTTTGGTGAGTGGCAACTAGCTCTAAATGTAGAGAAATGTGTGTTGAAGCGGATGAGTAGGAAACTCAATCCCATAGTGTTCGAATACAGTATTAGTAGTGTTCTGCTTGACACAGTCACGTCGATTACATACACACGTGTAACGTTGCAAAGCGATATGAAATGGTAGGGGAGGTGAATAATCGACTTTGGTTTATTGGGGTAATTTTGGGTAAGTGTGGTTCATCTGTAAAGGAAACCGCATGTAGGACGATAGTGCCAGCAATTCTTGAGTATTGTTCAAGTGTTTGGGATCCGCACCAGGTTGAATTAAAGGAAGACAACGAAGCGCTTGAGAGGTGTGCTGCTACATTTGTAACCGTGCTAGCTAACATCCCAAAGATGTTCGGACTCGCATGAGGTTCCTCGTCGTGGAAATGACTTTACTCAAACTCGTCTAGGGGTTGAACCGCATGTGTTGCATTACACGCCCTGAATTAGACGCTTGTGATCCTTTGGTTGAATTGTCTGGCTGATGGTAAGCTTACGAAATACAAAGTTAACAAAACATATAATAACAGTATAATAACATCGGGAACTAAATTAACGACCCATAAATAATGTAGGCCTGACAGTTGCGGTTTGGTTAGATGAATGTTTATTTGGAAAGCAAACTAATAGCCAAAGTGGTCGTATTTAGAGTTACTGTTACACTCGAGCACGTATCCATTTGACACAGTGCCACCATTCACAATCTCATCCCGAAATACAAGTTACCTACATGAAATGTTACACTCCAGGCGCGCGGCTGCTCACCGCTCAGAGACTAAGTCCCGCGATACCACACAACGCGAAATTTTCTAAGTCGTTTCACTTCCTAAGTGCCTAAAGGCCGATTGTCCACTTTCACGTCTCAATCCGAACTGCACCCTTGGGCGTCTCTAGCCGAGCTGTCCTCCCTCGCGTCTACACCAGCAGTCTTCCCTTTGGTGTCGAGACCAGCACGGTCTCTGCCCGTCCCCGGCCGCGTTTTCCAGCGCGCCGAACATCTTCATTCAGCTGACTAGGGCAGTTCCCTTTCCTGAGGCCGTCCATTTGATTGGCTACAGCTTATTCTACATTGTTTTACATTTTAAGATCTTTAAATAATCAAAGCTTGACCATTTTTACGTTCTAAATAAAGCAACAATAATATCGATTGCTAAATTCTTTCACATAAAACCAATAAAATTTCCGTCTTCAATGTCACGGCTAGTAGTCTTGCACCAATGTGCTTTCTGATAAATAAATAAAGAAGAAAAGTAACTATTATACACTAAACTTTACAATGAATGTTCTATTACCTATTGATTCAGTAAGGTGTCATGCTGTCATCGTTCAAGGTGTTTTGTGTGGAGGAAATGATGACCTCATGCTTAACTGAAAATATTGTTAATTTAAATTTACTATGTCTTTTAAAGAAATGAAGTTAGAGAGTTGATAACTGCAACATTTGTCATTTTAATGACGCGCTTCTATATGAAACGTCGATCATTAAGATCGATTAAATCGTTCAGATTTTAGCATTCAGGTATTTATTACAAAGCTTGTAAATTTCACTTTAACAGTAAATCCTGAACAGCCAGCCCCGGTGGCCGAGCGGTTCTAGGCGCTTCAGACTGGAACCGCGCGACTGCTACGGTTGCAGGTTCGAATCCTGCCTTAGGCATGGATGTGTGTGGTGTCCTTAGGTTCATTAGGTTTAAGTACTTCTAAGTTCTGGGGGACTGTTGACCTCAGATGTTAAGTCCCATAGTGCTCAGAGCCATTTTTTGAAATCCTAAACTATTATAGATATGATCAACATTCAAGTTTTATTGGGGTCACCATGAAAATATATGGAGGATGGCAGATTAAAATTACTGTTGCTTCATTCCATGAATTACAACAGAATTTAATAGTTTCCATAAATGTTTCCCTTCATAGCCGATCTTAGGTCCGCCATATGTAACACTGCTACGTGTCCCTGGCCACATGCGCCTTCTACTAGGTGCTCATCTGTCTCACTCGCACACTACAATGGTTAGGCCTCAATAGACAATAGACGCCTGTGAGTTTCCCCATCTCGTGGCGAATCTGCTATCTTTGTGGCACACGATCCTGGACGACAGGGTTCGATTCACAAATCCTGTAGGCCATGTATTTAAATGAGGGCGCAATGTTCGTTAACTACAACCGATAGGTTCGAACAACTCGTAACCATTAAGGGGATGCTTCAGGAACTCAAATGGGGATCCTTGGAGGGAAGGCGACGTTGTTTTCGAGCATAAATATTGTGAAAATCTAGAGAACCGGCATCCGAAGCTGATTGCAGAACGATTCTACTGCCGTCAATACAAATGGCTTCAAATGGCTCTGAGCACTATGGGACTCAACTGCTGTGGTTATCAGTCCCCTAGAACTTAGAACTACTTAAACCTAACTAACCTAAGGACATCACACTCATCCATGCGCGAGGCAGGATTCGAACCTGCGACCGTAGCAGTCGCTCGGTTCCGGACTGCGCGTCTAGAACCGCGAGACCACCGCGGCCGCCGTCAATACACATTTCATGCAAGGACAGCGAAAATAAGATATGAGAAATTAGGACTGCCACTGCGTCATATTGACAGTTGTTTTTCACTCGCTCCACCTGCAAGTGGAATGGCAAGGGATGTGACTAGTAGTGGGAGTGGGTAGCAGAGTCTGTAAGTAGATGCACGGGTAGATGCAGGACGGGAGCTAAGACTGAGACGTCCTCCTAGCACAGAATGCGTGGAGAGGGTGGTAGCCCGGCCCAGCACGCAGGTACACCAGCGGACGCGGTGCGTGGGCGACAGCGATCCCGGGCGGTTGCTAGGCGACGCGCGCTGCCTGCGCGGCCCGCCGCCAGGGGCGCCGCCTCCGCCGCCGCCGCCGCCGGCCGGCGCTGCGCTGTGGGGTCAGTCCGGGCTGGCCGCGCGACGCCCTGCGACGCCCGCGTCGCGACGCTGCTACGCGCCTCCGGTCGGTGCGTCGGCAAGGTTCACGACTTCGGCCAGCTGCTTCTCGCCGCTTAGTTGCCGGCCGCCTCGCCAGGTGAGTCTCCTGCGGCCCGCGTCACAGGCGTCGGCGCCCGAGATGTCCGAGGCGTCGCGCTGCAGCAAGTGGAAGATTCGGAGCCGTCGCAACAGTCGGCCACCCCCTCTCTGACCTGTGGCTCGTTCCACTTGACGAGACGCGGCTGGGCCCCAGGAACGCAACACGAGAGGGCGATCAGTACGCGAGCCCCTGCACAGAATTTGTTTGTGTTGGCCGTTTTACTGTAAAATCCCCTCCGTCAACACATTGTTTTCAAGTATAATGTTTATTTTAGTCGGTGGCCGTAAAAGCTACTTAATGGCTGCACCAGAATGAACTGACTTCTCATTGCCACTGCCCCGTAAGTAGTTTTCGGTCGGTGGCTGCGTAAGAACGTGGTAGGAATCAACATTTCCACGAGGCTCCTAGTAAAGGACTCTGGCCTTCGGCCAGCAAGTTTTTAAGGGCTTTTAACCCTTCGACTATGAAAAAGTTTTTCAAAGACATTAATGTATGCTTACTGTAAGTAATGTCATAGTCAGAAGTAATGTCATTAAAAAATATTTTCCTCCGTTGCAGTTAACAACAAGGGGGGAGGTGGTACATACAAGGTATCTTCGTAAGTACCTCCGTGGTTTCAGTAGACGAGTTACAAACTAAAACACTTACAGAAAAATGACATATATAATTTCATAGAAGATTTCTCCAATCTCCAATTCGTAAGTGCACTATTTGAGCTTCATTTTTAATGTGGGAAACGTCAATATGTGCATGCAAGACGTTGACGCAATGTGTCCGGGTAGACATGAAGGCAACCCACTTTGGAAATCTGGTAAGCGGGCTGCCTATCTGCCGGCGTGAACTAATCCTATGCGACAGTATGGAGCTTAAGGACAGCACAATCTACAGATGCAATCTGTATGAATAGGATTTCTGGAAAACTCTAGCAGACATCCCTTTACCAGTGGGACATTGATACAACCCAATAACATGCAGCAAATTCCCAATGGTTCTCTGGTAATCTATCGTGGGACATACACGTCGCATCGGCAGTCAAATGGTTGAGAAGGGTGCGCCTTCTCAGCAACGAACCAATTAAGGATTTTACGTTTCTCTACGCCATTCGTTTCATATCACCTTGTAAGCCGTGTAAATATTTTATGACACTTCATGACTGTCAGCGAACTGTAACTGGCTGTACAATCAAGAAATTTTTATCTATAGTTCTTAGCGGTAAAGCACGGGATTTTCAAATGTTAATTGGGTATTGATCATGAATAGTTAACTGAACTTGATACAGCCATTTAACAATTTCTGTAAGTATTGACTTAAGTACACTTTATAGTGCAACAAAGCTATTTTCGGAGATCTTATTTGGATACAGCACTATCATAACTTTTATGATCCCTGCAAACAGCAGTTCCGCAGCCTCATTTTATTATTTCTAAATTATTTGCTCATTGTTTATTATTCACGATTATTTCTGTGGATGTAGCTTGTATCACAAGCGCTCAAGTACAAAACAAGTTCACAAAGAGTGAGTGTCAGTACAAACATATAAGTTTTGGTAAATTACGTTGTAACAACATTTTACCATCGTAAATGTAAGTAGGAGAGTAATTCCCACAACGCATAAAATGTTGTTTAGGTAGCATATAGATACGTAATTTGCAAGCAAATATCCATAATTCATCAAAGGAACAAAAAACATATGATACACCTGGAGACAATGAATCTGCCAACAGCGAACAATAATTATACAAATACCTAACTATAAAATGCCAGCCTCCTCTTAGCGTTGGATGCATCGGTTCTCATTCGATCACCGAAGTTTAGCAACGTCGGTCCAATTTAATATCTGGAGGGGTGATCGTCTGGGAACACCGGGTGCTGTGGATCATGGATATGCTAGACGCCAAAAATGCCTCCAACAGGAAGATATGCTCCAGGCCTTTGCGCCATACTGCAATATATTATTATCTATAAAATCTAACTAAATACACTGTTATAATTTTTGTTGAGTGAAATTTATGTCATGGATATATGTTTCATTCAACTGCAAAAATCGCAGAAAGCACTTTAACATCAATTACATGCCGTGGTAGTATGAAAAGCATCTTTGTCAGCACATAGCGACGTGCAAAGTGTTGAACACGCCACCATCCATACTGTCCCGTCTTTTACTTGATGTTAGTTTGGACAGAAGATGCATTCTATGATTTTTACAGCTGCATCAACTAGATTTCCATGAGATCAATTTTGCTGTGGACAAAAAATGTTGGTCATATATTTATTTAGATTCTATTGTTTATAATTATTATTCGTTGTTTGCATTTACATTTCCTTGAAGTTCGTCCTATCTGCTTTTTTCCTATGACGAAACATAGCTAACTGCACGCAGATTACGTATGCCAGATGTTATTCACACATGTGTGTGAAATGTTATGGGACTTAACTGCCAAGGTCATTAGTCCATAAGCTTACACACTACTTAATCTAAATTATGCTAAGAACAAACACACACACCCATGCCAGAGGGAGGACTCGAACCTCCGCCGGAACTAGCCGCACAGTCCATGGCTGCAGCCCCTAGACCGCTCGGCTAATCCCACGCGGCGCTAGATATTATTAAAGTAAACCATATTTTACCCTTTGTAGGAGTTAATCTTCTATTGTGTACTACATAAATAAGTGACAACGTAACGCCCTCATAATGTAATTTACCAAAATTTATATCTTTATAGCTGAACTCACTCTTTACGTATTACTTTTCTACAGCAGCGCTTCACATTGGTGCTGCGACCGCGAAACGTACGCAGAGATTGAAACACACACAAAAAAGTTAAAACGATGAAGTGCAGTTGTAAAAACCTTATACAAAAAAGAAACTACGAACCCAAAAATGAAATTCTCATTCAAAAATAACGGATAAGATAGTTAAAAGACTGTAATAACTAATGTTGTTAGAGAACCACGACAGTTTTGCCCTGTTGACACCTCATCAAAGCTGGTTGTATACGTGTTGTCTCGCAGTTTAAGCAAACTACGCCATATCTGCGTGGGTGGCAGTTAAAGAGTTAGATTTCGTTTCGTTTTTAATGTCATCACTCTAGGAATCCTTGAAACGATGAAAATGTTAATAAAACGGCAACGAAATTATGTTTATTAAATCGCCTAATTACATTTTATATTCAAAGTCATGTTCCGTCCTTCTTTTTACGCGAATGGGTTGCAGATACTCTTGTTTTAATGCTGATGTCGCTGATTTAATGATTAGTTACAAGTTGGTCCTCAACATATTTAAGCAGCTCGTGGACGGGTTCGGTTTATAATACAATGTGGAGACTAAAACTTAATACAAAGTCTCAGCACTCACATGTAAACGATACTAATACACTAGCTGTTTCTCCAAGGATACAAAATATTGTTTATGCACTTCGGCACTATATTGCTTTCAGCTACCAAAGTTGCTTCTGTTGTTGCATTGTGAAAACTGCATTATTTTATTACGATAACAAACTACTTGCATGGTCTTCTGGCATATGCATCGACTGTGAAACGTTCTCAGACCTTTACGTAAGTCTGCTTTGGGGACTTCTTATGCATCAGATCATAGTGCCGCGAAGAAAACAATCTCATAACATTGCTTTTGTAGATTTTAGTTCCCATATAAAATAGGAAATAGTTTAAAAACTAAAACATTGCGTCAGCTGAAACACAACTATAAGAAACCGTCCATTTATACCGCACGACATGTATTGTGGTGCATAACAGACTGTTTTCGTACAAGTCTGATTTCCTTTTTGTTTTAATTGTTCCTGAACCAGTTTCAAAGCTTATACTGTTCTAACATGAAGGTATTTTGATGTTGAAAGAGTTGCAGTAATAAACTGCTCCTTGAGCCATATAAAAGACAGGAGAAAACCAAAGAAGTGGCACTGATATACAGCGATCCACACAAAGAACTAAAAAAAAAAATCTCACGGAAGTATAACAGTATGCAGACCAATGCACACTTCACTGGACAGTGATAATAAGTTATGGAGACAGAAAATATGTTGCCAAGTTGCTGCTCAAAACGAAGAGATATTTGCATTCTCTAGTTGATTACAATCCCGTATTATCCTACGAATAAGCCACTTCACTTACTAATGTTGCTAGCAAAGAGTTCAGAGCTGTCGTCTACACAGGAACTCAACAAGAAGCTACAAAATTAGCAGTAACCACTGCGGAAGACCTGAAGACGGCGAAAGCTGATTGCTCACCTTCGTAATAGCTGCTTATCCGTTACAGATGGTACGTGAATTAACGTAAGATCTCACTCGGCTGTGTACGATGTAAGGGGAGGTTTCCCAGGTACCGGAGTAAGCCAACAAGCTTTTATCCTCTGCGGAGAGAGAGCAATCGTTTATCTGAAAAAAGGAGGTGCGAAAAGCAGCCACTGAATTATTCAGAAGAGGTGAGGGTATTTGAAAGCGTATCGAGGTGTGTGTGCAGACTAGAAAGTTAACAAAGGCGGATTCAGTAGATTAGTAAAGCAAATCATGGGTGCCCATTGAATGGAAAAACGACGTTGGTTACTTCTATAAATAATTATTTTTAGCGGTAGTAAAACTTCAACTCATTTGCATCGGAAGAAAGATACGTAGCTAGCGCGAGGAGACTTCAGAGCGTGACCCGAATTATTTCATACCAGTCGTAAAACATTGTCGTAGGTTGGCGCTTTCGTGGAAAAGTAGACTTCAGCGGCGTCGGTAATTTACAGCACAATGAATAGTGATAAAGTGTACATAAAACAGAAGTCAAATGCAAAAAAATCGGAAAATAGTTTTCACCCCAGTAGGACAGTGTTTCTACCATTATACCCGAATACTGAGATACGGGTTTCACAAAAATCTGAAATACAGTTAATTGGTAACGTTTTGTCCAAGTGTGTTGCTGTCTTATTTCAGAGCCGAACTTTCGTTATTTAGTCCGCAGTCCCTCTTGATACCCTCTTCTGCCACTTTCCGCTTCCCCCATCTCTAACAATAGTTTTTAGGCTAAGCTACACCTAGCTTCGTGACCCACATTAAAATGAAGATCCCCCATATCACATAGGACAAGTAAGTTTAAATGTCCGCTTAGGGCAACGCCTTATCACTTCCAACAGAACCAGGCTACGACTTTTCGGTATGCCGTCCTCTGACCATCTTCAGATATATTCTTCTCGTGTTTACACAAGAAGACACTGCATCGGAAGTATCGTTGCAACGTTTTATGGACGTTCGCAAGTTTTCCCAAAATTTTGTGTAACAAATTTACAATTGTCTACTACATCTCTATGTTTGAAGCTACATTTTCTCTATTTTATTTTCTCTGTGCGTATTTTAGTGGATGAAGTTCTCCTAATCTAAGATTATAAGTCAGTCCCTCACTTCTGCTGGCGTCGAAGTTGTTTCTTCCCGCTCTCCATTTAATGGAAAGGGAACTGTGTGTCAGAAAACTTTGCGTAAATCCTCAAGTTCATTTGGTCCACAGCAGCACAAGAGCATGCTCATATGTACAATTATAAATTAAAATGTCTACGCGTCCAATTACTTTTTATGTTTTGGAGTATTTGGTGTGCTGTATAAATGGGTGTTTTGTGATTATTTTAAATTTATTATATGCTGTTTGCTCGGATTTAAATGTTTCATGCTTCACATAGTAAATAAATACGAAATAATCCAAAAATTTCAGTTTACATCCTAGTTAGCACAGTGTTTTCCTACTAAATAATTTCCGAATTCTGTTTGATCTCACCCATACGTCGCATAGCTCTACCAGTGCGTGCATAAAACTGTCTCCATTATTTGGAAATATAATTAAGTCACCCAGCGCCCCATTACTGCGACTGTACTCTTGTCAAGATTATCTTAGACTCAGCTAGCATAACTTGTACTCCACGAACTAGAACTCTGAATTTTGGCTTTTAACAGCGAGAGCTGTTAATTATTACTCACACCGTATGGTTTCCTTTACTGCAATAACTACAACTAAACTGATTCAAACACCACAGTTCTTTTAAAAATGAGTCTCCTTTTCACCGATGTCGTACAAGATATAGTTCTGTGTTCCGTCTAATTTATAAAAACATTAATTCTTTTTACGCTAGACTTGCTTCAAAATACTTTTTCATTATCACTGGCTTCTCCTTATTTTACTGAAAAACTGGAAACGAGGGTATAACATCGTTGGCCGGTAGGCCCCGTCCGGGGAAGTTCGGCTGCCATGTTCAAGTATTATTTCGGTCGACGCCGCATTGGGCGACATTCGCAGTGGTGATGATGACGACATCGCAACGCCCAGTCTCCGAGCGGAGAAAATCTCCAACCCGGCTGGGAGTCGAACCCGGGCCCGCTTGCATGGGGGGGCGAACACGTTACCACCTGGCTAAGCTGGCGGACTGTTTTACTGAAAATATGAAGACACGAGATAGCAGTCGTAATTGTCGCGATTGAAATTTAGACTTAAACATTTTGTTGTGCACATTACGATTTCGTTTTTTAATTTAATTACTGATAGAGAATATTTCCTGAAAGGCTGGCTGCATAGCTTGCCGTTTGCAACAACATGAATTTTTAAAGTTGTCAGATAGTTAACGAAAATTTACTTTTTGGGTCTAATTTTGACTCGCATCTTTTATCATAAAGCTTCTGGTATTTGTAGGTTTCTTTTATATGAGGACGTACTGACGATGGCACGGGTGAGATGCAACATGTTTCAGCACGGAAAAATAATTTGGTTTTTGTAAAAACGCAGCCTGAATGTGATGTAAAATTTGTTTTGTAAAGACATCAGGTTCTAAAGCGTCAAAAACCAAAGGATGATTACGTCATACCATTTCCGTCATTTCTAGACACACGATTTCACTAATTTCTCCTAAGTTTTTCAAATTTTACTTTTCTTTCATTTTGAAATATTTTTCTTTCGTGAGGGCCTTGCTTCATTTTTCTTTGTATTATTGTCAACGCCTTGTGTTCCTAGATAACAGAACGCAGCATGTCATTCTCAATGGAGAGAAGTCTTCCGAAGTAAGAGTGATTTCAGGTGTGCCGCAGGGGAATGTCATAGGACCGTTGCTATTCACAATATACGTAAATGACCTTGTGGATGACATCGGAAGTCCACTGAGGCTATTTGCAGATGATGCTGTGGTGTATCGAGAGGTTGTAACAATGGAAAATTGTACTGAAATGCGGGAGGATCTGCAGCGAATTGACGCATGGTGCAGGGAGTGGCAATTGAATCTCAATGTAGACAAGTGTAATGTGCTGCGAATACGTAGAAAGATAGTTCCCATATCATTTAGCTACAAAATAGCAGGTCAGCAACTGGAAGCAGTTAATTCCATAAAATAATCTGGGAGTACGCATTAGGAGTGATTTAAAATGGAATGATCATATAAAGTTGATCGTTGGTAAAGCAGATGCCAGACTGAGATCCATTGAAAGCATCCTAAGGAAAATCAATCCGAAAACAAGGGAAGTAGATTACAGTACGCTTGTTCGCCCACTGCTTGAATACTGATCAACAGTGTGGGATCTGTACCAGGTAGGGTTGATGGAAAAGATAGAGAATATCCAACGGAGAGCAGCGCGCTTCGTTACAGGATCATTTAGTAATCGCGAAAGCGTTACGGAGATGATGGATAAACTCCAGTGGAAGACTCGTAGGAGAGACGCTCAATATCTCGGTACGAGTTTTTGTTAAAGTTTCGAGAACATACCTTCACCGATGAGTCAAGCAGTATTTTGCTCCCTCCTACGTATATCTCGCGAAGAGCCCATGAGGATAAAATAAGAGAGATTAGACCCCACACAGAAGCATACCGACAATCCTTCTTTCCACGAACAATACGAGATTGGAATAGAATCGAGAACCGATAGAGGTACTCAGGGTACCCTCCGCCACACACCGTCAGGTGGCTTGCGGAGTATGGATGTAGATGTAGATCTTTGTAATACAGCAACTGGCGTGTTTCAATTCTAATGACGCTAGGCCAAAATCTTTCAAATAATTAGCAATTTCTGTCTCGTCTGTTTCAGCGTCATTGCTTATGGGTCGATGATGTCCAGTAAAAGTTCTTTGTTTTTGTTCTAGGTTGATATACGCTGTAAAAAGTATGCTTCATTCTTTCACAACACTGACAAACCATCTAGTTTCTTCAGCTTCTCTTAATATTAGTCAGAGGCGCAAAAGCATTTTTGTGTAATGTATACAATACCTGTATGTCTTCTTCGAATGACACGTAGCGTATGTATGGAAGATGATTGGAAATGTCTTACGCAGTATCTTACGTCATCTACACACTATAGTCACATGAAAAATTTGTCATACTTAGTACTACCGGCTTTTGAAAGCTATATTAGTGATAACATTTTGGAATACGTAAAATCTTACTGCTCTTCCATTTTACAGCTAATGTTCCAGCTTAGTAACAATCTTTCGATTGTCTCGAATAATGTTTATATTTTAAAGATTCATTCAACGAGTATCTACTTATTTAAATTACTTTGCCTGCATACAACCCTATGAAAAGATTTGTTACCACCTCCCACTTCTGTGATATTTTGGATGATATCATGCACGCGTTATGGAACTATTGTATTTACTAGATATAAAGTACGCTGTGTATGTTGTCATTTCGTGTTTCATATTGTCTGCTATGTCTCTCAACTACTATCCGACTACGCTGTAGAATCCGAGAACATGTTCTTAATCTTTTTCAGTTATTTGCCTGTGAAGTGTATACATCATGAAAATATTTTCCCTGTGTTAAATACAGAGAACGATTATTTTTCAATTCTTATCTCAAAGCTCTCGTTGTGTTCTTAATGAGACCTTTACAGTTTGTATCTCTGTCACGTATGCGTTACACCTCAGCAGCCTTTTCCATTTAAAAAGGTTGTTTTTATGCTTGTTTTCACTTGACGTGTAATACATTTGCCTGTATTTTAACATTGTAGTGTTTATAGTAGCTGGTACAAGACATCTCGTTGTGCAGTGTTCCGCTTGGCATTTATGCTGCTTAATTGTCATTGTAGTATACATTTACTCTCAAGGTTATATTTACATATTGTCGTTTTAATGAATAGCGGCGGAATCTCGAAAAAAATGTACTTGTCTGTCAATTATTTATGAGATATGGAGGTTACAAAAATCTTTTACTCTTAGTGTTCCTTTACTGGAAAACACGTCGTATTCCGGTCACGAATGATTAACAAACGCCTCTGTCAGATTTAATAATTTGTGTGTTGGTATTGTGATAGCTGTAAATGCTGCATTTCTTTAGCTTCTTCAATGGCAGAATTTTGCATGAGGTAATGTGCCTTCATAGTAAAGTTTGGTAAAATTGCTGAAACTACTTTTGATGATTTTCTCTTTTCGTTACTGTATTGCATGCTGATATTATACTTCTTTCATCGTCATATTTACAAGATCTTTTTACTATCGACTGTGTGGCAACGCTATTTGCTTGCTCTCTAGTATTCTCGTTTAGTAGTATTTTGCATGTACTGCCACAATCTTCATATTTTATTTTTGCCTGTATTAAAAATTTTTGTTCTTCGGGTACCTCCTGCGTATTTGTTTTCTGTTTGTGAATGTAATCGTTGGCTTTACAATGAGTTTCGTAGTATACTTTTCAGGCAGATCAAAGCAATGTTACTCGAATACATCAGCGTGTTACGCTTTACACTATCACGTTTACACGCTGCTAAGAGTCATATTCTCAACTGTAATTCAAGCACCCAAAGATGCTTGGACCAAGTGTACAAGAGAGCGCGCAAGATACCGCCAGTTCGAGTGGCCCTCGGAAGTTTGTTAGAGGGGCGTTACTCTTCTTAAGTACTGCAGCCTCGCAGCTTGAAAGACGGGACATTGCTGCTTGTGTATCTATGTTAACAACGGTTTGTTTTTGGTAAACAACAAACGTTTTCGCTTCTCCTTGTAGCTCTGTGACAGTAAAACACAGCCTTACTTAACGACAAAATATAGAGATATATCGTCGAAAATAGGGGGTCGACTCCGTGTTACGCTATTATCACCGAGCCCATGCCGACGCACACACACACACACACACACACACACACACACACACACACACACACACACACACACACAGAGCAAACGTTTGATCATAGCTATAGTAATGGGTGTGCAACTAATTGGGTTAAGAAAATCGCAGGTTACGACATAGTGGTGGACATGCAAGCATATGAGATTTCTCAGATGCAAATCCTGCAGCCCTTTTGCATCTCACGCAGATTTGTTTTGGTACAGAACTCGTGATCAAAGCGAGGGGTTGAGGTTTATTTCCTGTGCCTGCAAACTGCTGTAAATTGTCATTAGCAAGTAAAGCTCTGGATGATTCACAGCTAACTTTTGTGGCGAATACCACAGCTCTATTATGATTCGGTAAGAGCTGCCTTATGAACCTGTCCGTGTTGCTGAGAAGTCGTGCTTTTGAAACAGATGGTATTAGTGGATGGCAATAATAGATACAGTTGAATTTTGAGCAGCTCACATTTATTGTCAGTCTTAATATGTTCACATTTATCGTCCTTCGTTGATAGGCTACCATCGATTACTTGCTTTAAACGTTGCTAAATTACAGTCATACCACATCCAAGATTTGTTTCTTGAGATCACAGCGGTCAAAGTAATTGATATCATTTTCCTTCCAGCGATACCAGCGTTGGCACTGTGTTCACCACCTCAATATCGGCGCAGATCCTCGAGCAATGAGAGGATGAAATACTGTTGGAGGGTCACTATATTCTACAGCTCTTTTGATGAGCAGACATCCTTCAATGTTCCGCTAAGATAGCTGATAAATACGTGCCGACAGTACATCCTCCTGTCGGCGTTTTGGTAGCGATATATATGTAAAAAGGCAATTAATATTAAGTATAAAACATTTCCTATAAGTGTTTCCTATTTCGTATTATAATCATGTTCTGGCATGCACAGACGGAAAATTCAGTTAATGATAAAAAAGACAGTGAGTTTGATTACTAGTGATGATTGCCTTTCGTATTGATTTGTTGCTTATTTACACGTAAAAATACATATGGAAAAGAATTCAGTTCATTTCAGTTGTGTACGTGCCGTGAATTTTCGTGACGCACTACGTTATACGGGTGGTTAGAGTTTCAACTTTCACACGTTCCGAGCGCTCTGTTGGTTCCTACTGCTGATATGCCTACGTATTTGTTTTCAGCGTTTAGTTCTAAGAGATACTTTGCGATATCTAAGTTGTTATTCCTCTGTAAACGTTGGAAATATTGCGACACCAACATTCAGAAGGAAGCCAGTGCTTCACAGCTCAATTACCTAGAAGAGGCTATGATACTGTCAACTAATTTCAGTCTCAAACATTACTATCCCGAGGAGATTAAATGTAGGAACTGAAGAATTTCGATCTGTGAGAATCCATACTTTCAGGAAATTCCTCCCTGTAGCTAGTTCATTGATGTCATGATAATGCAATCACTATTGCCGTTATTATCGTATTCAGTGTATTGTTAGCTTGTCCATTAAATATGGTCGTTTCTTCTATATCCTAGACTGTATTTTTTTATATACGGCATGAACCGACTAAACAATTAACCTCTGGAATCATAGAAGTCATCCAAACATGTTTTCGATAGGCGAAAATTTTTATCTATTGAGATGGAAAAGATTCTGTTGCTGGTAAGGTTATCTCCTTTTCTTTAAGGTATTCCATACCTCTCGAAAATAATATAATCATGACATTTTTCTACTTGACAATGCAACTATTCTCAGAAAGAGAAGGAGAATTTTGCTTAATACAGGGTTCAGACTAGAAGCACAATCTAGTTCATAGATAAAGCAGCTGACAAAGCGGCTGGACCGTCGCTATACCGGAAATGTGGCATTCGTATTCATCACATTCACTACCTCGTTAGCAAGCTATTTTCTCTGAGTGAATGCAAAAATACGCTCCTTTGGTCTCTAAAACTGTGTTTGAGGTAAGGAGTTCCGTATATTAAACACCAAGGGAAGGATTAGCAACTGTACCATAAGCGCTTGATAAAAAAAATTAAGAACGACGCTTTTGGTATAGGTAATGAAAAGAGAATCTACATCTACATCTACGTGATTACTCTGCTATTCACAATAAAGTGCCTGGCAGAGGGTACAATGAACCACTTTCAAGCTGTCTCTATCGTTCAATCTAACGGCACGCGGGAAAAGCGACCACTGAAATTTTTCTGTGCGGGCCCTGATTTCTCTTATTTTATCGTGTTGGTCATTTCTCCCTATGTAGGTGGATGCCAACAGAATGTTTTCGCAATCGGAGGAGTAAACTGGTGATTGAGATTTCATGAGAGACCCCGTCGCAACGAAAAACGCCTTTGTTTTAATGATTGCCACTCCAATTCACGTATCATGTCTGTGACACTATCTCCCCTATTTCGCTATAATACAAAACGAGGTGCCCATCTTTGTACTTTTTCGGTATCTTCCGTCAGTCCCACCTGATGCGGATCCCACACCGCACAGGAGTGCTCCAGAATAGGGCGGACAAGCGTGGTGCAAGCGGTCTCTTTGGTAGACCTGTTGCACCTTCTAAGTGTTCTGCCAATGAATCGCACTCTTTGGTTTGCTCTACCCACAATATTATCTATTTGATCGTTTCAATTTTGGTTATTTGTAATTGTAATCCGTAAGTATTTAGTTGAATTTAGAGCCTTCAGATTTGTGTGACTTATCGCTTAATTGAAATTTAGCTGATTTCTTTTAGTGCTCATGAGAATAACTTCACACTTTTCCTTATTCAGGGTCAATTGCTACTTTTAGCACCATAGAGATATTTTATCTAAGTCATTTTTCAAGTCGTTTTGATCATCTAATCACTTTACAAGGCGGTAAATGACAGTATCATCTGCAAACAATCTATGACGGCTACTCCGAGTGTCTCCTACGCCGTTAATATAGATAAGGAACAATAGAGCGCTTAGAACACTTCCTAGGGGAACGCCAGATATTACTGCTATTTTACTCGATCACTTTTCGTCTGTTACTACGAACTGTGACCTTTCTGACAGGAAATAACGAATCCTGTCGCACAACTGAGGCGATACTCCGTTGCCACGCAGTTTGTTTAGAAGACGCTTGTGAGGAACGGTGTCGAAAGCCTTCTGGAAATCTAAAAACATGGAATCAATTTGACATCCCCTGTCGATAGCACTTATTACTTCATGAGTATAAAGAGCTAGTTGTGTTTCGCAAGAACAATATTTTCTGAAACCGTGCCGACTATGTGTCAATAAATCGTTTTCTTCGAGGTATTTCATAATGTTCGAATACAGTATATGTTCCAAAATCCTACTGCAAATCGACGATAGTGATAATGAAGCGGATTACTCCTACTTCCCGTTTTGGGTACTGGTGTGAATTGAGCAATTTTCCAGTCTTTAGCTGCGGATCTTCCTGTGAGCGAGTGGTTGTATATAATTTTTAAATGTGGAGCTCTTTTATCAGCATACTGTGAGAGGAAGCTGACTGGTATTTAATCTGGACCGGAGGCCTTGCCTTTATTAAGTGATTTAAGCTGCTTCGTTCCTCAGAGGATAACTACTTCAATGTTTCTCATCTTGACAGTTATTCATGATTGGAATTCAGGAATATTTACTTCGTTTTCTTTGGTGAAGGAGTTTCGGAAAACCATGTTTAATAACTCTGCTTTATTGGCACTGTCATCAGTAACTTCACCGTTGTTGTCGCGCAGTGAAGGTATTTATTGTGTCTTGCCACTTGTGTGTTTTATGTATGAGTAGAGTCTCGTTGGGCTTTCTGCCAGATTTCGAGACAGAATTTCATTGTGGAAATTATTAAAAGCATCTCGCATTGAAATACGCGCCACATTTCGAACTTCTGTAGAACTTTGCCAATCTTGGGGACTTGGATTTTTTTTTTTTTTTAGTATTTGGCATGCTATTTTCGTTGCTTCTGCAACAACGATCTGACTCGTTTTGTCTACCAGTACCATCACTTATTAATTTATGTGGTATATATCTCTCAATGCTGCTTTGAAAACATTCCAAACTTTTCTACACTTACATGATCAGAACAGAAGGAGTGAAGACTGTCTTAAAAAGGCATTAAAAACATTTTATCAGCTTTTTAAAATAGATATACTTTGCGTTTCTGTTTGATGGTTGTAGATGTTACGGTATTCAGCCTAGAAGGAACTGACTTGTGGTCGCTAATCCCTTTGGTTAGTTGTTTTGGGGAAGGAGACCAGACAGCGAGGTCATCGGTCTCATCGGATTAGGGAAGGACGGGGAAGGAAGTCGGCCGTGCCCTTTGAAAGGAACCATCCCGGCATTTGCCTGGAGCGATTTAGGGAAATCACGGAAAACCTAAATCAGGATGGCCGGACGCGGGATTGAACCGTCGTCCTCCCGAATGCGAGTCCAGTGTCTAACCACTGCGCCACCTCGCACGGTCGCTAATCCCTTTATTCGTCACAATACTCACTATTTGTCCAGGATTATTTGTTGCTAAAAGATCAGATATGCTTTCGCAACCATTTACGCTTCGAGTGTGCTCATGAACTAGTTGCTCAAAATAATTTTCTGAGAAAGCTTTCAGTACAATTTCGGATGACGTTTTATGCTTGACGCCGGCTTTAAACGTATAATTTTTCCAGCTTATCGAGGGTAGATTAGACACCACCGACTATAATTGTATGAGGGCGCACTTATATGAAATAAGACTCAATTTTGCCTTGAACTGTTCAGCAGCTTTATCTTCTGAGTCGGGGGACCGGTAAAACGATCCAATTAATAGTTTTGTCCTATTGTCAGGTATAACCCCTACCCATTCTACACTCCTGGAAATTGAAATAAGAACACCGTGAATTCATTGTCCCAGGAAGGGAAAACTTTATTGACACATTCCTGGGGTCAGATACATCACATGATCACACTGACAGAACCACAGGCACATAGACACAGGCAACAGAGCATGCACAAGTCGGCACTAGTACAGTGTATATCCACCTTTCGCAGCAATGCAGGCTGCTATTCTCCCATGGAGACGATCGTAGACATGCTGGATGTAGTCCTGTGGAACGGCTTCCCATGCCATTTCCACCTGGGGCCTCAGTTGGATCAGCGTTCGTGCTGGACGTGCAGACCGCGTGAGACGACGCTTCATCCAATCCCAAACATGCTCAATGGGGGACAGATCCGGAGATCTTGCTGGCCAGGGTAGTTGACTTACACCTTCTAGAGCACGTTGGGTGGCACGGGATACATGCGGACGTGCATTGTCCTGTTGGAACAGCAAGTTCCCTTGCCGGTCTAGGAATGGTAGAACGATGGGTTCGATGACGGTTTGGATGTACCGTGCACTATTCAGTGACCCCTCGACGATCACCAGAGGTGTACGGCCAGTGTAGGAGATCGCTCCCCACACCATGATGCCGGGTGGTGGCCCAGTGTGCCTCGGTCGTATGCAGTCCTGATTGTGGCGCTCACCTGCACGGCGCCAAACACGCATACGACCATCATTGGCACCAAGGCAGAAGCGATTCTCATCGCTGAAGACGACACGTCTCCATTCGTCCCTCCATTCACGCCTGTCGCGACACCACTGGAGGCGGGCTGCACGATGTTGGGGCGTGAGCGGAAGACGGCCTAACGGTGTGCGGGACCGTAGCCCAGCTTCATGGAGACGGTTGCGAATGGTCCTCGCCGATACCCCAGGAGCAACAGTGTCCCTAATTTGCTGGGAAGTGGCGGTACGGTCCCCTACAGCACTGCGTAGGACCCAGGTCGACGGGCACTTGCACCTTCCGCCGACCACTGGCGACAACATTGATGTACTGTGGAGACCTCACGCCCCACGTGTTGAGCAATTCGGCGGTACGTCCACCCTGCCTCCCGCATGCCCACTATACGCCCTCGCTCAAAGTCCGTCAACTGCACATACGGTTCATGTCCACGCTGTCGCGGCATGCTACCAGTGTTAAATACTGCGATGGAGCTCCGTATGCCACGGCAAACTGGCTGACACTGACGGCGGCGGTGCACAAATGCTGCGCAGCTAGCGCCATTCGACGGCCAACACCGCGGTTCCTGGTGTGTCCGCTGTGCCGTGCGTGTGATCATTGCTTGTACAGCCGTCTCGCAGTGTCCGGAGCAAGTATGGTGGGTCTGACACACCGGTGTCAATGTGTTCTTTTTTCCATTTCCAGGAGTGTATTTCACACGAACAGTGTACTTCAACTTCGCTACGATGCAAACTACCTCTGTCAGCAATAAATACTCCACCACCAACTGTATTTAATCTTTCCTTCCTGAACACTGTTAGATCGTTTGAAAAATTTCGGCTGAATTTATTTCTGGCTTTAGCCAGCTCTCTGTACCCGCAATTATTTGAGCTGCAGTGCTTTCTATTAGGGCTTGAAGCTGTGGTTCTTTCCCAGCACAGCTACGACAATTTACAACTACAAACCAATCTTTCTACAACTACCTTACTGTGTTTTAACTGCCCACTTTTAGACGGACGTCCCTTCTGTGGTTCCCTGAAATCCTCTCACCAAAAAACCGCCCAGTCCCTTCCACACAGCCCCCACTACCAGTGTAGCCGCGTCCTGTGTGTAGTGGACTCCTGACCTATTAAGGGGAACCCGGAAACCCACCACCCGATGGCGCAAGTCAAGGAATCTGCAACCTACAGAACCGCCTGAGCCTCTGATTCAGATCCTCCACTCCGTTCTGCACCAGACGACCACAGTCGTTTCTATCAACGATGCTGCAGATGGTGAGCTCCGCCTTAATCTCGCAAGCAAGACCGGCAGTCTTTACCATTTCCGCTGGCCAACCGAAACCAGACAGAATCTGCTCCAGTCCAAAGCGACATACGTCACTAGTACCGATATGAGCC
Source organism: Schistocerca gregaria (assembly GCF_023897955.1). Taxonomy (NCBI): domain Eukaryota; kingdom Metazoa; phylum Arthropoda; class Insecta; order Orthoptera; family Acrididae; genus Schistocerca; species Schistocerca gregaria. The sequence continues at coordinate 817,236,036 of NC_064921.1, forward strand.
ACCACCTGCAGTTGACTGCACCCCGTACTACTCATGGCATCCGGAAGCACCCTTTCCACATACAGAATGACTCCCCCCAGAATGCACATGAAGTGCACACTAGCTTTCTTCCCCTCCTTGATAGCCATGTTACTAAGGGGCCCCATTATGCGCTTAACATTGGAGCTCCCAACTACCAGCAAACCCTCCCTCTGTGAATTCTCAGACATTGCAGGTCGAGAAGCTTCCTGTGGAACAGGTAGGACGACTGCATCCACTTCAGACACATCGTCAGCTACAGATAACGACTGAAACATGTTCGTCAAACGAACCAGGGAGGTCCTACAATAAGCCCCTCGGAAAGTTTTTCACTGCCTGCCAGACTTTGGAATAATCTCCCACTCGACCACAGGTGAAGTGTCAGCCTCAGTACAGGCAGTACCCGGGGTGGCCACAGCTGAGGACAGATCGTAGGATATGTGGGACGTGCTCGACGTCCCTCGCGTCGCCGCATTCGATCCCCCACAGTGACACCCCTCGGCAGCAGCCTCAAGCTGTGTGACAGAAGCCAAAGCAGCCTGGAGCTGTGAGCAAAGGGTCGCCAACTCAGCTCGCGTCTGTACACAACAATCACAGTTTGTGTCCATTTCTGCAGTCGCTACTGTTTGAAGGTCGTAAAAATATATAACAATCGAATGGTGTAGTCGTCTTACAAGCAGGAACTAGCGGTGCTGCTCTCGCTGACTGTTTAACCAATACGTAGCTGTTGTAACTAAACAAACAAAAGCCTGAACGATACGAGGGTCGATACAAGCTTCGATAACAATGGCGGTACTGTACGCTACACTGTAATTAAAATAAAAGGTTGTGCCTCGTAAGCACTCAAAGACGCAAGAAATTACAAAAATAAACTAGTAACTACCCAGATAACTGAAAATAAGTCGCTCTTGTTTGACGCTCGTAAAAATATGTAACAATTGCTGTACTCGCTTTCTTAGTAGCAGGAACTCGCGGTGCTGCTCTCGCTGACGGTCTAACTGACACTGAGATGTTCTAACCGAGAAAAAACGTAATCGTAAGAAATTTCAAAAGAGTTTATAAATAACTATCAAAGAGTTTAATTTCTGTTTTTACCTTTTGTTATAGAGATTTTCCCACAATGTTGACTATAAACACAAAATGTTTTCTGTAAAGTGACATACATTTTGTAAAGTTGGCTTTCCCAGCAATGTTGCTGAATGTAAAAGCAACACAACAGTTCATGGTTTCATTCGTAATAATCGTCTTCAGATCGACCTGTGTTCTTGAAGTTAACAAAGGGCGCAAAAAATATACATAGCTATGATTAGCAAGTGCTACATTCAGTCATTGAACACTAGGATGAAAAATGGTTTGCACTTGGGTAAGACATTTGTAAGCACTGCACAGGAAGGTACGCATTGTTCAGCAAGTTTCATTTTCTATGGGTTTCCCGCTGAATTGAAAAAAATAAGTTTTAAACTACTAGTAATCAAATCCAAATTGGAAGGTTTACTTTTATTCCGAACAGGCGTTTCACGGAGTAACTGGCAACTTTTCTCTGTAACGGGTTACTTATACCTATACTCTCACACAGTCTTCTTCATTTTTACGGTTCTAAACATTAATTGGTAAGAACGGAACTTGTATAGGACCACTTTGTTCTTTGCCTGCCTGTCCAATTGTTACAATCCTTTTTTCCCAGGAACGGTTATAGGTAACAAGTTGAAATTTATGTCACATACCGAGGGCTGCGGTTCCTTGGAGGCGTGAAAAAGGGTTCAAATGGCTCTGAGCACTATGGGACTTAATATCTTAGGTCATCAGTCCCCTAGACTTAGAACTACTTAAACCTAACTAATCTAAGGACACCACACACATCCATGCCCGATGCAGGATTCGAACCTGCGACTGAAGCAGCAGCGCGGTTCCGGACTGAAGCGCCTAGAACCGCTAGACCACAGCGGCCGGCGGGGTGTGAAAAAGTTAAGCTTCTAAATCAATGCGGTCAAACGATACAGCCATATATGTCACACATTTTGGTACTCCTAAACTCACAAACTGAAACCTGTGGGTGAACTATGTTTATATTCTTCCGACATGGTGGTTCAGCGGTAAAGCGTGTGCTTAAATACCATTGTACCACAAATATTCCAGTCTTTTAACCTAGCCTTCAACTCTCAACGATGTAAAAAGTCGCCAGAAACAACACGTGCTTCAGATTCCTCGTTAAATTGTAGATCCCCTAACCCTAGTTGGACACGCAAGTCTCCGAAGTGGGATCGAATACAGAGAATTGCACTAGGCCATTAAGCGATAGTAAATTATTACTGTTATCTATATACATAAGAAATTTCGTCCAGAAACCTCAGAGCGCGAGTCCTATTCACACTCGTCCAGTTTTCTGATTATTTCTTCAATTGTTTTGTTTATAAATTTTCTAATGAGCATTCTGTAAACTACGTGCTTTCTCGTTTCATGACACTGTAGCTTTGGATCGCTTGGTCCCAGGGAACCTGGTAAATAAATAAAGGAAACATTAATATGAAAACAAAAAGAATTCAAAAACACTAGAGGATGTCCAGCTAAAATGACATACCGTTTTGTTTTTTTGTCATCATTGCTTCATAAACCATGATGTTAAATAAAATTTGTATATTGCTGCCATATTTTTTAAATTAATATAAACCAGCTTGCACAGGATAGGGTAGCATGGACAGCTGCATCAAACCATTCTCAGGACTGAGACCACCACAAGAGCAACAACAATAAACCATACGTTTTGACATTGTTGTAAAAGGTACATAGCATATAATTTTAGACAGATCTCTGAGTAAATGAGTCAGGAGGAGGAAAAAATAAGAACTGGAGACAAAAATTAGATACTTTATGTGCTTAATAGATTTGTGCTTAAGAATAAATAGAAGAGTATCCCTGAAACAATTCTTCAACAGTATTAGTTAAGGTTTATCACTTCAGTCGTACAAAAACTGGAGAAGAAAATGAGTTCCGTTTTGGAAAAAAAATAATTCTGATCAATCCTCTCTATTTGCAGACATCACAAATAAATGGTTTTGTTGAGTGGCTTACTCCGGCGCATTCAGTGCGTGCCGTCAAACTACACTGCTGGCACATCAACCAACGTTGACCGGTTTTTGAATGCGGGTAGAGTTCCAAGCAGTACAAACAGTGACTATCTTCGGAAGCATAGCTGTTGTCGCCAAAAGGATCTTGTTCGTACTATTTTTCTTTTGCAAGACTAAGTTTCCTCTTCGCTATTCTCGGATGTTTGGAATGCATGTGGTCTCACTTTCTTCGTAGTCATGACCGACTCCAGTAGTTTCAGGTGTTGTATCAGTTCACGCTTCGGTGCAGTGTTGAAAGGTGGCTGGAATTCACCCAATCCTTTCTGAACACCGTTCACGATTTTGTTCGCACTTCGACTTCGTCTTCTAAGCTTGGCCTGGGGAACTCCGAATGGTTTCGAGGCCCGCAGCCATTCCATGTCGCCTCGGGTAACGTCTATAGCCTGCTGCATCTGCGCCGCATCCCGAGACTGTCTTGACTGTTTTTTTACTTCACTGCCTGCCATCTGAAAGGGGAAATCCACTTACTTATGTGTGGCCTACGCAAATTCGTTGCATTTGTGTATCATTGCACGTTTATCAATTCATGTTTAATGTTTCAAATGGTTCAAATGGTTCTGAGCACTATCGGACTTAACATCAGAGGTCATCAGTCCCCTGGAACTTAGAACTACTTAAACCTAACTAACCTAAGGACATTACACACAACCATGCCCGAGGCAGGATTCTCGCGGTTCCAGACTGTAGCTCCTAGAACCGCTCGGCCACACCGCCCGGCTGTTTAATGTTGCATTTAATTTATTTTATTACAGAGTGACCTACTGAAACTGTTGTTAAATTTAAATTGATAAGTAAAGTAAATAGCTGAACTAATACCAAAGATCACACAGAACATAAATAGAGTCCACATTGGGGTAAAATGACATACTTACTTCGCTTACGGCATTCTACCCTGGCAAATGGTATGTCATTATAGCCTGAAACGCTTTGTTTGGTTCATTCTAGAAACGTTAAACTACTGCGTGCTCTAGCACAGCTTTCTGCCTCTCAAAACATAGCTAAAAGTATGTTTTACAAGATAACTTACACTTTTCTCAAACATATAATTATCTACAATACTAGTTAATGAGTATATGCGAACAAAAGTAAAAATCTGGAAGTTTATCTATAAGTTTTTCGTCCACATTTCCAAGGCTGGCCGCTCGTCGCCATATTCTTAGGAATAGGATTGCCAGTCGACCTTTCTATACAGCTTAGTGCAGGTGGCGCCGCTCATCTGGTTTCGTCACAGCCTTGCTACGTCATTTTACCCGGGCACGTCGTTATAGCTTGACTTGTCCTAGATACAGAATGTATGGATTTTTATTCACAAATCTCCATAACACGTTGTTGGTCAGAAGCATTTTGCAACAAGTCTTTTGAATGGCACTTAAATGGATTTCGGTCCGTTGAGGCAATGCAAATAGATCAGGGTCAGCTGACGAATATCGACGGGAGTTTGTTTTCGGCCAGCGCACTACCCGAGGAGAAAACGAGCATTGTAGCTGTCTTCACACGGGGTGTGTTTCTCATCGTGAAGGACGCTAGGTGTGGTGCCCACCGTGGTCAGTGCTCGCTTTGAGAGAAGCTGCTGCTTCACACGGAACGTTGACATGCTCCTCTCCGTGATCAGCGACCGTAGCGCTCTCCAGCTCCAGATGTCCGCTGTATCTGGTTGGCAATCACACAGCTTGTTTACGAAAATGGACGCACGTAAAACTGCTACGTACTATTAAAAACTACTTTTCATCCTTTTGCAACATGCTAACCATGTCGTTCTGTCTGCATTACACATGAAATAATAACAACTTCAATACCTATGAACATGATATTCGAAAAAACGGAAAGTACCATGACCACTCAGTAAAGGCATAGGCTTTTAAAACACAGATTACAAATAGTACGGCACAAATCTGCGATAGTCTTCCACAAAAGACAAAAATTATTTGAGCATTCCTACCTTTAAGTAAAATCCTAACGTCATTCTTATTGAATCACTCCTTCTATTCAATAGCAGAATATTTAGAACATGTGAAATATGAGACTTGGAACAAGAACTTACACAATATCCTACTGCACGTAAATTATTTACTGCCCTATAATTTTAAAATTTTCTATACTTCATTTACAAGTGTGTGTGTGTGTGTGTGTGTGTGTGTGTGTGTGTGTGAGTGTGTGTGTGTGTGTGTGTGTGTGTATATGTGCGTGTGTCTATGTGTATACAAGCACATACATGGCTATTTGTGCATACTTCATACAAAAAATTTATAAAGCAGTTTCATATACCACAATCTGGAAAGCTTTTCAGATAAAGCTATAAATAAATAAATACTGAAGTGTGATAGAATCGGCAGTGACATAGAAAACCATCTTGGAATTCTCTGGTCCATGTTCCCCTGACATCTTCACAAAATCGAATAAACTATTACTGAGAGGAGAGAGAGAGAGAGAGAGAGAGAGAGAGAGAGAGAGAGAGAGAGAGAGAGAAAGCTCTTATACAGGGTGTAAAGGGTATAAGTTCAGATAAAAAAATGGTTACAATGGCTATGAGAACTATGGGACTTAACATCTGAGGTCATCAATCCCCTAGAACTTAGAACTATTCAAACCTAACTAACCTAAGGACATCACTCACATCCAAGCCCACGGCAGGATTCGAACCTGCGACCGTAGCGGTCGTGCGTTTCCAGACTGTAGCGCCTAGAAGCGCTCGCCCACCGCGGCCGGCCTAAGTTCAGATATTTTTACATGTGGTGCTCTATTGTGTACACACATCTGTGTGTGCCTTGTTTTCTTTTCCTGTGTCGAACAGCCTTTCCCCAAACTTCACGACTTGATGTTTACTGCACGGTCTTACCGCACTACCAAGTCGATTATGCCTGTCCGTGTAGACTACCCGTTTCCTCTCAAAGCGTCCATACTTCAACACCTGACCTGATGTCCAGGGGAAAATAAACATTAATGGCCTGCTTTTGCCAACTGAACGCTCACTTGGGGGTACTAAGCAAGACATTCGACCAGTAATGATTATAGTTATTAGTCTGCCAATCAACTAAATACTGATGTAATTTTCTTCGGAACATCGTCCTCAGTCACCAATAGAAATATCTGCTCTTGTATGCACAACATCGAACTTCCATTCAGTTAATAAGGTAGTCTCAAAAACTTTTAGATAACACAAAGACGAATTAAAAAAAAATGTAACTAGCAGGGTATGAACATGCTAAGAGGGTCGTTCAATAAGTAATGCAACACTTTTACTGTTGAAAAGATGAGAAATTTGTTGAGAGACATTATGGAATATTCACGATTTAGCCTCCCTAGGTTCATGAAGTTCCGATAAGTGGTGGGGCTATACGCAGTTTTCAAAGTGTCGTCTGTAAAGCAGGTGTATTGCAAGCGGAGAACTGTCTTTGTGTTTCTTTTGGCGGGAAGCTAGAGCATGGCAGATATTCAAACGCGCTTTCAGAATGTCTACGGAGAAGACCTGGCAGTGAACAAAAGCACGGCGAGTCGTTGGTCGAGGCGTCTGTCATCATTGCAACAAGATCGTGCAAACCTGTCCAATCTCACGGATGCCGGTCGGCCGCACACAGCTATGACTCATGCAGTATTACACTTAAGTCTGTTAGTCGCCACAAAAATGCAAACGAACTTTTCCTTCTCCATGACAATGTAAGTTCTCACACAAGCCTGCACATCCGAGAGGAGATGACAGAACTTCATTGGACTGTTCTTTCTCATTCATCTTACAGCCTAGATCTTGCACCTCCCGGCTTCCATCTGTTTAGTTCAGTGAAGGAAACGCCCCACGGGAACCAGTACGTGTTTGATGGGGACGTTATTGATGCAGGAAGACGTTAGCCCCGAAGTCGACCAATTGAGTGGTACCATGCGAGCATACCGGCCCTCCCAGTAAGGTGGCGTAAGGTACTCACACTGAACGGAGATTATGCTGAAAAATATGGTTTTATAGCGCAAAGAGGGGGAATAATATTATGTGTTGGAATACTGAAATAAACCAATCTGCTTTAGGAAAAATTTCTCTCGCATTATTTATTGAGCATTCCTCGTAATTTCGACTTCACAACGCTGCTCCTCTAACCCCTGCACAATATGACGTGATGATATTCGTGTCTTTGTCTTTCATGCTTCAATGTTTCTAGGCTTTAACTGCTGACCTGTTATTAACTGACATTTAACTATAAACGTTGGACCAAGAACGAAGCGTTTTTGATACCTCTTCAATGTGCCTTTGACTTGAAAAGGCTTACTTTTATAACACGCAAGTTATAAATCGGAAACAACCAAATAGATCAATTCTTTACCTACTAGTGTGAAGTATGCCATCATTTCATTACAACAAATCGTACAAAAAATGGTGCATTTCTGAGAGATCCTTAGCATACTGGTGCTCTGAAGCAGTGTTTATCTGCAGCAATTTAATGTATAATGCAAAACCGACGAAATACGGCCTTCTACTACGAACGACGAAATCCAGTGTGGCGTCTCCCAAATTTTGCTTGTGACGTAAAATCAAATCAGGCGTCTTATTAGTCATGTTTCTCTCCACGAAGCAAAAGTGTGACATATTTAATTCAGTCTTTCACGCTTTACAATGATGTGGAACGTCATATGTCACCTTGTGACATCAGAAAAATCGACTAGCTTCTCGCCCACGAATGTTTACACATCCTGGGTGAGGACGTCTCAACCTCTGGTTGTCTGTCCCAGAAGAAAGTATGACCGGCGTCATGGGGAATATTTTGTGGAGCAGACAGTTTTGAAGGTGAGGCTGACGAGAATTTTGTAAATGGGTAGAAAAAGTGACTCACGTGAATTCTCCGTCCAACGCAATGTTTCCTGCCGGCTACGTTGCAGTCGGTGCGGAAGACCTGAAAGAGAAATATTTCCATTCGTGTATTACCAGCTCTGGTGACTCAGGTGAATTCTCCGACTAACACAATGTTTCCTGCCGGCTACGTTGCAGTCGGTGCGGAAGACCTGATTGGCGAGCTGCATTTCCACCGCTCTCCGCTACTGCTGATCACTCATGCCACACTCACTGCATTATTAAAAGCGTTTGCTTACTTTGTGCAGACACTCTACCGCTCATGAGTTTCATAAAGTGATCAAGCAGTTTCCATTTTGATCGTAGTATGTTGCATTACCAAGGATATTTTGTACTACTGAGTTTTACTACGGCTAATAGATATAATAACATGTAATTTACACTGGAGTGACTGAAGTCACAGGACGGAGACATGCACATATTCAGATGGCGGCAGTACGCGTACACAAGGTATAAAAGGACAGTGCATTGGCGGAGCTGTAATCCGCAAGCAAATGATTCATGTAGAAAGCCTCCCGACCCGATTATGGCCGCACGATGGCAATTAACAGACTTTGAATGCGGAATGGCAGTTGGAGCTAGATGTTGTTGTGGTCTTCAGTCCTGAGACTGGTTTGATGCAGCTCTCCATGCTACTCTACCTTGTGCAAGCCTCTTCATCTCCCAGTACCTACTGCAATCTACATCCTTCTGAATCTGCTTAGTGTATTCATCTCTTGGTCTTCCTCTACGATTTTTACCCTCCACGCTGCCCTCCAATACTAAATTGGTGATCCCTTGATGCCTCAGAACATGTCCTACCAACCGATCCCTTCTTCTGGTCACGTTGTGACACAAACTTCTCTTCTCTCCAATCCTATTCAATACTTCATCATTAGTTATGTGATCTACACATCTAATCTTAAGCATTTTTCTGTAGCACCACATTTCGAAAGCTTCTATTCTCTTCTTGTCTAAACTATTTATCGTCCATGTTTCACTTCCATATATGGCTACACTCCATACAAATACTTTCAGAAAAGACTTCCTGACACTTAAATCTATACTCGATGTTAACAAATTTCCCTTCTTCAGAAACCCTTTCCTTGCCATTGCCAGTCTACATTTTATATCCTCTCTACTTCGACCATCATCAGTTATTTTGCTCTCCAAATAGCAAAACTCTTTACTACTTTAAGTGTCTCATTTCCTAATCTAATTCCGTCAGCATCATCCGACTTCATTCGGCTACATTCCATTATCCTCGTTTTGCTTTTGTTGATGTTCATCTCATATCCTCCTTTCAAGACACTATCCATTCCATTCAACTGCTCTTCCAAGTTCTTTGCTGTCTCTGACAGAATTACAATGTCATCGGCGAACCTCAAAGTTTTTATTCCTTCTCCATGGATTTTAATACCTACTCCGAATTTTTCTTTTGTTTCCCTTACTGCTTGCTCAATATACAGATTGATTAATATCGGGGAGAGGCTACAACCCTGTCTCACTCCCTTCCCAACCACAGCTTTCCTTTCATGTACCTCGACTCTTATAACTGCCATCTGGTTTCTGTACAAATTGTAAATACCCTTTCGCTCCCTGTATTTTACCCCTGCCACCTTTAAAATTTGAAAGAGAGAATTCCAGTCAACATTGTCAAAAGCTTCCTCTAAGTCTACAAATGCTAGAAACGTAGGTTTGCCTTTCCTTAATCTTTCTTCTAAGATAAGTCGTAGGGTCAGTATTGCCTCACGTGTTCCAGTATTTCTACGGAATCCAAACTGATCTTCCCCAAGGTCGGCTTCTACTAGTTTTTCCATTCGTCTGTAAAGAATTCGTGTTAGTAATTTGCAGCTGTGGCTTATAAAACTGACTGTTCGGTAATTTTCACATCTTTCAACACCTGCTTTCTTTGGGATTGTTATTATTAATTTCTTCTTGAAGTCTGAGGGTATTTCGCCTGTTTCATACATCTTGCTCAACAGATGGTAGAGTTTTGTCAGGACTGGCTCTCCCAAGGCCGTCAATAGTTCCAATGGAATGTTGTCTACTCCGGGGGCCTTGTTTCGACACAGGTCTTTCTTCACGCAGTATCGTATCTCCCATTTCATCTTCATCTACATCCTCTTCCATTTCCATAATATTGTCCTCAAGTACATCGCCCTTGTAGAGACCCTCTATATACTCCTTCCACCTTTCTGCTTTCCCTCTTTTGCTTAGAACTGGGTTTCCATCCGAGCTCTTGATGTTCATACAAGTGATTCTCTTATCTCCAAAGGTCTCTTTAATTTTCCTGCAGGCAGTATCTATCTTACCCCTAGTGATATAAGGCTCTACATACTTACATTTGTCCATTAGCCATCCCTGCTTAGCCATTTTGCACTTCCTGTCGATGTCATTTTTGAGACGTTTGTATTCCTTTTTGCCTGCTTCATTTACTACATTTTTATATTTTTTCCTTTCATCAATTAAATTCAATATATCTTCTGTTACCCAAGGATTTCTACTAGCCCTCGTCTTTTTACCTACTTGATCCTCTGCTGCCTTCACTACTACATCCCTCAAAGCTACCCATTCTTCTTCTACTGTATTTCTTTCCCCCATTCCTATCAATTTTTCTCTTATGATCTCCCTGAAACTCTGTACAACCTCTAGTTCTTTCAGTTTATCCAGGTCCCATCTCCTTAAATTTCCACCTTTTTGCAGTTTCTTCAGTTTTAATCTACAGGTAATAACCAATAGATTGTGGTCAGAGTCCACATCTGCCCCTGGAAATGTCTTACAATTTAAAACTGGTTCCTAAATCTCTGTCTCATCATTATATAATCTATCTGATACCTTTTAGTATCTCCAGGACTCTTCCACGTATACAACTTTCTTTCATGATTCTTAAACCAAGTGTTAGCTATGATTAAGTTGTGCTCTGTGCAAAATTCTACCAGACGGCTTCCTCTTTCATTTCTTAGCCCCAATCCATATTCACCTACTACGTTTCATTCTCTCCCTTTTCCTACACTCGAATGCCAGTCACCCATGACTATTAAATTTTCGTCTCCCTTCACTATCTGATTAATTTCTCTTATTTCATCATACATTTCTTTAATTTTTTCGTCATCTGCACAGCTAGTTGGCATATAAACTTGTACTACTGTAGTAGGTGTGGGATTCGTATCTATCTTGGCCACAATAATGCGTTCACGATGCTGTTTGTAGTAGCTTACCCGCATTCCTATTTTCCTATTCATTATTAAACCTACTCCTGCATTACCCCTATTTGATTTTGTGTTTATAACCCTGTAGTCACCGGACCAAAAGTCTAGTTCCTCCTGTCACCGAACTTCACTAATTCCCACTATATCTAACTTTAACCTATCCATTTCCCTTTTTAAATTTTCTAACCTACCTGCCCGACTAAGGGATCTGACATTCCACGCTCCGATCCGTAGAACGCCAGTTTTCTTTCTCCTGATAACAACATCCTCTTGAGTAGTCCCCGCCCGGAGATCCGAATGGGGGACTATTTTACCTCCGGAATATTTTACCCAAGAGGACGCCATCATCATTTAATCATACAGTAAAGCTGCATGCCCTCGGGAAATATTACGGCCGTAGTTTCCTCTTGCTTTCAGCCGTTCGCAGTACCAACACAGCGTTTTGGTTATTGTTACAAGGCCAGATTAGTCAATCATCCAGACTGTTGCCCTTGCAGCTACTGAAAAGGCTGCTGCCCCTCTTCAGGAACCACACGTTTTTCTGGCCTCTCAACAGATACCCCTCCGTTGTGGTTATACCTACTGTACGGCTATCTGTATCGCTGAGGCACGCAAGCCTCCCCACCAACGGCAAGGTTCATGGTTCATGGGATTTTTTATGGTTGTCAACATGCCATATCACCGGGACACATATGTTCGCGACTGGTTTGAAGAATATTGTGAAATATTTGAGCGAACGATCTGGCCAGCCATCGCCCGACATGAATCCCATCGAATGCTTAGGAAACAATCGAGAGGTCAGTTCGTGCACAAAATCCTGCAACGGGAAAAACTTTGTCAATTGTGGATGGCTATAGACGCTGCATGGTTCAACATTTCTGCAGGGGACTTCCAACGACGTGTTTATTCCATCGTTCGTCGGTTTTCTGCTCTACACTGGGCAGAAGGACGTTCGTCGTGATATGAGAAGGTATCCTGTGACTCTTGTTACCTCTGTGTAACACTGACGATTGACTGCCAGTAGAACCTTACACCTCATGGTCGGTAGCATCCTACTTCGACCCCAGATTCGTATATAAGCTAGTGCTAACTGTATCCCTGTAATTTCTCTATGGGTGTTACTTTTATTTGTGGTTTTGTTACTTTCCTCAAATGTGCATCTTGGTGTGAAAACTTTCTGTACTGATAATGTGAAAAATTTGGCAACATGAAGAACCGGTCCGATAATTATTAAACTTTTTGGATATGTTCGTCATATAACGAATATTAAGTGATTAAAGTGTCATCTCACTCAGAATTAGATCCAACATCGACATAAGTGTGAAATGTTACCGCCGCAGTGAGTATTCACTCTTGTATGCCTAATGGTACGTAGCCAAACAGACTCCGAATGTCCTCTTGAGGGATTTCTTGCCATTCTTAAAACACATTCAAAGTCATTTCATAGAGATTTCTGAGTGGAGGCAGTTATGTAAGTGTGAGTTTTCCCACAGCATTCCAGACGTGCTCTACGGATAACAAGTCAGAGGACCAGGCAGGTCTATCAAAGCTCTGTACTTTTCCTCGAGGCGTTTACGGTGTGAACTGCATTGTGGGACTCTTGTGTTGCCATGATGGAATATTCCATTTTATATTATGGTCATCAAGAGCGCGACAGGGGTGACTGACATTCTTGATATATCCTGGTGGACTTTCAGCGCACCTTCGCAGTATAGCGTGCGTAAGAGGAGGAAAAATCCATTCGATTAGTTGGATGGTAACTGGTGGTGACGTTGTGCAAGTGAAACTAACACACAAGCAATTGCTGTAATTAAATAATGTATTCCTTGCACAGTCAACGCGGATTTCTTTTCCTGCTTGAAGAAGCGGTCTGTGTCCTTTAATTGTTTTTTTTTTTTTTTTTTTTTTTTTTTTTTTTTTTTTTTTTTTTTTTTGGCCATCAATCTACTGACTGGTTTGATGCGGCCCGCCACGAATTCCTCCCCTGTGCTAACCTCTTCATCTCAGAGTAGCACTTGCAACCTACGTCCTCAATTGTTTGCTTGACGTATTCCAATCTCTGTCTTCCTCTACAGTTTTTGCCCTCTGCAACTCCCTCTAGTACCATGGAAGTCATTCCCTCATGTCTTAACAGATGTCCTATCATCCTGTCCCTTCTCCTTATCAGTGTTTTCCACATATTTCTTTCCTCTCCGATTCTGCGTAGAACCTCCTCATTCCTTACTTTATCAGTCAACCTAATTTTCATCATTCGTCTATAGCACCACATCTCAAATGCTTCGATTCTCTTCTGTTCCGGTTTTCCCACAGTCCATGTTTCACTACCATACAATGCTGTACTCCAGACGTACATCCTCAGAAATTTCTTCCTCAAATTAAGGTCGGTATTTCATATTAGTAGACTTCTCTTGGCCAGAAATGCCTTTTTTGCCATAGCGAGTCTGCTTTTGATGTCCTCCTTGCTCCGTCCGTCATTGGTTATTTTACTACCTAGGTAGCAGAATTCCTTAACTTCATTGACTTCGTGACCATCAATCCTGATGTTAAGTTTCTCGCTGTTCTCATTTCTACTACTTCTCATTACCTTCGACTTTCTCCGATTTACTCTCAAACCATACTGTGTACTCATTAGACTGTTTATTCCGTTCAGCAGATCATTTAATTCTTCTTCACTTTCACTCAGGATAGCAATGTCATCAGCTAATCGTATCATTGATATCCTTTCACCTTGTATTTTTATTCCACACCTGAACCTTTCTTTTATTACCATCATTGCTTCCTCGATGTGCAGATTGAAGAGTATGGGCGAAAGGCTACAGCCTTGTCTTACACCCTTCTTAATACGAGCACTTCGTTCTTGATCGTCCACTCTTGTTATTCCCTCTTGGTTGTTGTACATATTGTATATGACCCGTCTCTCCCTATAGCTTACCCTTACTTTTTTCAGAATCTCGAACAGCTTGCACCATTTTATATTGTCGAACGCTTTTTCCAGATCGACAAATCCTATGAACGTGTCTTGATTTTTCTTCAGCCTTGCTTCCATTATTAGCCGTAACGTGAGAATTGCCTCTCTCTCGCCTTTACTTTTCCTAAAGCCAAACTGCTCGTCACCTAGCGCATTATTAATTTTCTTTTCCATTCTTCTGTATATTATTCTTGTAAGTAGCTTCGATGCATGAGCTGTTAAGCTGATTGTGCGATAATTCTCGCACTTGTCAGCTCTTGCCGTCTGCGGAATTGTGTGGATGATGCTTTTCCGAAAGTCAGATGGTATGTCGCCAGACTCATATATTCTACACACCAACGTGAATAGTCGTTTTGTTGCCGCTTTCCCTAATAATTTTAGAAATTCTGATGGAATGTTATCTACCCCTTCTGCCTTATTTGACCGTAAGTCCTCCAAAGCTCTTTTAAATTCCGATTCTAATACTGGACCCCCTATCTCTTCTCAATCGAATCCTGTTTCTTCTTCTATCACATCAGACAAATCTTCACCCTCATAGAGGCTTTAAATGTATTCTTTCCACCTATCTGCTCTCTCCTCTGCATTTAACAGTGGAATTCCCGTTGCACTCTTAATGTTACCACCGTTGCTTTTAATGTCACCAAAGGTTGTTTTGACTTTCCTCTATGCTGAGTCTGTCCTTCCGACAATCATATCTTTTTCGATGTCTTCACATTTTTCCTGCAGCCATTTCGTCTTAGCTTCCATGCACTTCCTATTTATTTCATTCCTCAGCGACTTGTATTTCTGTATTCCTGATTTTCCCGGAACATGTTTGTACTTCCTCCTTTCATCAATCAACTCAAGTATTTCTTCTGTTACCCATGGTTTCTTCGCAGCTACCTTCTTTGTTCCTATGTTTTCCTTCCCAACTTCTGTGATGGCCCTTTTTAGAGATGTCCGTTCCTCTTTAACTGTGCTGCCTATTTCGCTATTCCTTATTGCTGTGTCTATAGCGTTAGAGAACTTCAAACGTATCTCGTCATTCCTTAGAACTTCCGTATCCCACTTCTTTGCGTATTGATTCTTCCTGACTAATGTCTTGTACTTCAGCCTACTTTTCATCACTACTATATTGTGATCTGAGTCTATGTCTGCTCCTGGGTACGCCTTACAATCCTGTAACTGATTTCAGAATCTCTGTCTGACGATGATGTAATCTAATTGAAATCTTCCCGTATCTCCCGGCCTTTTTCAAGTATACCTCCTCCTCTTGTGATTCTTGAACAGGGTATTCGCTATTACTAGCTGAAACTTGTTACAGAACTCAATTAGTCTTTCTCCTCTTTCATTCCTTGTCCCAAGCCCATATTCTCCTATAACCTTTTCTTCTACTCCTTCCCCTACAACTGCATTCCAGTCGCCCATGACTATTAGATTTTCGTCCCCCTTTACATACTGCCTTACCCTTTCAATATCCTCATACACTTTCTCTATCTGTTCATCTTCAGCTTGCGACGTCGGCATGTGTACCTGAACTATCGTTGTCGGTGTTGGTCTGCTGTCGATTCTGATTAGAACAACCCGGTCATTGAACTGTTCACAGTAACACACCCTCTGCCCTACCTTCCTATTCATAACGAATCCTACACCTGTTATACCATTTTCTGCTGCTGTTGGTAGCGACGGTATGATACAAGAAATAGATAATTCCTATTTAACATAATTTCTGAACATTAATAAGATATACTAGTCATTGAAAAACTAATACCAGAAGTTTATTATGGTGTTTAGCAAAATTTCATGGTTGAACTGCCGGAACCATATTCAGTACGTTTACGTTAGCGCCTCACAATGTTCAAAGGGTGACTGAATTTGAACGAAGTAATACAAAGGAGCCCACAATCACGCATAATACATTGTACAGGAAAAAACCAGATGCAACACACTGCCTTATTGCAGCTACTGACCGACTTTAAGAGTGGACTAACTCAAGAGGAAATGGTGTAAGAGGTGCGTTCACTTAGTAATGTAACAAACTTTTTCTCGGCCAATTAAGGTAGAAAATTCGACGAAATTGTTGTAGGTCCTCGTGCAATATTCACGCTTCAGCCCTTATAGTTTCATGAAGTTTCGATGGATGGTAGTGCTGTAGGTAGCCTTGAAAATGGCGTCTGTAACCGAGGTCGTTCCAAGCAGGCAGCTGTCATTGAGATTATTTTGGCGGAGCTCGCAGATATTCATAAGCGCTTACAGAATGCCTGTGGGGATCTGACAGTGAACAAAAACAAGGTGAGTTGTTGGGCGAAGCGTCTGTCATGACCGCAACAAGTTAGCGCAAACCTATCCGATCTCTCGCATGCCAGTCAGCCGCACACAGCTCTGACTCCTGGAATGTTCGACAGTGCGGACACTCTCATTCGAGGTGACTTACGGATAAAAACAAACACTTCACTGCTCCTCTAGACTTCTCTGTTGGTAGTCCTAACACACTCGACCACCAGCTGGGGTACTCAAAGGTGAGTGGGTACCATAAAGAGCAACAAAGGACCATCTGTGCAGAATAGCTTGAACGTTACGACGCTGATAGCAAAACTTTTTGCCGAACATAGTCGCAGGCGAATATACCATGGGTTCATCACTTAGAGCCGGAAACGTAATGGCAAACCATGGAGAGGCGCTACACCAAGTCTCCTCCATAGAAAAAGTTCAAAGCCACAGCCTCAGACGGTAGAGTCGTGGCGACGGTCTTCTCGGGCTCTGAAGAGGCTATTCTGTTTGATGTTCTCCCTCAAGGTGCAACGATCACCTCTGAAGTGTATTTTTCTACTCTCAGGAAATTTAAGATACGACTTTAGCGTGTTCGTCGCCACAAAAATGCTAACGACCTTCTTCTCCATGACGACGCAAGGCCTCATACAAGTCGGCGCACCCGAGAGGAGTTCACAAAACGTCATTGGACTGTTCTTCCTCATCCAACGTACAGCGCGTATCTCGCGTATTTCGACTTTCACCTGATTGCTCCGTGTAAAGCCGTACGTAGACGATGGAGAGGTTACTGACTCAGCATGACGTTTCTTCCGACGTCGACCAGTAGAGTGGTACCATGCAGGCATACAGGCCCTCCCAGTAAGGTGGCGTAAGGCCGTCACATTGAACGGGAATTTTGTTGAAAAATTGTGTTTTGCAGCCAAAAGAGAAGGTGTTTTGGAACCCTGGATGAAACCAACCTGCTTTTAGAAAAAAAAGGTTGTTGCTTTTCTTATTGGATACCTTTTGCAGCATTCCGCAGGGAAGAGTAATGACGGGACGGCTCATGGAAGTTACTCACACGCCGACACACCTGCTGTAGCTGAGATGCACCGCGGACAGCCACGTAACTCAACTAAGGACTACGAAAAATAGAGCAAAAATGATAGAGAATAACGGGAAACTGGTTGTGTTACTGACTCGAGGCTCGAATGTTTCGTCGAGCTATTGCCCCCCCCCCCCCCCACCACATGACTCCACTACCAACACAAGCGCCGGCCGGTGTGGCCGTGCGGTTCTCAGCGCTTCAGTTTGGAACCGCATGACCGCTACGGTCGCAGGATCTAATCCTGCCTCGGGCATGGATGTGTGTGATGTCCTTAGGTTAGTTAGGTTTAAGCAGTTCAAAGTTCTAAGGGACTGATGACCTCAGAAGGTAAGTCCCATAGTGCTCAGAGCCATTTGAACCATTTGAACCAACACAAGCGGTGGTGACGTGAAAGAACCGCCCACAGGTCTTCCCCATACAGAATCGGTGGTGAGCATCCGCCATCGGCCACAGTTGACAAAACGCAGTCAAATAATGGCGAAGGCAGCAGAGGAGTACTGCGTTCAAGGCTCTCGGCGCCAAAATGTTGGCAATGTAGATTAACCCTCCACCTAATGGCCAAAATCAGCTTCCTTTTTACCGGCGTAGGAGCCAATTTTCCCGCCCTTAAATGCAAAGTTATTGTTTACTCAAATAAATATTCTATTATCTCACACTAGATAGGACAATAATAGAAGTGATGGGGGTGGGCATAATGTAGTGATATGACTAGCTACTCTGGCAATTTACAATAGATCTATTTAATTGGCCAATTAATTTCGATATTTAAGCTACATATTTTCATAGAAAGGATGGCAGCAGATCTTTCTCACATGCTTTAGAAACGAAGTGCTACACCTTCCACACTTGACAATTCAGTCCTGTTGTTATACCCAATAACTCCCCAAGCCATGACTCCAGATGTTGGAGAAGTGCGGGTTTCGGGAATCGTTGCATAATGTAGTGATATGACTAGCTACTCTGGCTGTTTACAATAGATCTATTTAATTGGCCAATTAATTTCGATATTTAAGCTACATATTTTTAAAGAAAGGATGGCAGCAGATCTTTCTCACCTGCTTTAGAAACGAAGTGCTACACCTTCCACACTTGACAATTCAGTCCTGTTGTTATACCCAATAACTTCCCAAACCATGACTCCATATGTTGGAGAAGTAAGGGTTTCGGGAACCGTTGCTTCTTGTGACCTCCCACCAGGTCATCTACGACCGCAGTGTCGTCGACCTCACCATCACAACCACAAGCCAGACTCTTCACTAAAGACCACAGAATGGCCCTGAGCCATGCCAGTATCTGTTGTTCGTGGTCATGCTACCAACGGTAAACGTCGTATGCCAACTCAAGACATCAGCCCGACTTCCAGCAGCCTGATCCCGATGATTCGTAGCGACCCTCTGCCTATAACTTCTGCCCGGACTTCAGCTGCAGTCACCCTTCGGTTCAACAAAGCTGGTCTAGCTGTACTACGATCTTCACTTGCTGCAGTCCAGCTGGAAGGATCTGTGTCTACTCTTCTTGCCTTACTATTGTTCTGAGTCCATTTCGTCATCCCTCGTTCTGCAGCCACTCCAATCTATCGCTACGTAATAATACCATTGATTCGACCTTACCCGAAACCTGAAAGATGGCGATAAGCACCAACGTATATGACAAACTGTCTGTTGGCTTTTGTCTCGGGTTCTTAGACCAACGTTCGTCTGATTATTTTTCTGACGTTTCGTCAGGACGAGTGGCCGGCATTGTCAGGATTTCACCCTCAATTGTTGGTGGTGGACGGGATCTGAGCTCGCGGCCGCAGACTATA
The DNA here is from genome assembly GCF_023897955.1 of Schistocerca gregaria. Taxonomy (NCBI): domain Eukaryota; kingdom Metazoa; phylum Arthropoda; class Insecta; order Orthoptera; family Acrididae; genus Schistocerca; species Schistocerca gregaria. Next base: position 817,255,310 of record NC_064921.1, read on the forward strand.
TGTACCTGGAGCGTCAACGTCCAAGGGCTTCTCCGCGGTCATTTCTGGTTCGGTTCTCGTCTTGTAACCTGCAACGGTCGTTCGCTGCAGCACGGGAAGCCAGGATCTGTTGACCTTAGGCTTTCTTCTTTTTTGTTGAAGCTATTCTTGTTTTTGTGTATTTCTATAGCTTCTCTGGACAACGAGTGTGATAACTCTTCTCTACAGCTTCCATTCCGGCGAATTTTACTTTGCGGTCGGTCTTACACAGCGCGTGCTCTGCCAAGGCCGATTCCTCCACCTGCCACAACCTGCAATGTCGCTTCTGTTCTGTGATCCTGATGTCGACTGGTCGTCCAGTCATTCCAACATAAACTTTTCCGCTTGAGCATGGTATGCAGTATATTCCCGACAATGCAAGTGGGTCCCTTTTCTCCTGTGCCGATCTGAGACACTCTTTGACCTTATTTCTCGGTTTGTAAATAGTCCTTACGTCGTGTTTGTGCAATATATGGCGGATTCTGTCCCTCACTCTGGGAATGTATGGCAGAATGGCCGTACCCGACATTTCTTTTTCTGATCTGCCGTTTTGTGGAGTACTCATTGCTCCCCATAACATTTTCCAGGTGTTGCATTTCACGTATGAGGTGCTGCGGCTCACATATTCGTCTCGCTCATGCTTAGAGAATTTAATCATGCCCCTTTTCTGGCTCGGGTGGTTATCTTAACAGTTTGTTTAGCTATCGTTTCCTATGTGTCGGTTTTCGATAAACGCTGCATCACAAGATTTCGCCATTCCTTGTGACCAGCACATCGAGAAATGGTTGATGTTTATCCTTCTGTACTTCAATGGTACATTTCATCTTGGTATGGAGGTCGTTCAAATGTTTTAGAGAGTCACCGTGCTGTTCCTCACCATGGCTCCACACAACGAAGGTATAATCGAAGTAACTGTGCTACACCTTAGGGTTACAAGGTGCCAAGTCCAGGGCCTGTGCTTCGAAGTGTTCCACGCAGAAGTTGGCCACCACTGGACTAAGAGGAGCACCCCTGGCGACGTCTTCCAGCCGTTCGTAAAGGTGCAGTCCACGAGAAATAGCACGTGGTGGGACAGACATGAAAGAAAGAGCTTGGTGATGCATTGCGGAGAAAAGGGAGCCGATGTACTCCAGAGAGGCACTGAGTGGCACTTTTGTAAACAAAGAAACGACATCAAAGCTGACCAGGACGTCGTTTGGTGCGAGTTTTAGTTTCATCAGCGTCTCTCAGAAATGCCCTAAGTTCTTAATGTATGTGTCAGTCTTCCCCACATGCGGATAGAGCAGAGAGGCCTAGTGTTTTGCCAGTTGATACGTCGGTGAGTGAGGAGCGCTAACAATTGGTCTTAGTAGAACGATATTGTTAATGGATTTTGGTAAGCCATATAGCCGAGGTGGTAGGGCTTCTGTTCCTCTGTATGTCCATCGGCAGAGAGGACGTCTTGATTAGCTGATTCGTATTCAGTGTGGTACGCTGCGTCGTATCTGCGCTTAGTTTTCGAGAATTCATCGGATGTAATAGGTCCCAGATCTTATGCCCATAGTCTTCGGTCTTCATTACGACGCTCGCATTTCCCTTATGTGCAGGCAGTACCAATATGCTCTTGTCAGCGTTAAGATTCTTGATAGCTTGTACCTCTTCTTCCTCCAAGATTCGATCTGGTCGTTTTGCTCGGCGCAGCATCCTGGCTGTTTTAGTAAGTATTTCCTCTGCTATATCACAAGAAAGGGTCCGAACTGCCACTTCGATATTAGCAATGATGCCCTCCGTGGGAATAGATCTCGGGATGATAACGAAGTTTCCTTCTTTTTGAAGGACAGTCTCTTCCTCTGCGGTCAACTACCATTCAGTGTGGCTGACCACTGTGCTTGACATGTCGGGAATCGCCTTGTCAGTCTGCTTCCGACATCTTCCAAACTTTTTCTTCTGTCGCTCAGTGCAGCGCTCGAGTTCGTTCTGTATGCTTCTGTGAGTGATGCTGTCGATCTTGCCCTAGTCATCTCGATGCATTCTGTTATTTAGCTCCTCATTCGTTCTTGCGAAGTATCTCCGTGTTCTGTCGCAGATACGATGTGCGTGGGCGGTGGTGAATAGGCACTTAAATTTCTTCTTCCGTAGTTGGTCAAGGCGTCGGTACAATCTGCAAATCTCCTACCCGTAGTGGCGTAATACAAAATTGTTTAGGCTTTAGTGGCCACTTGTTGAAAAACTACCTGTTGGCTTCTGTCTCGGGTTCTTCAGCTGACATCCGTCTGATGATTTTTCTGACGTTTCGCTAGCATTGGTGGCTGGAACGACGACAGTGTCACCCTCCATTGCTGGTGGTGGACTGGAGCCGAGGTCGCAGCTGCAGACTAAATGTACTTGGCGCGCCAACGTCCGAGAGCTTCGCCGCAGTCATTTCCGATGCGGTTCTCCTCTTGCTACCCCAGATGAACGTCGGCCGAATAATCCGAGACAGAAGCCAAGAGACAGTTTGTCAACAAGAGGCCACGAAAGGCTTAACAGTTTTGTAGTTTGGTTCGAATCCTGCCTCGGGCATGGATGTGTGTCATGTCCTTAGGTTAGTTAGGTTTAAGTAGTTCTAAGACCTAGGGGACTGACGACCTCAGAAGTTAAGTCCCATAGTGCTCAGAACCCTTTGAACCATTTTTTATAGCGTTCGTAGAAAATGTTATCGGTCTCTCTCTATCTCAGATTTTTTTATGCTCCTTACTCCTAGGAGTGAAGTGGGCTGTTAGAGATCTGGCCCGTTGGAGAGTCGCTGACCTATTCAGCCAAATATAAAACTAGCTGATAATGGGCAAATGGGGAATCCGAACTGGGAATAAATTGGAGCGGTTTACCATTTCCAGAACACGTCGTACAACCAAGAAAAATCTGCAGGAAAGCTTTGTCTGAACCAGGGGTATTGGGACAATGTCAATGTATTTCTAGGACAACTTTCTTCGATGAGAACGTTGTCCCAGGCAAAAATTAAAATGTTGTGTATATGTAATGAAGTGTGTGTATGTCGTATGAGTGTGTACGTGTTACTGAACGGAGTGAAGTGTTGTGTGTGTCAGTGGCTGCACTACTGTATCTTTTAAACCCTATTGTCTGGCAAAGTCCTGTGGTTATGTAATATATTGTTTTATTATTATCTTGACATCATCGTCAGGGAATTATTGACTGTTATTAACTTTTGGACACTAGTGAATGTTAGTAAAGCATTCGTATGCGTTACAGTGATTGGTCCATTTCGGTCCATGGCTTTGAGACTAATCTGCATTAGTAACGGTTAGAGTTCCGAAATAGAAAACTGCAAGATCCACCCATCGTCTGTAGATAAGCAGCTTCGCGTATTATGCAACATTCCATTAATAATTTGGCCACCTGCTCACAGTGGAAACACCATCACACTGAAACAAAATCTTAGTGTTTTCCTGATTATATTTTTTAAATGCGGGTCATCTAATAACGAGACAGGTTGTAGGAGGTACGGTTCATATTTCACAAATTATTGAATTTTTATTCATATTTAAAAACCATAGGGATCTTATTCCGGTGTTATTATTGCGAAACAAAAACACAGGAGATAAACATGAAAATACTGGGGCTAATAATGTGGACCTCTGACTGATATCTTTAGGAAGAACAAATCAGTGTTCATCACCTTTGCGACTTGCATTTTCAAGTAAACAAGAGAAGTAACCCACTGAGCTCCGCATTCAAGTTGCACAAAGAGCCAGATAAATGTGCACTGCACAGAGGACGGACTATGAGACGTCTCATGCTATAGCAAAAAACGACACTTACATGTTCGAACTGCAGAGCCAGCAGGGATTGACAGACAGGACGCTAAATATAGTTGGCAACAGACGATTCATTGAAAAGAATAACAAGAATTCAAGCTGCTGCGACGTCGTCCCAAACTTCACTGGCGGAGCGACAGCGCTGTGGCCTACCAAAATTGCCCCAGAGTATGAAAATAGGAGACAATGCTCCAAAATTTTCCCTAATACGGTGTATAAACAGGCATAAACAACTATTGAGGTTGATGTCGAGATTCAACGTTCTATCAGTGTTGGTAGACGATGCTCTGTGTATACAGTGTGAAAAATTATGCAAGACTGTGCTTAAACTGACACACAATATTTTTTTAGCGCAACGGAATCTGACTTTCAGTAATCCGTACAAGAGAATGGCCCTGACTAACATTAACCTATACGTTTCACAAATCACTTACCTCACAAAAATCTTCGTTACTCAAGCTACTGCAATACAGCCAGCGCCACTACTACCAGCTAAATAAAAGATTCAAACTACGGAAGGCACTAACTACTGATAGGCATAGTTAGCGAATGAAAGATTTTAATAGAGGACAAACAATGTATTTACCTTAATAGTCATAATATATATATCAGTTCATGACATCAATTATTACAAATTTCGAAACTCCGCCATCTCTCTCCCCACGTCCACCACTGTTGGCGGCTCACCTCCAACTGCGCAACGCTAAGCGCTGTTAGCATCCAGCTGCCGCTGCCCAACACTACAATGGCGACAACAATGGAAAGCAGCCACAGACTGCACACGGCACAGCCAGTGATTTTCATACAGAGCGCTACGTGGCGGCGGCGTTACCAATAAAAAAACCTAAGCAGCCTACTTACAAGTGTTTAGAATGGGAGGCAATGTGCAGGATTGGCCAAACAGAGTACGCTGTTGAGAAGGTGCGAAATTTCTCACGTTCCGTGGAACCGGAAAGCCAGGATACTTGTTGACATCAGTGCTGAGTAGATACGGAGCTCAAGCACGCCTGCGTCTGCACTTAAGAGATTAACGCCCGGAAACCACTAGAACTGATTACAGCGAGAAGGCCCTGTCAACCTTTCCAGATCTGCCACCCAACTTGGGGTCAGGTTTAAGCTGCAACTACACAGAAAACATGGAATGCGTCGGAATCCGCTTGCTTACGCGAGAAGTTTTCAGCCGCCATCTAACAGTCAGTACCGCCCACTTTATCAATGAAATAAATGCAACTGAACTGACACAGGGTTGTGAAGAGATCTGTACCGGACATCTTTTATACCCAAAACTAGACACGCAGTGTGAGGGTCTAAACTGAATATTTATAAACAGGTAGCCAATCATTGGGAACATCTGGCTAAAACCGATACCATCGGTGATTTGATCTTCAGATGGTCCATTTAAAGGGACATCAACTCTGGGTGGCATTATCGATGCGCTGCCCGAGTTGTTAGAAACTGCAGCCCTGCTTGGCAAAGTGACAATTCGGATGAAGTTTGATGTACTGTGCACTTCCTCTATCATTTGGGAAAACTACCCTAATCACTATGCAGGGAAAGCCGTTAAGATATAGTGTTGAACGTGATTCTGAATTTAACTTCCCTCACTTCTCTAGTCTACGCGTATCAAGTCACTAGCGCAGTGTTTGTTAACCGCCGTGTCGCAACAAAATGGTGTGTCGGAAAATGTAGGAATGTGTCAGGTGTGCCGCGAGGTTTATAATGTCGTCTAATTCTCCGCAGACAAAACTTTTAGCACATAAAATGAGTGTAGCCAAATCTTTCCTGGATAAATAAATTTGTAAAATTTGTGTCTGATAGTTGTTTCTTAATAAAAAAAAATTTTTGTATGCACTTTAAGTATTTGCTTTTTAGCATCTAGAAAAAAAAATTGCATGTCGGGGTGTCACGAAAGTTTGAAACGTACTAAGGAAAACCTCACAGGAAAAAAGATTGAGAAACGTGGTATTAGTGTACGAAATCCCACCCAGGATGGAGTGGGGAACCCTTTCCTGGGTGCTAGCTGCCTGCCCTTCTGAGCAGGGCATATCATGTGTTTTTGAGGCATTTATACAACGTTAACATTTATGTCTCGAGGTTCGCGTTCATTATTTTTGGGCAGTTAATATGAGTTCTGCGATGTTTGCGGTCATGAACACCTCCTTCACTGGTACTTACATTGTACTACGATGGGTCATCCCACGTCCACATAAGTGACAGCGGGACGGTGTGGAATTAAACAGGCATCTTAACGCGTACAATCAGATAATATTTTATAGCTGATTCAGAGCAGACGAACTGAAAAGCACATCAGAAGATTAACCCTAGCAACCTATGACGCACATTAACGAGGGGGCTGCATTATGCCCACCCCAAAAACATAGAGTGGTCGTTAATTACACTAACATCAAGATTTTAAAGAGGTACTGATGTCTAAGCAGGGGCCTGAACCTGAAAATATCTTCTAGTACACTGTTAGCGATAATACTGAGGCGCTCAATAACGTGTACTACCAACTTCTTGACCACCAAAAAAGAAATTTTTAAGAATGGAAATTTTAGTTCATTGTTGTTGACTTTTGTACTCAACTGACATGGAAGTGAGGTCGTGATCCCGGAATACTGAATACCTACTACTGAGACTCTAATTTTTGGGTTAACTTCAACTGAAAAATTTAAAACGTATATGAAATCTGTCAGAAGAATTCATTAAAAACAATAAACATTTATTCAGAATTTTAAAATTTAAGGAAACGGACTAGGCTATAATATTTTCAGTAGATTGGCATAAAGTGCCCCCCCCCCCCCCCCCAACACTCCCTCCCTCCAACCCGCCTCCTTGGTATTGCGAGGATTAAGAATATCCATTGCGGACGTTTAAGAACCTGTGACTGTTTATCTATTCTACTACATAAAGACCATTCGTTGTTTATCGTTGTTATCAAAAATCTAAAATATTATTGAGCGATTTAATTCAAACTTGTACACTTTAACAAATTTAATGTCCAGACAGACATGGGAGACATATCTTTTAATATGTACAGTACATAATCAAATAAATACTTCATACAAAGGTACCCTTGGTAGCAAAAATCTTGAAAAGTTCCTGAGACACTTCGAATTATTAAACGATACGCTAATAAACTTTCGGATGGACAAAGGTTATATATATATTTTGTTAAAGAGGAAACATTGTTCACAAGTCACAAATTTCTTGACCGATTTACTTCAAATTTTTATTTACATGATACTCTAATAAACGTTTGGATGGACATAGGGTACATATTCTTAATTAAGATAGTTCAGAAATATTTAATAATTCGTACTGCTCTATGCAGACAAGCAGTTGTTTAAAGTTGTTACCAAAAATCTCGAAAACTACTTGACCGATTTACTTAAGATTTTTATAAGAAAATCTAATGATCATTTGGCCGACATAGGTGATGTGTTTTTAATATATAGATATATATGTAATATACGAAGGGGAAACGCTATTAGTAAAAATTTCTAGGAGTTCGTATCCGATTTACTACAGTTTTTCACACGATAGTCTAATGAACAATCAGACAAAAATAGTCTACGTATCTTCAATACATATATTATATAAATATATATGCAATACACAAATGGGAAAAGTTGTTAAGAAAAATTTCGAAAAATTCTTGACCGAGTTACTTCAGATTCTTAGAAGATATTCTAATGAACAATCTGACTCATAGATTATATATTTTTATACGTGATGTGATACATGAAGTGGAAACGTTATTACCAAAAACGTGGAAACGTTTTTCGCCGATTAATTTTAAATTTATACATGATACTCTAAACGACAATCAAATAGACATAGGCTACATATTTCTTAAAACAACCATGTACAGGTTTTCTGTAAAATGCTGTGCTGTGCTCCGCTGCGAAAAAGTGAGTTTTCGTTTTCTTTCTCGCAGTCGGGTAATTGTTCATCTCACATACACACTTACTCATTAAACATATTTGTATTAAATTTTTTACACTATAATGGGCGGCTTTTTTTTCCCTCCAAGTCGGTTTTCATTGGTAAAAGAGAAACTGTGTTTATGGCTAATTGGCTTCTCATTAGAATACTATTACGGAATATGAAATTCCAACAACAATAAACGAGGCTCATGGTCAGAGACAGAATGGGGGAGATGGGCGGAGGGAGGGATAAGCAGATTAAGATGTATATCCAGTTACCATACATATTTAGCAATTCCGAAGAATTCATGTGTCTGTAATTACTATCATCCTATTATCTTCTATTGTGATTGTCAGTTGCTTACAGGTCACTCACTTTTCATTGGATGTAAATGTATAAACCGATTATGAGGAATCTTTGCCAGCATCCAGTATGTGCTGTACAAGTATTGCATGTTTCAGACATCTACACACAGAGATAAAAATTATTTTGCTCAGAGACATTTGTTTTTATTTTGACGAAATGGAGCTGGTGTGTCAGCAAATTTTTTGATCATAACTGATGTTAATATGAATGCTCAGAAATAAATAAAGTTACAATGTCAGCAGAGAATTGCTTCTGTTTATATGTAGATGAGCACGGTGTTTAATAACAAAAACCGGGCTTCAAAGTGAATCGATAAGTTATTTATGTTCTTCTGGAATGTTTGTAAAACCACATTATGTTTGTTGCAGATAAAGAAAATTTGTTTATTTCTACAGTAGAAGACTCGGGTATTTAGCTGTGCAATATAAGATTTATTATTTTTCATGTTATTGACAATGATTTTAACGTATTTAGGATGTAAAAGGGGGGAGGAGGAGAAGGAGCATGAGATTGGGGGTGGGGGCTCGTTGACTGATTACCTATGTCTTCGAAATTCAGAAGGAAACATTTGTTTGTCAACCCAGACTGGTCATTGAGTAGGTGGTCTGATGGTGTATTTGATAATGATTTCAATTTATTCAAGAAATTCACGTTTTATGTCTTTGTTAGCAAGATAATGTACTTGGTGGTTATGTTCTATGCTGTTTGCAGAATGAGTGTGTTCGGTAAGATGTGCTGTAAACCTGGATTTGTTTGGGTTGTTAAGACGCAATGCATCCATGTGGTCTTTGAATACTGTTGTGAAACTTCTAGCCGTTAGTCCAATATATAAGCTTGAACATTACTTTGCATACTAATGACTTCTGATATTGTCGCATAAGGGTTCAGGAACTGCGGGAGATGATCGTTGAAAAAGCTTATCTTTATGTTGTACGTCTTAAAAAACAGTTTCCAATTTATTATGAAATCTTTCTTAGGAAAGGCAAGCTTCCAAAGGTGGTCTTCCTGTTTGTGTGTAGTTGTTTAGAATTTAGTTAGGTTAGTTTTATGAATTATTTTATGTATTATAGAAGCATTGTGTGCATTACTGGAGGCAAGTGATTTTAAAATTTTGATAGGCACTGGGTCTGTTGCCTTGGTAAAGCTACTGAAAGTTGTCATCCCGCTTAGGTTGCATAAAAAGCCTTTATTGTTTATATATCACGACTGAAATTTCATATTTGATCATCAGGTGGTCTGTAAGCAATAACTCCCCAAAAAATAACACAAAGTTTAAAAACTAGACCATAAAGAAAATGACAATGTAGAATCACATATGAGGGGGCAATGGTACCCATTTAACATCATGATATTGTACAACATGCAACCTAACATTACAAAATCAGCAATGTATTGTAGTACAAATCCGTCTGTTCTCCCGAAAACCAAACGAGAACACACATTACCACATGTTAAAAAATCGCAAACACCTGACATGATGACAAAAAACTATGTTCAGAACAAACACATAAGACAAGTCCCAAGTAACCTGCATGGTAGAAGAAACACACATAGCGGGAAAGTGACTGACCAGACTGACCTTAAAAATAGGAGATTTTTTTGACTGCTTTGGAACATCTTATATCTCGTATTTGATACGTTTGCCATATGTGAGACGGCTTTGACATGTATTCATGCCATGTTAAATTTGTTTCTAACCAGTATTGCTTTCTTTCTGCAGTATTTTATACTTGTGCATTGCTTGGTTAGGTTAGGTTAGCTTAGCTTATCACATTTTAGGTTTTTCAGTTGTGTCCTTATATGTGTATGGGTTACTGGCTTTATTTATTTTTACCTAGAGTTTTTGCTTTAGGTAGACACATCAAAACTTTTATCTTATGACTCACCCTCTGTTATCAGATGGGTTGTACTTGTAATTCTCGTCAACACTTGCTTCTAACGAGAATGTTCACAACTGGATTGTGTTTCGGTTATTATAGCATGTTTGACAAGCCGGTACTTTGCATACTTCTTTTGGTATTTAAGTTTGCAGAAAATTTTACGTTGTATTTTAGAATTCTTTTTTTTATTTCTTTCTTTTTTTATTGGCAAGCAACTCTAATTTCACTGTTTGACATAACGGCCACGGTAGATGCGTATGTAGTTATTTGCTTAGGTTTTCCTTTATTCACGTGTCAGTATTGACTATAATTCCTATTTTATTTAATAAATTTTTCCTCATTTCTGTTCCTTTCTGTGTACATGCTCATAAACGTATGATATCGACTCTGACTGACTAGCGTCTATGTGCTGTGAGGTTTGTGCTCGCAGTGTATGAGATCTTTGTCACTTTCACGACATTTCTGTTCCATCCACTATGCTGATTACTTGGAACTTGCCTTATGAGTTTATGGCGGGCATAGTTTTTGTAATCATGAAAAGTGTTTGTCACTCTTCAACCTGTGGTAATATAACTTTCGGTTCAACCTGTGGTAATATGACAACTTGCTGCAAGTGACTTTTTGCGATGTACATCCAGAGTGAAGTGGGACATTGAGTGCCATTCTCTGGTGTTCAGCGATGTGTATCGTTTCTGTTGGTGACGATCAGGTCAACAGCAACGTTTCGGTAGATCATATTTGTTCATAGATCTGTTCGTGCCAGCAGGCTCGCGCTCAGCGCTCAGCGCAGCAGTGAGCAACCGGTCGGCTCAAGGCTCACGACGAGGAATGCAGGGGGAAGAGGAGTGGGGGGGGGGGGGGGGGGAGTGACGGCTTATGGGAGGGGAAGGAAGGAGAAACAAGGCAACTCGGCAGTATAAACTGTTGTCAACAAGTCTATTCCACGCCTGGTAATATTTCTATGGAGGTATATCGCTTCATGGAGGCTGATTAATATATTTCTTCGGAAACTTATTTCCTAAAGCTGTTGCACTGATAAGAAATAACAGTGAAATGTGAATGATGACTGTTTTATTTATTTAGTAAACATAGAAACACTGGATGTCAATAAATACTATTTATTCTACTTTTCAATAAAATATCATCGTGTGATACCACTTACTGAGCGCTGCTGATTCGAAGATAAACGTTTGATTGAAACCTTTCAGTGAGCTGATGTGGGTAGATTTCTTTCTCTTCATTAGAGAAAAACGTTTCTCGCAAAAATCTGTAGGTCCAAACGTCGAAATAGTAGTAACTGAAAACTTGTGAAATTGTGGAGAAACATGCCGAAAAAATTTTTCTATGAGCCTACGAGAGTTATTTCGTTATGAAACTTATCACGCAAGTGCCTGTCACACTACAGGCCTATACACTGAGACGACAAATGTCATCGGTTAGCTCGTAATATAGTGTTGGACCTCCTTTTGCCCGGCATAGTCGGCAACTCGACGTGGTATGGACTCAACAACTCGTTGGAAGTACCAAATGGCTCTGAGCACTATGGGACTCAACATCTGAGGTCATCAGTCCTCTTGAACTTAGAACTACTTAAACCTAACTAACCTAAGGACATGACACACATCCATGCCCAAGGCAGGATTGGAACCTGCGAACGTAGTGGTCGCGCGGTTCCAAATTGTAGCGCCTAGAGGTTGGAAGTACCCTACAGAAATACTGAGCCACCTAAATCTGTAACCATCCCTAATTGTAAAAGTGTTGCTTATGCTGGATGTTCTACACTCACCGACCTCTCGACTATGTCCCATAAAAGTTCGATAGGATTCACGTCGGTGATATGGGGGGCCAAATCATTCGCTCGAACTGTCCACAATGTTCTTCAAACCAATCGCGCACAATGTAACTCAATGACACGGCGCATTCGCATCCATAAAAATTGCATTTTTGTTTGGAAACATGAAGTCCATGAATGGCTACAAATGGTCTCCATGTAGCCGAAAAATAACCATTTACAGTCAATTATCGATCAAGTTGGACCAGAGGACCCAAACCATTCCATGAAAATACCACCCACACTGTCATGAAGCGATCACCAGGTTACACAGTGCCTTATTCACAAGCTGGGTCCATGGCTTCGTGGGTTCTGCGTCACACTCGAACCTACTATTAGCTCTTACAAACTGAAATCGGGACTAATTTGACCAGGTCACGAATTTACATTCATCTAGGGCTCAACGGACATGGTCACGAGCCCAGGAGATGCGTTGCAGGTGATGCCGTACTATAAGCAAAGGCACACGCGTCGGCCGTGTGCTGCTAGATACCTTTAACGCCAAATTTCGCCGCACTATTCTAGCAGATACGTTCGTCGTACGTCCCACATTGATTTCAGCGGTTATTTCACTCTTTGTTGCTTGTCTGTTATCACTGACAACTTTGCGCAAACGTTACTGTTCTCGGTCGTTAAGTGAAGGCTCTCGTCACTGTACTGTCCGAGGTGAAAGATAATGCCTGAAATATGGTATTCTCAGCACACTCTGGTCATTGTAGATCTTGGAATATTGAACGCCATAAGGATTTCCTACATGGAACGTCCCATGCGTCTAGCTGCAAAGCTCCGCGTTCAAAGTCTCAACTGGACTGCTATAGACAACCTGGCGAAATATCATCGCAAGGAAAGGTTCTTAAGACCCATCTCTCTGCAGCTGCTGGTACCATGCCTTGTGGAGCTACTGAAAATAACAGATCTAACTTGCTGATTTTAAAAGGAGGCCAAATAGTCGCCAGTATGTGGAATGAATGATAAAGCAAGCCCGCAGCCTTAGTCTTGATGACCAGGTCAATAATTGGCATATTCCAACAGAGCACGGTACACTACAGGTCACATCACATCTTGAGAAATGTACGCATCACTGACGGCGTGCCTGATCTACCGGTTTGTGACCCGTAGAGAATGTGTGGAATGAGAGGGAAATACGTGTACTTGAGTATCAGCATCTAACGAGCAATATTCATATTTCACGGCAATAAATTACTGACGATTACATTCTCAGTATGTACGCTTCCCCGCTACGATGAAAACAAAAGCATATACTTTACCATCGAAGTCACACGTGATACTTGTGTTTATGAGGGACATGAATTCGTAATGGAATGAAGAATAATTGACGAATATAGTTTACAGAATAGGTTTGTGACATTGAGAATATCCCACCGACGGTATCAAGTCCCACGTGCTTGCGGAGTAGGACAACTCTCACGTAAATAGTTGTTCACTGGAAATTCTGTGTTGGGATTTATTCTGAAGGCAAACTGCATGGGGCTAGAGGACGGGGCGAGCTTCCGGTTGAGCAACGTGGACGCGCGGACACTGACCGATTTACTGTCACCAATGTTGATATCGTGTCACCGTTTCTCAACACAGCTTGACTGAAACACAGGTCACTCACTTCTACTGCCTCAACGTTGCGTAACGCTGAGTGGCAGTGTTAATTTCTACCAGTCTCTGCAAAGTGGCTTATTTTCAAGTGGCCTGCTCTGGATGCTTCACTAGCCTTTCTTCTTGCGAAAAACGTTCATCGTAAGTTAATGTTTTTCAGACCGGAAATAAAGGTGTTTTGTGCAAGTTTAACTGACAATCTATTAATAAATAACTGCATGTAAGTATAATTTCCACCTCATTATCTTGAATTAAATTATTTCGTTTCATGTCAGATTAAAATGATACCATCATTTCTGAATCTTTTATTCATACGCATGAGAAAGTTGCAACAACAGAAAACGGCATCCTCATTGTACTAGGTCGAACAATAATTTTGGCAAAGAGTTCAAATTTCAGCATATATTTCAACAAAGCGACACGATAGAAGTATAAAAGTCAGTCGTAAAGAGAAGAAATCGCAAAAATGAACAAACAAATAATTAGTTCATTGATAATTACGAAGGCAGGGTGACAAATTTCAAAGGTAATTATTTGAATCAAAGGGTTCGACTTATGGATGTATAATAGTTTCCATAAATCAAAAGCGACAAACTGAGGAAAACGTAAAGCAGTTGGCACGAAAATTAATTACTTTGTTAGGTCAGGAACGTTGCACTAAAATATGAAAATTATAATGACGGGTGCAGCAGGACACAAAACAGTCAGGTGTATGGTTTACGGTAACGTGATGGTATACCAGAAGGTCCGTCCTTTTATTCTACTCTGTGGCAACTTTTCCTAAACTTACTACCAGTATCCAGAATGAGATTTCCACTCTGCAGCGGAGTGTGCGCTGATACGAAACTTCCTGGCAGATAAAAACTCTGTGCCCGACCGAGACTCGAACTCGGGATCTTTGCCATTCGCGGGCAAGTGCTCTGCCATCTGAGCTACCGAAGCACGACTCACACCCAGTACTCACAGCTTTACTTCTGCCAGTATCCGTTTCCTACCTTCCAAACTTTACAGAAGCTCTCCTACGAAGCTTGCAGAACTAGCACTCCTGAAAGAAAGGATATTGTGGAGACATGGCTTAGCCACAGCCTGGGGGATGTTTCCAGAATGAGATTTTCACTCTGCAGCGGAGTGTGCGCTGATACGAAACTTCCTGGCAGATTAAAACTGTGTGCCCGACCGAGACTCGAACTCGGGACCTTTGACTTTAGCGGGCAAGTGCTCTACCATCTGAGTTACCGAGGCACGACTCACGCTCGGTACTCACAGCTTTACTTCTGCTAGTATCCGTCTCGCGCGCGCTTGAAAACCGATGAACGATCGTTGGTGCATGTGGAGGTGCTACAATACGTCTCCCCAACGCATCCCACATGTCTCGGGGGGATGTAATTTGGGGAAACAGGCAGGCCAGTCGATTCACTGGATATCTTCTCGTTCCAAGAGTTCCTGCACCTGCACATTTCGACGCTGGCGCCCACTGCCATCTATAAAATTGAGGTCAAGGCGGAATGCACCCCCAGAAAAAAAACGAGCATGGGGAATAATGTTGACTAGGAAGTGTACAGTGTTAAAAAGATTTGGAGATCAGTACACTCATGCCTGCATCCCCACATCGTAACATCTGCATTACAAATACGATCATGGTCGACAATTTTCCTGGGGGTGTTAAGTGTTCCCAGCTCTCAACATATGAGAGTACGTCGGAAATCAATACTCACACTGAATCTGCTGTCATCTGGAAAGAGCATGAGAATCTATTTCTTAGTGGTCCATATCCTATACTCTTGTCATCATCGGAAACGGTGACGTCGATGTGCGGGTGTTGACGGAACAGAATGTCCTGGTCGTCGGCCAAAGAGACCACTCCTATACAGTCGCCCTTTTGCCTGTTGCACGATGTAGCGATCATCTGTTACCGTAGTTGACTGTGGTCGACCACCTTCCCTTCTCCGGGCAGCAGTTCCTGTGGCTAAGAACACTCAGCAAGGAAGTGAAAAAAATGATACGAGAAGTACCACAAAATTCTGGGCTACACTCAATGCTGTGAGCAACACCACAAAATCCTGGCTTCGCACTTATAAGGGAAACTCCCCATCGCAACCACCACTCCCAGATTTAGCGATAAGAGGACCCAGTGAACAGCCGTCAAGAACTGAGCACAGATCATGCATGAAAACAGGAAAAAAGACAAAACGCGCTGTAAAAAAAAAAAAAATAGAAACAGTGAGCTGTCCAAGACCAATATAGATCAAGCTGAAAGAGCAACGGCGACGTGGGAAAGTGGCCACGGCGTTGGAATACCCAGCGGACGAGCCGTGTTTAAACATCCCTCGCGCGAATATTCTTTTCCGCTGTTCGCTGTAGTCAAATCTGTGTCCGTCTCGTGGTTCAAATGTTCAAAAAAATGGTTCAAATGGCTCTGAGCACTATGGGACTTAACTGCTGAGGTCGTCAGTCCCCTAGAAGTTAGAACTACTTAAACCTAACTAACCTAAGGACGTCACACACATCCACGCCCGAGGCAGGATTCAAAGCTGCGACCGTAGCGGTCGCGCGGTTCCAGACTGTAGCGCCTAGAACCACTCGGCCACCCCGGCCGGCAAACGTTCAGATGTGTGTGAATTTCTAAGGGACCTAACTGCTAAGCTCATCGGTTCCTAGACTTACACACTACTTAAACCAACTTAAACTAACTTTCACTAAAGACAGCACAGACACCCATGCCCAAGGGAGGACTCGAACTTCCGGCGGGAGGGGATGTCTTGTGGTGTAACGTCCGTTTGAAACAGCAAGGCTTAGTTGGGACATGTAATGACAGTTGATTCTGCACAACTACTTTATTAGCAGCCGAAAGGAAGTGCCTTTCGAAGGGAACCACAAACGTTTGATGACAAGGCGTCTAGACAACCGAATCCTCCATGGAAAAACACACGTCTGGTGTCATACGCGGGACTAGTGACACTAAGTATGTCACATGATAGGAATGTCTTATCGACGCATCCGATCGTTGTGGCCGAGCGGTTCTAGGCACTTCAGTCTGGAACTGCGCGACCGCTACGTTCGCAGGTTCGAATCCTGCCTTGGGCATGGATGTGTGTGATGTCCTCAGGTTAGTTAGGTTTAAGTAGTTCTAAGTCTAGGGCACTGATGACCTCAGATGTTACGTCCGATAGTGCTCAGAGCCATTTGACCCATTTTGTTATGGACGCATCTAATTTGTTCGCCTGGTCAGTGAGTGAGATGTGTCTCATTTCTCAATTTAGGTGTTCGTTTGAATGTGAATGTGATCACTCCCAAGGAAATGGTTATAACGCAATAGTTTGTCACATAAACTGCAACAAATGAACGCACAGCTTCACAATCACACAGTTTCCCTGTGCTCTGTCAAAACATGTGTATTAAACGTTTCTGAAGTTCTGTTCCGTTTTGGAAGTTTAGACTCTTGAATTCCTTTGTTGTAACATAGTTCAGAGATGTTTATTTGTTATTTCCATTTCTGTGAGATCTCTGTGTGGTATCTTGCCTGCTGTCAATATTCTTCACATTTACTTGCGACAGTAGCGTATTCTTACCAAATGACTCATATTCTATAGCCCTTGTGTAGAATGACAACTGCCAAGACCACAGAAAGAGAAGAAACACTTCAGTGACCGGACAGACAGTTCAAATGTTGTAAAAAGGAAAAAAAAATGGCACAACGGGGTTTTGAACGCGGCTCGTCCGTTTGACCACGATGCCGGAGCTGTTGAAATTCTCTCGATCTTGCACTTGTAACCCTGTACTTTAGTTTGCTTTTTTTTCACAATTCAGTACCACTTCTTCCTGTTTTCATGTTCGATCTGTGTTCAGTTTTTCACGGGTTATCCACACTAGGTCATCTTATCTTACCACTGAATCTGAGATGGGGGCGTGGGCGGGGAGGGGGGGGGGGGGGTGGAGCGGGTTGGTGCGATGGGGATATTCCCTTGTTAGTCCTCCTTCCAGTTTCCAGATGTTTTTTCCCGTGTGAAGTGAAATCATCCGAATGTTATGTCAGGGCTTTGTTGCAGTGAAGCACACCTCAACAGTGCACCGTAACTGCTCTCTGACAGACACACACTGGATTTTCCCGTTCTTTCAACCGCCTCGTGCGGTCAGTTGCTGCCACAGCGTAAATGAGAGCGCACGGGACTGCTCAGCTATTGGCTCGGTTTCGTTCCTTACTACCGTCCTACGTTCAATTTCTGTATCGCTCTGTTGTTCGGTTACAGGAAACCGGACGAATAACACGTTTGGCGAAACTTGTAAGTAGGCTGTTTCGGTTTTCTTATTGGTAACGCCGCTTAGCGCTCGGTAAGAAAAATCACTGGGTGTGCTGTGCGCAGTCTGTGTTTAGTTTGCATTGTTGTCTGCCATTGTAGTGTTGGGCAGCGGCAGCTGGATGCTAACAGCGCGTAGCGTTGCGCAGTTGGAGGTGAGCCGCCAGCAGTGGTGGACATGGGTAGAGAGATGGCGGAGTTTTGAAATTTGTAAGAATTGGTGTCATGAACTGATAGTGAGGTAAATACATTGTTTGTTCTCTATTAAAATCTTTCATTTGCTAACTATGCCTATCAGTAGTTAGTGCCTTCAGTAGTTTGAATCTTTTATTTAGCTGGCAGTAGTGGCGCTCGCTGTATTGCAGTAGCTTGAGTAACGAAGATTTTTGTGAGGTAAGTGATTTGTGAAACGTATAGCTTAATGCTAGTCAGGGCCATTTTTTCGTAGGGACTTTTGGAAGTCAGATTGCTATGCGCTAAAAACTATTGTGTGTCAGTTTAAGCACAGTCATGTAAAATTTTTCTAAGGTGACGTTTCAAACTGTCTCTAGCTGGACGATTGAATTCGCGCGCGCAGCATCACAGCAATAACATCCTAACAATCTTTAAGAAAATATTAATAATAATGGCAAAAACCCTAGCCTAGTTGAACCATAAACTTGTAAAATTTCATTGTGTTCTTATTTGTGCGATACAATGGCGACTAGTGGACTCTTGCCTCCTAAACCAATGTTCCGCATTTCTGTCCAATAGACGAGTCTTCCATGTACTGTGCTCCCTGGAACGTCAAGCTGGCTGGCGGCTCTGACGTGGCCACTTAGCAAATGTTCTACAGAGTGGTTAATAAAAGCATTTTTCGCCACTTGTCGCTCTTCTCTCATCATTTACGGCAATAGCTCGCAAATGATGTTTTCCTAGATTTATGTTTGAAATTAATGCTTGAATGGAGAATAATTAAAAACGTATTTAGCTATACCGTATACAACTACCTAGCTTACCACTTTCTTGGAGCAGCTGGATGGCAATTTTACACGCGCTTGATCGATGACTTTCTCTTTCGCGCACGTTCCTTGGCTAGTCTTCTTCCGCAACCTTCCTTCTCAAATGGTTTTATAATAGCACCAACAGCACTCTTGGGTATATCGAGCGAACTGAGGATATCTCTGAAACTCTGACTCTCCGCACAGAGAGGTACCAAAACTGCTCTGTTGGGACGTCGTGTTGGTTCCCACGCGTTTCGTTGCGCCCTTGTAGATCTTGAGACAGGACGGAGCTGTAGCAAAGGAGCGGACGGAAATAACCAGGACGTATCACACATCACTCACATCTCCCATTTATACGAGGGAACTCTGGCCGTGATCGTACCTGACTGGATGTTAAAGATGCGTTCCTTCAAGGTGAGTCACAACGTCCTGGCTCAACAATGTTAAATATGCTCCCTTTATTGAGCTGTATCTCTAGAACTGTTGCAACTAGAACTTTGAAATTCCGACAGCTGTTTTTAGCATGAGTTGTTATCTCTTTGTGGTAGAATCAGTATTTCTTCTTCTTGGTGAAATACAGTATTTTTGAACAATTTATCATTAAGAAATTTTTAATTGCAAAAAACTATAACTATCTCTAATTCAGAGAATAATCTAGTTCTTGTCATGATTTTAGTTCAGTGTCAGCTTGTAACTATTAGTTTGGTGCATAAGTTAGTAACGTGTCCTTTTGCATGTTGGTAGTCCGGGTTTATGTATCGGTTGTCATTTTTCATTTGTAGTTCATTGTTGCTATTGAAGTTTACATATTGTCATTTTTACTTCTGGAAATAGGGAGTGGAGCTGTGGACACTGGAAAACGGAGTGCCAATTGGAGATATCTGAACAATTCCGACATATTCGTCTCTTTTAGTTCAGCAGAGGGGTGGCAACAGCGGAAGGAGGCAGAAAAATTTTCTTCGTGTGTGAGGATAATGCATCTGGAGAGAGGACGACAAGTAAACGTTTTTCTTGGTTAAATGATGATCGTTTTCGACATTAGTGTCTCTCCTAGTTCAGGAAAACCTTCGGGGTATGATGAAGATCGTTTAAACTCATTAATTCACGATGATCCAAGACAGTGTATTCGAGAAATTGCAAATGTGATAAACCGTGATCATTCTACCATCGTGCGACATTTGCATGCAGTGGGGAAGGTTCTAAAAAGAGTGTGTGGGTACCGTATGCTCTAAGCGAAAATCACAAAAATCAGTCGGCTGCCGTATGTGTATCTCAGCTAGCACCTCATCAGTTGGCTCATGAACAACACCGACCATCCCTGTCCTTTATCACTGCCGATGGCCTGAGATAACAAAGCGGCAACTCTCCGTACAAACACCTCCACGCATCCACGAAAGAGAATGTGATGTATCTGGTGAAACAGCGACAGTGTGGTATACTACGCATTGCTTCCCCGAGGTGCAAGCATCACAGCTGGCATTTATTGTCAACAACTGAACATCTTACAGATGGAATACAAGAACTACGACCGGTAAGATTACGTGAAGTGATGCTCCTACACGAAAGCGCCCGTCCACATTCTGCTAGACTGAAAAAAAAAAACAATGTACAGGAGATGTTGTGGGAAGTCATTCCGCTCCCGCCTTACTCATCCGATCTTGCGGCCTCAAATTTTCGAATTTCCGAACAGCCCTCAACGAATTTCCATTCCAGATGTAAATGCGCTCCGAACATGGCTCGGAGAGTTCTTCACCTCGAAACCATGTGATTTCTACAGGAGCGGAATCGAAGGAAGGAAGATTGTATTTAACGTTCCGTCGACATCGAGGTCATTAGAGACGGAGCACAACCTCGGGTTGTGGCAGCAATGGGGAAGGAAATCGGCCGTGCCCTTTCAAATGAGCCATCCAGGCATTTGCATGGAGCGATTTAGGGAAGTCAAGGAAAACTTAAATCCAGATGCCCGGATGCGGGTTTGAACCATCGTCCTCCCGAATGCGAGTCCAGTTTGCCAACTACTGCGCCACCTCGCCGGTTCGCGGAATCGAAAAGTTATCCCAGCGTTTGTAGACTGCTGCAAACAGTGAAGGAGAATATATTATTGGTAAAGAGAGTCTCAGTTACGTTTATATATCGTGTATATTAAAATTATGGAAAAACACTACGTACTTATACATAAACCCAAAATATTAATGCGTTTTTGAAACTTTGAATATCACAGGCCAGTGGCTTATGATACAAAGGTACACATAACACTGAAAGTGGTAAATGCAAAAAGATGCGATTAAGTGAATTTATTATGAACAAAATTCACCCTCCCGGATTTTCAGGTGCTTCATCACTGAGCTTCCGGTTTCGGGGAGGCACCCCGTCGGGGCGCGACGGATTTCCGACGAGGGCCGTTTGGTTGACTATCCTACATGTGGTTTTAGGCGGTTTCCCTCATTTGTCTAGATGAATTCCGGGCTGGATCCACAGACTCTGTCAGTTACAAGAATGGCGAACAATTCGGAAATGTTGTCGCCCTTTCTCTTGGGATACCACCAGACGCTGAAAGGTGGAGTACACCACTTCCACACAGAGGAGAAGGGCTAGGGACAGAAAGGGAATTTGGCCACCCTCTGCCACTAACAAAGCGAAGTCTGGACTAACGTATCGAATCCGTGAAGATACGGCGTAAGGCCAGCAAAAAAGGAGAAAATAAGTATTATGAAAATTAACTAATAAATCTCATTTTCTCGTAGAAAGTGTACTGCACTGTAATCAGTAGTCTTTAGCTTGTTCTCCTTCACCGGGAAACTTCCTACTTTCTGCTGCCCATGCATGCTTGGTATTAAATTTAGCTGTATACCGAGCGTTGCGTTTTCACAGTTTGTCTCCAAACTGAAGATATCTGAAGGCATAAACCACAGGAAGAACACCTGGTCCTTTCATGACCCTGACCAAGATAACCGTCGTTAAAGAACACAACAGCGTCACTGACCGCTCTTCTAAAGGTTATTATCCAAACAAATGTGTTTTCAGGCAGAGGTGTAAATATGACGTCTCTGAATGGCTCTGTTTTCTTAGGTACAGTCGTAAAGATACTTTCTGAGAAGATCAGTATACCCTATAACTCTATATATTGATTTAATTCCTTTAAGATCAGGCACTGGGATAGTACTTTTATGGTGACACAGAACTCCTGTAGCTTTAGCTTTTCTATGTTTTCACCATGACTGAGGACGTTATGGACAAGCAAAATAAAGAGGATTAGACCAGTCGACGATCTCTTTAAGTATATTAGCAAATAATGGCTGCCTAACTTCCCGTAAGTTATTTACTTTAAATCAGTTTTCATGCCGTAGTACTGACGAAGTTCGTTTATAATTTTATGCGATAAATGTTCCGCAATGATTTTTTCTATTGAAACTCAAAACACTAAATCACGGATCAAAAACTGAACTCTAAACACATCTGGTTGCTATTAAAAGCCGGCCGGATTGGCCGAGCGGTTCTAGGCGCTTCAGTCTGGACCCGCGCGACCGCTACGGATGCAGGATCTAATCCTGCCTCGGGTATGGATGTGTGTGATTTCCTTAGGCTAAGTTAGATTTAAGTAGTTCTAAGTTCTAGGGGACTATTGAACTCAGATGTTAAGTCCCATAGTGCTCAGAGCCATTTGAATTTTTTTTTTTGCTATTAAAGTGGCGCCGACGGAAAGGTCAGCAGAAAGACCATTTCAAATCAGTTGCTTTCAAAAACCTTTCAGTGATTGACTGTAACTTTGTAATTAAACAGCTATCTACTAATTCTAAGCCTTTTTATGTTGTTTGATACATGATCACTCAAATGCCAAAGAATAAACATCGCTATGCACGCGACAGAATGCGTACCGAAAATGATCCGAGACAGCGTGCAGAAAAGAAAATGGGATTTTGGTGCTCACACCTTGGTAAATATTGGTGTGTGTATTGTATCATAGACACAGTCCCTTCGACTGTTCAGAGGTGTCACTAAACCCGCCAAAAGATGTAAACAACCGTGCATGAGCAGCACCTATTAGACGGAGAAGGTCCGAAAGCCGCTCAGTCCCAGTCATTCCACCAGGAAGCACGTACACGGCTCGTGTTATTGTAGTTCAACCAAGCCTAGACGTACAGTATCGCGGTTCGATCGTGTTCGCATTGTTACTTTGTTCCAGGAAGGTCTCCCAACAAGGGAAGTGTCCAGGCGTATCGGAATGAACCAAAGTGATGTTGTTTGGACATGAAGGAGATTCAGAGAGACAGAAAGTGTCGATGACATGCCTCGCTCAGGCCGCCCAAGGGCTACTACTGCAGTGGATGGCTGCTATCTACGGATTATGGTTCGGAGGAACCCTGACAGCAACGCCACCATGTTCAACAATGCTTTTCGTGCAGCCACAGGACGTCATGTTACGACTCAACCTGTGCTCCACAGGCTTCATAATGCGCATCTCCACTCCCGACATCCATGGCGAGGTCCATCTTTGCAGCCACGACGCCATGCAACGCGGTACAGATGGGCTCAACAACATGCCGAATGGACCGCTAAGAATTGGCATTACGTTTTCTTCACCGATGAGTTTCGCACATGCCTTCAACCGGACAATCGTCAGAGACCGTTTTTAGAGACAACTCGGTCAGGGTGAACGCCATAGACACACTGTCCAGCGAGTGCAGCAAGGTGCAGGTTATCTGCTGTTTTGGGGTGGCATTATGTGTGACCGACGCACGCCTCTGGTGGTTATGAAAGGCTGTACGGTACGTGAATGCCATCCTCCAACCGATAGTGCAACCATATCGGCAGCATATTGCCGAGGCATTCGTCTTCATGGACGAAAATTCGTACCCCCATCGTGCACATCTTGTGAATTACTTCCTTCAGGGTAACGACATCGCTCGACTAGAGTGGCCAGCTTATTCTCCAGACATTAACATTATCGAATATGTCTGGAATAGATTGAAAAGAGCTGTTTATGGACGACGTGACCCACCAACCACCTGAGGGACCTACGCCCGCCGCATTGCCGTTGAGGAGTGGAACAATCTGGACCAACAGTGCCTTGATGAACTTGTGGATAGTATGCCACGACGAATACAGGCATGCATCAATGCAAGAGGACGTGCTACTGGGTATTAGGGATACCGGCGTGTACAGCAATCTGGAGCACAACCTCTAAAGGTCTCGCTGCATGGTAGTACAACATGCAATGTGTGGTTTTCAAGAGAAATAAAAAGGGTGGAAATGATATTTATGTTGATCTGTATTCCAGTTTTCTGTACAGGTTCCGGTACACTCGCAACCGAGGTGATGCAAAATCTTTTTTTGATGTATATGTCTTTATCAGTTTCCGAGATGTATAGGTTCAAAGTTATCCCAATTGTAAACGTAAAACAAGCACGTAATATCCTGTGTGATACGAAAACGTAATTTAAAAAGCACTCATCGCAGAGAAATATGCTATGAAGTGTTTCCATTGTCATCTGGGAACCACGTTGTAGTGCCAAATCACATGCAAAACGTTTTTGCACGTATAATCTGGTCTGAGGTATAAAATGAGTTCTGCATTATTTCAGTTTTACATAAGTAAATTACCTAAATCTTACTGACCTCTACATTCGTATCATACGCGTTGCATACAGCAGGAAAAGAAATGAACTAGCAGGGTTTTAGAACATATACTGTATTCGCACATTATGAAGTAACGCGAAGAAAACAATTTATTGACATATAGTCAGCACGGATTCAGAAAAATATCGTTCTTGTGAAACACAACTAGCTCTTTATACTCATGAAGTAATAAGTGCTATCGACAGGGGATGTCAAATTGATTCCATATTTTTAGATTTCCAGAAGGCTTTCGACACCGTTCCTCACAAGCGTCTTCTAATCAAACTGAGTGCCTACGGAGTATCGCCTCACTTGTGCGACTGGATTCGTGATTTCCTGTCAGAAAGGTCACAGTTCATAGTAACAGACGGAAAGTCATCGAGTAAAACAGAAGTAATATCCGGCGTTCCCCAAGGAAGTGTTATAGGCCCTCTATTGTTCCTGATCTATATTAACGACATAGGAGAAAATCTGAGTAGCTGTCTTAGATTGTTTGCAGATGATACTGTTATTTACCGTCTTGTAAAGTCATCAGATGATCAAAATGAATTGCAAAATGATTTAGATAAGATATATATATATATGGTGCGAAAAGTGGCAATTGACCCTGAATAAAGAAAAGTGCGAAGTTATTCACACGAGTACTAAAAGAAATCAGCTAAATTTCGATTACGCGATAAGACACACAAATCTGAAGGCTGTCAATTCAACTAAATACTTAGGGATTACAATTACAAAGAACCTAAATTGGAACGATCACATAGATAATATAGTGGGTAGAGCAAACCAAAGAGTGCGATTCATTGGCAGAACACTTACAAGGTGCAACAGGTCTACCAAAGAGACCGCTTGCACCACGCTTGTCCGCCCTATTCTGGAGTATTGCTGTGCGGTGTGGGATCCGCATCAGGTGGGACTGACGGATGACATCGAAAAAGTACAAAGAACGGCAACTCGTTTTGTATTATCGCGAAATAGGGAAGATAGTGTCACAGACATGATACGTGAATTGGAGTGGTAATCTTTAAAACAAAGGCGCTTTTCGTTGCGACGGGGTCTTCTCATGAAATCTCAATCACCAGTTTTCTCCTCCGATTGCGCCGATTCTGTTGGCACCCACCTACATAGGGAGAAATAATCATCACGATAAAATAAGAGAAATCAGGGCTCGCAAGGAAAAATTTGAGTGCTCGTTATTCCCGCGTGCAGTTCGAGAGTGGAACGGAGAGAGACAGCATGAAGATGGTTCATTGAACCCTCTGCCAGGCACTTTATTGTGAATAGCAGAGTAATCACGTATATGTAGATATAATGATAATGAGTTGGGCTCATTGAGTGATTGAGAAAGGGCAACTGGGAGCGGATGAGTATTTACAAGTTACACCTACGTACCAGTGGTTGAGAGTGAGTTATCGTTGGGAGAACTCATGGGAGCTTGATGTGAGTTCGTATTAAAAAAAGAGAGAATATGTTCACAATCTGAAATTTTTGGAATAATTTTTAATGGTGCTGCGAATGGTGGAATGAAGCAGTCGCTACCCCATGTTTCATTCAGAGTGTTTTAAATAAATAGGAATGTATTAGCATTTTTTCTGCTCCGATAGATCCATTTCTTTCACTGGTAGTACATCTACATCTACATCTACATTTATACTCCGCAATCCACCCAAAGGTGTGTGGTGGAGGGCACTTTATGTGCCACTGTCATTACCTCCCTTTTCTGTTCCAGTCGCATATGGTTCGCGGGAAGAACGACTGTCTGAAAGCCTCCGTGTGCGCTCGAATCTCTCTAATTTTACATTCGTGATCTCCTCGGGAGGTATAAGTAGGGGGAAGCAATATATTCGATACCTCATCCAATAACGCACCCTCTCGAAACCTGGCGAGCAAGCTACACCGCAATGCAGAGCGCCTCTCTTGCAGAGTCTGCCACTTGAGTTTGCTAAACATCTCCGTAACGCTATCACGGTTACCAAATAACCCTGTGGCGAAACGCGCCGCTCTTCTTTGGATCTTCTCTATCTCCTCCGTCATCTCGATCTGGTACGGATCCCACACTGATGAGCAATACTCAAGTATAGGTCGAACGAGTGTTCTGTAAGCCACCTCCTTTGTTGACGGACTACATTTTCTAATGACTCTCCCAATGAATCTCAACCTGGTACCCGCCTTCCCAACAATTAATTTTATATGATCATTCCACTTCAAATCGTTCCGCACGCATACTCCCAGACATTTTACAGAAGTAACTGCTACCAGTGTTTGTTCCCCTATCATATAATCATAAAATAAAGGATCCTTCTTTCTATGTATTCGCAGTACACTACATTTGTCTATGTTAAGGGTCAGTTGCCACTCCCTGCACCAGGTGCCTATCCGCTGCAGATTTTCCTGCATTCCGCTACAATTTTCGAATGCTGCAACTTCTCTGTATACTACAGCATCATCCGCGAAAAGCCGCATGGAACTTCCGACACTGTCTACTAGGTCATTTATATATATTGACCGAATACTAACGTCACCGTGTTTGTGTATCGGTCGTTAGTTCCGCGTTGCTGGTCAGGGAGTTTGCGGCGGGCACCACCGGCGTCCGGGCTGTCGCAAGCCGGGCGCCGGAGAACACGGCGTCGGCGGCGTCGGCGTCGGCGTCGGCGTCGGGCGGTCACGTGACTCGCCTGGCGGCCGGCCAGCTGGCACTGCCGCGCCTCCAGCAGCGGCGCCCGCTGCCCCCTCCCTCCCCCCCCCCCCCCCCCAGTCCTGAGGCACAACTGAAGCACCGTCCTTCCCTCATGCTATTGCGCATCTCTGGCCGGCCGATCTCGTACATCTGGCAGCGACTGCTTCACCTTAATCCGTCCTTTCTTACGGAAGCGATATGCGAGCTGCCTATCGAGAATCAGTTTGACATCTACTGTGTGACATAAACTGAGACGACAAAACTCATGGGATAACGATATGCACATACACAAATGACGGTAGTATCGGGTACACAGGGCATTAAAAGACAATGCATTTTCGGAACTGTTATTTGTCCTCGTGTCATTCATGTGAAAGTTTTTCCGAAATGATCTTGGAAAATGACAGGAAATAATAGACTTTGAATGCGGTTTGATAGGTGGAGCTAAACGCATTGCACATTGAATTTCTGATATCGTTAGAGAATTAAATATTTCGAGATCCACAGTGTCGAGAGTGTGGCGAGAATACCAAATTTCAGGCATTGCCTCTCACCACGGACAAAACAGTGGCCGACTGTCTTCACTTAACGACCGAGAGCAGCGTCGTTTGCACACAGTTGTAAGTGCTAACAGGAAAGTAACACTGCCTGAAGTAACCACAGAAATTATAAGTAGGCTATTTAGGTTTTTATGTTGGTAACGCCACGTAGCGCTCTGTATGAAAGTCACAGACTGTGCTGTGTGCAGTCTGTGGCTGGTTGGCATTGTTGGAATATTTGCAATTGTAGTGTTGGGCAGTTTGCTGTCAACAGCGCGTAGCGTTGTGCAGTTGGAGGTGACCCGCCAGCAGTGGTGGATGTGGGCAGAGACATGGCAGAATTCTGAGTAAATTTGTAATACTGGATATCATGAACTGATATATATATATATATATATATATATATATATATATATATATTATTTGTTCTCTATCAAAATCTTTCATTTGCTAAGTATGCCTATCAGTATTTAGTGCCTTCAGTAATTACAATCTTTCATTTAGCTTGCAGTACTGGCGCTCGCTGTATTGCAGTAGTTTGAGTAAAGAAGATTTTTATGGGGTAAGTGATTCATGAAAGGTATAGGTTATTGTCAGTCAGTCTTTTGTAGGGATTATTGAAAGTCAGATTGCGTTGCGCTAAAAGTATTGTGTGTCATTTTATTGATGATCAGAATAAGAGAGAAATGCCTGAGCACAGCTGTTTGAAAATCTAATAACGTAAGAGGTTTACCAGCACAGTAATTTATAATTTTCCAGAGGGGACGTTTCAAAATAGATGGGAGACGTACGACGAACGTCTCCGTTAGGACAGTGCAGCGAAATTTGGCTTTAATGGGCTATGACAGCAGACGACCGAGGCTAGTACCTTTGCTAAAAGCACGACATCGCCTACAGCGCCTCTCCTGCGCTCGTGACCGTATCGGTTGGACCCTAGGCGACTGGAAAACCGTGACCTGGTCAGATGAGTCCCGATTTCAGGTGGTAAGAGCTGATGTAGAGTTCCAGTTTGGCGCAAGCCCCATGATGCCAAGGACCCAAGTTGACAATAAGGCACTGTGCAAGCTGTTGGTTGCTCCATAATGGTGAGGGCTGTGTTTACATGAACGGACGGGGTCCTTTGAACCGATCGTTGACTGAAAATGGTTATGTTCACCTACTTGGAGACCATTTGCAGCCATTCGTGGACTTCATGTTCCAAAACAACGATGGATGCGAATGCGCCACGTCACCATGCCACACTTCCTGTTCGCGATTGACTTGAAGAACATTCTGGACAATTAGAAAGAATGATTTGGCTGCCTATCGAACGTTTATGGGGCATACTCGAGAGGTCAGTTCGTGCACAAAATCCGGCACCGGCAACACTTTCGCTATTACGGACGGCTATAGAGACAGCATGGCTTGCTATCTCTCCAGGGAATTTCCAATAAGTTGTAGAGTGCATGCACCGTCCAATTGCTGCACTACGCCGGGTAAGAGAATACCCGACACGACATTAGGAGGTATCTCATCAGGTTTTTCACATCAGTGTGAACTCTGTATGATTAACAGTACTTCCCGCTGGAGGCTCGAGTCCTCACACGGGTGTGTGTGTGTTGTTCTTAGCGTAAGTTAGTTTAAGTAGTGTCTAACCGATGACCTCAGCAGTTTGGTCCCTTAGGAATTCACACACATTTGAACATTTGATTGACAGTATCCGACACATATGTGTAATGTGCAAGTGACCACTAGTTGGCGCGAGAGGCGTACCCGACGGAATAGAAGGAGGCAGGAAGTATTGTGTTGACAGTAGAGAAGTAGTGACAGCATAATAGGTCGGCCAGGGCATCTCATTGAGTCCGGACGTGGACTAATCATTGGTTGTTACAAAAACAATCGTCAGGGACATTTCAAACCTCCTAAAGCCGCCCATGCCGACTGTCGGTGACGCGATTGTGAAATGGTGACGCGAAGGAATAGCTGTAGCTTGATCAAGACCACGCGGAAGTCACGTACTGGCGGACCGGAACCTCGTAAGAAGCCTTTAAACCACAAACAGTGTACACCGCACTAACAGTTAAACTTTTGTGTAGTTAACATAAACGGCTACCACTGTTTCACCCGGAACATGAAACACTTAACAGTTTTACAACCAGGTCCTCATAAGTAAATATACGATGACGCGACATAACGACAAGTTGAGAGAAATAACACATGCCGAAAGAACATTTTATAGTTTTGAATGTTTACAAAAGATCGACTTTAAAGACGTCAATCTGCACAAGTTTCCGAAAAAACGCTTCTGTGAGTTCGCTGCACTATTCATTCATCCATTCAATGCCATTCTCTCGATGAGAACAATGGAACACTGTATATAAAATTATATTTATGTGAATCTTTATGTTCACTTTTCTTTGCTGTTATGAATATTAACTGCGTTTTCAGTGTTCATCATAGAATTTTTACTAATTTTAATTATCTCTATCATCTACTCCTACTAGCAGCATGTGTTACTGCTACTACAATAACAAACGACACAATGCTGATTTTCCTACAGTAACTATTACTACTGAAACCTCTATCACTAAAGCAAATTCTAGTACTTCTACTACTACTTCTTATGATTATGTTAACGTCTCTGTTATTCATAGAACAGTTGAGCTTCTTTATTTCTCGTACCTCTACTCTTTGAGGGGCACAAAGACACACACTATACTACTACTGGAATCCATTAATTTCTCTGTACGTTTCATACCAGATTAGCCATACTGTTTGGTCGAGCAGTATCTTTCTGCCGCCAGTCAGCATAGTTACGCATAAGAATTCATCACTTGCCTTTCACTGACTCCCCTAATTCTCCTACAGTACGCCAGTAGCCAGATTTCTACACTCTTCCGTTACTGGACCAAGCAATCGTAGAGCTATCGGGTGTCATACTCATTCCCTAGGGTAGTCTACAGGTCTTACACGATTCTGTTGTTGTGTCCGTTGGCTATATCTGTACTTAACTCCCTCTGAGGCAACATCAACTAGAAGATTTACTGTATCAAAGTTCTCTTTCACTCTAACTACATTGCCAGCCAAAAAATCAAGGAGAGGAGGAAAGGAAAAGAAACTTCACAGGATGAGAGAGAATGTGATGTTATTTCAGTGATTACAAAATCGAGAAAAATTTATAAAGAACTTGTCAGTATGAGTCCACTTATCAGTATGAAGTTGCGCCCACTCTGGCCTGGATGTATGAATTGAACCACTTGCGAAGGCTGTCATAAAGCCTTTGTACCCTCTTCTGATGCAAGCTGGCCCACAACTGCTGTAACTGGTATTTGTTATCGTGGATATCTGTAGTGGGACAGAGTTGACGTCCAAGCTGATCCACCGAGCTAGGTGGCGCAGTGGTTAGCACACTGGACTCGCATTCGGGAGGACGACGGTTCAATCCCGCGTCCGGCCATCCTGATTTACATTTTCCGTGATTCCCCTAAATCGCTCCAGGAAAATGCCGGGATGGTTCCTTTGAAAGGGCACGGCCGACTTTCTTCCCCGTCCTTCCCAGTCCGATGAGACCGATGACCTCGCAGTTTGATCTCGTCCCCCAAACAACCCAACCCCCAACATGGCCCCACACATTTCTACTCGGGAAAAATATCTGTTCTTACCTGACCTCAAAAAAAAAAAAAAAATTAAAAATGTGTGTGAAATCTTATGGGACTTAACTGCTAAGGTCATCAGTCCCTAAGCTTACACACTACTTAACCTAAATTATCCTAAGGACAAACACACACACCCACACCCGAGAGAGGACTCGAACCTCCGCCGGGACCAGCCGCAAAGTACATGACTGCAGCGCCTGAGACCGCTCGGCTAATCAATCCCTCGCGGCGTACGTCAACAGCACTCAGACAGTTCATAGAGACATGTGCCATGTGCGGACGAGCATTGTCCTGTTGAAAAACGGCATCGTGGTACTGCCGCGTGAGAGGTAACAGATGAGGACGCAGTACATCCGAGACGTACCGTTGTGACGTCAGAGTTCCGTCAGTCATTACCAGCCGTCACCTGAGGCCATACCTGATGGCTCCCCACACGTCGACGCTACGAACAACACCGCTACGCCTCCCTAAAACACTGGAAGAAACGGACTTGTTCCCAGGTTGCCGTTATACTTGCCGGTGATGGTCATCCAGGGTAGTGGAGAAACCGAATTCATTGCTGAACTCAATGCGGCGCCACCCAATCCATGCTTCTGGGGCACGGCGCCACTCCTAGCACAGCCCTCTGTGTTGTGGTATTGACGGTAGTCTATGCCTGGTACGGTAATTCCCTTGTCCAGCTACTACTAGTGTCCGACCAACGGTGCGGGATGACACAGAATGTTAGAGGGAGTCCATTACTGGTTCTCGGATGCCAGACGCAGATTTGAAGGCGCTACAGTGTTCTTGGTGCAGAGTGCGGCGATCCTACCTTGTAGTAGTCAGACGTGATCGAGCGGAAACTTGACAATAAGTATGCTGCCCTCACCTTCCCAAGCAGTCCATTGCACGGTTCGACCAGTCGACCAAACGGAGACTCACAATAAGCCAGTTTCAAACTCTGCTAGGTGCTGACAACTCTCACTCATATGAGTACATGGCATTCCAGTAATGACTCAATGTGTGACTCTTAGTACCCTTTTTACAGGGTTGTCAGAAACAGTTTGAAAAGCTTTTAAGAATGTTGCAGGGGGAGTTGTGCTGAGAAGTAATTGTTAAGAAATAAATCAATGCATTGTGCCATTCCCGAGTAAATTAGCATGGAAATTAGCCAAGTCAGGCCGTTGCGCACGCAAATTCATGAGGCCCCCGAGAGACGGTGTCACAACATGTGTTCTTTGTGATTTGCTAAAACCGAGCAAGAGAGCGATACGAAAATTGAGCTAGGATGGGTAGTAATGGTCGAAGCCGAGCCAAAGGCTGAGCTGCCTCACTTTACGAACAACTGTCACTGATTGTATCTGGCGGGTGACTTGAAATTGTGCGTTCAACGACCTGATTGGCTAGCTACAATCGTAATTAACTCGGGAAACGGACCAACGTGTCCAACTTTTTTCTTAACATTTATTTCTCAGCATAGACTAGACTGCAACAACCGCTTTACCCTACCAGACTGCTAATACCATGAAGCATGAACCACAGTCGTACACTTTTGGTGGCCGTTCAAGGTGCCACACGGTATTACTTTGCAGTCATTTAGATGCTCATCAGTGACGAGTGTGTTTCAAAGTTGCATTAACATCTGGCAATGTCTTCTGTCTGTCTCAATGTTTCTGTCAAGTGGTGTTTGTTGTAAACCGGTTGTGATCAAGATTTCGGCTTGCAAGCCACGCCCGGGCCCGAGTGCCAAAGCGCTCAGGCTTGCTTCACATTTCTCCCACCCCTACGCTACGCTGTCTGAGCGCGAGGAGGAGAAGAGAGGAAAACGGCTAATATGCCGCAATTTAATGGTAGAAGAGTTGTACTGCATATGACTTGGTTTATATTTCACATTTCTCAACAACAAGGAACACAAACCAAATAAGTTCTCAGTATTAATTAATTATATTTGGCGTTCTGAAGGCATAATATAATTTTTGGCAGGTACACACTCTTGGAGTATGGATAATGCAGACAAATTCACAGCGTTTCACATTGAAGTTACCACGTAATATTTATTTATTTAGTTTCATAATCGAAAAAAGACCTTTAACACAAATATGTAAATCGAAATATTGTAGCACTTTTGCAATCTCATTATGGACACTTTGAAAATCTACCTGATATGAGTAATGTAGATATCGTGGATGGTTTTAACGTAAAAAAGATCTGTAATTAAAACTACAATGAAGCGCCAAATAAACTGGTATATGTATGCTTATTCAAATACAGAGATATGTAAACAGGCAAATACGGCGCTGCATATATAAATCAAGAGTCTGGCACAGTTATTAGATGAGTTACTGCTGCTACAATGACTGGTTATAAACATTTAAGTGGGTTTGAATGTGTTGTAATAGTTGGCGCACGAGCGATGGGACACAGCACCAGCACCTCCGAGGTAGACATAAAGAGGGGATTTTTCCGTACGACCATTTCAGCAATACGGCGGTCGAAAAAAGTTCTTACTAGAACGGGACCAACGACGACTGTAGAGAATCGTTCAACTTGACAGAAGTGAACTTTCTGCAGGTGGCTGCAGATTTCGATTATGGGCCATCAACAAGCATCAGCATGCAAATAATTCAACGAAACATCATCGATATGAACTTTCGGAGCTTAAGGCCCACTCGTGTACCCTTGATGACTGCACAACACAAAGCTTTACGCGTCACCTGGACCCGTTAACACCGACATTGGACTGTTGATAACTGGAAACATGTTGCCTGGTCGGATGAGCCTCATTTGAAATTGTATCGAGTGGATGGACGTGTACGGGTATGATGGCAACCTCATGAATCCATGGATCCTGCATGTCAGCAGGGGATTGTTCAAGCTGGTGGAGGCTCTATAGCCGGCCGCGGTGGTCTCGCGGTTAAGGCGCTCAGTCCGGAACCGCGTGATTCCTACGGTCGAAGGTTCGAATCCTGCATCGGGCATGGATGTGTGTGATGTCCTTAGGTTAGTTAGGTTTAAGTAGTTCTAAGTTCTAGGGGACTGATGACCATGGATGTTAAGTCCCATAGTGCTCACAGCCATTTGAACCATTTTTGGAGGCTCTGTAATGGTGTGGGGCGTGTGCAGGTGCAGTGGTATGGGACCCCTGATACGTCTAGATACGACTCTGACATAAGCATCGTGTCTGATCACATTCATCCATTTGTGACCATTGTGCATTGCGACGGACTTTGGACCAATCCCGCAGGACAATGCGATATCTCACATGCCCAGAACTGCTACAGAGTGGCTCCAGGAACACTCTTTTGTGCTTAAACACTTCCGCTGGCCACCAAACTTGCCACAAATGAACATTATTGAGCATATCTGGGATGCCTTGCAACGTACTGTTCAGAAAACATCTCCACCTCCTCGTAATCTTCAGGATTTTTGGACAGTCCTGCAGGATTCATGGTGTCAATTTCCTCCAGCACTACTTCACACATTATTCGAGTCCATGCACGTCGTGTTACGGCACCATTTAGTGCTCGCGGGGTACCCTACACGATAATATGCCCGTGTTACAGTTTCTTTAGCTCTTCAGTGTAGAATTACCTCGCAGGTCAATGACTTACATCAGCACTTGGAAAGAGGCGCTTCCAACTGAACCGGCAAACGGCCTCGATAACACAACTATCGTTTTGATTTTTGCAAGGCCGCAATGAATCCTGCAAACCTCGCGCTCTCTTTGAAGTCAGTGAGCTTAGGAACTGTATTGTATTTGTCACGATGTGTCCTTTCTAAAACGCGATTTTTTAAAAAAAGTATCCCTATCAAATCAGAAAGAAGTCGCCTTCCAGTGTCTTACTGCGGGCAGTGTGCAGTCAAGTCCATTTAAAATGCGAAGTTTGCAATCCATTCTGGATATTTTAATTTTCGTTACTGCACACCTTTTTCATTCATAAATTCAACAATAGCGAGATTTAGATTGAAATATCGTTTCATGCATGCCCCTTGTTTAACCAACTCAATATGCAATAATATATAAATTCCTCATATTCTTTGCCCATCTACCTTGAAAAGTTTTGCAAATAAAATAGAATAACGTGTGTGACTTCGAAAATTTTACTATTTGTACCGCCAATTACTTCAAGTGCTCCATGCCTGCAAATTTAGCACAAAGTGCTTCTTGACCTATAGAGCAATGAATCTCGTGTGTCGATCATTGCGATATTTGCTGTTTCATTGACATCTAAAAGCTTAAATTCTCTTTGT
Source organism: Schistocerca gregaria (assembly GCF_023897955.1). Taxonomy (NCBI): domain Eukaryota; kingdom Metazoa; phylum Arthropoda; class Insecta; order Orthoptera; family Acrididae; genus Schistocerca; species Schistocerca gregaria. The sequence continues at coordinate 817,290,712 of NC_064921.1, forward strand.
TTGGTATTATAAAATCGTTTTGTAGCAAATAAGCAGTATTCGTCGCAGCCGGCCTCTGTGGCCGAGCGGTTCTAGGCGCTTCAGTGTGGAACCGCGCGACTGCTACGGTCGCAGGTTCGAATCCCTTCTCGGGCATGGATGTGTGTGATGTCCTTAGGTTAGTTAGGTTTAATTAGTTCTAAGTTTAGGGGACTGACGACCTCAGATGTTAAGTCCCATAGTGCTTAGAGCCATTTGAACCAAGTACCCGTCGCTTATGACATTGAGAATTCTCATCCAACTGTCTTGTCATTACCATTCGTTTAAAGGATTGTGACGACATATCGCTAGGACTGCCTCTTTTTGTGTAAACAGACACTGGTCCCGCGAGCGTCTCCCATACCAGGAATGAATAGTGAAGGAAAAACAGAGCTAACACCACGATTCTGCCGAATCCAAGGGAGTTGTGCCGATCGCCAAATGCGGCCCCGAAATTCGAAGTGAAATGTCGCGTCATTCCGGGTTCTTCTGAAAAGGATCGAGCGAAGCCGAGTAACGGGCCGGAACTTTGCCCTCACGCGACCCGGACACGCTGCACGCAAGAAGTTTAGCTCCTCATGGCCAGCCCTGTTGTCAACAGTTTTACCTTTTAAAGATGCCTTCTTACCCGCAGTCCTTGCTGTGTCTTCAGATAAGAGACATTCACATGGATCATGATCTGGTGCTCTCTGCAAACTTTATTAGTGTGGAATTCCCAGGCAGATAAAAACTATATGCCAATCCGGAACTTGAACCCGCAGCCATGCCTTTCTGTGACAATGTTCTTACTGACTGAGCTACCCACACATGACTTAAAATCCGCCCTCACAGATTTCACTCCACCATTACCTGTCCCCTACTTTTCAGTCTTCATAGCAGCCGTCCTGCGTACCTTGCTGTAGTGCGGAAGATATAGTAGAGGTATTGGTGGAGGTAAAGCTGTGAGGGCGGCTCGTGAGTCGTGCTTGGATAGCTCACATGGCAAGAGCAATGTCCCCCAAAGGCAAGGCTCTGGGTTCGACGACCAGTTTAGCGCACAAGCTTTAATCTGACAGGAAGTATCAAAACAGGGCATAGTCTTCTGCCATGCGAAGCGTTGACTATCTGTATTACTAATTTAGTAGGATGGCGACCACGTGCCAGTAGCAACTGCCTAATGGCTTATAGGTGCACAAAAATTTGTTTAACATATTGACATATAAATGTTCAATTTAAATGTACATCAGCTGATTTAACATGACTCATCAACAAGTTATCTAACATCAAACAATGTGCAAATTTGAGATTTAAACCTTTACCAAAATTTTAATGCTTATAAAATGTTATTACAAAACACAGAAAATTACCAAACTGGTCACTGTATTTAAGCCTTACATAACTGGGCGTAATGGCTTAGAGGAAATAATGACGTCAAGGGGTTTCCAAACAGTTTAACACTCAGAAGTAGTGAGTAAGAGAAAAGGACCAAAAATTGCACTTACATTTGGCCTTGAATTATTCCTAGGTGTGGTTTAGATTGAATTAGTTTTAATCCAACAGGTAAAAAGTGGTTTCACAGTGGACTTAAACCTTACTTGACTAGCGTGACAATTTGGGCGTCCCTTAACTGACATAAGTTCAGTAACAAACTGAAGTGCAGTTTAAAGACACTCAAGTAAGGGCATCGTGAAACACTTCATCAACAATTTAAGCAAACACGCCCACGTAGGCACTCCAGTTCATACGTAAATCAACCAGGGCACAAGGCAGTATTTCGACACGCGACGTGAGAACACTCACTGCTCCGCAGCGCAAGCCAGAATACGACCGAAAGAAGTCTCGCTGTAACTCCACCAGATGAAGATGCAGCAAACTAACACCTCACCTTTAAAAATATTAATCCAAATGCCGTTAATAAGGTAATGGCCAGAGTAACACCAACCCGTAGCACCGAATGAGGAAGGTTGAACTCGTAAACGGAACGAACGACAGCGAGTCACTGAAGCACCTCCAGTTCCTCTGCTCGGCCGGTCCCAATGCAACCGCCACGCTCACACCACTTCCTGACGCGACTTCCGCGGTCTTCCGGCGTCGCTCTGCCCAGTCCCGCTCGTCTCCCTCCCTTTCTCTGCCCGAGACTCCCTTTCGGCTTCCCGCACGGAATCCCAGAGGGCGCACCAACCCGCGCACCGCAACGCGAATCGAAAGAGATAGAACACGCTACACCGGAACAATCAAATTGCAGGAGCACACGGCACGCCATTTTGTGGGAAATTTAATGCAGTTAAATTGTACACTGGGATACGTATTCGATGGAGGCCACAGTTTCCACGTTACTCAAGAGAAACGTACAAGAGTGACATGGAAACGCACCCGTACTCCAACACTCTGCACCCACCTACTAGGATATCTAGCATGTTGTTCAATTGTAAAATTTATGTTTGTGTAAATTTTATTTAATAATTTTGTGAATTCCAACACAGTAAAATAAACAATTACATCTTTGTATTCATCAGGATATTTTGACAACTAAACTACTGTCATGTAATTGTTAAGGTTGGATTGAATTGTGAATGTAATTCGTTTTAGCATAACGTCCACAAAAATCGTTTTTCTTTCATTGTCTTTACAACCGCATTTAAATTAATAATGTTGATGTGTTGATGCCAAATAATCCAAGCGATAGAGATAAAAAAAAAGGTAGAATATCGTGAGCATTTCACGTACTAGGAAATTCTTCCATAGTGGTAAGAGGGGGTGCCAAGAACAACATATTAGAAATCCTGACTGCTGAGGTATGAGTGTGGGGGTTGAGGTGTGTTTGAAGTCACTTTTGTACGTTTTTAACGAATAACTCGAAAACCGTGGCCTCCAGCGGAAACGTATTCCAGCACAAAATTTAATTATTAAATTTCCTACAAAACGCTGCTGCTAATGTTTTTCTGTGGGACTAACAGCTGAGGCGTATCGAGCGAGAGAGTATAAAATTCACGCGCGTAATTTTAAAGGCCAGGTATAACACTGAGGGTTACATAAAACGGCCGTTGAATGGCACTGTACGTCTTCGAAACAGCGTAACTCACGGCGCGCAAATTACGTAGACTACATTCATCTATTATTTGAAAGTGCAGGCTCCTAGCGGCTCCAAAACATTTAGAAACTTTCTGTCGCTCACGCCAAATAATGAAAGGAAGAAAATTTAAATCCTGAAAGTTATGTTTTAATCATCAAAAATTGTAATAATTAGTGTTAGCCTGGTGAAAGACGTAATTTTCGTTATATATACTTCAATCTAAAAAATTGCAAGGCAGTTTACTGAAACTTTATTTTCGTTATAATTAATCGTGATACCTAGCCGTACAACTTGTATTATGTAAATTCTTATTGCGACACGTCAGTATTCAAACATTTTCTTGGACCTTCTATTATCGGACATGTCAGTATTCTGATAGGCAACAAAAACACAGATTTAATACCCTTCCTACAAATCACGAAAAGTTAATACTCTAGTATGTGACTGCAAATTTTAAAATATTCTCTAACGTCTCCGGAAAATTATGCTGCAATGTTCCAGTACGCAAGAGACAACTTACCTCGTAGTGCAGCTGAAACTGCAAGACCGGCAGCATGCCAAAATAATTCAAAAGAAATACTGCGATCCATGCAGAGTGCAATGCATTGTCACAACTACAGATGGAATTACTAGAGTGTTTGTTTCTTTTTTAATACAGAAATTGAATGATCAAAAGGAGTTTGGTCAACAGACCGATCAACAGGCCTTAAATGGTGTAAAAAAATTATAGGAACCAATAAAAACTTTTTATTTGCTGTATTCTGAAAACTGAGATTCATACAGTGGCAAACGTAACTCATACTTCTCTTTTTACTGAACAGCCTGAAAACTTCTATCATTCCACAATGTGAATAATTAATAATCACGTATCTGGTCATAACAAAGATACGAATATTACTTTCAATGTGTGCACACACAAATCTGACAAAATCCCTCCAGTACGGAAGCAAGCAACAACTAATCGCAGCAAAAAGGCAAATCACTAAAAATCCTCGATTAGTACAAAAATCTCCTCAGGCGCCGCTAGCACGGTCGGGGCAGGCTGCGACCTCGCCTGACACGCGGCTTCTCTGCACACCAGGCTGCGTCGCATCACTCTCAACAAGTGTTCGCTCGCTACCACTCGCGACAGTAATGTCTTAGACTCATAATTTGTGTATGCACGCAACTGCCGAATCTATAGCCAACTTTCCAAAAGAAGATGTGAACTTCCAACTTTCATTCTTACCACATTTTCGCTGTTCATGTACTAAAACTTGGGCATCAGGCGTGGCGTTTCACTTTATTATTTCTTCGCTTCCTACTCTATTTGCAACATATTTAGCGGACACTATCTACATCTACCAGTAAATGTACTTGCAAAATTATATCACTGTATGACACATAGTACGGGAGATGTAACTCCATTTACGTTGAGATGCATGAAAAATTAGAATTTTGAGCCTTCAACCATATGATCATGACGTCAAGGATTTAACACATTAATTCATTTGTAAAGTAACTAGACGTTTGAAGTCTTTTTGTACATGGGAGTGCCACTGTTTAAACGATAGGGCTGGGGGTTTCTAGTTATTAGATTTGCCAATGATTAGCGAATTGATTCTTCTATAATCTGTTCACCCACTGGTACGAGTAATAAATATTAGGTAGCAGTATCGTACTGGAGTGGAGTGTTTTCTCTCCAAGTGAAGTGAAAGCTTTCAGAGACTCATGCGCACTGGCTCACCTAGTATCGTCTTAATTTTTGGTAACATTTTCGGAGAACAGCGATCTTGTAAGCTACATAAAATTAGTGAAAAACGGTCTTGATTGGAGTGGTTTTTTTATTTGAAATGACCATAGACTTAGGCCATCTTCAGAACAGCACTGTGAAGGACAGAAATCTTGCTAGTTACATAAAGGACAGGTTAAATAACATATTTTCGCAAGGTGGCACTACAAGATATAAGAAATATAATTTTAAATAATCTCATTAAAGTTATTCACTATTTCTGACATTCTGGTCTGTCCTGTAGACACTATTTTTTTGTAATTATTCATTTTAAATCATCTCTATCTTCAAATGATACGTAATTTATGTAACTCATTCCTGTTTGGCTGACGTTGACGTCATACAGTACAGACACGCCCTCACCAGTTCCGTATAACGCAATGCTGCCTGGTCAGCAGCAGCAGTTTCAGCGACTAATGTCTACTGACTAGCCGGCTGGAATGGCCGAGCGGTTCTAGGCGCTACAGTCTGGAGCCGCGCGACCGCTACGGTCGCAGGTTCGAATGCTGCCTCGGGCATAGATGTGTGTGATGTCCTTAGGTTGGTTCGGTTTAAGTAGTTTTAAGTTCTAGGGGACTGATGACCTCAGCAGTTAAGTCCCATAGTGCTCAGAGCCATTTGAAGCGATTCTACTGACTATTCTGCACGTCGGCAAATTCAGCTGATGAGTAAATACTCTTCGATTTTAATAAGTATGAATTACTTCATTTTAAGTCACTGCCTCCTTTATGTAACTAGCAAGATTTTATCCTGCACGATGCTGTTCTGATGATGGCTTAAGGCTAGGCCGAAACTGGTCATTTTAAACTAAAGAAAAAAAAAAAAAGAAACCATTGCGATCTAGACTGATTTTCACTAATTTTATGTAGTATCGTCTTAGTTTGCACTAAAGATAGACAGATGTACAGCTTTTAGCTGTACATGCAACGGACTTCAGCCGCGATCGACCACAACCGTTGCACTCATCCCCGTCCGCTACATCTACGCCTACAGGGAGTAACTAATTCCCCTTACAGACTTCGACGACTTGTGGTGGGGACCAAAATGGTTAAGTTTAGTATAGGAACTCATGACCCATACATACCATCTTCCCACTACACGCGAAATACCAGAAAATACGTTCAAATCTCTCGCATTTTTGGATGCACCAACTAAAGTATTGCATACGTGATCACTCATTATCTGACGTCTCACGCCCACTACATCTCTGTTTACATGACGTTCGGCTGAGTTTGTGATATGCCCAGAGAGGTTTTTACCTCGTATTGCGCTTGTGGTCTTCGTTCACACTGTACTATTGTAAACCAAGAATAATTCACTAGAAAACAATGCCCAAGCTGTACGTACATTTAATTTTTAGTGTGTTGCTGTCGACCCTGGTTAACTACACGTTTGCAGAATGCTGCGATATGATGTTGTAGCACGGCGAAGCTCGCTGCAGTGGGAGGACTGTTCGTCATTTGTACGCGGAGGGTTTTCCACACCGTGAAACACCTTCGCACTCCCTCTTTGTGGGCCTCGAAGAAGGGTACATTCACCAGCAACACGGCCGACTGTGTTGGTCCGCGGCTGTACCGCACACCCGGGTTTGAAGAGGCTGTACTCCATGCAGTGGAAGAGGACACGACGAAGAGTACCAAACACATAGCAGGTATACAATATGGATCGCGAAACTGTCTGGCATGTTCTTGATGAGCAGTGACTACTCACGTACTACCCCAGAAAATACAGGAAAGGCAGCCACACGATTTTGCATCACAAGCCCACTTCTTTTGTATTCGACTTGCCACGGCAGATTCTTTGCACGGGTGAAGCTAAGTTCATCAGGAAAGGCATTCTCAATTCCCACAATATTCATGTATGGGCTGACGAAAAGCCTCATGCTGTCACCCCCCCTCCCCCTCCCCCCCCCCCCCCCCCCCAGCCGGCCGCGGTGGTCTCGCGGATCTAGGCGCGCAGTCCGGAACCGTGCGACCACTACGGTCGCAGGTTCCAATCCTGCCTCGGGCATGGATGTGTGTGATGTCCTTAGGTTAGTTAGGTTTAAGTAGTTCTAAGTTCTAGGGGACTGATGACCACAGCAGTTGAGTCCCATAGTGCTCAGAGCCATTTGAACCACCTCCCCCTCCAAATGGGTTTTAGAAACTACACGTTCTGAACTTTTAAACAGAGTTAGTGTATGATCGTGTGGCCGGCCCATACCAACTTCCATCACATCTCACCCTTGCCGCCTACTTGCCATTCCTTGACAGCTCACTGTATGGATCCTGGAAGATGTGCCACTGCATGCTCGCCAAAACATGTGGTTCCAGCACGATGGGACACTCGTGCGGTTCGAGATCATCTGGACCAACCATTTGGGCAACACTGGGTAGGTTGTTGTGGCCGTATTGCTTGGCCTGCACGTTTCCTCGACTTGAACCCTCTACATTACTACCTGTCGGGTCACATGAAGTCCTTGATTTACGAGGCCCCCTTGGCATACGAGGAAGAGGAACCACCGCGGTTTATGACTGCGCCGGATGTTGGAGGACCAGGGGTTGGTGATCGAGTGTGCTGGAACATGATACGGATGTACCGTATCTTTGTTGACGTCGCCGACCGTCACGTCGAGCCCTACTTGTAAGTGGATCCAGAAGACAAGCAGCAGGACTCAGAGAGCAGCGTGTGTTGTGGTATTTTGCGTGTAGGCGGAAAATGGTACGTTTCCAGACGTAATATTCTCACCTTACAAGCACTCATCTACATACTTTTCCGTGATTTAAAACCGACATTGGGTATCGTTTGATAGGTTGTGCAAAGTATATATCAATACTTAAAGAAGACTGACATTGTCACATACACCTTATAAATAGTTGTTAAAGATAATGAAGTGTATTTATTGTCAAAATGGTGTAATGAATGATTGCCTACACTAGCAGAGGTTGGAGCGCCAGTGGAAATGAAATGGCAGGGATAATCAGGCTCTGGGTGGAAAAGCCCGCACAGCTGTCTTGGTCTGCATTAACTCAGGAAGTATCCCAAGATGGATGGTCGGGGCACCTGAGTGCTGAAGCACAATACAGTGGCGGCCGGCCGCTTTGTAGTGGGGCCGGAAGGATAACCAGATAATACTTCCGAAATGATTCTTCAAGTTTTCCCGGCGCATTGAATGATCGATGAGGTTTCGGGATTGCAGCCGGATCATGTTGACTTCTTGCCACGATATTTCGGCTGGCCATCGCCCAGCCATCTTCAGGTGAATGTCCGTCACTGGAGACTGCAAGTTCCCGGTGTCAGCTGTATAGCAAAAAATTGGCGCGAAAAGGCATGCGCATTGGCCTCCGTCACAGGAGCGTCCTGTATCGAAATCCGCGCCCTCTAGAGCTACTGTTCTATCTGTGGAGCAAAGGCGCATGCTTAAAGGTGAAAACTACATGTTCGCCCTTTGTCGGAATGCGCGCCCGCGTCATCAGACGTGTCATTATAAATAAAATGTCTTCTCTCAGAGGAAATTAGAGAGATCACCGGGTCCCAAGCCATGTCCAGCTGAAAATCGCCATCACGATTTATAAGATTTTGCGCTAGGCGTATCTCCACAGATTCTTTAATTACTGAATCCCAGAAAGTTTTCGCTGGGACCAAGATTTTCGTGGCAGAAAAATCCATAGCGTGTCCTGTGGTAATACAGTGCTCAGCTACGGCAGACTTAATGGGCTGCGAAATGCGAGTGTGGAGTTCGTGTTCAACGCACCTTTCATGTACTGTGCGTGTCATCTGACCGGCCATCGGTGAAGATTAGTGCCCTTGGTTCAGTAAAGGACGATCTGGGTCTGCGGAAGGCCGGGATCTATAAAATTCCTTGCCAATGTGGCAACGCTTACATCGGTCAGACGACACGCACAGTACATGAAAGGTGCGTAGAACACGAACGCCACACACGCCTTTTGCAGCCCAATATATCTGCCGTAGCTGAGCACAGGACACCCTATGGATTTTTCTGCCACGTAAATCTTGGCCCCAGCGACAACTTTCTGGGATTCAGTAATTAAAGAATCTGTGGAGACACTCCTAGAGGAAACTCTTATAAATCGTGATGGCGATTTTCAGCTGGACAAGGCTTGGGACCCGGTGATCTCTCTAATTTCCTCTGGAAGAAGACATTTTATTCATAATGACACGTCTGGCGACCTCTGACTTCTGCTTTGGCGACGCGGGCGCGCATTCCGACAGGTGGCGGACATGTAGTTTTCACCATTAATCATGCGCCTTCGCTCCACAGATAGAACAGTAGCTCCAGAGGGCGCGGATTTCGATACAGGACGCTCCAGTGACGGAGGCCAATGCTCATCCATTTTCGCGCCAATTTTTTGCTATACAGCTGATACCGGGAACTTGAAGTCTCCAGTGACGGACACTCACCTGAAGATGGCTGGACGATTGCCAGCCGAAATATCCTGGCAAGAAGTCAACTAGATCCGGCTGCAATCCCGAAACCTCATCGATCAATACTTCCGAAACTCTGAATATTTGGATGCAGCAGAGAGGAACGAGGAAGCGTTACCTCGGAAATCACACAAGCTGGTTTATTTTCGAGGATTTTTACTGTGAGAAGTGTACCATTGTATGAATTCCTAATTAACGGGTATAGGTATTTCCTCGCAAACTTTACGCGCTGTACAAAAAAAAAAAGACTAAAATATGGTTGGTAGGCGTTAGGAAGGATCTGTAGAAAGGGAGAATATTCCGTGGTTTCGAGATAATGATTCGCCTTCTGTAGATACGACGGAGGGTAGCCGAGCTTTGCTGGGAACCCAGTGGAGGAGAGAAATGGTCTTCCATTTTTAGCGCCCTTGTTTGACGGTCGCTCAGTATCAGCTTCGTTGCTACAGACGGCTTCCTGTCTTTGCTCTCAGGAGATTTTATAGTTAGAACGGTTAGACACTGGACTGTTGAGAGCTTATGTGATTATGGACCTCGCCTCCGGGTAGGGAGTAGTCGTTGAGTGCGCAGCGTTCAGTGATTGAGAGCACTTCTTCTGCCTATACTCAAGTGGAGACGTTATCTGAACTCCGTCCTTGTGGCTGGGAGCTCGCGTTTCTCATCTATAGAACACAGAGAGGAGAAAATGGTATTAGATTATACTAGTCAGAGAACCGTCTTCTGTCTTCCACATGTTTGAATGAGGTTTTTTTTTTAATACTTTGTGGCTGGCTTTCTTCCGTTGTCGCAGATGTGTATGAGAACCATCACTCCAATGCACCAGACGAAGTAGATACAGCGATATTGCTAATTGCTTCTGCTTATTACGGCTGTAAAGCTAAACAGCTGTGATCACGTAAATTTTATTTCCACTGAGGTTGCACACCGCTGTAGATCGTCTTTTAAAGTAGTGTCTTCTAGTGTTTGGGACATAGACGATGCCAGTCATCTCGTTTTATTTCTATTATATCGCGTAACCATAAAAAGTGCCAGTTTGGCTAATTGATAAATCGTATTAGTTAGGAAATGCATTTGTATCTCTTTATCTCCATTGGACATTGATATATAAACATTTGTAATATATGGAGGGACTTTCATCTGCAATAAACAGAAACAGCATGTACCATTTGTAGTTACTAGTTGCCTTAATCATTCATTTACGTTTATCTTTTAATTTATATGTTAAAGAGCAAAAAGGAAGAGATCATATCACCACTAAGAGATCCTAAGACCTGCTTCAAGGGGTAGCCAGACAGGGCCAAATCCTCAATTTCGCGTTCAGTATTTTCCGTTGCGCACATTCATTTTACACCCGCCTTGAGTAGCATCTTGGAAGTTCTTATACTAAACTTGACTGTCTTGGTCCCACTAATAGTACTTGAAGTCTGTAAACGGGATTTTGTAACATCCTGTATACGCCGCAAGCCATTTTACGGTGTGTAGAGGAGGGTACATCTTGTACAATTCTCTAATCCCCCCTTCCGTGTTTGATTTGCGGTAGATACCTGGAAAGAACGACTGTTAGTTCATCTCCACATTACCTCTAATTTCTCTGATTTTCTCATCCTGGTCATTTGGTGAGATGTGTGTGAAGGGAAATAATCTGTTGCATGATTCTTTCTGGAAGGAACATTTTCGGAACTGCTACGATAAATCGTTCGCTTTATCGTTCAGTGATAAGGCTACATTCCATTTAAGGAGAGAAGTGAACCGATATACCGTAAAAAATGGGTAACACTGCAAGCATGTACTGTAGGGCAACACGAGATGCAAGGGTGGACGAAAACAATGAAACACCAAAAACAGAGTACTTTACATTAGATAAATACATGTTCTATACTGTTTTCAAGGGTGTCTTTACACCACGCTTCCTGCAAAATAGTGGCAAGCGGAGGTAATGATGATGGAGGACAATAGCGATCATAGAGCCTTCTCTCCAAAGTGGATCATGAAAGATCAGTAATATAGAAATCTGGTTAGTGTGGTGGCGAGGGGAGACCATCGTGCTCATAAAACCCGTCCTGGGCGATGCGAGCTGGGTGAACGGATGCTCTGTCGTCTTGGAACAAAGCATCATCATTCAATCTGTCAGGAAGTTTCATATCAGCGCACACTCCGCAGTTGAGTGAAAATTTCATTCTAGAAACATCCCTCCGTGTTGTTTTGGTGAAGAAAGCTTTGCAGAGTGCGTCATTTAATTATGCAGCATCTTTTGCAGCTGTCGTCCCGTTATTTATTGTTACAATCCTCTTCAACGGCCGTCTGTCACGAGCGGTAACACACACTGCCGTCCACGTTGCGATGGTTTTCTTTTTCGCTTTCCCTGTATGAGATATAAATCTTCTGCATGGTGCGTCTTGAAAAATCAAACAATTCGACTAACTTGGTTTCGGAAACATCCATCATATGTGCACCAACAATTTCCCAAGGTCGAAGTTTCTTAGCTGCGACATGACCTACTTACAACTACTCAGTATACTGTCGTGACCACGACTGACACTTGCAACGTATTGAGGACATTGAACAGGTGCCGTTCGTGGTCAGATACAACAGCACAACTGCGGGATTGCCTAGCATCTGCACTTACGTTCAAGCGTGCATTTCCGATGTTGTTTCCATATTTATGCCGACCCCTTGTAGTTTCTCCAAAGCTTCGCCTATTTCGCTTTGCGTGCCGGAAAAAAGATTTACTATTGGTTCTTTTTCGTGGAAATTACGAGTTTAGAAATCACGTCCCTGGCTGTAATAGAGGCTTGGGCTGTTAGATAATTGTGAGAACTTTTAATGTGAATATTTTAGGTTATGCTTTACCGTTACTGTTATTCATATGGAAGAAAACAACGAGTTCACTGTATTCCTATATCCACAACGCGTTTCGAAGATTCAAACCTCAATCATCAGGAGGATTTACATGTGTTAGTGTGTGAGAACAAGATGAAAACTTCATTGTTCACCAAGACGGAACTTCACCGAATGGAATCTTCGTTTAACAGCATTTCGTAACAATGGTCTACCTGAACGATGGTCCGGCCGTAAGCGGAGTACGGATCTCACACATTGGCCTGTACGGTCGCCTGATCTCATGGTATGTGAATTTTTTGGTGGAGGTTTATGAAGGACAACGTCTGTATACCTTCCATTCCAAAAGCTTTGCGGCTGCTACGACTTCGCATAGAAATTACAGTGAATACAGGAATTCCATCCATGATCGGAAAAGTATGGCAGGAATTTGACTACCGTCTGGACGTTCGTCTTCCCTCTGGTGGAGGGAACATTGAATATTCGTGAAGAGTAACAAAACTTTGGTCCTAAAAGTAGTTGTGAGAAGTGCCACAAAGCTGTATGCACACACAGCGTATAGATACACTCTTATTATAATGGATGTTTCTTTTGAATATAACAACTTTATAGTTCTATGCGTTACTTGAAATCCACGCTAAGTTTAGTCTTTGCTACTTATAAGCTACAGTTGTGAGAAATCGGACGAATCTTTCTGAAACTTTCTGTTCTTCCCTCTGGGCTTCCACTTCACTACAGCTTACCGGTGAGACACCATGAACCCAGCTGATCCCACCACGTGCTCTGTGTTGCTTCGGACAATTTAACACGGCTTATATTGGGCGTGATAGAAGATGAGAATCGCATGCAACAATACATGCCAGCAATTTAGTAAGGATCACAAGAAGCCTACACAAAGAACCAAAAATTATAATAAACGTGATACAAGAACAGAAGAAATTTTAAGAAATAAAGATGTGAGACAAGCGTGCTCAGTGTCATCCACACTTTTTCATATTTTATTTATGATGACATACTAAATTTGAGACAACATATATAATATTATAATCTCTATATATAAAATAGAATGTCCTGAACTACAGAATGACTGATTTATCATCGCTCAGCTGAAACAGCTCAGGGTAGAACTTGACATTTGGGGAGACTCCAGCTACCAGAATCGCTTTTTGGCGGCAAGTACATTCAGAAAACTCCAAGTTCTTATGGCCTTAATTAGTTTGTAAAGTTTAGGAGATGTAATTTGTAAACAACATAAAGATTCGATTAAAGAAAAACAAGAAAACGAAAAAAATATGTGCAGACCGTAAAGTCTATGCGAACGACGCAGTGGGTGCTAAACTAGTTAAAATATATTCTATTAAATATATTATATTAAAATATCAAAAGGCAAAGTGTTAAATGTTTTATTTTATGCAAATCATGTTGATATTGCAACAAAAAGAAGGCGACTTTCAGTGCGAGCCGTACCACCTGAATTGTCTTCGTGAATAGTACGATTTGGGGTTTTCTAAGGAACCAAGAATGGTGTGATGGCTTCCTGAGACAAAGATTCGGTACAATGCAGAATCATTGTGGATAAAGTAATTTTAGAAGAAGTGTCATCCTTCACTGCGAATATGGGATGTCAAACTGGCCTAGATACTAGTAAAGATGTAGATATAAACTTCCAGAGGTTTGGATATGAACGTTGGAACAATGGGAATGAATGATGTGAACCTACGAAAAGAACATTAGGTAAAATACGAAACACAGAAATGAAATTTCTAAGAAGTACAAAAGGCTACTCAAGGGCAGACCATATAAATACGGAACAGAGTATCAAGAAATAAAAGCAGAACCGAGTAAAAGTAGGATAACCAAATATCGCATCACATAGTGCGAACACGTGCAAAGAATGGAGAGTAAACGTCTTCGCAGACTAACCTTAAATTACAAACCGGAGGGAAGAGATATTGTAATACATAAAAAGAGGTAGCCAGTCGATATGTGAAGATGGAACGGTTTAAAACCTAATCCATGAAGTGCAGAGGAAGAAAATAAGAAAAAAGTAGAAGAAAAGAAGAAGAAGGAGAAGCGTTACGGGTCCCAAGGTACACTGTGCAGTCTCATAAATATCTATGCAGTAGAAAATTTTGCTGGTTGGCACGATACTTGGCAAATGAAGTTATTATTCAAAATGTGAAACATATGCCTCCCGAATTTGGTTGTTTCTGCATATCTTAAACGACAGATGTCACACGTTTTGTAGAAATGGATGAAGAAACACATTTATTTCAATAAAGTTAGACACAACCCAAATACGAACTGAGTTCGTACAGTGTCTGCACACAAGCATTCTAGACCGTTTATTATTGGATAAATGAATTCGAACACGATCATGCTATCCTCTGCAAATTTACCACCATTCAGACGCCAGATTACGCTTACTTTTGAAGCAGTTATCCTTTGACAATGGTCAAAGCGTGCTCGGTCGAAAGCTCGAGCAACTGAACAACTTGACACATCTTGAAGCTCAAGAATACTTTTATAGTTCACGTTTGCGGACATGCCTATTGTGACTCTCATTAAGAAATGGTTCTCATATTCGCTTCGCGGAAGGAAACGTCGGTTAGTATAGTCGTCCGTTATAACGCGTGTATTTACAACTACAGCTTCAGTGTGTTATTCAACGCATCGTCAAGTTCTAAAATCACATTCGCCCTTTCGGCGTGCCAGTGCCGGTCAAAACAACTAACTAATTCTGGAATATCTCGTTTCTGCACATTCCGAAAAGAGCATATGTGGTAAAATACGGATGTATCGCGTGACGCCTCTGTAAAGTATTTAAAATGTAAAGTGATCAATGAAGCCTTTGCAATGATGGGGATGAATCCAATTCTCGAAGCTGAAGCCTTAAAAATGGAGATTGCTTCACAGTAGCAGAGAAAAAGTGAAAATCTCTGGTAAGCCGCTTGGAGCATTCTCGCCAAAACAAACAGAGTATCTGCCATTATATTCCGAGAAGAATGTTGTATCTGCAACAGCTCGCTATAGATCGACAAAAACAGTTTCCGCCATTTTCTACAGTTCTGTTGTTGTTAGACACGAGGCTATGATTTGTTCAGCAACTGCAAATCTTTCGCACTCTGCATATTTAATTTAAGTGCCGCATATTGTATTAAAGCCATTTGGAGTGGCCGCGTGGAGTAGCTGCGCGGTGCAAGGCGCATTGTCACGGACCGCGCGGCTGCCTCCCGTCGGAGGTTCGAGTCCTCCCTTGGGCATGGGTGTATGTGTTGTCCTTAGCGTAAGTTAATTCAAGTTAGCTTAAGTAGTGCGTAAGCTCAGGAACCGATGACCTCAGCAGTTTAATTCCATAAGACCTTACCACAAATTTCCTAATTTTTTTCCATTTTGAATGTATTGTTAATTCTTCAGTTTCAGAATTTTACGGCAAGTAAAATTCTATATATTCACAAAAATAGTTATGTAACACGCGGACAGGACAGTTAAATCATACTCATCGCTCGTACACCATCGTGTAGGCCTACTGTAAAACAGAATAAGGTCTTTTACAATAGGTCATGTGATGCTTGCAAACGAAATGAGTTTCTTTAACATTTTAGTAATTTTAACTGTCTTGAAAATGTAAATCTGTGTTAGTTATCAATTGTTTCTATTTCAATACGTATTTAACATCAACTACTTTTTGTTAACACTTGTGCTTAATTTGATTTCTCTTACTGGTTACTGGTGTGTAGTAGAATAATAATTTAGGAGACTGACGACTAACTACAGTACTGACAAGATTTTCTCAAATGTAAAGCTTTTCAATTTCAGTTGAATATTTCTTCCTAAATACGTGATCACGTTGTACCTCGGAACAAATCTCACGTAGGAGAAGCCTTAATTTTTTGAAGCAATTTTTGTAATTTCAGAAAAAGCCTGCAACACATAAGAAACGTGATATTGAAACATGATATTGACACATGAGCCAATAGATGATTTATCAGCATAAAATTCTTAGGCTTGTAAAACCAGCTCAATTGAAGTGAACGCATTATGAAACTGTCGAAAGATGTATAATTTAGGTATGTGCATTCAGTAACCAGCTGTGGGATAATCTTCTCGAGAAACAGTGTTCAGAATTCACAAATTGATTTCGAAATGGTAAGATGGACAATGAGAATCATAACGAAAGGCCGTTTAATAATGTTAGGTGTTCTGACTGCTACGGATTTAGGTTTCCGTGATTTCCCTAAACTGCTCCGGGCAAATGGCGGGATGGTTCCTTTGAAAGGGTACACCTGATTTCCCTCCCCATTCTTGACCCAATCCAAGCTTCTGCTCCGTCTCTAATGACCTCGATGTGGACGAGACGTCAAACCCAACCTTTTTTCCTTCCTTTACGTAGCGTATATCAAGAGAGCGCGCTTGCAGAAAACAATATCATTTAAATTTGATGATGAAATTCAAACGACTGAACAGACTTCCCCGGAAGCATACCTATTAAACCAGCTTTCAAATAAAAAAGAAACTCCATTAAAATCGGACCGTTCATTTGGCTGCTACGATGCCACAGATACACAGACACGCATGTCAAACTTATAATATCTCTCTGTTTGCGTCGGGAGCTAAAAATATATGAAACCGGTGGGAGGGCCTTTGTAGATGCCTTGGTATTAAGATGTTGCATAATAAACTGCAGAGGAAGTAAGAAAGATCACAAAAACACATTTGCTTAAAAAGGCAGCTAAAACGTTCTTCATGAGTAATGCCTATTACAAAATTGAAGATTACTTAGAGGATCCAGAGTTAGTGCTCGACCTTGCCCCATTTCAGTACATGACTATGATTTACTGTTTTTACAGGGATCAAATGTCAAGATGTATAATGCCCGATAGTAATGTCGGTTAGCTTAGTTTTTCAGGTCGACAGTAGCACATAGATGAATATGGTGTCCGGAATTGTGTCCAGGGGCACAGCAGCATCTTCACAGTCCTTGAACCATCCGTGGCTGTCTTAGAGTATGCGGCAGCGAAGAGTGGAACTATTTTTTACATTGCAAGTGACCGGAAATACTCCCGGAGCCATCAGTGGGTGTCCTCAGTGGGTGGGCAGTGACGAAAAAAACTGTTGTTTGTATTCCAAGTGACACGAAACAATTTGTGCGTAACTGAAAACACATTATTCATTAGAGAACTACCGAACGAGGCAGTGGCAGGTGTTAGGACACGGACCTCATACTCTGGAGGATGGAGCTGTCTGTCCAGTCGTCCTGATCTGGGATTTCCGTGGTTTTTGTGGATCGCTATGGCAAATGAGGAGATGGTTCCTCAATTAAGGTCGCAGGTAACCACCTGTCCTATCTCTTAAAGCATACTATGTATGTTGTGTATTATATTTTGGCCCACTGACTGGCAATGTATTACCTTGGCAAATTATATTCCATTGTGAGATTATCCTCTGATGAATAAAGAAATAAAATTCTTTGTTTTGTAAATAAAAACCGCCTCTTCTTGCTGCACTGTAATTTATGTGTCCCAGATGGGTTTTCCTTTTTTTACTTTAAGGCATTTTCAATGCTATCTACAACGATTCAGTTGTTTTGATATGTGCCATTTTTAGATTATAAAACAGTACAAGTCAGGTTTTGCGTGTAAATGAGTAATTACTTACAGTTCTTCGCGTTTTTAGTTGGCATCTGCGTTTCCTCTCATCTAGTCTGGAGGCCACACTACCGCTTCATGCAGGAAACATGAGCACATTTTTGTATTCCGAACTTTTTCCTTCACACTGTTTATCTTGTGTTTGTGGCGCACTTCTGGTGCTAGTTACAGCTCTGCTTTTAAAGACGTAAATATTATGAGTTCACTATATGTGTCATCTTGTTTAGGTTGTTTACCTATATGTTGTGAGCCACCGAAGTATATACTGAAAATTAACGCCTATACATGATTTTTTTTCTGTAGATGCGTTCATAGGTGTGTGTGTGTGTGTGTGTGTGTGTGTGTGTGTGTGTGTGTGTGTGTGTGTATGTGTGCGCGCGCATGTTTCAGAGAGAGGTCCGTCTTTAGAAGCACAGTTTTTGAACAAATGTCTATAAATAGTTGCAGAAATGCACTACAAAAACAAGATGAACAGAGTGAAGGAGAAAGTTCGAAATATAAAAATGAGTTCATGTTTCTTAAATGAAGTGGTAGTGTGACGTCCAGATCAGATGAGAGAAAACGCAGATGGCAACCAAAATCGTGAAGAATTGAACTTATCCATTACATAAAAAACGCGACGTGAACTGTTTCATAATCTAAAACTAACACATGTCTCTTGATCTCATGAAGATACCTTACAGCGAAACACAAAAAACAACAGAAGGCGAAACGCTTCTGGGAGAAATAAATTGTAGTGCAGCAAGAAAAGGCAGTTTTTATTTACGAAACAAATACAATTATGTGCTTTCTGCACAGGATGACCACGCAAACAAACTTGTTCAATAAATTTCTGTTTCCATTTACTTGTAAATGTATGTAAATATGTTAATTGATATTAGACAAGTATTTTATACATACTAGGCAACATCCATATATCCCCTCGCTTTGAATGCAGGACAGAGGAATCCCAAGTGGGAATGTTTCGGAGGGACTTCCGAGTTCGGGCATTCTCCTGATCACCCAGGAAGGTCTCTGCAAAACTTTGGGCGCGCTGGGGCATTGAAACTGCACTACCTGATAGAAAACACAGAAAGGGCAGGGGAAACGATATGGAACTTCACGGGTTGAGATGGTACGTGATCTTATGTCTGTGATTACAAAATCGAGTGAAATTTACGAAGAACTATGGGGCCTCTCAAGGGCATGTCGTTGCACTCCCCTCTAGCCTGGATGTACGCATTGATTCTCTTAGGAAGAGTGTCATAAATACATTATGTCCTCTCCTGAGGCAAGCTGGGTCACAATTTTTGTGAATGATCCTTGATATCCTCGGTATTAGCCCTGGGACAGAGTTTTCGCCGAAGCTGGTCCCACACGTGTTATGTCGGGTACAGATGCGGATCATCTAGTGGGCCAAGGGAAACCTCAGCGTCACGCAGACAGAGCATAGTCGCATGTATCACGTGTGGACCAGTTCTGTCCTATTAAAAAATGGCACCCCGATACTGTCGCTCGAGAGGTGACACGAGAGGATGCAGGATGCCCACGACGTAGTGTTGTGTAGCTGGAGTTCCCTCATTAGCTACTAGTCGTGACCTGAAGTCATACCCAATGGTTCCCCACACCATGACGGCAGCAGTAACACCGATGTCCTTCTCCAAAACATTGAAATAATGGGAGCTCTCCTTGGTCGCTGCCTTACTCGCCGATAATGGTTCAAACGGCTCTGAGTACTATGGGACTTAACATCTGAGGTCATCAGTCCCGAAGAACTTAGAACTACTTGAACCTAACTAACCTAAGGACATCACACACATCCATGCCCGAGGGAGGATTTTAACCTGCAACCGTAGCGGTCGTGCGGTTCCAGACTGGAGCGCCTAGAACCGCTCGGCCACGTATGAGCAGTTGCGATGACGCTGTGTCCCGGCTGGCTCAGTGTTTAACACACCTGAGTAGTCAACAGGCTTTCCTGGTTTCGAATCCCAGTCCGGTATCCATTTTCAACCGTTGCCACTGACTCCGCGATTCAGCCGACATCAGTAACTCCTTCCCTTTCCTTTCTGCCCCCCCCCCTTCCCCCACAACTTCAATTTACATTTAAAATATAGGAAAATACTGACACAGCGGAACTCATTAACGAAATAGCTACTTTCAAATCCCAGGTGAGAGAAGTGATGAAGAGAACTGGAAGGCTTCTGGGTTGTAAATCTTGAAGATTTCTTCAAAGTATGGATTAAGAGACACTTATCCAAATATTGAAATAGGTTTGACGTTATTTGTGAGAATAACAGTGGCTGCAGCATCTTGTGAACGCAGTTTCAGCCGATTAAATACGATGAAATGTAGTTGAGGTCGAGTATGGGCGTACGTAGATAGTGAACTGTAGCTATATTGTTGATGGAAAACGACATAGCTGCTAAATTTAATATCAGTGTCGTAACAACGATTTCTGCTTCACTCAAAAGAAGGAAATGTAAAGTAAAATTTGGATAAAAGCACTTTTCCTAGAAAGGGATGTTTATCAACCCTTAAGTATTCCTGTTTTTATTTCTAACTAATAATTTGTAAATAATCAATAATTTATGAGGATCAAAAAAGAAACTGTTTTTAATTAGACGTCATACCAAAAACAATGTACAGTATCTACTATAAAACAATAAAATGTAACGAAGTGAGGCCTTCTGGGCCTCCTGAGGAAATGGGTGACTTTATGTATAGGAATAGACTATAAAAGTCAATGTGTTAGTCACATGTTGCTTTGTGAAAACTGGTGACCAGTCTCCACTTAGCAAAGACCTGTAAGCGCACATTCAATATTGACGTTACGGGAACCTGTGTTCGATTCCCGGCGGGGTCAGGGATTTTCACCTGCCTGGACATGGCCTATTGAGGAACTACTTGACTGAATAGTAGCGTCCCCGATCATGAAAGCTGACAACGACGGGGAGAGCGGCGTGCTGAGCACATGCCGCCTCATGGCCGAATACACTGACGCGTATCGGCAGCGGATGAGACGGCGCTCGGTCGGTACCTTTGCTTCTTTCGAGGCCTGTTCGGACAGAGTTTAAAATGTATACATGTAAAACCACTAGTGATGGAAATGTTTATATTGGAGAATACTTGAAAATAACACTTGTTTTGCGAGTGGTCAGCAGGGCACAGTAGCACTATTGTAATTACCCTGCGGTTGCGTTACGGACGCGGCGCGGTAGGAACGTGGCTAGCGAGGAATGCGAGTGGACGAGTGACGGAATACTAAGGTTTTTTTTAGCTCGGCAGCATTAACAGCATTACCTTTGTTGAGAATAGAACTACACCATTAATCGGAAAAATGCAGTGTAATCGAAGAAGATTGGATTAGCTCACTGACGAAGCTGGAGAATGGCAACATTGTCCTACGCGACTAATGCTATGCTAGTGTGCTGAAAAACTGCTATACCTCAGTTAACTTCCACTCAGTTTGCTAGAATCACCACTCGGTAACGTCATACCCATTTCAATTGAGAATACAGTACTTCATGTACTTAGCTGTGTTTCTGTTCGTGTGAATATGTTATCCCGAACTAAAATCTGTTCATTTGTCCTCAACTGTAAGCATGAGTTGCGAACCATCGTAGCTTCTGTAATTAATAATCTTAAGTATTAGTCAGAAATCCATTCACATAGTTACTGACTTCTAATTAAATGCAAAAGTAAGGTGCATTGCACCTGGGATCTTAAATAGGGGAATGAAGATATATTTTTATCAGTAGGTTACACATGGGTAGGCGCATAGTTCTAATTATTTACGCTCAGTATCGTGCTACTGCAAACATACGAATATCTACGTCTACATATTCATCCACACGGATACTCAGCAAGACACCGTACGGTGCGTGGCGGATGTTACCCTCTACCACTCGCAAATAAAGCGACCGAAAACATACTATCTATATGTCTCCGAATTAGCCCTAATTTCTCGTACCTTATCTTCGTGGTCCTTAGCTGCAATATAAAACCGACCAAGCAGCTGAGGTCATCGGTCCCTAGACTTACACACTACTTAAAGTAACTTATGTTAAGGACAACGCACATACCCATGCCTGAGGGAGGACTCGAACCTCCGGCGGAAGGGGCCGCGCAATCCGTGACATGGCGCCTCAAACCGCGAGGCTACTCCGCGCGTTCATATGTCTTCGTGCGCAATTGTTTTGGAGGGAACAATTTTATATGTTTCTTGTGTTTTTTTGTGTAATTACTTGTTCAAGAAAACTATACCCAGAAACAGTCCACATAATAACTCGATTAAACTCAATAATTAATTTTTTGGTGAGAAGTAGAATCAAATGTTTCTCCATGAACTGCCATAACTGTGATTTTCGACACACAAATGCAATGACAACAGCTCACAATCTTTAATTTTAGGATGGTTACCGATACGTTGACACGATCATTCCTTAATTACGTAAATGTATGTTTCAATAAAGACATGTAATCTAAATTGCGGTCAAATGAAAGTGAGACACATGGAAAAAAGGAAGTAAACTGATTATTATTTCAAAAGTAATTGCCTTAACTGTTAACACATTTGTCCCACTGTGGGACAAGACGGTTAATATCTTCATGGAAAAATATTTGCAGTTACCTACGGAACAATGATTATTCTTCTTCATCCGAAGGAAATAGACAGCCACGGATGTCTTTCCTTGGGACTCCATAAATATAGAACTCCCGTGGCCAGAAATCGTTGCTCGCCCTTATGTTCCCAAGGTTCTTTCGAGAACCGGTACGCTGCAGAAACACCGCTGGGACGCTCTTACACATCCTTCATACAGTACCGATCTCTTCTCATGCGATTTACGTATTTTTGGAGCACTGAAGAAAGACAGTCGTAGTTTTCGAATTCTATTGGACGAAGATGTTGCACGCCTGGCCACGATCTGAGGCCAACAAGATATGTCACCTGTAACGTGCGTCACAGCACGTGACACTACAGGTATTACGTGTGCTAGGGACCGTCTCCTACTGAGAGAAAATTACCCTTTCGCTCCGATTTCACAATTCGTAACTGCGCGTTTAAATACACTGAGGTGACGGAGTCATGGGAAAGCTATAAGCAGATATACGGATTGCAGTGGCATCGCTTACAAGAGGTATAAGAGGGCAGCGCACGAGCGAACCTGCCATTTGTACTCAGGTGATTCACGTGAATAGGTTTTTCATGTGATTACGGCCGCACGATGCGAATTCACAAACTTTGAACGCGGAATGGTAGTTGGAGCTAGACGCATGGGGCAGTCCATTTCTGAAATCGTTAGGCGATTCAGTATTCCAAGATCCACAGTGTCAACATTGTGCTGAGAATACCAAATTACAGACACTACCTCTCGCTATAGACAAGGCAGTGGCCGACAGCGACTTAACGACCGACAGCAGAGGTGAGTGATTTTGCTAACCGGATGACACCGCCTGCAGCGCCTCTCTTGGGCCTGCGACCACATCGGTAAGACCCTAGACGACTGTAAAACGGTGTCCCATTCATGTAATTCCCGATTTCAGCTGTAAAGAGCTGTTGGTAGGCGTACAGAGTGGCTCAGTTCCCACAAACCCATGGTCCCAAGTTGTCATGTTGTCAACAAGGCACTGTGCAACTGGTAGTGGCTCCTCAATGGCGGGTGCTGTGTTTACCTGGAATCGACTGGGTCCTCCCGTCGAACTGAACCGATCATTGAATGGAAGTGGTTATGTTCGGCTATAGTTGGAGACCATATGCAACCATTCACGGACTTCATGCTCCCAACAACGATAGACTATTCATGGGTGACAATACGCCCTGTCACTGGGCCACAGTTGTTCACGATTGGTTTGAAGAACATTCTGGACAATTCGAGCGAATGATTTCGCCACCCAGATAGTTCGAACATCGAACATTTGTGGGACATTCTCGAGGTCAGTTCCTGCACAAAATCCGGCACCGTAACACTTTTGCAGTTACCGACGATTATAGAAGCAGCACGGCTCAATATTTTTGCTGGGGATTCATGTGACTTGGTGAGTCCATGCCACGTCGAGCTGGTGTAGTACGTTGGGCAAAAGGAGGTTCGGAACGATAGTAGGAGGTATCCCATTAATTTTGCCACCTCAGCGTACAATGAAGCCCTCGATAACAGATGACGAAATTAAGGATTTCCTTAGGCACCTTTTCAATGACATGGCGAAATTCGATCTAGTTCCAGATGTAGCCGAGGTTCCCGAAGTATATCGGGCAAGGCTACTAGTGTGACGTCACAAGTTAGTCTCCAGGCCCGTTTTTTGTGGGCGCCAGTACTGGTTAGTTGGTTCATTGGTTTGGGGGAGGGGACCAAACAGCAAGATTATCGGCCCCATCGGATTAGGAAAGGAGGGGAAGGAAGTCGGCTGTGCCCTTACTAAGGAACCATTCCGGAATTTACTTCAAGGATTTATGGAAATAACGGAAAACCTCGTTCGGTGACGCCAGTACTACCATGGTTCCTTAAGCAACCGCAAACATTTTATCGTGAAGACTTGTCTAACTTGTCTAACAGAAAGATAGATTTATTAACAGTTATGATTGTGACTTTGGAGATAATAAACAGTTTACTTGTATTTCTTCATCTTTCTCATTTTTGCTTGACTGTCCCATATTGTGGTGTGTGTATTGTAAGACCTTCGGTACATAGACCATCTTATCGTGGCGCGTTTATCTTCTGCCGTTAGGTCAGACGATAGAAATGCCACTTGCACGCTTAGAGTAGCAGGTTGACGGTGACCAACTTTAAACAGAACTTGATTAAATTTCACACACATTAATTAAAATAATAAAAAGCATAGATATTACGTAACTTGATTCTGGATGCTGTTTACAATTGACAATCTGAAGTTCCGTTGGTCTTGTTACGTTAATCATATTCTCACATATCTCTGATACTTGACAAAGTATCTAGTCATTTATCTTCATGGCTATGTACAGGAATATGGTAATCTTATTAGGTGCAGACAGAAACTTGACTATAGACTGGTACAGACAATTGCACACTGGTACAGACAGGTGCAGACAAAATGCAGACTGACTAATCGGAGGTCTGTACACTCGTTATAATACCTCACGCGTTCAGGTATCTCTGCGCGAGTGTGATCCGCGAGAAGAAAAGGTCCTACGTTAGCAGCAGTCTCATTGGCTGCGCTACATATTAACACGCGAATCGGCGGAAGCAGAATTTGGTCCGTTTCTAAGACAGCGCCATCTCGTAGAGCGGAGACGGACGAGCGCTGCGACTGCGCTGTTGTGCTTAGCGGGGCGCGCTCTAGTGGGAAAGTTGTGTACGCGCTGACCACGCGGCACTATGTACACAACACATATACTTTGTACATCGCTTAAGAGCTGTACCGCTACATTTAATTTTTTTAATAACACTAATTGCAAAATTGGAAAATTTTCTAAATCAGCGTAGAAAAATTTGCGCAAAGGTAGCGTTGTGTGTGTGTGGGTGGGGATGGGGGGTGGTGGGGCTGGCCTGAGGGGTAGCAAGAAGTTTGACTGTCTTACCAGAGGAGAAGGTTGACTTCGGAATGATTGTGCTGATGCGTTATACTGTATGTGGCATTATTGATTCCCTTGCGTTGCGTCTCTACAACTGTTTTGCCAGAATTAAAGTTTCAGCACTCGTTGTGAAAGACATTGTGGTAAAAATAGTATGCTATAATCATAATGGCCCGTTGTAAGAAATACAAAAACCGTACAGGTAAGAAAATTCGCTGTTCAAATTGTTCAAATGTGTGTGAAATCTTATGAGACTAAACTGCTAAGGTCATCAGTCCCTAAGCTTACACACTTCTTAACCTAAATTATCCTTAGGACAAACACACACACCCATGGGAGGGAGGACTCGAACCTCCGCTGGAACCAGCAGTACAGTCCATGAAATTTGCTGTGGCAAAGCACTCACAAGTAAGGTATTGTCAAGCGAATGTGAGAAACTGATTTGTGACAGTATTGGTGCGGCCAATAACACAAGTATCAGAGACACGAAGGTGGCTTCGCTTTGAACACAGCTCGCTCAGGCGTTAACCTCGATCACGTGCGGCCGTTATGGAGTTACGGAACGACCCCTGCTTCCGTTTCCGATCCCAATTGCTCGAAAGTTACAGCCCCACGTGCCTCGCTCAGCTTTCACATCGTAACGGTTGCTTTTCATTGATTCCCGTTGGGCATTAAATATTCAGCACCGAAGTCGGCACTCTGCAAACGTTCCAGCGTTGTAAATGTCCAGTTTTTCAGAGAAAACTGCAACACTTTTCTTTTGTAAGCACTGCAGTAAGTGAACAAAGTTATTGTTTCGAACCAATAGAGCTTGCTTCCCATCAACATTAACTTTCGGGACAGGCATATATACTCTGCCTTTCATAAATCATGAAACTATCTCAAAAGTAGCGTATAGAATGTAATGAAAATTATGCAAGGTTTAGAAGTGATAATACACCTTAAACAAACCATGAAAACACAGCGGCGGAAATGAAGTTGGTGTGCGAATTTAAAACATGTCTGATATGAAGGAAACGCGCGTCTTTGAAACGTTAGACGTAACCTTCACACTCTTATTCCTTTTGATGAACATTGACGGCTTCTGGTCATCAGCAATCAATTCATGCCAACTTTCGCTTTGTGACTTAAGTCGGGAGTGATCGGTTTAAATCAAATCTCTTATTTATCTTCAGCTCAGTTGTAACTGGGAGTGAGTGAGAGTCATTCTGTTTGAATGGTGAGAGGGGAACGTCTCAATGCCGTGCGTTGTCCATGGGAAAATTAATTATGATCTTCGGTCTCAGTCTTGACTGCGTATTGCCATCGAATTCATGTGTAATTGCGAAAGGTTCGAAACTGGTTAATTAATAAACTGAGGAGGTGGGCAGGAGTTACAAAGCAAAAAGAAAAAGTTTATGATTAAAATGTTCATATAGACGGTGGGCGGTAAATCACTTTTGGAAAACGTGTTTGGTGCAGAAATATTAAACAACTGAAAATGCAAACTTATTATCAGAACAGAAATATTAAATGAACCTACAAAATACATCCCTGATTGGTTGAAGGTGCCGAGCGGGATTAGCCGAGCGATCAAAGGCGCTGCAGTCATGGACTGTGCGGCTGGTCCCGGCGGAGGTTCGAGTCCTCCCTCGGGCATGTGTGCTTTTGTTTCTCCTTAGGATAATTTAGATTAAGTAGTGTGCAAGCTTAGGGACTGATGACCTTAGAAGTTAAGTCCCGTAAGATTTCACACTCATTTGAACATTTTTTTTTGGTTGGTTAGTCGATTTGGGGATGAAGGACCAAGCAGTGAGGTCATCGGTCTCATCGGATTAGGGAAGGAAATTGCCCGTGCCCTTTCAAAGGAACCATCCCGGCATTTGCTCTATGTTATATAGCGAAATCAGGAGAAACCGAAATCAGGATGGCATTAAGCCTGTTTGAATCGTCGTCCTCCCGAATGCGTGTCCAGTATGCTAACCATTGTGCCACCTCACTCGGTTACATTTCGGAAAAGAAAAGGAAATAATAGACCTAAAAAGATGAAGTCGATTTCGATCCTATGATGGCATATTCCACCTGGGGTAGTAGATGTACTGATGCAGTCACCGACGTCCGCTAACAGACAGCGTAGTGGTGTAGTTACCAGAGCGTCATCTGTGTCTACCTTCTGATAGAGAGTGCTCACAGCCAGAAGGCTCAGTGTTGGGTAGACATGTGAACCAAGCAGGCAACCATGCCTCGGAGATGTGCTGGTGTTTACTACAACCAAGTGAGCGAGTTTGAAAGGAGTCAGATTGCAACCTTCCGAGTGGCGGGTTGGTCCTTTCGGAGAATTGCCACACAAGTTCGACGTGCTGTGACAATAGGGCAACGTTGTTGATATCAGTGATCACGTAAACATTCTCAAACCCGCAGACGAGGTTCTGGACGTCCACGCAGCACGGACTCCTGCATTGATTGTGGTATTGTAAGGGCAGCAGCCGTAGGTGGTGCAGGTAGCACAGAACAGGTAAGAGGTCTTGTGAGACCAGACGTGTCAACAAGAACAGTTGCGAACCAGTTATTAGCAGTTGGACTACGGACGCCCAAACATCTAGCTCGTCTTCCACTCACGCCACAGCATCGACGTGGACGGCTCGACTGGTGCTGTCAAAAGATCACTTGGAAGATGGAATGGCGCTGTGATGTTTGGTGATGAAAGCAGATTGTGCCATGCTCGGAAATGGTGGTCGTTTGCGCATAAGACGTAGACCTGGCCAGCGCTGTCGTCGGACTTGCCACGAGTCGAGCTCGTTTGGGATGTGATGGGACGAGAAGCGACTCGTGCGACTCGTCAGCCAAGAACTGCGGAGCAGGTGGAGTGAAGTGCGGCCCGGCAGTACTCGCCGCCAGTGCGACCGACTGGATGCCAGAGTCAGCGGCTGCACTGCCACCCGTGGATTCTCCACCACGGACTAATATGGGTGTTACAGCATGGGTCGATACCTGGTGCCCCAAAACGGCTCGTGCTGTTGATCCTTAAATGCAATAATTTCATGCACTCCATATGCACTGTTGCAAACAATAAATCTTGAGTGAAATGGAAACCTCTAAAAGGGTGTACTATTTTTTTGCCGGCAGTGTATGCTCAAAGTGGTTTCCATACTGTCCTTAGCAAGCATTACATATTTTAAACACTGATTTACAAATTTGTCTGGGACTGTAGGTTTTCAAATACTGATCGGATGCGTTCCTTCATGAACGGTGAAATAAACCTCAACTTTTAATATATCCTAGATTCAAAAATCCAAGAGCGTGATACCTGGGGATCGTGGAGGTCATGACTGTTCCCCTTTTCTACCCATTAACCAATTTTTCCATTTAGAAAGTGTCCCACAATGACACCATATGGTAACCGACTGCAAATGTTCAAAAAATGGACTATTTTCGAGTTCTAACAACACTTCGTGAGGTACATTTAGGTAATTTATGGAACTGACAGCGCTGTTAAAAAAATTATGCCCATTTAGCCTACCGCTGAAACTCCCTATTCGTACACTGACCCTAGCTAGGGTTAACACTGTTGCCAGCGCCTCTTGGGAGTTCGTTGGATCCCAATAGACACAGATGTGTCTGCATACAGGCGATGATGTAAGTCAACGGCGACAGTTGAAAATGTGTGCCCCGACCTGGACTCGAAGCCGGGATCTCCTGCTTATTTGGTAGACGCTCTATCCATCTTTTTTTTCATTTTGTTCGATGCAGCTCGTTACGTTTGGTGTGGGCGGATGTCATAAGACATCCGTTCAAGTTGATCGTTGATTCCTTGACTCAGTGTTTTTATTACAGGGAGCACGCAGCCCTCTGACCGAACACGCTGAGCTACTGTGCCGGCGTCCATCTGAGCCACCGAGGACACCGAGGATAGTGCGACTGCAGGGACGTATCTCTGGCACGCCTCCCGTGAGACCCACATTCCCAACTGATCGTCCCGCACTATATTCATAGTGCCCTTGGCCATTATACTCATTACTCTTGGGTTTTTGCCGTTTCCCGTAAGAGTTCGGGCACTGTTTGTGCATGCGCACAGGAGAAGATGGGAACATGGCTGATGAGCCTTAAATATATGTGTCCTGTCCACTGTGCTGTTCACCGTAAAAGCCGCTTCATCACTCCAAGAAATGCTTTTGTAAGACTAAAGACCGGCTTCTTATCGGGTTGTGTACAGCTCACGGAATTCCGTACGCCTGTATAGACCATCTTGATTTAGGTCTTGGAGTAAAGTACGCGTATACGGTCTTAATTTCAGCTTCTTCTGAATTCTTCTTAGACTTGTACTTGTTATTCCCTACTCTTTGGACGCTTTTCTTAGAGATTCAGTCGGTTACTGAACGAAACATTAATTGATAACATTTAAGAGTCCCTTCTGCAGTAAGAGACTACCTAAGCGAGGAAGCTCCGCTACTGACACAGTCCCTTCAAATCTTACATCTAGTTTACGGATACCTGGTCGAGATGGAGGTTAAATGTTTGAGAAACGTTTCACAAGCAAATCAGAAGCATTACTTTAGTGCCGGCCGTCAGTGGTCGAGCGGTTCTAGGCGCTTCAGTCTGGGACTGCGCGACCGCTACGGTCGCAGGTCCGAATCCTGTCTCGGACATGGATGTGTGTGATGTCCTAAGGTTAGTAAGGTTTAAGTAGTTCTAAGTTATAGGGGACTGATGACCTCATATGTTAAGTCCCATAGTCCTCAGAGCCATTTGAACCATTACTTTAGTTATGGTCGTTTCCAAAATGTCTGCAAAACAAATACACACTGTTAAGTAATTACCTTTCTATTCATTGTTTCCGAGATTAAGATAAAAACATAACCTCTAACTGATGCCCGCATCTCGTGGTCGTGCGGTAGCGTTCTCGCTTCCCGCGCCCGGGTTCCCGGGTTCGATTCACGGCGGGTCAGGGATTTTCTCTGCCTCGTGATGGCTGGGTGTTGTGTGTTGTCTTTAGGTTAGTTAGGTTTAAGTAGTTCTAAGTTCTACGGGACTAATGACCATAGCTGTTAAGTCCCATAGTGCTCAGAGCCATTTGAACCATTCTCTAACTGATGGTGTCAACTAACTTACGTTTACAAAGCACTAGTCAATTTCACTAATGACTACCATGAGCCCAGGCAAAACAACGTCTAACTGATTTTTGGTCAACCCAGTATTACAACAAAGAAATTTCCCATTGCGGAGAACGGCCTTCACAAAGTACGTTTGCAGCGAAGGATTCACTGTAGACAACCATAAGCAAACTCTGACACTTAAAGGGAAACGGGCATTATTAGCAAATTACTCAACATGTTGTGCTTACTAATGGGGGAGAACGTGCCATTACTCTGGAAGCAACTTTAGCCTCTGCACTATACGTACAGTTGGGGGGAAGCTTCCCGTAAAAATCAAAGAGATCATTCCATTGAAGGATAGTAAGGGATGGGGTGAGCTGTAGTCGCGATGAATTCTTACCTCACGGGGCAATGTGGAAGGTTGCTTGCAGAACCCCTGCTTGAAACAGTTGCTCGCGCGTCGTTAAAACAGTGCCGCATTATCACAAGCGCCATTAGGCGGCTCTTTCCATGGTAATGAACAGTAAAAACCGTAACGAGGCTCTAGGCGGAAAGTGTCTGGAGCGCAATGCGGTAACTATGGCCGTCTTCCGAACGCGCAGCCGCTGACTTCCTAACAAGGAAAATGGGTTTCTTAAACGATTTTACGGTGCCTTCAGTTAACATTTTCTTTACTAGATGTACGACTCTGTACCTTCTGTCTTAGGCCATTTCCAACTGTCTAAAACGGCGGTATAAGACAGGGTGGGGCAAATAAAAGTGACCCTGAGAGCAGAGATCCAGGGTACAAAAAAAAAAAAAAAAAACAGCAGAGGAAGGGAAATACGGTACTAACCTGACTATAGCAGATGTTGAAAATGACTACCATTCACGTGTTCGCACTTTTGGGCCCTGGTCAGCAAGTTGCGGAAGGCGGATCGGAGCTGCGCTGTTGGAGTTGCTGCAGTCTCATCCGAAATGTTCTGCTGTATTTCTTGAAGACTGAAGATTCTTAAGATACGCCTTAGACTTGAGGGCTTCTCTCACAAAGTACTCTCAGACTGACAGATCAGGCGACCAGAGTGGCCAACTACGGCAGCGATAGGACTGACCACTGCTAACAACTGTCTCAGTCGTGGAGATAGTGTAAATGTGCTCCAATCTTCTGCCGGGTGTTTGGGCAGTTGCTTCATCATTTTGGAAATAACTGTAGGTCTTTTCCTCCTCCTTTAGTGCTGCCACAAATGGTCTAAAAATGTTAGCGATAGAACGCACCGAAGTCAGCGTCTGATAAAAGAAATGGGAATAATAATGCGGCATGCAGACACTGCACCCCAAACCCCAACCTTCTGATCATACAATCGTGTTTCATGGGGGTTACGCGGATTCTCCGCTGTTGACAACCTATGATTCCTTGAGTTAACGTAGCTACTCAGGTAAAGCCAGGCTTCAACAGACATGAAGGACATATCCACGAGCAAGGCATT
The DNA here is from genome assembly GCF_023897955.1 of Schistocerca gregaria. Classification (NCBI taxonomy): domain Eukaryota; kingdom Metazoa; phylum Arthropoda; class Insecta; order Orthoptera; family Acrididae; genus Schistocerca; species Schistocerca gregaria. The sequence continues at coordinate 817,322,524 of NC_064921.1, forward strand.
CATTGTTATCTCTGTGAACAGCCACTCATAAAAATGGAGGCGCTGAGGAGCATCTGTTGGTTTTAATGCATGAACGACAGATACTCGGTAGGGATGCATGTGCAAGTCCAGGCGGAGTATTCGTCCGCATGATCGGCGTAATATGCCGGTCTCTTACGACAGGCGTCGGGTTGATTTGGTAGGACTCTGAAGCATTTTATGGTGAACTGCAGCCATATTTTCTGCTGTGCGGGCACGTTTCTGAATGTTTTTTGATTTGTTCAAAACAGATCCTGTCCCACGCCATATTCGGACTAAGCGTTGCATGGCATTCTTTTCTGGCACTTTGACGCCATTTCTCAGCAGAAAACTGACCGCACCTTTTCCGAAACTCTGTTGTCACGCAACTTTTCACAACGAACACTCGCTACTCCACTGTGAGTACCATGGTCCCTTTTGTACTGCTCCACTCAAACTGACGCAGACCGCACTACGCTCTGTATCGGCGTGGATCACGTGGCGAGCGAACACGTGGTGTGCGCGTTAGGGGGTGTAGTAGCCAGCATACATCCCTGTCCAATCGCATCCACTCGTCCAAGCCATTTTTTATTTGTCCAAACCAGTACATAAGATGCATGGGTATCTCTCATGAATTTAACATAAGAACAAGTCATACCCCAAGATAAAAAAGGACGATTACGTGTAACTTACTTTGAGGCGTTCCGTTAATAACACGAAATGCCATATACAGTCTGATACTAAAGTCTACATAAACCCTAAACATAACACTTGAAGTCAAACTCAATCAAGAAAATATTATGTACTCACTTTCTGTGACATAAACAGACATGTTAGGAACTGAAAAACAACATATACACTGCATAATTAATAATAATTCCATATACAGTCATCTTGAGTATATGAACGAAACAGCAGTCAGCTGCAATCGAAAACATACACTGTGCCGTTCTTCACTTTCATGCTCAATTTAATATTTTGTATTGCCACCTTCTGCTTCAGTCACCGCTTACAATCGTCGAGGCATGGATTCCACCAATTTTTGTGTGTACGCACGCGTGAAGTTATTCCACTCTTTCACTAAGCCTGCTTTTAAATCATCTTTGCTTCAGATGTTGTATTTTTTTATCCTATGCTTTCGTTCTCCCCAAAGATATTGAATTGGGTTAATGTCTGGTGACTGGGGAGGCGAATGCAACTGTTTTGGTACATTGTAATGTAGCCATTCTTTTACGACAATGGCCATATGCTTGGGGTCGTCTCTTGTTGAAACACCTAGTCTGTTCTTAGTCCCAGTTTCTCCACAGATTGCTTCAGATTCTACTTTAAGATGGCGAGATACTTCTAAATTATCCATAATACCGTCAATAAATACTAAATTCCCAACTCTATCTATAGACTGGCAGCCCCACACAAGAATATTTCCACCACCGTACTTCAATGATGGGACAAGATTTCTCTTCTTCCAACTTTGGTTCAAATGGGTCTGAGGACTATAGGACTTAACTTCTGAGGTCATCAGTCCCCTAGAACTTAGAACTACTTAAACCTAAGTAACCTAAGGACATCACACACATCCATGCCCGAGGTAGGATTCGAATCTGCGACCGTAGAGGTCGCGCGGTTCCAGACTGTAGCGCCTAGAACCTCTCGGCCACTCCGGCCGGCTCTTCCAACTTTCATTCCTTTTTCGCCACACCTTTTGCTGTCCATTGCACTGGAAGATGTTAAACTTACTCTCATCTGTGTAAGTACTGTATTCCAAAATGTGGAATCTTTTACGGTCTCAGGTTCGAATCCTGCCTCGGGCATGGATGTGTGTGATGTCCTTAGATTAGTTGGGTTTAAGTAGTTCTAAGTTCTAGGGGACTGATGACCTCAGAAATTAAGTCCCATAGTGCCCAGGGCCATTTTTTTGGAATCTTTATTTCAGTGCAGAGTTACAAATTCCAGGCGCTTCTGTTCATTTACCCTGATTGTGAACGGTTTCTTCCTTGCTGCTTTACTTTCAAATCCATGAGTGTGCTGCAGTCTTCGTACTGTTATGGGATGAAAATTATTTTGATTAGTATTTACGACATCTAATGCCAGCTCCGCATCTGTAGTTCTGGGATACGCATTCATTTTTCTAATGATGTGTCGGCGCTCCCAATTAGATAATTTTTGTGGTCGTCCAAATCTAGCTTTGTTTTCTATACTTTCTAGAGCCCCGTATTGTATTATTACGATTTGAACACTTGCATGGCTCCTTCTACAATTTCCCTTATTTTTAGCAGAGAAAATCCCTTTTTATTGAGTTCAATAACATTTTTCCTCATCTCCAGTAGTATTTCGGTTCTTTTTGAATACATGTTACGCGATCGAATTTTGTATTACAGTACACGTCTATTATATCAACAAAACGCACCCCATCCACTGTGTTCACTGCAACGTCTCTCTTGTAACTAACGACAGATTGGAAGTGTCTGTTGACTTCTATACCGCAGTAAACAAACACTGTTGCATCTATCACGCGTGCACTGCATGATAAAGGTCTTAAGACCTTGGTTTATGTTATTGTGGACGTGGACGCAGACACAGAGTTGCACGTCTACCTTTGTGCATCCAGGCTGTACGCAACATGCTACAAAATAGGGGTTGTATGTAGACTTTAGTGTCCGAGTGTATGCCTTTGCTCCTATGTGTCATTCTGACTGCATGTAACTGTCCTAGAATAAACTGGATTTAGATTTTCGTATGGGAGCAACTTACTTTTGAAAAGTTGTTGCAACGCGCTTATACATAAAGTCGATGTTTTTCACGTGGATACGAGTATACTAAGAATATTATAAGTACTTTACAGGAAGTTCGGTAATGTTACATTCAAAGTAATTGTAAATATAACTGCATATAATTTCCACAAAATACGAGTGAGTTGCAAGTAGCTGTTCCGTTGTCCGCCTCCTTAGCTGAGTGGTCAGCGCGGCTTATTGCCATGGGGAAGACCTAGGTGCCATTCCCGGCATCATCAGTGATTTTTCGTTGCTGGGAGTACAGGAACTCAGCCTCCTGATGGCAATTGAGGAGTTACGTGACCGGTTAGCACCTCCTCATCCAAAATACAAGATTGCATACGTGGATTTTCTCAAGATTCTAATATGTAAGGCCTACAATTTGACGTAAAACCTTATGTAAAAGAAGCTGTAATGTAAATACTACGAAAAAATCAGCTAATAAATAATCCAATGGACATTTCCTTACAGATTGCAATGGTGAAGACTCAAATGTGAATGTCCTATAGAGAATATACACTGCCGGAAAAAGGCTCGGTGACAAATTTAAGTGATTAACATTGCAAGTTCACGAGATATGCCATTGCAAATGTGGAACGCTACTACATCAAAAACCGACGTAACCACCAGAATGTTGAATGCAAGCATACAGACGTGCGTGCAGTGTGTGTACAGGTGCCGGATGTCAGTTTGTGGGTTGGAGTTCCGTGCCTGCTGCACTTGATTGGGCAGTGCAGGGACGGGTAAAGCTGTTTGTGGATGATACTGGAATTGTCGTCCGATGACGTTCCATAAGGGTACGATTGGAGACAGATATGGTATTAGAATAGAAGAAGGCATCATGTTGACACTGTGTAGAGTATATTGGGCTACAACAGCGGTACGTGGTCGAGCGTTATCCTCTTGGAAAACACCCTCTGGTATGCTGTTCATGAACGGGAGCGCAACAGGTCGCAGCACTAGACTGACGAACAAATTTGAGGTCAGAGTGCATGGGATAACCACGAGAGTGCTCCTACTGTCATACGAAATCGCTCCCCAGACTGTAACTCCAAATACAGGTCCAGTGTGTATAGCACGCTGACAGCTTGGTTGCAAGCTCTCAACTGGCCTCCTTCTAACGAACACACTGCAATCATTGGGAGTGAGGCAGAACCAGTTTTCATTAGGAAACACAATAGACCTCCACCCTGCCATCCAGTGAGCTCTCGCTTGACGTCACGGAAGTTGCAAATGGGCAAATGGTGGTTGTTTGGGGTCAGTGGAATGCACGCTACAGGGAGCCTGGCATGGCGCTTTCTTTGAAGTAGGCGATGTATAACAGTTCGCAAATGCTACTGCGGTGCCACCGTCTGCTCGAATTGCTGGTGCAGCCGCAGTACGATGCACCAGAGCCATACGCCAACCACGACCGACTTCCCTCTCAGTAATGCCACGTGGGCCGCCGGTGTCCGGTCGTCTTGTGACCGAACATTCTCATGACCACCACTACCAGCAATCATTTACAGTCGCTACATTCCTGCCAAGTCTTTCTGCAAGTTCTCAGAAGGAATTTCCAGCTCCTTGTATCCATATTACACGATTACATTCAAACGCTGTGAAGTGTTGTTAATGGCGTCTTTGTCACCTTACAGGGATTTTTGACTAACATCGACTCATCATGCCCAGTCTCAAAGGTAACAAACGCTTACGACTGTTACAGTGTGTGTTGAAATCAATCCTGATTTGCATCCTCATAGTGGCGCCACTACCACCACTCTTATGCGTCTGCCGCGAAGTCTGAATCGAAGTCATCTTTCAGATGTAGAAACGCACTAACGGCCTTTTGTTTATGTCGCACAACTCCTTCTTGATTTTGCGATTTTTTCCATCAGTGTAATTATTTATGACATGAGTTTCTTTTCTATTATTTTCTTGATGCCATGTTATTATGTTAAAATGCTGAATAAGGTAGTGACTAGCTGTGACAGCTGTATGTTGGCCACATGCCCCTCCACACCGCATCCAATGACGCCAATGACAGAGAAAAACGAGGTGGTCGGTCGGATCCGATTGGTTTACCTTGGGACAGAATGTGGAACTTTACCCTTACCATTTATTTTTTCTTTCGTTATGAGGACATGTCGCTTTTGAACAGTTGACAAAGATATGCTTGGGCGTGCTGAAACGTAATGCTTCCGAATTTTTAATGTGTAAGTTCTTGAAGCTTTTTAAATAAAACAAAAGCTATTAACATTCTACGTCTCTATTTTTCTTGTCGAAATATTTGCAGTGCTCGGCCGCTAGAGGGCTCCAAACGGTAGCATTTAACATGATCGTGTAATGTACTCGTAAATATGCTGGTTCGTTAGGAATAGCGTGCATTAATCTCGTTTCGAATTCGAAGACATTGTCCATACAAGGAGCACCCTCCAGCATGAGACTGTCAGCGCTGTGATATCTGCAAATGTCCTCCACCTGTAGACATTAAAAAACTGAAAGTAGGGTAGATTAGAATATCAGTGGTCTCTTGCAGGAGTCTAGTGTGAGTCGTTTACGAGACATAGCACTGCGCAAAGTTTGTGCCATTCAACCTGCGTAGTTATTATGTACGATGTTGTCATGTTTCCTTTAAAGTGTGCTTGTGTGTTTCTTGAGCATACTGCGACATGCTATTCATAAGTTAGTTTAAGTTAGATCAAGTAGTGCGTAAGCCTAGGGACTGATGACCTCAGAAATTTGGCCCCACAGTCCTTACCAAAAATTTCCAAATTTCCAAATTATCTATCACCGTCTCCAACCAATTACGTCAAAGTGGTAGTGGAATACCTAGACAGTGTAAGAGAAGAACAAAAGTGGCGAACGAAGAGGGGAAAATTAATATTGTTGCTGATGTTGCAGTTGACACGCACGTTAGCTCCCGCGCAATCGCACGGGGAAGTGGCATGAATCAGGCAAGCGTCCTACGCATTCTCCATCGACAACGATTCCATCCCTATCACATATTTTCCCCCAAGGGCTGCACAAAAACGATTGTGAGAATCGTGCTAGCTTCTGCACATGATCACTACCGCCGAAACATGCACTATCGGTCTATTGAGAATTCCCGTTCACTTCGTCAGATAAAACATCAGTGTCCATGGAGTGGAAACGTGTGGTGTGGGATACTGAACCATCAGCTCATGTGCCCGTTTTTCATAGACGGATCACTGAACGCGCACAGGTATCGCGGGCTCCAAACAGACTATCCTCCAAGGAACCTAGAAAACGTTCTTCTGCAGACTAGCGGGAACCACCCGTGGTGCCAAAATCTAATCCATAGTGCACGAAGCAATTCAGGATGTCTTCACGAATTGTTTCCAAATCATTGGATTCGACGGAGATGACCTATACCTTGGCTGACCTATTCCGCGGATCTTACGACTCTAGAATTTTTTCTGTGGGGAAAGCTCAAAGACATTGTCCACAGCGACACACCAGCTACACCCGATGATATGCAACGCCATATTTCCGCAGCCTGCTCGGACACCTCCGCTGAAATACTGGCACTTGTTGCTTCATACCAGACTGGAAGAGTGTATTTCCGCTGCCAGTGGTCATTCTGAACACAACTTGTGATGGTCATTGTCTCGTTACTGGTCAGAATCTACGTAACTAATGTATGCAGTTGTGTTGTTCATCAGTATGTGCTACCAAAGGTATTGTACAGGTGTCTGTGTGGGGGCTTTTCAAAGTACGATATGTTGTAGACAACTCGCACTAGACTCCTGCAACAAACATAATTGACATTCTAATTTACCCTGATTTTAGTTTGTTAATGTCAACAGGCATTTTTCCATTCAAAACAGTGTATGTTTACACATAAATGCTCTTTCTATGTATTGTTACAATCTGTTTATTCGCTAACAATACGAGCCCCTGGCTGCCAATCCATTCTGTGAAAACTGCACATCACACCAGTAGTACTTCCCATCTCCGCAATATTCGGGGTGCAAGCTTCTACATCTACATGGATACTCTGAAAATCACATTTAAGTGCCTGGCAGAGGGTTCACCGAACCACCTCCACAATTCTCTATTACTCCAATATCGTACAGCGCGCCTCAAGAACGAACACCTATATCTTTCCGTACGAGCTCTGATTTCCCTTATTTTATCTTGCTGATCGTTTCTCCCTTTGTACGTCGATGCCAGCAAAATATTTTCGCACTTGGAGGAGAAAGTTGGTGATTGGTATTTGGTGAGAAGATTCCGTAACAACGAGAAACGCCTTGCTTTTAATGATGTTCAGCCCAAACACTTTATCGTTTCTGTGACACTCTCTCTCATATTTCGCGATAATACAAAACGTGCTGCCTTTCTTTGAATTCTTTCGATGTACTCCGTCAGTCCTATCTGGTAAGGATCCCACACCGCGCAGCAGTATTCTAATAGAGGACGGACAAGCGTAGTGTAGGCAGTCTCCTTAGTAGATCTCTTACTTTTCTAAGTGTCCTCGCAATAAAACGCACTCTTTGGTTAGCCTCCCCACAAAATTTTCTATGTGTTCCTTCCAGTTTCAGTTGTTCGTAATTGTAATTCCTAGGTATTTAGTTGAATTTACGGTCTTTGCGTTTGAATGATTTATCGTGTAACTGAAGTTTAACGAATTCTTTTCAGCACTCATGTGGATGACCTCACACTTTTCGCTATTTAGGGTCAACTGCCATTTTCGCACCATTCAAATATCTTTCCCAAATAGTTTTGCAATTTGTGTTGATCTTTTGATAGCTTTATTAGTCGATAAACGACACCGTCATCTGAAAAATACCTAAGATGGCTGCACAGATTTTCTCCCAAATTGTTTATATAGATAAGGAACAGCAAAGGACCTGTAACACTACCTTGGGGAATGCCAGAAATCACTTCTGTTTTACTCGATGACTTTCCGTCAGTTACTATGAACTGTCACCTCTCTGACAGGAAATCACAAATCCAGTCACATAACTGAGACGATTTGTTTTCTAAATCTATGTTGACTGTTTGTCAATCAAGCTTTAGGTGATTCACCCTGTATAAAGTCGATGTAGTGTGTTATATACATGGATGATTATGGTTGTTATTCTTTTATGTGAATGTGAACTACTGAGGTATAATTAATTAAAATTAAGGTAATCGGTATAATGTACCATTCTAGCATATGCGTTTTGAAAGATATGCTCTTTGACGTGTAATGGAACAGAAATTAAACAGATGAAAATCGAATAAAACTTTCATAACTTACTATACCGCTGCATGATACTTCGTATTACGGTCATGTCTGTTAATGAGTATAAGGATGACTACGCGTTCTGTGGTTTTTTTTATGCTTCGTCATAGAACTAATGAAAAATTGTGTGGAAACTTTCCATTTCGCAAATCTTTCTTATATTTTCGTTTAAAACTCTATCCGACCGATCTTTTAGATTACGTAATATTTATAGTGATTTATTAATACTGTGTTAGGTATTATATGGTCGCCGTCTCAAAATACGGCAAAGGTGGAAGTACTATTGTCGTTGTAGTGTGTTCTTTAAATCGCTTGTTAATCTTCCATGCTGTTTGTCCAATATAAATTTCTGAGCATTCCTCGGAGTTGACTTTGTATACCATTCAAAAAATTCATCGTAGCAACGGATCCAGTCACAACGAAGATTATTCCCTTCGTGGTTGAACGGATACATGTGTCCCATTAAAGTGATCGGTAGTTTTCAGCGTTTGAACGTCTGTATCTTGCATCCGCCTACTGCTAACATTTAGCTAGATGCTCTTAGATCTTGGATAAAAATACTACGGACTCTAGGATGGATGTATAGAAAGCTGCGGGCGATCAAATGGGACGGTTTGTGTTTATAGTGTGCGTGTTTCACAAAAATCAGATCAAATAACCATCTTCTCTATTACAGGGAATCTCTGAAGTAACTAACTCTTTTTTATTCTACATCGTAGATATTCTTTTGAAACATTACCACGAATTTCAGTAATCCTGCTGGTTTGTACATAATTTTTTGGTTATGGGACGTATATTATCAGGAAAAGTTCTTGGAATATAGAATGTAGAAAACATTGGTGTGCAGTAGGTCAAAGCCGTCTTCAAATTTTATTTTGAAAATTTATTTGCGATATTTCATGTTCTTCATGCTCAGAGAATAAATTTGTTTTGCTACTGATTCGCTATACTTTCTCTAATAATTTCCATCCTGATAAAATCGTTCTAAAATTAAGAATTAAGCTAGGAAAATCCTAGGTTCACACGAAAACATAGATCTATTTAGGTTCGTGGGACACATGTGCTCCACTGCAACGATTTTCGAGACGAGCTTAAATTTTTTTTAGTTATGAAAGTGTATTATTTATCACACAGAGAGGAAGTTCTTGACCTTTTATCCTTCAAATGTGTACAAAATAAGTTTTAGTCATGTAGGAGACTGCTGTTAAAATAACTACGTCCTCGAGCTGTATGGCATCGGAGTGCCCGGTATGTAGTAAGCTACAGGTTTCATAAACCAGATCTCCTGACAACTGCTGGGAAACACATTGGTTAAGTTTTACCGGCTGGCGCTTGGAAACTAGGTAAAGCACCCATTCTTCAGAGTTTTCCCATGCTGCCAAGGCGCCAACCGATCGGAAGAAGGGCATTGTCTGAATGAGGGTACCTCCTTTAAAAAGTATAAGCTATTGAAATATCAGTGGGTTCTAACAGTTGTCATTGTTTTGCAGAAACTACTAACCTCTCGATGATTATAGCAACATACCTCAGTATAAGGGTACTGTTCTACAAAATTAAAAAGTTCCTTTCGTCTGTACTCCGAGCTTTCGTGGCGTCGCGCGAAACACAGTTGCGGATGCAGCCAGAATCCGTACTGCTCTAGCGGACGTGCAGCGCTCGGAACAAATTACGCGAGGTACGCACAGAGGATGTAATTGAAAGGATTTATTTCCGGACCGCGTTAATTCTCTGCACTTCTGCACATGAAAGACGGGCGTTCAATAAGTAAAGCAACACCTTTTTTTCTGAAAGCAGGTTGGTTTCATTCAAGATTCCAATACACCATATTATTCCCCACTCGTTTAGGTACAAAATAATATTTTTCAACTTAACCTCCGTGCAATGCTACAGCCTTACGGCATGGTATTAGGAGAGCCTGTGCAGTGACATGACACCACTCTACTGGTTGATGTCGGAGCGGACGTCTTGCTGCACAAATAACCTCGCAATCATCCATATACTGCATCTCGCGGAGTGTATCCTTCATTAAGCCAGACAGATGGCAGCTGGAAGGTGCTACATCCAGGATGTTGGGTGGATGAGGTAGAGCAGTCGAATGAAATTTTGTGAGCTCCTCTCGGGTGCACACTTGCCATGGAGAAAAGCTCGTTTGCCTTTTTAGAGCGATGAACAGGCTGAAGTCGTTTCTGCAGTTTCCTAAGGGAAGCACAGCACACTTCAGAGTAATAGTTGGACCACGAGGGAGGACACCAAACGGGTCAACCCCTTCAGAGTCCAAGAAGACCATACCAGAACGTTACCAGCTGAGAGCGCTGCTATGAACTTTTTCTTTTGTGGAGAAATGGTGTGGCGCGACTGTATGCTTTACTGTTTTGTTTCCGGTTCGAAGTGATGAACCCATGTCTCATTGCCTCTGACAATAGTCTACAAAAAATTGTCGACTTCAACTTCGTAACGCGAAAGAAATTCCGCACAGACGGTCCTTCGCCCCTCTTTGTGGTCCTGCTGCGAGGAATCCAGCCCGCACACTCCGTTGAATACCCCAATTGGTGGACGAGTGTGGCAACACTGCCAACAAAGAGGTACAGTTGTCAGTGACGTCCGTCGGTCACCTAGAACGAGAGTGTCCGCACGTTCCAACATTTCAGGAGTCACAGCTGACTGAGGCTGGCAGGTGCGCAGGAGATGGAACACGTTTGCGCTAGCTTGTTGCGATGACGACAGACACCTCGTCCAACGACTCACCGTGCTTTTGTTGACTGTCAGGTCTGGTAGACATTGTGCAAGCGCCTATGAATATCTGCCATACTCCGATTTTTTGCAAATGAAACTCAGCGATAGCTCTCTGCGTGAAACGCCATTTTATGTCTACCAATAGTGCCGCCACTTATGGGAACTTCATGAAACTGTAGGGGCTGGAGTGGGAATATTCCACGATGTTCCACAAGAAATTCGGCACTTTTTCAACTGAAACTGGCCGAGAAAAAAATTAGTTGCTTTACTTACTAAACACTCTCGTAAAATTAGTATCGCTAAGAGGCACCAGCCTCGCTTTGACTTGCGATACAGGGCTAAGGTTCTCACCACTCCAAACCACTTTCATAAATATTCCGAGATCCGACCGCTCGACCTCTATCACGTCATACACTGCCCCCAACTGCCCTATAACTACTCCTTTCAGTAATCTCCAAACAACGAAATAGCAGTACAGTTCAATGTCAAAAAACGAAAAAGTTTCATAAAAACACCACACTCAAATTTGCACGACGACAAAGGAAATTTAGTGGCGTGAATAAACCTAACCAAATCCGTCGCTTTTAGTGAATCCTGACATTGACAGAGTGGATACAGCGAACATAATGCAATTTACGAAATAAAAAAATTAATTTCAAATTTTTTAATGCCTAGACCGCAGCTTTTTTCACCTTAAACAATTAAAGCACGGTAACTAGTTCCAGTTGTTTCTTTCCACCATCTTCAGGTCATCAAACCGCAAAAAAGCGGCCAATATGCGGTGAAAACTGTCATCATTAGCTGTAACCATGCAATTAGATGCATTAGTGTTGTGTGCCAAGACTACTACATTTTGTAGTTGCAAACATTATCGCGAGCAATCTAGGTTGCAAACCACAGTCTAGTAAGATTACGGTAACAAGGAGAGCGAACGGCCAGTTGCATTAGTAAAAATTGCGTCAAAAGTCCATTATTTGCAACTGTATAGCAGATATTGTAGCGAGGACAGTGTTTTCAACTGTTACAGGAAGTTTCTGCTGTTCCATAGCCTGGCTCACCCAAGCTAACACAGACTGGTGTATGAAATAGTCATTGTTTATGAAATTTGCACAAGTTTCAAAATAAAAGAAAAACGCCAGCGCCCCTATCAATGTGGCACGAAACGTCAGAACCAACTGAATTATTTCAGGCGTTCCGTTTTTATTCTTCGACTTGTACAAATTTTGTAAAGGTGACTATTTTATATGCGAAGCTGTGTCAGTCCTGTGAAAGCCAGTCTAGGAGCAGGAGACAGCTGTTGTAACCTTAGCATACCCCGTTTTCACTAAAATACCTGCTGCACAATTGCAAATAATGGGCAGTTGATGCAATTTTTACTAATCCAACTGGCCATTCGCCTTTCTCATTACCGCCATCTTGCGAGATTCCGGTTGAGAACCTGGGTCACTCGCAATGATGTTGGTAACTACATAATATACTCTTGTTGGCCCGCAATAGTAATGCATGTAATTGGGTGACTACAGCTAATGATGATAGTTTTTGCCTGTATATTCACCGCATTTCCACGATTTGGACTATCTGAAGATGATTTTAAAAAGCAACCGAATCTAGCTATCGTGTCTTTTAGATTAAAAAAAAAAATATTTCATAAATACGTCGCTTTTATCCAACAACATCTCCAGCCAGGTAAACACTCCATGCTCGGCTCTGAGGCATTTATAGTTCATAATTACTAATTCGCCACATTTGTCGATCAAAACCGGGAAGTACCTAAACAGCATTAGATGGCCGCACACTGAAGTGTACTTTCGCTTTGTAGGCGTTCCGTATGGGAACACAAACCTCGTTGACCACGATGGCTTACTAAACTCTGAATTCTACTTCTTTCCTGTGCCTTTCTCCAACTCGGCGCGAGGTGGGGGTGGTTATTTATGGGTGTCGTATGGTTAGTTTTAATGGGTGGCCGGATTCCCTTCTTGCAGCCACCCCGTTACCCCACCAGGACATAAAACGCATACCCCAACTCTCTGCGTGCAATATTATTCATGTGAAAGAGGGTGAATGTTCCCTAAATGTTTGTGAATCATGTAAGTGACGCGGAGCTTGGGTACCAGTCAAGTATTCACCTAGTGCCTAAAAGCCACATCCAGGCTGGATGGTCTACCACGCATCGTCGTTAATCCGTTGGGCTGCTACGATCATCACCAATTATAGAGAAGGTCGCGACACTTTCATATGACGCCACACGGAGTGGGCCAGGATTGGCGCTGCATTGCGCTCAGACAATCGAGACACACGCCTTGCAATCTTTTTCAGACGATGTTACAGAATGCATTCGAAAAGAAAATTTGATGCATGTCACTTTTAACTTTATAAGTCAGCTTAATACTGAAATGCCCATCATTTGGTTAATGGTCATAGTTAATGTGATATTTCACATATAAACAGGGAACTCGGAAACATTGCAATGGAAAATAGGTGTCGCTATGAATTTGCGTCTGATGCTTGTTAGACCATGTGGTGCTGTGTGTGAAATGTAGCTAACATTTTGACTTTTTTTTTTTACTTGGGAGGAAGTCAATATCTATCTCCAGCCTCGAGAAAAGGATTTTATGCAGCGCTTTCACCTTCGAACGCATGCAAGCGAGATGAAAAATTCATAACACCTCTCAAAACGTTAGAGATCTCGAAACAAAATTTAGCAAATGACAGCATGCGAAGAGGAGAGTACTTTGCCATATGCTTAACAGAAGTAACTTCGTTATCTACGATGATATAGCAGAAGCTGGCGTTTCTATTTTATTTTCCCAAACCAGTACTGTGATTTTTAAATCATCAAGAGGTAGTGAAAACAGAATTTGATAGTACTAAAGGCGGCCGCTGTGGCCGAGCGCTTCTAGGCGCTTCAGTCTGGAAACATGTGACCGCTACGGTCGCAGGTTTGAATCCTGCCTCGGGCATGGATGTATGTGATGTCCTTAGGTTAGTTAGGACTTAACTGCTGAGGTCATCTGTCCCCTAGAACTTAGAACTACTTAAACCTAACTAACCTAAGGACATCACACGCATCCATGCCCAAGGCAGGAGTCGAACCTGAGACCGCAGCAGTCGCGCCGTTCCAGACTGTAAAGCCTAGAACCGCTCGGCCACCCAGGCCAGCCGCTAATTGTTTTGTAATTTTGTCGGAGCCCATAACCAGTCGTATTTTCAATAGTGAATTGCTCGCACTGAAACTTACAGAAGGATTCTCATCCTTTCCTTCATCTGAAAAATATGAAAATAGTTCACAGCAAATAGTGTAACACCTATTTGTTCTTATCCCCATCTTAATTATCTTTTGTTATGTCAAAGATAGATTATATTTAATTATAAACTGTTTTAACTTCCATAAGTTATATTAAACGGTTCATAAATCATGTTTCCGTAACCTTGGTAACCACAAATAAACAGGTATAAAATTTGTAGTTTCCAATAGAACATCTTCGTATTTTTGCTCGAGGCTAAAACTGATCCAACGAAACTCTATCGTAACTCTGATAAATGCACTGACGACAATCAAAATCTGGACAACTATTCGTCAAAGTCAGTATCACTGATGAATTAAGAGATATATTTTGTAGGAAGAAGATTCACTTCCCCACTCCATATAGGGATAGGGATGGAAAGACGATGTCCAGTTTGATGTATTTTTTATACGTCAAAGATAACTGAGGTGCAGTAACATAAGACAAGAAAATTCGTGTTTTTCTTACTAGCAAACTCGCTTTTCACTAGTAGTTGATGACATGGCCTCCTCTTTAAGTGGTGAGATTCGATCTGGATCCAGAGCAAGTGGCGCTTTAACACACACGCGTGCATGGGAGGGTTTCGCTAACTTAAGACTTCCAAAATGTTGACGACTTCAAATCACAAATTTCGCTACAGAGCGCCCACGACTTGCCAGCTTAATCTCACGAGGGTTGATCACCGACTCCCCGTTTTCGTGAGCTCCTAAACTGCCTCACGAAATCATTTATCATGCAAGCAGCACAGCTAGGGTGAGGAGCAGAATATAGGCATTCTGTCTGGTCACTTCATACTCCTGCTTACAGCACTTCGCTAACATGCTGCCTTGCGGCAGGCCTTTAAGAACATTTTTTGCAAAGGTTATTGGAAACTACCAATCGTCAAGGAGAAATTACTTTCCCTGTAAGCCAGCCATGTAAGCCTCCGCCACAATCCACTTAGGAGGATTAGTGATAGATCGGCCTATAAGCTCCAGGCCGAAGAACCCTCCTTGCTCCCTCTCCCCTATACTCAGATACTGCTCTCAGACGGCGAAAACAACGAACAGGGCTAGCACATATGAGCGGCTAGGTAGTGATATGTTTCAGTGTGTAAGCAATCTGGCTATGATATATAAGAAGCGAATCGGCATGTGATGACATTTAAATAAAAGTAATTTCGTTCCTCACATCAACAGAACATTTCAAAAAAATCAATAGCTTTTTGCATCAAGAATCCCAGGTTGTCAAACCGGCCGTTTCAGTACTGTTTGAAAATGAGTGGATTCTGCCAAATCTTTCGTTGTAATAGTCTCCTATGTTTCTGTTGTTTGCAGGCGCAATTACTGGTCGCGAACTTCACCTCTTGAACTCAGATGAGAAGACGTTCAAGAGAGAAACATGGGCTCATTTACGTAACGAAGTTCAATAGCGGAAAATAATTTTTCACTTAGCATTGGAGCAGTCATGGTCTGAAAATTCCCGATAGATTAATAGATCAAGTCAGCGATACTTTTCTTTATATCTAGTGTTCGATATATCAACCTGATATTCTCCGATTTTTCCTTCGGTGAACAAGAGCAACTGTGTAATTCATGAAATGTCATTTAAAGTTCTGCTGTGTCTCGTTGGAAGATGTCTAGAACTTTGGTGGTCAATAAGAAGTTAGTGTAATGTGTATGAAGAGAAGGTGAAAACAAAAAGAATGAGCCGATAAATCCGCTATGCCAGTCTAATAAAAGAGTAGGTAGAAGGCAGAGAGTTCTAACAGGAGAAAGCAACTGAACAATGTACCACAGAGAAACGATCAAACAAAGCCACTTTCATTCGAGTGATTATCCTTTTTTAGGAAAGAAAAAGATCTATGAAAGCCATTGAAAGTAGTTAATTTGCAAAAATTAGGATATGATAAGCGAACTGGCGTGACAAACATTAAAACCAGCTTCCTCCTCAGAGGGTGAAAATATTTTATTATAAGGAGGAATGATGATCGTAATAAAATAAGAGGAAACATAGCTCGCAAGGAAAAATTTAAGTGATTGTTCGTTCACGCGCGCTGGTCGAGAGTGGAACGGTAGAAAAACAGCACACTCTGCCAGGCACTTAACTGTGAATTGCAGAGTAATCACGTAGATATAGATTTAGATCAGCCAGTCAGGAATTTACTAGCTTATTCAATATGATAAGTCAACCGCACGCTCCACTTTGATTTTACCGGACAACGTCATAAAATGGTTGTGTAATTATCAAGGTTGCTAAGCAGAAACAATAGAAACTTCCTGGCAGATTAAAACTGTGTGCCGAACGGAGACTCGAACTCGGGACCTATGCCTTTCACGGGCAAGTGCTCTATCAACTGAGCTACCCATGCACCACTCACGATCCGTCCTCACAGCTCCAATTTTGACAGAACCTAATATGTGAGTAATCATAAAAGAAGCATTTCAATATCATTATCAGTTAAGTAATAAAAAAAAATTTCACTGTTGCACGGAATTGTTTCTGAGGATTGCAAGACATAGTTCCTCTCATTCAATATCGATTGAAGGATTTTTTTTAAAAAACATTTAGCCACTTTTCAGGATATGTTCAAGCCAAAGAACGACTAAACACCTAGCATTTACTGACAAGTGGGATCTACGATGACTCGCACGACAATCTAGAAAAACGACAGGGAAGATGACACTTACTTGTCGTAATGTCGAAGTTTTATCCGCGTCTTCTTTCCTTATCTCATATTGGAGTCTCGTGACTTCCAGGTCCTCTCTTCTATATGCAATCATTTTCGAAGAAACTTCTTGATAGCGGGAAGGCTTTAAAAAAAAAAAATCCGGATACCGATTCTGTCGATTCTAAACTAACAGCTTTCTGTAGGTAGGCTCAAACAATTGCCTGTTGGTGGACAGGCATACACTGCTGTCTGTAAAGCTCTGAAACACCATGAATAAAGCATGAGCGAAAAGGATTAAAATTACAAAGGCTGGGAGCTGACGTCGGCTCTTTGAACTAACATAGGTAAACAACCATGTATACTCCATCGTTATCTGCGTTGTCGCTCTCTCTCGATTTGTGTTTGAAGTGCCTTCCTCTAATAATATTTCCATTTTTAGTTACCATTTAGCGGAAACAGCAATACTGTATGTTTGCCCGTCTTTAGAATATCTTCTTCGCAGTCTTTATACGACTGCAGTCGAGTTGTTTTTTTGGCAGATATTTTGAAAACGACTGGGGGAAGAAAAGCGAGAGAGTCACTCAGCTGACGGGACGATAAAGACGTAAAGAAACGCACATAATTACATTTATAATATATACTTTAAATACCATCTGAGTATGACTTGTAACAGTGCAGAACCCAACAACATTTCAATGACTACAGTACTTCTAAATCTAACTTTCAAGCTACTGAGAAAAGTCCAAACACACGAAAAATATCCATAACATACACCCTAATTATATACTCAGACGATGTATTTGCATATTAGAACCAATACCTTCAATACCTTTTCTAATATATATCAATGACTTTCCCAGTAGTGTTAATCACGGGTAAAATTATCTTGGCTGATGATACCAAAATTATAGTTACTGAGAAAACAAGAGGATTCTTTGAAGAGCAAATAAATGCAGTGATCAACTAAGTTTACCACAGATAAGTATTCGAAAAAGTTATTCTGTTCAAAAAGTTATTTTGAACAGAAATAATACAAATACCATGAATTTAACTTTGAAAAGGAAAAATGGCACTCCTAAATTAAATGTGTACGACTAATCCATTATGGCATCTCCTCCTCCTGGAATATCACGCGATCCACTGATAGTTGGTAGAGGAATGATAATGCTGTAACTTCGAAGTTTCTGAAACTCAAATCCATTTAGAACAGTTTCTGGAAAGAATATGAGCTAGATATCAAATTCACTCTTCGTCCAGTGCATCGCGAAGGAAAGTGTGAATGAGAAATTCCCATCAAGTTGAAAGCGAAGTGGTGACCACCCCCGTGGAAAGTAGGTCTTCATTGTCAAACATCTCGTTAAGACCTGGACTTATCATGAACAACATTTCTAGGATAGAGTCATCTGTGAGAGTCTCTTCAAAGAAATACGGCCAGATTAACCATCTACACGACAGACATCAGACTGATATTCCTGATAAATTTACTTGTTTTTCTTCAATTATGTTTGGATTTTAACTTTCTCAGTATACATAATCATTGCGTATAGTTCCGCTGTTAAGTTTAAAGGTCGATTTATCCGTCCTGAGAATTAGATCTAGAAAACGTTCATCTTCTTGACGAACCACTCCCAAAATTCGGTCCGTCTATCAAGATCAACCTCGTTCACAGCAGGAGCATTGTCCCAGAGACCTATTCGGGATTAGTGTGTTTACCTGTATCATCATTTTCCTTGCGTGTTGAACATCTTCCGCTACGTTCCTTCTTCACATTATGCACCGTTCCATTGACTTCAAACTTATCTTGAGTTCCTATAATTGTTAACCACAGCAGTGTGTTCAAATCTGGAACACGTGGAATGACTGTGAAGTTTTTCACTGCCTTGTGCATTACTACCCTCGAGAAAAGAGCTTTAAGTAGAAAGATATCCAATTTGAAAAATGTATACATTATTTTGGGGCACCATACATATTCCTGACGACATAGGTCGTGTTAACTTAAGAAAATTCTGTCTTAACCTGTCTTAGCCTTGGCAGCACTAGGAGAAATTAATCGCAATGGTGAAGCACTCAGTATCTGACATATAATTGTTCCGAATCAGTATTGTGGAATAGTTAACCTTTTCCTGTTATCCTGATTACGTCCGCCCCCGCCCCCTTTGCCGAGTGGCCAGCTCATCTGACAGCCATGTAGCAGACCCAGGTTCGATCCCCGGCTGAGTCGGAGACTTTCTCCGCTCGGGAACTAGGTGTGGCGTCATCATCGACACGCAATTTTCCCAATGTGACGTCAGCTGAAAAGGCTTGTAAGTAGGCGGCTGAACTTGTCCAGATAGGGATTTCCAGTCATCCATGCCATATAATCATTTAATTTCATCGGGATTCATGCAACGGAGAGAGACAGCAAAAGTTCAGCGTGTCAGGAACTGAGTCACAGAATGCGGCTCCTCCGTATAAGGCTGTAAGTCGCTGTAGCTGCCGGCTGAAAGTGGTTCGGTGTTGTGGACGGTGGCCGGCCGCAGTAAGCCGTCTGAGTGGCTCTTACCTTGGCGCAAGAGCGTGTAGCCACTCCCGCCAATGGGCTGTTTCTTCTCTGCGGAGCGAAGCCGAGTTTGTGACCACCGGAGAGGAAGTTGGATAGAATTTCCTGGCCTAATGCAACGTGGACAGCTACAACATGAGCACAAAATGCACACCAAGACAAGTGCTCGCACTTGGACTCAAGAGTAGTCGACCACTCAAGTGGAAACAATTTACTTAGTATGTCACAGTTTGGATTTCAGAAAAGTTGCTCAACTGAGAATTCTATTTATACATTCACTCATCAAATATCACAAGCCTTAAATAGTATTGTGTCGCCTGCTGGTACTTTTTGTGATATCTCCAAGACCTTCGATTGTGTAGATCACGATATTCACTTAGGAAAACTCAAAGTTTACGGAATTTATGGCTTTACAAGCAGCTGCTCTGAATCATACTAGTGTTATAATAAATCCCATTATAGAGAAAGCAACAGAATGCGGAATGTTGTGCAGAATAATTCAGACAGTGTCAGACAGGTAGAAAATTTTAATAACTGGGGTACAAATCACAAAATGAGACCCACAGGGTTCTATTTTGGGTCCACTCCCATTCCTCATACACAAATCAAAAGAAGTTTTGTATCACCAGGATTCCGAGAATTCCGGAACCTGTACAGAAAATTGTAATAGAGATCAACATACAAATTATTTCCGTAGCACGTCCTCTAGCACTGATGCATGCCTATGTTCATTGTGGGATACTATCCATAAGTCACCAAGGCACTGTTGTTCCAGATTGTCGCACGCTTCAACGGCGATTCGGCGTAGATCCCTCAGAGTGGTTGGTGGGTCACGTTGTCCATAATAGCCCTTTTCAATCCATCCCAGGCATGTACGAAAGGCTTCATGTCTGGAGATAATCTGGCCACTGTAGTCGAGCGATGGCGTTATCCTGAAGGAAGTCATTCAGAAGACATGAAGGATGGGGACGCGAAGTGTCTCAATGAAGACAGCCGTTACTGCGCCTTCCATGACCACCAGCGGCGTACGTCGGCCCCATATAATGCCACCCCAAAACATCAGGGAACTTCCACCTTGCTGCATTCGCTGGACTGTTTGTCTAAGTCGTTCAGCATGACTGAATTGCCTACAAACACGTCTTCGGCGATTTTTTGGTTAAAGGCATATGCCACACTCAACGGTGAAGAGAACGTGATGCCAGTCCTGAGCGGTGCATTGGGCATGTTGTTGGGCCCATCTTTACCGCGCTGCATGGTGTCGTGGTTGCAAGGATGGACTTCGCCATGGACGTCGGGAGTGGAGCTGCGTATCATTCAGCCTACTGTGCACATTTTGAGTCGTAACACGATGTCCTGTAGTTGTACGAAAATCATCATTATACGTGGTGGCGGTGCTGTCAGCGTTCCTCCGAGCCATAATCCGTAAGTAGCGGCCATCCACTGCAGTAGTAGCCCTAGGGCGGCCTGAGCGAGGCATCTCATCGACACTTCCCGTCTCTCTGTATCTATCCATGTCCGAACAACATATCTGTGGTTCACTCCGAGACGCCTGGACACTTCCCTTGTTGAGAGCCCTTCCTGTCACAAAGTAACAATGCGGACGCGATCGAATCGCGGCATTGACCGTCTAGGTGTGAGTGAACTACAGACAACACGAGCAGTGTACCTGCCTACTGGTGGAATGACTGGAACCGATTGGCTGTCGGACCCCCTTCGTGTAATAGGCGCTGCCCATGCGTGGTTGTTTACATATTTGGGCGGCTTTGGTGACATCTCTGAGCAGTCAAAGAGTCTGTGTCTGTGGTACAAGATCCGCAGTTAAAGTCTATCTTCAGGTGTTCTGGGAAATGGGGGATGCAAATCTTCTATTGATGTATGTATATGTAAATGATTTTCCGCTTAACATTCAACAAGCAAAATCGGTATTTTTTGCAGTTGATACTAGTGTTATAATAAATCCCATTGCAGAGAAAGCAACAGAAGGATTAGCAAATGATATTTTCTAAAGAATAAGTAAGTGGTTTTCTAAAAACTAATGTACCATAAATTTTGAAAAAAAAAGAAATCGTTCTACATTCAGTTCTGTACAACAAATAGTTATGACAACTGATGTAGATCATGAGCAGGAGTAAGAAGGTAGGGTAGAATGCTCCAAAGATTTGGGTGTGCATATGGATGAAAACTTCAACTGGAAGAAGCACATTAGTGAGTTTCTCAGACAATTAAGTTCAGCTACTTTTGCTCTTCGTATAATGGCTAATCACGGAAACAAACGTACCAGCCTTCTGACACATTTTGCATATGAACACTCAATAATTTTGTAGCAAATAATTTTCTGGGGTAACTCATCACTTAGAAAGAAGACATTGCTTGCACGAAAGTGAAATATAAGAATGTGTGGTGTTTACCCACAGACGTCATGAAGGTACGTCTTCAAGGAGCTAAGAATTCTTACAGCACCGTCACAGTATGTATTTTCGCTAATGAAATTTGTCATAAATAATCCACCGCAGAAGAACAGTGATGTAAATACCTACAAGACTAGAGGAATAAATGAACTTTACTACCTACTGTTAAATCTGTTAAAGCTGTCACTGACGAATTTCTACTTAAAAACTGGTAGGCAGTAGAAAAACCACGCGACTTGTTTTTAACCGTAGTTGCATGAGTAGAATAAGGTGATAATATATTCATAAATGTTAAAACTAATCATGTATACATATGCTTTAAATTGACTCGTTCCATGTCATTTAGGTTTAAGAATCACTCAAATGATCTATGGAGCTGCAGCTAACTAAGCAACGAGACGAAAGTTCCATTGGCTCACCAGTAAGCAGGTAATCCTGATGACAAGGTCATCCATCTCACTAACTTGCAAGCAAAGAAACCATGAAAACTAAAAATTCGATCTTGGGGGTAAGAAATCATCCAAGAAGCGCACGTAAAATACCTTGCAGTTCACTTAGACGACCTATTAAACTGGGAATAATCCACACAGAAAAATTAAGTAAAGCAGAGAGTAGACTAAACCTAGTACCACGCGTGATACATAGAGTGTGTGATATGCTTCAGCAAGAGTCACTGTTAACATGCAACATATTTGATTAGCCTATCATTGAATGTGTAATAAAAGCATGGATAATGTCATCAGTCAAAATAAACACACACGAGGATGCTATGAATAGCTGAAGACGTAGCATACGAATTCATCACTACCACAACACATGAACCTAGCAGTAAATAGAAAATTTAATACAATTAAGTATTTGACATGTAAATTGTTCCATTACGCATGCCAGGTGTTACAATGATATCCCCATGTCGGAAATACATAAAGAGTGTTAACATTTCAATCTGAGGGAACGGTATCGGTGGTTCTTAGAATGGCATGTCAACACTCATCATTTTAGCAGTTTTCCCAGTAATGTTTCACCTTAACATGAATAAATTGAGACGGAAGAAGATAATGTATCACTAGAAAATCTAGTCGTTGTTATTAACAGCCTAATATTGTTTCTTATTTGCATTTCAACTAGATACAGTAGATATTAAGTACAAAGCGAAGTGCCTTAATATTTTCCAATCTGAACTCTGCTCTCTGAAACGTTAACAGATTGTGTTTCTTATAAACAACTACTGATCAACGCTAATACGTAGTAAAATATACAGTGAAAAAGCACCATATACATCATAGCCAAAATACAAACAAACAAGATTTTGGGAAGCAATGAAGGACTGAAATCACGGCGAAAACGTTTGCTATGTTATCCACACAACACAGCCAAAGACGATGCCAGAGGTGAAACATCCGCAAAGGTTATAACACAATCGAAATCCCGAATTTAAAATTATTTATCAGAACACATGCAAATGTAACCATAGCCTAAGATTACAGTAGCGACACTCCTTCTCGGTTTTGCTACCTACATTGATAGCAGCGCACCACGCGGACAGCAACCAACACTTCTGAACGTGATATAGAATGAGAACGAATACTTACGTTTCTATTGCTTTGTAATACAGTTTTTACACTAGGGAGTGTATGCAGTGCCGTAAATATCACAAATAACTAAAAAATAACACCACATTTTTCATTCTTTGGTTTCCTGATGAGCCTGAGAGGTACGAACGGTACATCACAGGACAGTTTATTTACGATTCTGTTGTAACGTACCGATATTTACCGAGTAATGTCGTTTTTCTTTGATAACAAAAAATTGTTAGTAAACACCAGAAGACCTGACCTTTTGCAGAAAGACGGTGTATATCAACCGAACAATGTGGAGGTGTGTTCGCTACACTTTCAGCTACAGTGAATATGGAACGTAGGGAACCAATATAGAATATAATACTAACATTTTTAACACCCCAAATAAGTCATCACACCTATAGTTTAATGAAAAACCAAACAGACGTGGTGACAGATTGTCAAAATAATAAAAATATTTCCAACACAGAAGGAACCAGTTCCACAACTGTTGCTAAATCTGAGCCACAAACGGCAGGACTATTCAACATATTCGCCAAGGTAATTACACTTACAAAAATATTAATGTGTTGGAAAGTAGACTGAAATGCAAAAACTGGCGAATCGTTAGACCCCAAAAAATGGTTACATGCGTTAAGGAAAGTGCCTATGAGAATAACAACAGAAATATATTCTTCTTAGACATGAAATAAGTGTATTCTCTCATTTTCAGCATTGAAAGCTGCAAATATAAGCATTTTTGGAAAACATTTATTCATGAATAAGTTGAAGCACTTGTTATTGAATCAGTGTGATCCAATGTTTTTGCATGTCTTTCACGACAATTCATGTCTCTTGGCAATTTTCTAACACACGGGACGCAAAAATATATCCACTATTTCGTTGATCAAGTAGGAAAAAAGTAGAAGGAAACTAAAACCAAACATTATCCTTACGACGCATGTGACTGCTTTCTCACCATTTGGAGCGCTAGTGTCGCTCCAGCTGCCAAACTGTAACAACTTCAGCACCATAGTGTGTCGAGACTGTATTTGTTATGGACTGTGATATAACTACAGATCTAAAAAATTCGAACATTACCACAAAATGTTTGTATTATTACTCAAAATACTCAAGATTTCGAGCAAAAAATACACTTTGCAAGTATAATAGACCGTCAAATGAAGTTATCTGACTTGTCTATATTAATTATTAAAATATATGCATTTTGTCATCTTGACAAAAAGTTTTTGGTTAGGCAACACATGTTGATAACCGAAATTCCGTTACTGTGTCGTACTTCACAAGCCCTATGAAAATTCAAATTAAATATTTCCACATCTAAAGTACCATTATAACTGACTAAAAACAGACCGACAGCTTACTGACACTGCTTAAATAAATTATAGGTAAGTAGAGAGAGTAGTTCTAAGTCTGTATCACGCTTAAAATTCACCTAAATACATATAACTTGACTGAAAAGACACACACACAAACACACACACATGCATGACCACTATTAGTGATCTTTTAGCTTTATGTCAGCACGTTATGCTTGCAAAAATCAATTCACAGTTCATTCATACATCTTGGAATGCGTAGCTGTAGGATCACAATGCCTAGATGCAAAACTCACATCTTCTAACTTACAGCTTAAAGTGCACCGTGAATTACGTGAATTACCAAAGGCAACACTGAGAAAATGTTATGCTTTTAAAAAGCAGCACATATATATCTTAGAAAACATAGCAGTATAATCAGAAAAAACCTCTGGGAAGGTGGAGCTGTTGTTGTTATCATATAACCCAGTCTTGCTTCAGTTGGAAGGGATCTGTCTCAATGGAATAAGTTCACTAATATTTATCCAAGAACTTCATTTCTCTAGGACAGACCACGTTCTCACATGCAACTTAGCACTGAGTCTTTCCGTTTTATTCTTCAACTCCAAGCAATAATCGGTGCTCACCAAAGCTTCTCTTCAATAGATATTATTTCATTATCATGTGAATTACAAGCCAGCAGGAAAACTAATTGTAGTACCAATCCATTTGGGTAATTCCAGTCGCTGTCTGCTGGTGATTCGTTGGAGACCATCTTCTTCCACCTCTTCTTTTCTTCCTAGTCCTAAGCATCACTATCATCTTCATCATCATAAGTACCCTCTTATTTTATTCTACTATATCTCCACCCCCTCCTTCCATAAATAAATCGTTTTCTTTGGCTTTGATGTATTCCTTTTTTGTGTTGATCTACCTTTTTAAGAACAATTGTCTTAGTATCTGTCATGGTTTATTTTAAGTGATTTTCCAGCACGGAGTCTGCTTCGTTTGCCTTTTTTTGCAACAATTTCAGTTTCTCATCTATATTGCGACGAGATATCCTAAAACCGAGATATCAATAACAGCTGTTAAGATTAGTGTATCGAATATTAGGTACAGCTGGATTACAATCAGAATACCTCATTAGTACTTCTGTTAAGAAATGATTATATATATATATATATATGTGTGTGTGTGTGAGTTTTGCTCTTTTATGGGAAGTTGAAATGTAAACTTCTTGAATCACATCTTCTCTTCTGACAGAACCCAGTGTTGGTAAAAAAAACTCTATAAATATTGTAATTAACCTTCTGTTGCATATTTATTCAGCATGTTCATTGTGGATAAAAGGAAGCCAATTCAATTTTCATCTTTCAACAGAATCGCTGTAGCATCATGAAACGTATCACACATTTAGTAGCGGTTTTTCTCAGAGGAGAACTAGCTATTGCTTGTGTTGATGCTTAGCTACATTTTTCTTTTCGTGTTGTGTCCGTATTTGTCATTTTTTCCAAATTTCGCACATTCATTTCACAGGGAAATAAGGCATGTATGTCATAACATCACAACAAAACGAAACAAACTGCCCACATGTCATCACTTACATTCAACTACACATTAGCAACCCCGCATACTCAACGAAATATTACATGCTTGGAGACTGTGTCAGGGTTTATGTGCAAATGTCAGTAAATATAATCACGATACTGGCTAAGCAAGTTCAGATTTCTTTCAGCAAGTTGTGACTTGTTTCAACAAGCAAAAGCTAATAGCCAGCAAGTTCAGAATATAAAGCGAGGTACTTATAATATTATTCCTCCATTAAAATAAGCCTTACAGAGTGAAATTCTGACTCAGATTAAAATGTATACCGCAGAGACAGGCTGGACAGTGAAGGGGAGGCGTGTTTATAGCGATAAGAAGTGCAATAGTATCGAGGGAAATTGACGGAGATCCGAAATGTGAAATGATTTGAGTGAAGGTCACGGTTAAAGCAGGCTCAGACATGGTAATTGGATGTCTCTATAGGCCCCCGGGATCAGCAGCTGTTGTGGCTGAGCACCTGAAGTATAATTTGGAAAATATTTCGAGTAGATTTCCCCACCATGTTATAGTTCTGGGTGGAGATTTTAATTTGCCGGATATAGACTGGGAGACTGAAAGGTTCATAACGGGTGGCAGGGACAAAGAATCCAGTGAAATTTTTTCAAGTGCTTTATCTGAAAACTACCTTGAGCAGTTAAACAGAGAACCGACTCGTGTCGATAACATATTAGACCTTCTGATGACAAACAGACCCGAACTATTTGAAACAGTTAACGCAGAACAGGGAATCAGCGATCATAAAGTGGTTACCGCATCGATGATTTCAGCTGTAAATAGAAATATTAAAAAAGGTAGGAAGATTTTTCTGTTTAGCAAAAGTGACAAAAAGCAGGTTTCAGAGTACCTGACGGCTCAACACAAAAGTTTTGTTTTAAGTACATATAGTGTTGAGGATCAGTGCATAAAGCTCAAAACCATCGTACAATATGCGTTACACGAGTGTGTGCCAAGCAAGATCGTAAGAGATGGAAAAGAGCCTCCGTGGTACAACAACCGAGTTAGAAAACTGCTGCGGAAGCAAAGGGAACTTCACAGCAAACAAACATAGCCAACACCTTGCAGACAAACAAAATTTACACGAAGCGAAATGTAATGTGAGGAGGGCAATGCTAGAGGCGTTCAATGAATTCGAAAGTAAAGTCCTATGTACTGACTTGGCAGAAAATCCTAAGAAATTTTGGTCTTATGTCAAAGCGGTAGGTGGATCAAAACAAAATGTCTAGACACTCTGTGACCAAAATGCTACTGAAACAGAGGATGACAGACTAAACGCCGAAATACTATATGTCTTTTTCCAAAGCTGTTTCACAGAGGAAGACTACACTGTAGTTCCTTCTCTAGATTATCGCACAGATGACAACATGGTAGATATCGAAACAGACGACAGAGGGATAGAGAAACAATTAAAATCGCGCAAAAGAGGAAAGGCCGCTGGACCTGATGGGATACCAGTTCGATTTTACACAGAGTACGCGAAGGAACTCGACCCCCTTCTTGCAGCGGTGTACCGAAGATTTCCAGAAGTGCGTAACGTTCAAAGGATTGGAAAACTGCACAGGTCATCCCCGTTTTCAAGAAGGGACGTCGAACAGATGTGCAGAACTATAGACCTATATCTCTAACGTCGATCAGTTGTAGAATTTTGGAACACGTGTTATGTTCGAGTATAATGACTTTTCTGGAAACTAGAAATCTACTCTGTAGGAATCAGCATGGGTTTCGAAAAAGACGATCGTGTGAAACCCAGCTCGCGCTATTCGTCCACGAGACTCAGAGGGCCATAGACACAGGTTCCCAAGTAGATGCCGTATTTCTTGACTTCCGCAAGGCGTTCGATACAGTTCCCCGCAGTCGTTTAATGAACAAAGTAAGAGCATATGGACTATCAGACCAATTGTGTGATTGGATTGAAGAGTTCCTAGATAACAGAACGCAGCATGTGATTTCAGGTGTGCCGGAGAGGAGTGTCGGAGGACCGTTGCTATTCACAATATACATAAATGACCTGGTGGATGACATCGGAAGTTCACTGAGGCTTTTTGCGGATGATGCTGTGGTATATCGAGAGGTAGTAACAATGTCAAATTGTTCTGATATGCAGCAGGGTCTGCAGCGAATTGACGCATGGAGCAGGGAATGGCAATTGAAGCTCAATGTAGACAAGTGTAATGTTCTGCGAATACATGGAAAGAAAGATCCCATATCATTCAGCTACAATATAGCAAGTCAGCAACTGGAAGCGGTTAATTCCATACATTATCAGGGAGTACGCATTAGGAGTGATTTAAAATGGAATGATCATATAAAGTTGATCGTCGGTAAAGCAGATGCAAGACTGAGATTCAGTGGACGAATCCTAAGGTAATGCAATCCGAAAACAAAGGAAGTAGGTTACAGTACGCCTGTTCGCCCACTGCTTGAATACTGATCAGAAGTATGGGATCCGTACCAGATAGGGTTGACAGAAGAGATAGGGAAGATCCAACGGAGAGCAGCGCGCTTCGGTACAGGATCATTTAGTAATCGCGAAAGTGTTACGGAGATGATAGATGAACTCCAGTGGAAGACTCTGCAGGAGAGACGCTCAGTAGCTCGGTACGGGCTTTTGTTGAAGTTTCGAGAACATACTTTCAGCGAAGAGTCAAGCAGTATATTTGCTCCCTCCTACGTATATCTCGCGAAGAGACCATGAGGACAAAATCAGAGAGATTAGAGCCCACACAGAGGCATACCGACAATCCTTCTTCCCACGAACAATACGAGACTGCAATAGAAGGGAGAACCGATAGAGGTACTCAAGGTACCCTCCGCCACACACCGTCAGGTGGCTTGCGGACTATGGATGTATATGTAGATGTAGATGTAGAAAGTTGTTATGGTATGGGCAGCCGCCATGGGCGAGCGGTTCTAGGCGCTTCATGTTTTACCCCCCTTTGTAGTTGCCTCATCAAATACTGTTCATATTTTACGTTGCTCATTTATTTAATGAAAACTGGTACACAGCCACTGCTTTGATTATAATGTTAATGTTAAAATGCAGTACCACCACAATCTCAAGCTGTAGGTTCCCTCAAACACCTCAATTTTCCTGCATTTATTAATTTCTGTTTATCTTATTGATGTTGCTGAAATTCCTTATGTATTCTGTATTTACATTGACAACTGTCTCTTCTTTTCTTTTTAATTGGTTGTGTAACATTCTCCATGTTTTATACCTCTTGATACAGCCTTGTCTAGTACTAATTTTATCTTATTTTAGTACTTTTGTTTATTAATAGAAACTGTTATGTAGGCATGCTATTCCTAATTTGTGCTAAAGGTTTTCCTGTCAACTCCATTGTTATTTATGTACTGTTCAGTTTTTACTATTTCATTGCAAAGATGTTACTTACTGTATGTTTCTACTTCACTCTAGATGTGTTACTTCTCTTCCAATGTTGTCTGCTAACATTTAACTTCTTTGGTGATAATACTCAGTAAATGTCTGAAGATGGCCTTGTAAGCCGAAAACCGGTTAGCAATAAAAGTAATATTGTAGAACAAAAGCAAACTGGTGCTTTTCATTTATTATTAAGTTCAGTTAGTTGAAGCAAAATGTATAACAGGCCCTGTGATCCATAAGAAATGTTTACATGGTTACCAGCCATGCATACCAGCCATAGATACCATGAAATATTCTACTGTAGGTAACAATATCATTATCTGTGCATTTAGGTACTTAGTAATGCTGGTGATGCACCTTATATTTATACAAATAACTGAGACCAGCAAAGGGCGCTTTATCTAGGGCAATATCGTAAATTTAATCATTAAAATGCTCTAGGCATAGTCATCATCATCATCATCATCATCATCATTTAATACTGATTATGCCTTTCAGCGTTCAGTCTGGAGCATAGCCCCCTTATAAAATTCCTTCATGATCCCCTATTCAGTGCTAACATTGGTGCCTCTTCTGATGTTAAACGTATTACTTCAAAATAATTCTGAACCGAATCCAGGTACCTTCTCCTTGGTCAGCCCCGACTCCTCCTACCCTCTACTGCTGAACCCATGAGTCTCTTGGGTAACCTTGCTTCTCCCATACGTGTAACATGACTCCACCATCTAAGCCTGTTTGCCCTGACTGCTACATCTATAGAGTTCATTCCCAGTTTTTCTTTGATTTCCTCATTGTGGACACCCTCCTGCCATTGTTCCCATCTGCTAGTACCTGCAATCATCCTAGCTACTTTCATATCCGTAACCTCAACCTTGTTGATAAGGTAACCTGAATCCACCCAGCTGTCACTCCCATACAACAAAGTTGGTTGAAAGATTGAACGGTGCACAGATAACTTAGCCTTGGTACTGACTTCCTTCTTGCAGAAGAGAATAGATCGTAGCTGAGCGTTCACTGCATTAGCTTTGCTACACCTCGCTTCCAGTTCTTTCACTATGTTGCCATCCTGTGAGAATATGCATCCTAAGTACTTGAAACTGTGTACCTGTTCTAACTTTATTCCTCCTATATGGCACTCAATCCGTTTATATTTCTTACCCACTGACATTACTTTCGTTTTGGAGATGCTAATCTTCACACCATAGTCCTTACATTTCTGATTTAGCTCTGAAATATTACTTTGCAAACTTTCAATCGAATCTGCCATCACAACTAAGTCATCCGCATATGCAAGACTGCTCATTTTGTGTTCACATATCTTAATCGCACCCAGCCAGTCTATTGTTTTCAACATACGATCCATAAATAATATGAACAACAGTGGAGACAGGTAGCAGCCTTGTCTTACCCCTGAAACTAATCTGAACCATGAACTCAATTTACCGTCAACTCTAACTGCTGTCTGACTATCGTTGTAGAGACCTTTAATTGCTTGCAAAAGTTTGCCTCCTATTCCATAATCTCGTAGAACAGACAATAACTTCCTCCTAGGGACCCGGTCATATGCCTTTTCTAGATCTATAAAGCATAGATACAGTTCCCTGTTCCACTCATAACACTTCTCCATTATTTGCCGTAAACTAAAGATCTGGACCTGATAACCTCTAAGAGGCCTAAACCCACACTGATTTTCATCCAGTTGGTCGTCAACTAATACTCGCACTTTTTAGTTTGAGGACCAATTGGATGAAAATCAGTGTGGGTTTAGGCCTCTTAGAGGTTGTCAGGACCAAATCTTTAGTTTACAGCAAATAATGGAAAAGTGTCTAGGCATAGTCATTAATTAAAATTACTTCGCATGGCGGAACGACTGCCTGCTAATAAAACATGAAATACCGTAGAATATGTGGAATTTGATCCATACTTAAAATTCACGTGGGAGATGTAAATAGTAATAATGGGAAGTTCCTTCTGTGGCGAAGTAAATAACAAACTGTGTAAAATCTAGAATTAAACGTCTTAAAAATAACATCACATCTATCAATCGAAATCCTTCAGCATAAGGAAGCAATTAAATAATAATCGTAAGTGTAAGGTAATTAACAAAATTGTGGCTGTTAATTAAAAACTCTAGAAACGGCAACACTTCGCGGACTGGGATCTCAATTACGCCACCTCGTGCTCCTCTGTGCGACGTTTTTCTCCCTGCGGCGGACACTGTGGAAGAAGGCCCAGTCTCCTTTCCGCTGGCGGCTGGCGCACACGACTGCACTGGAAGCTGCTGCGGCGCCCGACGCTGCTCGAACTGGAAGATTTCGAAATACCTCAAAATGAATATTCAGGTTAAACTCATTCTGTTCAATCATCAGTAACAACATGATCACAGACTGATTTACAGACTTCATGTCTTCAGTTGACATCTAAGAGCAAACACTCCAAGGTGGGAAATAACCACAAATTTTTTTGGAAGAAATTTAATTTTTAGGATGGAGCATCCGCTTAAAATGGAGGGTAGCGTTTTTGAAGGGATGAAAGGTAGCACGATGGTCGGGTTAGGAACTTCAAAACGGTCAACACACCAACATTAACATATCAGTGCAGGATGCCTAATCAATATGTTTATTGTATGCGATGTTGTCTTGATACACTATTAATGTGCTTCAAAACTTTTAACACATCGAAAAAAATTAGTTTGCAACAACATTACAATATATTCCACGCAAAAGGCTATGGACTCTTGTAAGATGAACAGCGAGAAGCCGATGTGTGGGGGAAAAAACTGTTTTAAGGTTTTTAAACGATATGACTGAAGGAAGTATTCATCATATGGGTGCAGATTCTCGATACTTTTAGCTACATTTTCACTATGAAAACACGTTTTTGTTTCCAGGAGGAACAGTCAACAATGAATCCACAGTTAGATCAATCTACCATACTGCTTTTCAGCTTGCAAAGGGTTGCGCAGTTTCACTGATTTTCGCTTTATGTTGACAGTTTGTCAACTCGAACTTATACAAAGGCAGTGTAACGTCTGCGTGATTAGTTTCACAGCAAAATTAGTCTCGTAGACTTCTGTTCCCTCAGTGCAAATTTTCAAAACTTTAAAAGTCTGCAGGTACAATTATGACAATGTGTAGACTTACTTGTCCATGCTGCTTTTTTGCACAATGAATAGAACGAATTTCACCAGCAGAAGCTCCTGACAGACTTCAACTCAAGAGCTTGTTTTCGAATTAGCATTACTCGAAAAGTGGTACCAGGCACTGATCCTCTAGTGAATAGCAGAATAAGTAATATTCATTGACGTTCAATGTTTTTACGTTTAACGTTTAAATACAATGGTAACAAATTTGTCAATTTAAATTTCGTACTAATACGACAGTCATCATAAGGCTGAAACAGCTGTCCCCCTTTCTATGCATCATCAAAATATGAAAAGAGGTGTGAAATTACACTGTCAGTCCTCATCATGTTGAATTTCATCGTCAGTTATCAGTAATATAATAGGTTTAAAAATAAATTTGCTACAAAACTCGTAAATTAGCCACCCTGAAGCGATACGCGATTGCTTAACACTGTGATGCGAGAGAGAGCTAGCTGTGCTGTACTGCTAGACCTCTTAGTGAGCCCGTACCTGCGAAAAGCCTGTTAGCCGGCAAAACCTCCAGGCTCCGTGCAAGTGTCACTCCGTGCAAATGTCATTCCGTCCAAGTGTTTCAACCCCTATAGGAAAAGCCGGTCTGATACCGAGGTCCCGGGTCAATTACAGCATTCGCGAACCTTAGAAATCTTTGTCCCACTTTCACATGAATAACACTGCACGCCGAAAGTTGGGGAGCACCGTATTCTGCTTGGCGGAGGGGGGGGGGGGGGCGGGGTGGCGATAATCAGGTTACCCGGCCACATATTCACCTAACTTTGCCAACTCCGTTAATAATTATGCCGATCCTGCGCCGGTGCAATACCGACAGACAAGAAAAAGAAGAAGACCACCACTGATAAATGAACTTAGAAGAAGCGCTTTGAGTGCGAGATAGGGAGTTAAATCTTCAGTAAGGCCCATTTGAAAGTATTGTGTTAACAATTACGGTAGGAAAAATATTAGCTGCTTATGACTCACCATGTGAATCAGGAGGATGACAGAAAAGGAGTGCCTGAGATATGCAGTGATCAACCTTCTGTGGGATGTTTATATTACACTTCACAATACAGACATCGACGACATTCAAGAAATGTTCATAGCAAGCCATTAACTTGCACCATGAACACCTAGTGAAAAACGACGTGTCAGAGTGATCCCAAAGGTTCGCACCACCAAAATCGAAGGCGGATTGATTTGGGCTTACAAACCGTGCAGCACATGCAGCTAGGTAGCCCTCTTACAGAATGCATATACAGTCACACTGGTTTAACGGGATGATAAGAACTTATGGAATGTGATTGTATTCATCCGAATCCGAAACGGTCTGTTATGGAGCTCACCGTGAAACTTGTTACGCTGTAAGGAGTTGCTGTAGGCAGTGTGATAATATTTTTTTAGGCACAGAAAAAACAAATATCGAGAGTCTGAAGTTGTTCAGTGGTTCTAGGCGATATAAACTGCAGTGTAACACACTTTTCAGGAGCGGTAGTTAGTTCTAAGGGGAAATGATTTTTATACGCGGAGCACGAATGAAGCAAAATCAGTTTATTTTGATTATTTTGACCAGCTATTGGCCAAAAGCAGAGCTCATACCTTAGTGGTAGTTTTCGTACGCCCATTTTCCGACGCTTACTATCTGTGATGTAAATACACGCACACAAGAAATAATCTCAGAGGGCACAGCACCTCCAGCTTCTCACAGCACAATATATAACTTTGTAGTAAATTTACCATCCGGATTGACGGTCGGCATAATCTTATACGAATCAGTCAAGTTATTACTGTTAGCTAATCTCGATACAACTCTCTTGCTACCTCTAATTACCAGGGTTCGTTTCATATGCATTTCCATCTCAAATCCCGATTGGTTGGAATTGAAAACAAATTCCATGTTAAACGACGGGTTTGTTTACCGCTTCTACAAATTTTCGGGCCATTCCACAATTTGCTGTGCATCGTCAAGTCGACGCTTTGTTTGAAATTTCGTTACCTGATGTCTTCTAGTTCTGTAGCACTGGTTGAAGTTATCCAACCATCCACTGCTTCCCTTGAAATCACTGTAACCTACGTCGTGCGCAATTCGATGTGCGTAACGTAGGAGGTCGCTATTATGCACATCCTGTAAATTGCATTTAGTATTCTTGAAACGCGCAGACACCAATTTTTATAACAAGTGCGCTTTGTCCCCCCTTGAATATCTGTGGCGTTGCTTATGCACTACACTGTCATATGCGGCGGACTTATCAGAAATCTGTTCAAAGTTGTTTTTTTACTAAGCTACAGATGATCTTCCGCATAAGTAATTGTGTTTAGTACCCACTTCTTGGTCTACGACTGTCCTTTACTACGTCTCAGTGGGAACAGGATTTGTGGCTCCCTGTCCTACAAGAACGATAAACTACATTGCTCGACACCTGTTTCAATATCAGCTTCGCTTGTTAAACACGTATCGTCACCATTTTAGTCATGATATAAATTGTCCGCACAGTCGGGCGTTTACGACACCACATGTTTACTGACTCATCTTGCAGGAACGCAAATATTTCATCTGCCACTTCTTTGTTACTCTGCGAAATTCCTTGGGTTCCTTTCGAAAGGCAACGCGGAGCAGCCGCGTGGTCAGGGGTGTCTCGTCACGGTCCGTGCGGCTCCACGCGTCGGAGGTTTGAGTCCTCCCTCGGGCATGGGTGTGTGTGTTGTCCATAGCATAAATTCGTTTAGGTTTGATTCAGTAGTGTTTAGGCTCAGGGACCGATGACGTCAGCAGTTTGATCCCATAAGACCTTAGCACAAAATTCCAAAATTCCTTTCTAAAGAAATGTCAACTTCGGTAACTGTTGTTGTAGATACAATGCAATGTTTGCTTTGTTTGTCGTTGCGATCGCTCTGGTTTGTATCAACACCACTAGCACTGTAACGCTGTTGTGAGTTACTCTTCGACTAAGCATTTCAACCTCGACCCGTAGCCTCATGCTGCTTTCACCACTGGGTTCCTCCAGAACCCCCCCCCCCTTTCCCCCCTCCTCCCCCCTCCACCTCGTTGCCACTAGCCACCAATATTGTGGTTGCATGTTAGACACTATGTGAACCGTCGAATGCGGTAAACCTTTTGCGACCTCGGTCTCATGAGGTTGCTTGTGAGACACACATACACACACAGTTTAAGTGATTTCTTTATTCTAATCTGACGCTATGATCTATTACCACTGCTACTAAAGACAAAGAATACTTTCTTCCTTGGCCCAGACTTTACCCGAGGCCAGCATCACCTACACCACCTCAGTAAGTGTCAAGTAAAAATATCCTCCCACAACTAAAAAGCGATTATGGAACAAAATTCACGAATCGACTCAGGAAACTACTCCCAGTAGTTTCCTTTCACCGAGATATGTAAAGAAAGATATCTGGTGTATATGGAGTCCAGACACTGAATGACTTTTTGAAGTTCTTCTCAGGAGTATGCAATAACTGTGCGATCCAAAGGCAGGAGTAGCAATTGCTTCATGTGACTATCCTCTCAAACATTTAAACAGAGACCAGTGCTAAAATTCCCTACAAAGGGTGCCCCTGGAGGAATGGTCGGTATTCAGGGATATGACAGGAACGATAATTGGAAGCAAAACTAGCTTGTAAACGTTGTAACACCGAAAATGCAGATAAAATACCTTCTTCACCATCCAAAATTATCGTCGTTTAATATTCGTTGATAACGTGCACTGTACTTTTGATTCTGAAGCAGCAAGCTGTGTTACAGAAACTATACTTAATACGTAATTAATGTAGTAGTGTATTTAATTTTGACTGTATGTAATTGATTGTAATATTAATGAAAATATTGTAAATTGCTGGATAATAGCAAAGGGAACTTAACTGAAATGTATCGATTGCAAAGACAATGTGGTACTAGCGGTGCCGTTGTTTATCTTTGCGTATGGAGAGTCTGTGTCGCGTTGCGAGCAGAGAGGAGGCAGAGCAGCCTGAGTCAGGAAAGAGTGCGGGAGTGTTCGTCGGGCGCTCCCACCGCTCGCGCCAATGTAGACGCGCCTGATGTGTTGAGAGCACGGTAGGAGTGGACAGGCGGAGGAAGCTGCAGTTCTAACTATTGCCTGTCCCATAATTACCCGTGACTCTAGAGACGACTCGGGGCTCTTCTCGTCGAACAGCAGCAGCATCAGCAACGGCAGCTCACCATTGTCGCCGGCTACATTCTTCATCGTCCGCACAGCTACAACATCGTAAGACTGTTAACTGACGAATGTAAGAATGTGGACGCTTTGCCCAGCAACATTTATTTCCCAAAGCATGAATAGCTTGAACAATAACTTGCAATAGTTAAAACTTATAGGGCACCTGTGTTGTCATTGTCTTCAGGCATTATTACGAAGCAGCGTCCCTTTCCTTTTCATGCAGTCAGCGAGTGTCGTAAGAATATGAAAAGTATATATTTACTAAGATGGTATCTGTTCTTTCGGACATGTCCGAAAGAACAGATACCATCTTAGGAAATATATAGTTAAGGCTCACCGGCCACTTGGCCATCTTCTTTTTCTGTGCGAATGCACAAACAATGCCCGAACTCTTACGGGAATCGCCAACGCGCAGCGAGTAATGAGTATAATGGGCGGGGGAACTACGAATGTAGTGCGGGACAATACATTGAGAATGTGGGTTACGCGGGAGGTGTGTCGGAGATAAATCCCTGCAGTCGCGCTATCCTCTGTGTGCTCGGTGGCTCAGGTGGGTTACCGGCACGATAGCTCAGCGTGTTCTGTCAGAGAGCTGGGTGGCCTCTGTAATAAAAAGTCAGCCGGAGGATCAACAAACGAACTTTAAAGGATATCATGTGATGTCCGCAACGACCCAATAGAACGATCAACAACGAGCAAAATTGAGAAGAAAAAAACGGTGGATAAAGCGTCTGCCATGTAACCAGGAGATCCCGGGCTCGAGTCCCGGTCGGGGCACATATTTTCATCTGTCCCCATTGACGGTTGTCAACGCCTGTAAGCAGCTAAGGGTGTTCATTTCACTCT
Organism: Schistocerca gregaria; assembly: GCF_023897955.1. NCBI lineage: Eukaryota > Metazoa > Arthropoda > Insecta > Orthoptera > Acrididae > Schistocerca > Schistocerca gregaria. The sequence goes on from NC_064921.1 coordinate 817,360,173, forward strand.
AACATGAAAAGTCATTAACCAGTTAGTGTGTTTAAAATCAAGTTTTAGTCTAAATTTTCTGCCACAGTAACTGTTCATTCTTGTATTGAATAACAGAGGATACTTAAAGTAATGTGAAATTTCAATGGCAAAACTAATGACTAAAGATACAGCACAAATTAAGAGAGCGCAATTTCATTTATTCTCTATTGAGTTTAGCGAGAGACTTCTGCTGACTTGGTATGTATCTTATTGTTATTATAGTAACAGTAAAATCAGTTGCTCATTTGCTTAAAGTAAACTTAATTAAATATCTCAATAACCAAGGTAAATTACTTGCCTTTCTCAAATTTTTGTATTACGTTACGCTGCGGTGACTGATTTTCTTTTTTTTCTTTTTTTTTTGCATAACGAAGTTTAAGCTAAGCCAGTCATTTATTTAACCAGTAATTTTATTTAAAGTTACTTTCAAAATTTAGTATTTCAGAATAAGTAACTACAAACTCAGTGCTATCTGATTCATTTATTTTATGCTGTTCGAAAGCGTGACAACCTCCTGTTGCCACGCCAGTGACTATTTGCTTGAACTTCTTTGCCGTTACTTTTCTCAAGATTCTGGAGAGTCATTGCCCTAGCGGGCTGGCGACCGTTTAATTAATGCTTCAAATGGCTCTGAGCACTATGCGACTTAACTTCTGTGGTCATTAGTCGCCTAGAACTTAGAACTAATTAAACCTAACTAACCTAAGGACATCACACACATCCATGCCTGAGACAGGATTCGAACCTGCAACCGTAGCGGTCGCTCGGTTCCAAACTGTAGCGCCCAGAACCGCACGGCCACTCCGGTCGGCGACAGTTTAATTATCCCTTCTTTAGCCAATCAGTGTTTTCTTAGTGTTTCCAGTGATGTTTATAGTAAAGATTTCGTGGTACACTTTTCCCCTCCGTACAGTTCGTGAGCGGTTGCACTTTATTCAACCCATTTCAAAACTATCACCCAAATTTAGCTTACATTTACAGTAGGTCCTTCCTTTAGAAGAGACTACTGTACACTTTCCTCCAAGAAACCAGTGTTACTTCAGTAACGATAGTCGTATTCACTATAAACTTTCATTAGGCATATGCGATCACGGTCAGCTACATCGCAATCCAGTAGGCCCGTAAGGATGGGGAAGTTCCAATGTGGGTTGTAAAATATACACCTGACAAGCTGTGAGCACGTTTCCATCTACGGTACTGTGAAACAAATCTCTTTTACAGCAGTTTCTTTGTTTTCCATATCTTGAGTGGATTTATGGACCAAAACAGAAAAAATGGCCTTTAAAGGGGGGCTTTGAAGTGCACACCTTAAGAGATATGAGCACTTGTTCATTTCCACTCCTGTGAAACACATCTCTTCTGCTAAAAATGCTCGTAGCTATTAAGGTATAAATTTTACAGCGTGTGTTTACTAGAATTTTTTTTCTTGTCTTGTTCTGTACTACCTCCTCTCGGACAGCAAAGAACTTACAGTAGAAAAGGTGAAGAACTGCACATAGTTTTTAAAATACGCACTCTAAAGTCCATGTTTACTGGACTTTTTAGCTTCTCTTCTGTTGAATATTGACCATCCCTCCTGGGGCACCCCGTGTTTCAAAAGATTTGTCGCCTTCTGGCCACGCAAGTGTCGAACCCGCTCCCATTAGCAACCAGACGACTAACAGAGGTGCGTTAGCAGCTGTTCCTGTTGTAGTGCGGAATTCGTCCAAAACTTGAACATTACATTTTTTTTGTCCTGCCAGCGCGTAATTTAGACCCTTTTATGATTCGTTACAAGACGCCCAACAAACATTGCCCATTAGTTCGTCCACTGATTCCTCTACACTCCGCGACAAAAGTGAGTTAAATGTCGCGCAGCAGGAAGATGTGATTAGTTCACTGGCCGACTGAGCGAGCACTTCCATCACGGGAAAACAGGTGGCTAATTATCGCAGTGCCGTGCGCGGTGGTAGGATCTCACCCACAAGAGGCGTCAACTTGCTGCCAGTAACGGCTGCTAAGGCAGCGCTCAGCTGGTGTGTTTCAGGCAGCCTCCTTTTTATTTGTGTCGGGCTGTTGGCCCATGTGAAACGCTTCTTTTGTATCGTAGATAAGGATTGTAAGACGAAATGAAAAAGACCGAGGGGTGTGGGGTATTGAACGGTGCGGTCTGGCCTGTGGTACCGCCGCGTCGCCCATCACCCAAACCGTTCAGACGGGCCAGGATTAATGAGTGCCTCAGGCCATGCATACAATGCGATTGAGAACTGGTTTCTCTTGCTAGACTGTCTCGGTGTACGTAAACGATTTCTCAGATGGGAACAGCAGCACAATAAGATGGTTCACTGATAATGCTGTTGTGTACAGGAGGCAATTCTTTTATTCATGGGACGCTACATCTCCACGAACGCTAACTGATTCATTCACAGCCACCATGTACTATCGTGGTATGGATCTGAAGATGGTCTAAAACAGACCGAAACAGGTGACCCTACAAAAAAAAGAGTTTATTGCGGTTGTGACTGTTCCTATTCAATTTTAAATAATAAATAAACCGCTGTACCCCAGAGATACATGTTCTCAAAAATAACTGTAGCATTACTTTTTCAGGATAAATTGCACTCATCAGTTGCAAATAAATTTTATTATGCTTTACTGGTTTCGACAAATTAATTTGTCATCTTCAGAAGCCTATAAAATTGGCGATATTATAAATCTTTATACCTTGCCTATAGATTGATGTGAAATATAAAAAGTAATTGCAGAAACTTACGTAGTTTAGCAGACAGTCAGTATCTTCTTCATGGAACGGTAATGGCATGGTATGTTCAGAAATTTACATATTGTATATGATTGTTTCAAAAACTGTTTGAAAATTTACAATAACTGAATCACATCTATGTATCTGTTGTCATATCAGCAAGGAACACATATGAAAGCATATATAAAAATATAACCTAGGCATATAAAGAAATTATACATAAAACATTTAAAAACACATTAAAAAAGTACTTCACATAAATGTATATTCAAGATCTAAGAATTTATAATACCCCTAATTTAAAGGCTTCCGAAGATGACAGTTTAATTTGTCGAAACCGACAAAGAAAAATAAAATTTAGTTACGACTGATGACTGAAATTGATCCTGAAAAAATAGGAGGCAATTGTCGTTGAAAGGACTAGAGGAATTATAGAATGGGATACATGTCGGACGATCTAGGTGGACAAATGAACCGCTCGAAATGCCCAGACTGTTCTTCGAACCAATCGCGAACAATTTCCTTAACAATAATTGTTATATGTATCAACTTTTATTTTTAGCAATGAAGCTCGGAAAAAGAAAGTCAGCTGCTTGGTTGAAGGCTATTTATTTAACCTGAGCTGATTAGGGCCATCAGGCCCTCTCTTACATAGGACTAGAGTTTCTTTCACACATACAGTATGCATTACATCACAGTAATCTAAGGAAATAGGAATTTTTGTATGACAACTATCATTAAAATGATTTGAGTGTGAGTAAATTATACTGACTTTGAACTAACAAAGCTAATAATGGCATTACTTGTACTACCACAGCTGCAGCCACTAATAGTGACAACAGTACTAATAACAATAATAATAATAACATAATAATACTAATGACAATAACTGTAACATTAATAACAACAATCAGAGTGGCAGACAAAAGAAGAATTTATAGGGGTACAACACAGATGTTATATAATATAGCGAGTTTAGGAAAAAGGAAATTTAAGGAGACTACATCGGCTAAGAATACTGGGAACTGGGGAAAATCAGGTTGGAAAGCGGGAAGTGCAGGGGTGACGAGTCCATAGAGGGACAATGATTACCGGACACGATAAGTAGCACTCTAAGTTCACTGTTTGTACATGCCTCCTTTGTGTATGCACAGAGGTGAAGAAATTCACGGGATACCCCCTAATATCATGTCGGAACTCTTTTGACCGACACAGTGCAGCAGCTCGACGTGGCTTGGGCTCCAATGTCGTTGGAAGTCCCAAGCAGAAATATTGAGCCATGCTGTCTCTATAGACGTCCATGAATGCCAAAGTATTGCTGGTGCTGGAATACGTGAACCAACTGTCCTGTCGATCATGTCCCATAAATGTTCGATGGGATACATGTCGGACGATCTAGTTGTACAAATGAACCGCTCGCATTGCCCAGACTGTTCTTCGAACCAATCGCGAACAATTTTGGCCTTGTGACATGACGCATTGTCACCCATAAAAATTCCATGGTCGTCTGGGAACGTAAAGTCTATGAATCGCTGCAAATAGTCTCCAAGTCAATGTACAGTTCAGTTTTACCAGAGGACACAGTCCATTCCACGTAAACACAGCCCACACCATTATGGAACTATTACCAGCTTGCGCAGTGCCTTGTTGACAACTTGGATCTGTAGAGTTTTGTACCGCAAGGAATCCGGGGAGAGGAAGTTGTTACAGGTGGCCGGTATCTTTGTACAACACAAATGCACACGTATATTAATACGGTTATTTATTCATATGAACTGGAAACATTTACTTAAATTGAATAGAGTCCATATTTTCTGGTGCAAGCTCGTCAGAAATAGTCCTCTTGCAGGCTGATCTAATGTCAATATATGTAATCTTCCTATTACAAAATTTAGTTTCTCACTGCTCGTAAAGTACAATTCTGATTGAGGTAAACTAGTCCCGCCATAGACACTAACCTGGTCTCTATGTACTGTCATAGTCTGTGACTAATTAAACCCACACTGAGAGTAAACGGACAGGCGCAAAACTGGATGATTCAGTGAGTTCTCCAGTCAGTGGCAGCGGCCTATATACATGCTGTCGAGAGGGAGTTGGTGGCACGTTGCTTGTGGGCGTGTCTCTGGCCTCTGTCGAGATAGGCGCACATGATCCAGCGCCTAATAATCGCTCTTCGCACTTCATCTTTGCCGACCGGTGTGCTGGCGACACCTTACGCCGACACAGTATCCATGGCTTCGTCGGGTCTACAGTTCACTCGAACCCTACCATCAGTTCTTACCAACTGAAGTCGGAACGGTTTTCCAGTTGTCCAGGGTCCAATCGATATATTCACGAGGCGAGGAGAGGTGCTGCGAGCGATGTCGTCCTGTTAGCACGTCACCCGCGTCGGTCGTCAGTAACTATAGCCCATTAACGTCAAATTTCGTCACCCTGTCTTAGGGATACGTTTGTCGTTCCTCCATTTTTGATTTATGTACTTCTTTCACGCATGTTGCATGTGTGTTAGCATTGACAACTCTACTTAAAAGCCGCTGCTCTCGGTCGTCAAGTGAAGGCCATCGGCCACTGTACTGTCCATGGTGAGAGGTAATGCCTGAAATTTGGCATCCTCGACACACTCTTGGCACTGTGGATCTCGGAATATTGAATTCCCTAATGAATTCCGAAATGGAATCTCCCATGCGTCTAGCTGGAACTACAATTCCGACTTCAAAGTCTAAATTCCACTCATACAGCCATAACGACATTGGAAACCTTTCCACGTGAGTCATCTGAGTACAGTCCGATCCTGGTAACTGAATGGTCAGCGCGACAGAATGTCATACCTAACGACCTGGTTTCGATTCCCGGCTGAGTCGGAGATTTTTTCCGCTCAGGGACTGGGTGTTGTGTTGTCCTTATCATCATTTCATCCCCACCGACACGCAAGTCGCCGAAGTGGCGTCAACTCGAAAGACTTTCACCAGGCGAACGGTCTACCTGACGGAAGGCCCTAGCTACACGGCATTTCCATATATCTGAGTATAAATGACAGATCCACCAATGCACTGCCCTTTTATACGCGATACTAACGTCATCTGTGCATATGAATATCGCTGTCCCATGACTTTTGTCGTCTCACTGTTTTTTAATATGCTTGTCAGATTTATCAGTTTGTATATTCTGATATCTGTAAAAGGTGTGTAGAACGATCTGTTTAAGTAAGGCAATCAGTAGGTTTATGAATCTACATTCACATGCCTACGCCCCAAGAAGTTCAGTAGATCAATACGTAGTATTTCACGTTCTGTACCCATGTCAAATGACAGTACTGACACTTGTCTTCTTCGGCGCATGATCTACTGAGCGTCATATATCTTTATAAATAATAATAATCTTTGTAAAGCTAGAATCTGTCGTCGATATCGTGTGGGCTGTATGTTCAGTCATTAGTTGCCTGATGATAACAAAGTATAAAATATGTATTATTATTGAACACTAACAGTGTGTGTTTCAGTTTTTAATATGCGTAAATGACTGGTCCATACTGGAACATTTACATTTAAGCGATGAATTCGGGGTCAGTGCGAGCACTCGCAAAACCCAAGTTTCCTGGATGCCTCATTATTAGATATCCAGTAGTGTTTTTATTGGGACTTAAAAGCATCATCTCCATTGATAGCCTTCACAAAATGAATTGGTTTAAAGAATATTCTACGAAATCGTCAGTCAAGAATAACTGAAAGCTGGAATTTTTTATGGTCCTCAGATTTACAAATTGATGAAGGATCGCGATTCCAGATTATAATTAACTTTAGAAGAAAAGATGCAGGAGCTGTCTTCGCGTCTGTTATTGAAAACTTTCTTGAGAATAAAAAAAATATCCGGATTACAAGTTACCAGTGGCCTTGCCGCAGTGGTAACTCAGGTTCCTGTCAGATCACTGAAGTTAAGTGCTGTCATGCTTTGGATGGGTGACCGTCTGGATCTGCCGCCCTCTGTTGGCAAGTGGGATGCACTCAGATCTTGTGAGGCCAATTGAGGAGCTACTTGACAGAGAAATAGCTGCACCGGTCACGGAAACTGACTGCGGCCGGGAGAGCGGTGTGCTGAGCACATGCTCCTCCATAACCGAATACAGTGATCCCTATCGCCAGAGGATGAGACGGCGTTCGGTTGGTACCGTTGGGCCTTCTGAGGCCTGTTCGAACGTAGATTACAAATTCATTATAAAAACCATGTTGCAAAATTTGAAAAAGCTAGGTTGTAACATCAGTGAAAAACTCTCCTTTCTACAATCGCATATTGAGTACTTCACTGAAAACACGGGATATTATAGCGAAGAGCAAGGAAAACGCTTCCGCCAAGACAGTAAGGAGATAAAACAGAGGCACCAGGCGAGCTGGAATGAAAGTATGATGATCGATTATTCTTCAGTACTAAAAATGGAAAGGAAAAATGGCGGTTTGCGAGGAAATGAAAAAGGAGAGAACGTTTGGAAATTAAATGTAACAGAATATTCATAATATTTCTGAAAGAAGAGTTTAATATTTTTACAATACACCTAGAAAAATAAAGAAATGATTGAGGAAATATGGATCCTGACTGAGATTTGTGATTCGACTACAAAAATCTTCCAAGTATGAGATTTCATTTTGTGAAAAATTCTCACGTGGTCGAAGAAATTGTCAGTAATTTTAGTATGGGCATCACAAATTGATTTTGGAACACTTGTTATTGAGAAACTATGTACCAAACGTTTAAAAACGAGGATTTGTGCACTTATATGCATGCATGCCTACTGCTGTTTGTAACACGACAAAGGAAAATTCTGTCGTTCCTTTAAAAACGTCTGTTGTGTTCATTTCTGAAAGACTTGTACATTTCCATGTTCCCATGTTACAAAGAAAATCAATTTTTGCTCCTGCGAAGACCATGAATATCGCAATTCGCCTTTTAGTCCTTCCGTGACTCCCCCGCCACACAGCTGTAATGCAATGGAGCGTGTTCCAGAACTCAGTACGATCTGTAGTTAAATTTTAACCGAAGAGGCTCCTTGATATTACGACAATTGATTTATTGAAAATTAATTGTGTTGGAACAAAGGCAATGTGCCTTTGATCACAGTAGGGGCACTCAGACTGAGGAGCAGCCCGACTAGGTCCTGAGAGAGAGACGGTGGCGAAACACGGCTGATAGGTTATCGATTGCCTTGCTTCAGCCTGTGGACGTTTCCAAACACGACTTCAGGCCTCGAATCAGAATGTACGACTGCAACTCTTTTTCTACAGAGTAATTACACCTCACATCTCCGTAATCATATTGGCGTGTCAAGAGATTATGTGTGCTGAGTGAGGAAAAGAGAGGAACTGAGAATTTGTCGTAAAGCAACACCTACCTGTGAGATATAGACTGGGATACTCAGATGTTTAGGACGGGTGGCAGGGACACAGCATCGAGTGACATTATACTGAGTGTACTATCAGAAAATTACCTCGAGCAATTAAACAGAGAATCGACTCCTGGAGATAACATCTTGGACCTGCTGATAACAAACAGACCCGAACTTTTCGACTCTGTAATTGCAGAACCGGGAATCAGTGATCATAAGGCCGTTGCAGCATCCCTGAATATGGAAGTTAATAGGAATATAAAAAAGGGAGGATGGTTTATCTGTTTAGCAAGAGTAATAGAAGGCAGATTTCAGACTACCTATCAGATCAAAACGAAAATTTCTGTTCCGACACTGACAATGTTGAGTGTTTATGGAAAAAGTTTAAGGCAATTGTAAAATGCGTTTTAGACCGGTACGTGCCGAGTAAAACTGTGATGGACGGGAAAAACCCACCGTGGTACAACAACAAAGTTAGGAAACTACTGCGGAAGCAAAGAGAGCTTCACTCCAAGTTTAAACGCAGCCAAAGCCTCTCAGACAAACAGAACGTAAACGATGTCAAAGTTAGCGTAAGGAGGGCTATGCGTGAAGCGTTCAGTGAATTCGAAAGTAAAATTCTATTTACCGACTTGACAAAAATCCTAGGAAGTTCTGGTCTTACGTTAAATCAGTAAGTGGCTCGAAACAGCATATCCAGACACTCCGGGATGATGATGACTTTGAAACAGAGGATGACACGGGTAAAGCTGAAATACTAAACACCTTTTTCCAAAGCTGTTTCACAGAGGAAGACCGCACTGCAGTTCCTTCTCTAAATCCTCGCACAAACGAAAAAATGGCTGACATCGAAATATGTGTCCAAGGAATAGAAAAGCAACTTGAATCACTGAACAGAGGAAAGTCCACTGGGCCTGACGGGATACCAATTCGATTCTACACAGAGTACGCGAAAGAACTTGCCCTCCTAACAGCCGTGTACCGCAAGTCTCTAGAGGAACAGAAGGTTCCAAATGATTGGAAAAGAGCGCAGGTAGTCCCAGTCTTCAAAAAGGGTCGTCGAGCAGATGCGCAAAACTATAGACCTATATCTCTGACATCGATCTGTTGTAGAATTTTAGAACATGTTTTTTGCTCGAGTATCATGTCGTTTTTGGAAACCCAGAATCTACTCTGTAGAATCAACATGGATTCCGGAAACAGCGATCGTGTGAGACCCAACTCGCTTTATTTGTTCATGAGACCAAGAAATTATTAGATACAGGCTCCCAGGTAGATGCTATTTTCCTAGACTTCCGGAAGGCGTTCGATACAGTTCCGCATTGTCGCCTGATAAACAAAGTAAGAGCCTACGGAATATCAGACCAGCTGTGTGGCTGGATTGAAGAGTTTTTAGCAAACAAAACACAGCATGTTGTTATCAATGGAGAGACGTCTACAGACGTTAAAGTAACCTCTGGCGTGCCACAGGGGAGTGTTATGGGACCATTGGTTTTCACAATGTATATAAATGACCTAGTAGATAGTGTCGGAAGTTCCATGCGGCTTTTCGCGGATGATGCTGTAGTATAGAGAGAAATTGCAGCATTAGAAAATTGTAGCAAAATGCAGGAAGATCTGCAGCGGATAGGCACTTGCTGTAGGGAATAGCAACTGACCCTTAACATAGAAATATGTAATGTATTGCGAATACAGAGAAAGAAGGATCCTTTATTGTATGATTATATGATAGCGGAACAAACACTGGTAGCAGTTACTTCTGTTAAATATCTGGGAGTATGCGTGCGGAACGATTTTAAATGGAATGATCATATAAAATTAATTGTTGGGAAGGCGGGTACCAGGTTCAGATTCATTGGGAGAGTCCTTAGAAAATGTAGTCCATCAACAAAGGAGTTGGCTTACAAAACACTCGTTCGACCTATACTCGAGTACTGCTCATCAGTGTGGGATTCGCACCAGATCGGGTTGACGGAGGAGATAGAGAAGATCCAAAGAAGAATGTTCCGGTCAGCCTGTGGATGGTTTTTAAGGGGCTTTTCCATCTGCCTCGGCGAATGCGGGCTCGTTTTGCTCATTCCGCCTCAGTTACACTACGTCGACGAACGCTGCGTTAACACTGTCTCAACATACGTGTATACCATAATTACTCTACCACGCAAACATCTGGGTTAGACACATCTGGTATGAGATGTTCTAGGCGGGGTGCGGGGTGGGGGGGGGGGGGGATGAGGGGGCGAGGAGGTTCTACTGGGGTCCGAACCGCACAGTAACCCTGGTTTGGTGTGGGTCGGCGGTGGGGTGAGTGGACTGCTGGACCACTGAGGGCCACGGCGGGAACGAAGCCTCTCCGTCGTTTCTAGGTCCCCAGTTCAGCACACAATACATCGGTCCACTGGCCTACCTTAGACACAGAAAATCACGGTTAGTGACAAATAAAGGGTATACCTCCAACACGCTAAGTACTGTGAACTCAAAATTATTGGAGAGTATTCGAATGCCTCACACACAGCATCCTTCATTTCACGTATAGGGTGATTCTCAACAACGTTTAAAAACCTCCCGAAGCGAAACAGATGGCATCTACATCCATACTCAGAAAGCCTTTCCTTTCCTGTTCCACTCACAAATAGAGCGAGGGAAGGACGGCAGCCTGTATGCCCCGGTATGAGCGCTAATTTTTCGTACGTTCTGTTCGTGGTCCTTAATGCGCAATGTATGTTGGCGGTAGTAGAATCGTTCCGCAGTCAGCTTCAAATTCCGGCTCTCTAAATTTCCTCAATAGTGTTTTCCGAAAAGAACGTCGCCTTCCCTCAGGAATTCCCGAATCATCACCGTAACACTTACGTATTGTTCGAACTTACCGGTAACAAATCTAGCAGCCCGCTTCTGAATTGCTTTGATGTCTTCCTTCAATGTGACCTGGTACAGGTCCCAAATATTCGAGCAGTACTCAAGAACAGGTACACCAGGTCCTATATGTGGTCTTCTTTACAGGTGAACCACTCTTTCCTAAACTTCTCCCAATAAACCCATTCGACCATTCGCCTTCCCTACCACAGTTCTCACATGCTCTTTCCACCTCACGTCACTTTGCGACGTTATGCCCAGATATTCAAACAATTTGACTGTGTCAAGCAGGACACTAGTAATACTGTATACGAACGTTATATATATGATCTTCCTACTCATCCGCATTAACTTAAATTTCTCCACATTTAGGACTAGCTGCCATTCGTCATACCAACTGGAATTTTTGTCTAACTCGTCTTGTATCTTCCTACAGTCACTCAACTTAGACACCTTACCGTACACTACGGCAAATAAATGAGTATACGTCACTCACTGTGTTCTGTGAACTCAAAATTATTAGAGAGTATTCGAAAGCCTCACACACAGCATCCCTCATTCCACGTATAGGGTGATTCTCATTAATGTTTAAAAACCTCCTGAATCGAAACAGATGGCATGTACGGCATGGTGCTCCCCATCCCGTCAGCCATATCATTTATCTATGAAGAGAACAACAGCGTTCCTCTCACATTTCCCTGGGGCACTCCTGGCAATATCGTTGTCCCAGATGAAAGCTCGCCGTCGGGGACAACGTACTGTGCTCTATTATTTAAAGAGTCTTCCAGCCATTCACATATCTGTGAACTTATTCCATACGCTTGTACTTCCGTTAACAGCCTGCAGTGGGCCACCGTGTCGAATGTTTTCCGAGAAATCTAGAAGTATATCATGTGAGAAAAGGGCAAATTGAGTGTTGCACGAGCTCTGATTTTAAAACCATTCTGATTCGTGCACATAAGCTTGTCAGTCTCAAGAAAATTATTACACTGGTAATGTTTAAGGATTCTGCAGCAAAGCGAGGTCAGGAATATGGTCTGTAATTTTGCCGATCTTTTCTTTTACCTTTGTTATATACTGGAGTCACCTGCGCGTTTTTTCTGTCTCTTCGGCCTTTGCTCTAGGCGAGAAATTTGGAAATTTGTGGTAAGTTCCTATGGGACCAAACTGCTGAGGACTCGGTCCCTAGACTTACACTCTACCAAATCTAACTTAAAATAACTTACACTAAGGGCAACGCACACACATAACCGAGGGAGGACTCGAACCTCCTACAGGGGGAGCCGCGCGAACCGTGACCAGGGCTCGGCGAGAAATCGAGAAATTCACGATCAGTTTAGGCTAGGCAAGGGGCCAATGCCATATAGTACGCTTTGTAAAACCTAACTGGGTTTCCATCCGGACCTGGTGATATATTTGCTTTCAAATCTTTCAGTTGTTTCTCTACACCTGGTATGCTTATTATTATGTCGTCCATATGGGAGACTGTCCGATGACACTGAAACAACCAATTTAACATGAGACTCATGGGACCGCAAGTGTCGTGAAATATCGCAAAAGTGGATGACTTAATATTGGACATGTGACGTCACCAGATGACTAACTTTGCCGCACGTATAGCCCTGGAGTGTATCAGCGGATCGCACCTGATCATGTCAACCCAAGTCAAGTATTCACGCTGGCGTGGCTCAGGACCTATGTGAATGACATTAGCGCCTGGTGACTCAGGGTGCGAGTCTTGCGTCTGGCACGCAGTACCTTTATGCACTGTGTTAGACAGCTGTGTGGTTTACATCGAGGTTGTTGTTGTTGTGGTCCTCAGTCCTGAGACTGGTTTGATGCAGCTCCCCACCCCACTCTATACCGTGCAAGCTTCTTCATCTCCCAGTACCTACTGCAACCTACATCCTTCTGAATTTGCTTAGTGTAGTCATCTCTTGGTCTCCCTCTACGATTTTTACCCTCCACGCTGCCCTCCAGTGCTAAATTGGTGATCCCTTGATGCCTCAGAACATGTCCTACCAACCGATCCCTTCTTCTGGTCAAGTTGTGCCACAAACTTCTCTTCTCTCCAAACCGATTCAATACTTCCTCATTAGTTATATGATCTACCCATCTAATCTTCATCATTCTTCTGTAGTACCACATTTCAAAAGCTTCTATTCTCTCCTTGTCCAAACTATTTATCGTCCACGTTTCACTTCCATACATGGCTACACTCTATACAAATACTTTCAGAAATGACTTCCTGACACTTAAATCTATATCGATGTTAACAAATTTCTCTTCTTCAGAAACGCTTTCCTTGCCATTGCAACTCTACATTTTATATCCTCTCTACTTCGACCATCATCAGTTATTTTGCTCCCCAAATAGCAAAACTTCTTTACTACTTTAAGTGTCTCAATTCCTAAACAAATTCTATCAGCAGCACCAGACTTAATTCGACTACATTCCATTATCCTCGTTTTGCTTTTGTTGATGTTCATCTTATATCATCCTTTCAAGACACTATCCATTCCGTTCAACTGCTTTCCAAGTCCTTTGCTGTCTCTGACAGAATTACCACGTCATCGGCGAACCTCAAGGTTTTTATTTCTTCTCCATGGATTTTAATACCTACTCCGAATTTTTCTTTTGTTTCCTTCACTGCTTGCTCAATATACAAATTGAATAACATCGGGGAATGACTACAACCCTGTCTCACTCCCTTCCCAACCACTGCCTCCATTTCATGTCCCTCGACTCTAATAACTGCCATCTGGTTTCTGTACAAATTGTAAATAGCCTTTCGCTCCCTGTATTTTACCCCTGCCACCTTGAAAATTTGCAAGAGAGAATTCCAGGCAACATTGTCAAAAGCTTTCTCTAAGTCTACAAATGCTAGAAACGTAGGTTTGCCTTTCCTTAATCTTTCTTCTAAGGTAAGCCGTAGGGTCAGTATTGCCTCACGTGTTCCAACATTTCTACGGAATCCAAACTGATCTTCCCCGAGGTCGGCTTCTACTAGTCTTTCCATTCGTCTGTACAGAATTCGCGTTAGTATTTTGCAGATGTGACTTATTAAACTGATAGTTCGGTAATTTTCACATCTGTCAACACCTGCTTTCTTTGGGATTAGAATTATTATATTCTTCTTGAAGTCTGAGGGTATTTCGCTTGTCTCATACATCTTGCTCACCAGATGGTAGAGTTTTGTCAGGACTGGCTCTCCCAAGGCCGTCAGTAGTTCCAATGGAATGTTGTCTACTCCGGGGGCCTTGTTTCGACTCAGATCTTTCAGTGCTCTGTCAAACTCTTCACGCAGTATCGTATCTCCCATTTCATGTTCATCTGCATCCTCTTCCATTTACATAATATTGTCCTCAGGTACATTGCCCTTGTACAGACCCTCTATATACTCCTTCCACCTTTCTTCTTTCCCTTCTTTGCTTAGAACTGGGTTTCCATCTGAGCTCTTGATGTTCATACAAGTGGTTTTCTTATTACCAAAGGTCTCTTTAATTTTCCTGTAGGTAGTATCTATCTTACCCCTAGTGATATAAGCCTCTACATCCTTATATTTGTCCTCTAGCCATGCCTGCTTACTCATTTTGCACTTCCTGTTGATCTCATTTTTGAGTCGTCTGTATTCCTTTTTGCCTGCTTCATTTACAGCATTTTTATATTTTCTCCATTCATCGATTAAATTCAATATTTGTTCTGTTACCCAAGGATTTCTACTAGCGCTCGTCTTTTTACCTACTTGATCCTCTGCTGCCTTCACTACTTCATCCCTCAAAGCTACCCATTCTTCTCCTACTGTATTTCTTTCCCCCATTCCTGTCAATTGCTCCCTCATGCTCTCCCTTACATCGAGGTAAGACTTCTTATTTTATTTGCCGGTCTGGCGGCCTCAGCTCGTCATTGCAAAGAGAAAAACATCAATAACCTACCGTATTGCGTCACAAGCAAATAATTTTCCGTATGACATCGTTACTAGCAAATAATCTACGTTTTCCTTAATACAGAACTTCTGTGAAAAAAGTAAAATAAAATAGAAATGAAAATGAAATAAAAATAAAAATAAAAATAAAAACGGATGAGAGCAAAGAAACAGAAAATAGTAACTGATTTTTGTTGGTTACAGAAAGGGCAATGATTTTGTAACTTCTACATTTATAGCAGATTACATTTACAAAAGGCTTTTCGAAAAGGGTTGCCCAGCGCAGGGATGTGCAGCACTGCCCCTACCGGCTAGGGTACGATCGACAAGTCCAGCCGCTTCATGTGAGGCGAGATACGTCATCTGGTGACGTCACATGTTGAACATTTGTCATCCACTTTTCGGGTATTTCCCCACTTTTATGACCCCATGCGTCTTATATTAAATTACTTATCTCAACATCATCTACATCACTTAGTTTTTTTTAAACATTACTAAGAATGTCCCTGTATTCAATGAGGTTCAAATGGCTCTGAGCACTATGGGACTTAACATCTGTGGTCATCAGTCCCCTAGAACTTGGAACTACGTAATCCTAACTAACCTAAGGACATCAAACACATCCATGCCCGAGGCAGGATTCGAACGTGCGCCTACAACCGCACGGCCACACCGGCCGGCATTCAATGAGGTCTCAGAAATATAGTGACCACTGCGGAGCACCAGTTGAACGTATCATGGTCGCGTTGCGGGCACCATACGCTTCAGGAGAATTTGTGAGCTCACCAGGAACGAATGGAGTATCATTCTAGCGACTATAGGGCCCGCCAAATGGGTAAATCCACTGGCATAAGCGTTGTTGACATATCGCTATTGTGGCACGGTGTCTATGAACGAGGATCTCTGAAACGGCGGAGCTGGTGGGCTGATAGCATTCTGCTGTCGTGAGCATATGAGCGACATGGTTCAAGAACGGTGAACGATGAACAGACGAAAAGGCGCAGGACATCAGCGTCTCATCACATAATGTGGAGATGGGAGACTTGCCCGCTATATAAGGCAGGATAAGCGGCAAACTGTGGCAGATCTGACGACAGAATACAATACTGGAGCAGGAAAAAAATGTTTCGAAGCACTCAGTTCAGGGCACATGGCTAAACACAGGGCTACGCAGCAGAAACCAATTCATGTTTCCACGTTGACGAAACGAAATGGTCAATTACCATGTCAGTGAGGACTGAATCATAGAGAGTGGATCGTGGATCAATGGGAACGTATTGCCCAGTCGGATGAGTGATGATTCTTGTTATATCAGGTCGATGGTTACGTCCGAATTTTTTGTCTTCCAGGGGAATGGTGCCTTGTTACACGCACCGCACCACGGGCACAGGTCGATACAGGCAGTATTATACAATGGGGAACAGGCTGTCTTAATCAAAGGCACCATGACAGCCGTCCACTACGTCAACGTTATTGCGGATCACCTACTCCGATAACGCTTGCAGCCTTCCCCTTAGACAATGGCGTCCTACAGCTGTGTAACTGTACTTGTTACAAGGCCAGAATCATGCTGCAGTGGCTTGAGGAGCATGTTAATGAACTCACTTTGATGTATTGGCCACTAAATTCGCCTGTTCTGACCGCAATTTAATGTACAGGGTGTTTCCGTAAGAACGTGCAAAAATTTAACAGGGCACAGAGGAAGAGCAACTGAACAATTTCAGGTAGGGAACCTAGGGTCGGAGAAGCCAGCTTAAGGAGGTAATAGGAATAAAATCACATTACTGTGTTCTTCTTTCTTTACATTAGTTACAGTTGACTCACAGTTCTAATTCCGCCAGCACCTCGGTCGGAGGATGGGTCGCGAGTCATACTTGGGTATCTCAGTTGGCAGAGCAGTTTCCCGCGGAAGGGAAAGGTCCAGAGTTCGAGTCTCAGTCCGACACACAGTTTTAATCTGCCTGGAATTTTCATATGAGCGCACACTCCGCTGCAGAGTGAAAACTTCATTCTGGAAACGTCCCTGTTGTGTTTCGAATCACATCAGAGGCAGCTACAATTCTGACAACTAATTCCATCTCCGTATCCACTGTGGTCTCATACACAAGTGACTTTAGATATCCCCACCGGAAATAATCAAGGGGATTCAGGTCGGGTGACCTCGCAGGTCATCGAATAGGACCTCACCCTTCAATGCAGCGACCGGGAAATACAGCACTCAGATGGTTGCGGAGATCCACACTGAAGTGAGGAGGTGCACCTTCATGTTGTACCCACATCCTCTCACGGACAGCCAAGGATACGTTATCTAACAACTCAAGTTGAGCTCTTTACCTGCACCTCAGGTACAGCTGGCCATTCAGACCTTCAGGTAGTCTTCCTAGTAATCAGGCACGTTTTCCTTGTTTCCTTGCATGAAATAAAGAATGTATTTGTAAATAAACATTACAGTACGTGTAAACTTGTACGCGTGTTTGTTATAAATAAGCTGGAAAACAGTACTGCGACACAAGCAGTAGACAAGTTTACTTCCATATCTCCTTAAGGTGGCTTCTCCGACCCCAAATTGTCCTCCTGTCTGAAATTGTTCAATGGATAATTCTCCATGTCCTGTTACATTTTTGCTCGTTCTTACGGAAACACCCTGTATTTAGGACTTGTGTGTAGAATGTGGTGCCAGAAACCTTCGGGAAAGTACCAAGCACTCCTTGAATCCACAGTACGCACAACTGCGTTTAGGTCCTACAGTGTTCCTAGGTAAACTACGTTTCCCACCTGTCACCATATGAGGGTACATAATGCACCCAGATACAAGGTCTGATATGATCGGTTTGGTGGTGCAGGTGTTATGGTGCGGGCAGACATAATGTTGCAAGGGAGTACTGACACGCAAGTCTTTGAATACGGTACACACACCTGTGAGTGCAATTGTGATACTGTATTCCTTCCCTGTATGCGCCTGTTTAGAAGTGCATTCGGCCCTGACTTCATTTCTAAGGAGGACGATGCCAGACGGATTGGAACAGCGCAGGTGATGGAGCTTGTGGAACGAGAGAATATTCGGCGAATGGACTGGCCTGCCTTTATCCCCGACTTAAATCCATGTGGGATACGTTGAGAAGACGTATTACAGCACACCCACGTGCACCAACCACCATACAGTAGCTGTCGACCGCACTAGAGGAGGACTGGAACGCCGCATCGCAAAAAAAGCTGTCAGCACTGTGGCCAGCTTGGAAGCTCCTTGTACTCACACCATGCAGTGCTGCCCGTGGTGATCGCGCCCACTATTCAGAATCATGTCCAGTCGTCTGTGAAACCAGGCTGCTATCGCGGTGACTTTAGCTTAATTGATGTCTTTGAATAAAAGTATCATATATGATCGTTTCTTGGCGAATTTCTTTCAGTTACCTTCGGTACAACACTGTAGCAGCTCCTTCTGTGTCTGGTCCAATTTTCAGCATGGCAGCGACACATCACGTGACAGTTTCTTTCGTCCTTACGTTTTACACACCAGTGTACGTACCAAGCAGGGAGATGGGTACTGTTCATAGGTGGATCTCAAGACTGAACTGGCAGCGGCGAAATCGATAATGCAACAAAGAAATTGGAGATGATTCTTGCAGCCAAAGATTAATTTTTTCTTGCCATTTCAGCTTATTACACAACTGCTTTCCCGCCTTCCATCAAGATGGGGCGTTTAAATATTATTAAGGTATTATTATGGAAGTTGAACTGAGGCTGGAAGTAATGGGATATGTAAATGGATTCAGTGAAAGTGCGTAAAGAAGTAATTAAACATGAGCAGTGCCACCGATAACGTATTTGAGTATCCACTCGTTTGCGTGTCGTACCGTACAACGTCAACCATCTGCGTCGTGTTGGGCCTCCCAGACTGAAACTAATGGGCAACAGTAAAATAGTTTACCACAAAGGAAAGCGATCAAGTGCCAGTGTCTTGTGGTGAGCGTGAGAACGTGCGTTCGGCCATTCGGCTTTCGCATTATGAACAATCACCCTCGTCGCGTCGGTTGCGCGTACGCTAGTTCAAGTGATAATTGTGGACAGATAACCATCATCATTGCCTGTGTATCTATCGCCGGAAGGTTCGGCCAGAGTAAGACTGTGAAATAAGCGTGACGGTGTGAAGTACAATAGTGACAGACATTAACACAATCAAGAAGAGTGTACAGTAATAAGGAAATGATAATTATGACCTCTCATCAAATTAGGAAGAATGTTAATTGGCATCAACACTTCTGACTTAGTGTGTAAACAGGGCAACCTGCGATTTTCTTATCGTCTCAGAATATAATTGTTCATACCAGACGTAGGACAGTGTTGTGTTTAGTGTTGAGCGCCTCCCCTAAACCCGCTTACATATTTATATACATAATTTCAAGCAAGCCAGCAGCTGTGTGGACGAGAAATAATATGGCTGCCGCGGGAGTACCAGGTACGTGGGGTAGACAGGGCACACTTTAAGGGTCCCCCACCTGTTGTATCCCTCGCTGTGTTACAAGGAGTCACTGGTAGCTGGAAGTGTGGATTAAGTTCTCAATAAGAAAACATTTTTCTTATTTTCAGTTACTAAAGACGTAGTGTTGGTGACGCATATAATTCTTTCATTACATTTATTCTCATGCAGTTAGTGATCAAAAATAAAAATATGATATTTTAATTAGGAATCACAGTTCACTAGGCGTCAATTAATATTTAGATTTGGTAATGAATACAATGTATAAAAAAACCGGACAAGTGGGTTTTGGACACGCACTCTGATGGTTCCGTACAAATTAATTGTGTATATAGATAATAATAATAATAATAATAATAATAATAATAATAATAATAATTTTCTGTAATTCTATAGCCTGATGCAAGTTTTCTATTGGACGCCACTTTGGGAACTTGAGTGTCCCTAACCTACCCCAGTTATTCAAATGGGCAAAGCGGAACTATGGTTTAATATGGAATAGGGACTATGTGTTTTTTCTGGCGAATCCTCACGGCACTAAGTGGTGAATGGTAGGTCAAAATAAAAACGAAAAACAACGTACCCGACTCAGATACGATCGCACGAGGTCTCAGTTTCCAATCACGCACTTTATCGTTAGCACACCAGGCTAGACACGTACAGACGTAGTTCATCTATACGTTAAGATGGGTGAGTTTGCGAGTATATGACCATATCTTTTAACTGTATTGACGTAGAAGCCTAACTTATTTATACCTGCATGTGACGGTAGTCCATACTATGTGACATAACTTTCAACTTGATACGTTCACCTGTTCCTCAGGAGAAAGGATTCGTAACAGTCGGACGGACACACTCATTGACAACAAATGAGAAAAAATTATGTGATGTAATTAGAAATTACCAACACCCGAATTTTTCCCTTCACTTTTACAGTGAAATCTTGTTTCTTTCCCAATTTTATGATTGTAGGCGGACGGGAAGTACACAACTGCATTTGGTTAGTCAGTTTGGGAATATTAAAAAAAAGAGGGGCATAAATGGCTGTATGTTCTGAGTGTATTCATTTAGAAACGTAAATGTTCTACACCGCAAAGGGACCGAGGACCTCAGTACCTGATCTAAATTTCAATTTCATACCTCCAACCATTCCTGAGAAGAAGGGGTATTAACAGGCGATCAGGTAGAAAGACGGACAACAAATGTCAAAAATATTTTTTGTTGATGTTATTAAGAACTATTCAACAACCAAGAACGTGTATTTTTTTAAAGTCAGAAGCGTTTCAACATAGTATGCTGTGATTTGGAGATCTTAAAACCACTGTTTAGAATATGTCCAGCATATGCGCATGTGTAAATAGTTGTGCTTTTTTGTACAGTATTTGTAAGATGCAATAAGCTCAAAATGGCTCTAAGCACTATGGGAGCTAACATCTGAGGTCATTAGTCCCCTAGACTTAGAACTACTTAAACCTAACTAACCCAAGGACATCACACACATCCATGCCCGAGGCAGAATTCCAACCTGCGACAGTAGCAGCAACGCGATCCTGGACTGAAGCGCCTAGAACCGCTCGGCCACAGCGGTCGGCATGCAACAAGCAAGTGTGAGCAATATGTATACGGCAACAGCCTGTTTCTCAAGGCGTTCTACGTTTTTTTAAAAATATTTTAGCGATGAGAGACCTTTCATAATGTGCTATTGTTATTTACTTGGCATCTTGTGCGTGAGGCCAGCGTAAAATGAACATATTTTACAACAAAAACATTTTAAGACCTGAAGATGACAGCATAGTCTGTTGAAATCGGTGGTCTCAAATTAAAAAATAAATCATCCCATCTTGGCTATTAAATGGTTTTCGACAAGTAAACAGATCGTCCTTCAGCTATCTCAAAATGCGAAAATTCAATTTTTTTTGATATGATAACGAATTAATACTTTTCCGTTTTTTATTTACTACTTCTGCAAAAACTTCATTGTCGTTAAATTTTATGATTCTAGACCAAGGGGAAGTACCCTAACAGATTTTTATGAGCGAGTTTTCAAGTATCAAAAAATGGCAGTATCTTTTAATTGCATTGGCTGACTTAGGAGTTTAAAATTTTTACACCGCCAAGAGTCTTTGCGTCTTAGTACGTGACAGAAATTTCAACTTGATAGCTTTACCCATTTCTGAAAAAAAGGGCTCTTAACATCGGAACTTCAAAAAAGAAAAAAAGAACCAATGAATTACTAGTAGCTAGAATCTGAACAACGAAACAATAATTTCATAATCACATGTCTCTTCTTTGGAAAAGGGATGTGCGACCACTGACCTTCGTAAAGACTAGAGCAGTCCGTTAAGGTCCCCCTGCAAGTACTGCCAACTAGTTTTAGCATACGCTGAATGTTTACCTAGCTGTTACTGACCACGTTCTCTTTCCTTTCTTAATGACTGTAGGTGTCTGGTCTCTGCAGCTAGCTGAATCACTGAAAGACACCGCTTTGTGCGTATGAAAAGGTCGGGAGGTGGGAGGATTCAGAGCTCGAGACGTGGTGACCTCGCGGTTGAAGGCAGCAGAAGTCTGGGTGGCGCGCCCCACGCCCCCACTGTGTTCCGGCGCTGATTAAATTCCTCGCCCTTTGGCGGGAGCGTCAGCGCTCCAGGTTACGGGACGCGACGCCCAACCAGCGCCCTGCGGGAGCCCAGCGCCCTAACGAGGCCGAGAACACGCACACACACACACACACACACACACACAGCAGGTGGCGTCGTCGTCGAGGTAACGAATGGCCGGGCAGTTCCAGCAGTTCCTCGACCCTCTGGCATCGATCTTCCGCTTACTCGGCGCCCGTCCTGAAATATTCACGGTCACGTGCCTCCGCCAGTCTGAGTCATTTAAGGGAACCAACTGCCGCAGACGGAAGCCTCCGGCGTCAATTGGAGAAATCATCGGCGCTCGTAACACCCCTCTTTATAAATCATGACCTCCACGCTCTCGACATTTTCCATCCCTATTACGCCATCCTTTACTTTCTTCTCACGATTCGTTTCGACTCTGTAACACTAGGGGCCATCTATTCAGCATGAGAATGCAATGACAATGTAGTAACTCTGCCATTGTCGTCACACCGCTCTGTACAAGACGTACAGTCAGTTCGACAAAAATGTGTATGCTGTAGCGGACGTGTCCGAAAGAACAGATACCATATACTCTCCAGCCATTTCACCATCTTCTTCACATTAATGATATAAAAAGAAGTACTCTGAGTATATCAACGAAATATGTTTTCCATGACGTGTACTAACAAGTGGGGTTATATGGGCCCATCTCAAAAATAGAAAAAACTAATTTCTCTAATAATTATTAACTTTTATTGCCAACATACTTTTGATAAAGGTACAGATGTATAAGGAAGGTCCAAAACGTGAAAATATTTTTTTAGCAGTCTGAACAATACCAACAAATTTTTCGTATTGTGTAGGGGAGAAGTACATTTTTGACAACCACAAAAATTTTAAAACAGTCAAACATCGTTGATTGTCGTTGAATTTTATTCGCATCATACTCTTTTCAGATATTTAGACGCAGCCTAAAAGTATAAACAGATTTGTTGTGAAAAGTCTCATTCAGCACGAAGACTTACATTGTTGAGTTACGTTTTACTGAAAAATGTAAAACAGTTACAGAATCTGGTACAATAAATAATTAAGAACAATAAATACTTTTTCAAAATTTTAAAATGTGAAGTACATGATTAGATTACGATATTTTCAAAAAGCTGACATGAAGTACCACCTCCCCTCCCCCTCAGTACTGTGAGTGTTGAAGTATGAAGATAATTGAAGGAGTCGACGGATGGAAGTGCTAACTCACAAGAGCGTACCATGGAAGTATGGTAAGAAGATATGTCATTGCATCGCATACTTGAAACCGATATCTGGCTTGTCTGTTGCCACAAACATTAGCTTCTGATGGAGGTGTTTTGATCAAAAATATCAGCTCCCGGCATTCGGGTGTACTAATCGTTCTAATTAGGGTCCAAAGCGTAACGGAATCACATTTTATTCGCAACTGTACCCGTTCAAGCGATATTTTCTTTTATACACATGAATTTTGGTTGCGCTGACTACTTTTACTATAGTGGTTTTATTTCTCTTTCTAGTTTATGTGTACTATAGCCCAATTCTAAAAGGTCGCTGGGTCAACACTTTCAGAAGGAAATATCGAAAACCGACCAGACATAGCAAAATATGTTCTAAGTATTTTCGGGACGAGGACACAGACCGAACACCAGTTTCGTTATTCCATTTTAAGGGAAATGCTAGATTATGAAAGCAGCTTTTTCACATTACGAACATATTTCACTTCTTGTTTAGTCGAAACTTGTATACCGAGCAAGGTGGCTCGGTGGTTAGCACACTGGACTCGCATTCGGGAGGACGACGATTCAAGCCTGCATCCGATCATCCTGATTTAGGTATTCCGTGATTTCCGTAAATCGCTTCAGGCAAATACCAGGATAGTTTCTTTGAAAGGGCACAATCGACTTCCTTCCCCATTCTTCCCTAATCCGATGGGACCGAGGACCTCGTGGCTTTGGTTCCCTTCCCCGAATCAATCAACCAACCAACCAACGAAGCTTATAACAAAACAAAATTCCATTAACGAGGCTAAATGCGTCGAATTACTCATCACATTGGCATCTGAGACAATGAAAACAGAAAATGCCGTCCTGACACTATGTTACTCGCGAAAGCACTGTAACGTTTACAGTTCAAAACAATTGTAGCGTGGCCATGAAAGAAATTAAGAACAAGAAGCAATCGTACACAGTAGTTTATTAAGGTCTTGGAGAATATAATATGGCGGCTTCAAAGAAATGTACGGCGCAAGTCTATGGAGCCATCTCCCTTTATTATACCTCAATGCCATAGTCTGTAGCGACTTTGTTCCATAACGAAGTAAAATATGAGATACACTGTTGGGTCTCAAGATCCTACTTGCCTGCATAATTGAGTGCGTAACTCGCATCTCTATTACAGATGATGACACACGTTCTTTGTGATTACTAGGAGACAATACAGGAATTTGATGCGCCAAAGAGAATTCGACTATTAATGATAGGGCTGTACTCTTAAAAACATGGAAGTTGTTGCAAAACCATTTATCTGTAACTCAAAGCTAAGATAGTATGGTTTCTTGACGACTAAGTTTTAAACGACACCATATCCACCCTGGTTTACGCATTGCTCTATTTTACGTGAAAACGACAGGAAAAAAGATAACTCAAGTGGAGTTAAATTTGTGAGGACTTCACCAGCGAAAGCAGCTGCGGAGGAAATAAGGCTTTTTGACCAGCACAGCAGCGGCGGGGAGTGGAATATCTTTCGTGTAGTGTCTTGCACTATTATCTCTATGCCCGTACCGACGCCTATCGGGTCGTGCAGCTGTAAATAATAAAATGCATTTTATCCGCAACCCTGCCGCTCTTAATCATTGGCTTTATGCATTCCTGGGGTGGTTGTTGTTATGGTCTGCAGTCCAGAGACTGGTGTGATGTAGCTTTCCGTGCTGCCCTATCCTGTGCAAGGTTCTTCATTTCTGAGTACCTACTGCAACCTACACCCTTCTGAATCTGCTTAGTGTATTCATCCCTTGGTGTACCTCTACGATTTTTACCCTCCGCGCTGCCCTCCAGTACTAAATTGGTGATCCCTTGTTACCTGAGAATGAGTCCTACCAACCGATCCCGTCTTCTAGTCAAGTTGTGCCACAAATTTCTCTTCTCCCCAATTCTATTCAGTACCTCCTCATTAGTTACATGATCTACACATCTAATCTTCAGCATTCTTCTGTAGCACGACATTTCGAAAGCTTCTATTCTCTTCTTGTGTAAACTATTTATAGTTCATGTTTCACTTCCATACATGACTACGCACCATAAAAATACTTTCAGAAAGGACCTCGTGATAGTTAAATCTTTAATCGATGTTCAAAAATTTCTTTTTTTTCAGAAACGCTTTCCTTGCCATTCTCAGTCTAGATTTTATATCCTATCTACTTCGACCATCATCAGTTATTTTGCTCCTCAAATAGCAAAACTCATCTCTCACTTTAAGTGTCTCATTTTCTAATCTAATTCTCTCAGCATTACCTGATTTAATGCGACTACATTCCATTATCCTCGTTTTGTTTTTGTTCAAGTTCATCTTATATCCTTCTTTCTAGACACAGTCCATTCCGTTCAACTGCTCTTCCAGGTCCTTTGCTGTCTCTGACAGAATTACAGTTTCTTCTCCATGGATTTTAATTCCTACTCCGAATTTTTTCTTCTGTTTCCTTCACTGCTTGCTCAGTATTCAGATTGAATGACATCGGGGATAGGCTACAACCCTGTCTCACACCATTCCCAACCACTGCTTCCTTTGCATGCCCCTTGACTCTTATAACTACCATCTGGTTTCTCTACAAATTGTAAATAGTCTTTCGCTCCCTGTATTTGACCCCTGCCACATTCCCGAGGTAAATTCCATAAATTAACTACAAGATCTTTAATTTCATACTTATGTAGTTCCTTTTACAATTTAAATTTTGTTTTAGGATACTAAATGTTTCAGATTAGGTTTAATCTAAAAGTATGACGTATCTATGTAAACTATAGAAATAAAGCATTTAGTCCAGTGTTGAATAAGATTAGTTAAAACTTCAGGAGGAACTTCCTGGAAGATTAAAACTGCCTGCCGGACCGGGACTCGAACTCGGGACCTTTTCGGGCATGTACTCTACTGACTGAGCTACCCAAGTTCGACTCACGGCCTGTTCTCCCAGCCTCACTTCCGCCAGTACATCGTCTCCCACAATTTCCTCCCTTCCAAAGTCCTGTGGAGTTTGGAAGGCAGGAGGCGAGGTACCGGCGGAAGTATGGCAGTGAGAACGGATCGTGAGTCCAGCTTGGGCACCTACGACGCGCACAGCTTGCATTATTTGCTTTGTGGAATTAGACTTCGCGTGCTTACGAGCAAAAACATGGCCAACCGCCTCAGGAAAGCAACATTTAGATTCACTTGTAACAATGAATATACATTACCTAAAGTGTTGGACACAGTACACTTCCTCTGTGATGAGGCAAAGATACCATCATCGGACATACTGCGAATACATCTTTCCATTCTTAATAGTGTCGTATACGTCACGGCCGTTGCCAGTGCGATGTAAGTCAGGATCTTGAAATCTGCTCATCATGGCCTGATGGAAACGTCAGTGCGATCCCGGTAGCACATGCGGGCTTGGGTGTTCGTACCATACACGTGTTTGAGCAAAATTTCGAGCTGCCACGAGAAATCTGTTGGAAGAAGTCATAACAGCCTTCTCTCCTAACGGCGTGGTTCATGGTCATACTGCAGAACTCTGGGTCTGTTCAGTATGTAACCGTTTTAAACGGAATACGTCAGATCACGATTGATCTTCGCTGTTATGTGCCATCCTGTTTAAACGTCAGTGGGTGTCACACGGTCGTTATAAACAATGGTCAACCCAAGACCTGCTCTGGGCGTGGGAAGGAGAGTCATCTCCATCCTGAATGACTGCAACGGCGGCTCAGTCAATGGCCACCGACTGAGACGCCAAGAGAGACTCCCCCGATGGTATTGTCCGTCATCTACGCAGTGGCCCTCACTGACCGCCTACCGGTCGACGATCCACAGGGCCACTGTCACAAGTCACACAGTCATCTGCAGAGTTGGAAGAAATTGATGTACCATCGTCACTCCGTCCTTCTATCGCATCTACTACTGCTGACACCATGCCAGACACTTCGATGTAACATCCAGCACTCATGGTTTCTACGACGGATTTTGTGCCGGTACATCTGGAATCCCTCCTGTATTCTGATAACAAAGATCAGATGTGCAATCAGCAGTCACCAACGGAGCACAAGCAGCTGTGCCACACCACCTCTGACCTGAATCCCTCACCTCCCATCTGTGATTGAGTGACCGATCACTCTGGTGACACAACGGTGATTTCTCATGACGAAGAGGATTACGATAGTAAAAGGTTAGTGGAGTTCTCAGCACACAGTGCATTGTTGCCAGATGTATCCAAGACTGTGATCATGACGTCAGCTTATGACGCGAGTACAATTATCCAAGATGGCGGCTTTTGGTGGGAAAGTGCCAAACCCCCTACCACACCCCCCT
Organism: Schistocerca gregaria; assembly: GCF_023897955.1. NCBI lineage: Eukaryota > Metazoa > Arthropoda > Insecta > Orthoptera > Acrididae > Schistocerca > Schistocerca gregaria. Next base: position 817,387,743 of record NC_064921.1, read on the forward strand.
GTTGGGAAGTTAGAATTTTGGTAAGAAATTGAATTATGTGCTTCTGTGCGTCACCTGGAAGTCCTCCGACCCCATTTCAGACTTTATGCATGATAGTGAGTTATCCTCTTGAAAACTGGCGGGAAAATTTGAATTTTGTAGCGAATTTTCCTGTAAGAGCCTTCTCCTGCAACTGAGTGGAGTTAGTATGGTGTTGCCCCCACTAGATACTGCTCATGATGTCATTCAGTTCGAATATAATTTGTTTAAATTTGTATAAACCTGGTAAAAAAATTTTAAACTTGTTGAAATTTGTTTAAATTTATTGTCTACCTACAGTAGTAGTGGCTTAGATTGGTGTTACCACCACAAGAGGCTGAGATATCAGTGCTTGTTGAACTCTCAGTGTGGAAGGAGCATGCGTTCAATTAGTGAGATGTTGGTGCTAGATAGGGGGAGTTTTAATAGCTGTATTACATACGATCTTTCAGCCAAGGATTGCGTGCACAGCTCACTACATGAAGAATGGAAGTGAGCATTAATGCTTGAACATATGAAGAGGAAGAATACGGTCCTGCAAATAAATGCTTTGCATCGAGATGCATTAATGATGCATTACACAATGCATGGAAACATCGGTCTCTGCCAGAACTGTCTGTCATTTCTAAAACCTACATACAATCTCCCACCCTACAAGAGACAACTGCCTCTGATCCAGAAGACCAAAGAATTGAGCTTGTTTGCGAGTTAACCACTAGAGGGCGCTGCAGTAGGTCTCGTGATCGTGCAGTTCAGCCAATAGGAGCTCTTCCACCAGAGGGTGCCATCGTGCCTCCCATGACGTAATCCAAGAGACAGTCTGGAGGAGAAATTGGCGGTAAAAGGACTCAGCCTGTTCTGGGCTGTTGGAGAGAGGAAGGAGTGTACTTTATTTATTCTTGGAACAATTTATTTACGACGGATTTCACGTAGTTTATTTATTACACTGATAAAAATCACTAACTCTGTTGTGCTTGAGGTTACAGTAAATAGTCCATAGACCTCCAGACTACTCGCAAATAATGGAGTACACTGATGTGCAAAGAGACTAACAACTAGTAAATTACGGAAATAATGCAGTGCACAGCATACAGACATGCAAACTACTCGTAGATCACCGAAATAATGCATGTGTAACGTTATGCATACATGCTCACAACACATAGACACTCGAAAATATTGCAGTGCAGAAATACTCAGTGCACGTAAAAAAACGCTACATATTAGCGAGTTGAACCCCAGTCCTCTTGGTGGGAAGGCCAAGTGCACCCCCCTAACACAATTAAACCACCAGAGGCACTTGGAGTTGACAGGAAATTAAAAATGGCAGTGCCCTTCCCGGGACTTGAACCATGGTGCTCCAGGATGGAAAGCCCAGGTGCACCCCAAGCACATGGAAACTGTCCAGATGCAGGAGACGAAGTTTAGGCTAGTATACTTTATTTTGATCAGGAAACCGACGGAAATATCGATCCTAATTACGTATTATGTCGCAAAGATAGGTCCTAACTAGACAACTATAAGCATAGCACTGCACAAGGACGGGATAAAATCGCTGTACAGCGCAAAAACTAAAGATACCATTCAACTGGTGTTATCTTGCTGAGAAAAAATTTCTCAACACCAATCGAAACAGACGCTAATATGGTTCCTAATTACGTAATTAATTACAAAGGTCGGCCCTTACTACTCAACTATATGCATAGCGCTACATTAGGGTGGCAAAAAAAGCAGAATACGCTGTAAAAACTGACGATACCATACAACTGGTGTTATTCTGGTGCGAAGAAATTTCTCGATACCACTCTAAACAAGCGTCAGAATCACTCAAACTCTACCCTACACCTACAACATGGCGGGAAAAAGGCTGGGGTGTAAAGTACTATCTTTATCCTTTTTGGCAGGAAATATGTTTAACAGATGTGGTGCGGGTGTCTAACAGAGAGGAGCTTAAGAAGTATATCACCTGTAAGCATACAGCATCTATCGCTGTTTGACATCGGAGTTCGCTACATGTGCCTACTAAAAATCATCCCACAGCTCAGGTAATCGAAGCCAACACACGCTATCACAGCTGATGAAAAAAAAATGTTTAACAGTTCTAATTACAGCTCTAAATTGTCTTGAAAAAAAAAACCAACACTTGTAACGAACGGGTCATAATGCAGTACATGGAGAGGGGAAAATTGTCATCCTAAAAGACTGCAGAGGAGGTGGTAGTTGAAGGGCACTCTCCTCAATGAACAATCACAAACTGCTGAAAATGAGGCTCTCTCCACTCCCTCCCTCCTTCACCAATACAAAAGCAGGTACAGTTAACTAAGCAATAGAAGATAAAATAATGGCTGTCCTGAAGGCATCTTGGTCGTCTAGAGAACAGTAACACAGCCACCCCTAATGGTTAGGGGGTGCTCCTGCAGTGACAAGCTGTCACAGACTAGACAGATCTGTCGTTCTGGGATGGAAAACACTTATGTTTAACGTGACCTTGGATACTCCAGCTGGGACCAGGGGAGAGCCACGGTCTCGCAGAGAAGTCGCCCGCCGTTCTGCGCTGACTATTTAACAACTCGATTTCTATAATAAAGCAAGTCAGAAAAAGGAAAAAAAAACATTCGCGATGATAATACATATCCTTTTTCCCGAAAATAGACAAAGTCCATTTTCATATACTCTCCTGGAAATTGAAATAAGAACACCGTGAATTCATTGTCCCAAGAAGGGGAAACTTTATTGACACATTCCTGGGGTCAGATACATCACATGATCACACTGACAGAACCACAGGCACATAGACACAGGCAACAGAGCATGCACAATGTCGGCACTAGTACAGTGTATATCCACCTTTCGCAGCAATGCAGGCTGCTATTCTCCCATGGAGACGATCGTAGAGATGCTGGATGTAGTCCTGTGGAACGGCTTGCCATGCCATTTCCACCTGGCCCCTCATTTGGACCAGCGTTCGTGCTGGACGTGCAGACCGCGTGAGACGACGCTTCATCCAGTCCCAAACATTGCTCAATGGGGGACAGATCCGGAGATCTTCCTGGCCGGGTAGTTGACTTACACTTTCTAGAGCACGTTGGGTGGCACGGGATACATGCGGACGTGCATTGTCCTGTTGGAACAGCAAGTTCCCTTGCCGGTCTAGGAATGGTAGAACGATGGGTTCGATGACGGTTTGGATGTACCGTGCACTATTCAGTGTCCTCTCGACGATCACCAGAGGTGTACGGCCAGTGTAGGAGATCGCTGCCCACACCATGATGCCGGGTGTTGGCCCTGTGTGCCTCGGTCGTATGCAGTCCTGATTGTGGCGCTCACCTGCACGGAACCAAACACGCATACGACCCTCATTGGCACCAAGGCAGAAGCGACTCTCATCGCTGAAGACGACACGTCTCCATTCGTCCCTCCATTCACGCCTGTCGCGACACTACTGGAGGCGGGCTGCACGATGTTGGGGCGTGAGCGGAAGACGGCCTAACGGTGTGCGGGACCGTAGCCCAGCTTCATGGAGACGGTTGCGAATAGTCCTCACCGATACCCCAGGAGCAACAGTGTCCCTAATTTGCTGGGAAGTGGCGGTGCGGTCCCCTACGGCACTGCATAGGATCCTACGGTCTTGGCGTGCATCCGTGCGTCGCTGCGGTCCGGTCCCAGGTCGACGGGCATGTGCACCTTCCGCCGACCACTGGCGACAACATCGATGTACTGTGGAGACCTCACGCCCCACGTGTTGAGCAATTCGGCGGTTACGTCCACCCGGCCTCCCGCATGCCCACTATACGTCCTCGCTCAAAGTCCGTCAACTGCACATACTGTTCACGTCCATGCTGTCGCGGCATGCTACCAGTGTTAAAGACTGCGATGGAGCTCCGTATGCCACGGCAAACTGGCTGACACTGACGGCGGCGGTGCACAAATGCTGCGCAGCTAGCGCCATTCGACGGCCAACACCGGGGTTCCTGGTGTGTCCGCTGTGCCGTGCGTGTGATCATTGCTTGTACAGCCCTCTCGCAGTGTCCGGAGCAAGTATGGTGGGTCTGACACACCGGTGTCAATGTGTTCTTTTTTCCATTTCCAGGAGTGTAGTTTCGTGAGCAAGATCGGTATAATTTTTTATGTTCGACTGCACTCGCGTCTCATTATTTTGTGACATCCAGCGAAGTCACAATGATCACAAATGATCAGCAGAGACATTCTTCAGCGTAAAGTCAGGAAAAAACTTCAACTATTTTGATTTGGAAACTACCGATCACTGCAGAATGAAGTTGTTATTTCGAAATTAAATTTATCATGCGAGTCACTTTGCATGATGAGTATTTTTTTTATTTTCGTTTTTTCCTGTAGCCAGATTTCACTTACCAGGTAGATCAAATTGGAATGCTTGGAGGGAACATGATGTTCTTTTCGAGGAACACTATTGAGAAATGAAATCTGGAGCTGACCTCAGAGCGAGTCTACATCCCACAACATACATTTCCTGTAAGGATCATGCTATTAAAGACACAATCGTCATGACCACTTCACCGTCAGCATGCATAAGAAGCGGTGTTGAGTCTACTGGTACACACACGAGATGCTGATGGCAGTGCTCATATTGGCTGAACTGCACGATCATGTGAACTATTGCAAACGTCCTCTAGCAGTGAACTCGCGAACTAGCTCAGTTCTTTGGTCTGTTGGATCAGGGGCAGTTGTCTCTTGTGGGATGGGAGATTGTATGTAGGGTTTAGAAATGACAGAATGTTGTGGCAGAGACAGATGTTTCCATGGATTGTGTAATGCATCTTTAATGCAAAGCATTTATCTGCAGGACCTTATTCTTCCTCTCCATATGTTCGAGCATTAATTCTAACCTCCATTCTTAACGCAGTGACCTGTGGATGCACTCCTCGGTTGAATGAGTGGATCTAATACAGCTATTAAAACTCCCCATATTTGGCGCCGACATTTTGTTAGATGAACACACGCTCCTTCCACACCGAGAGCTCAACAAGCACTGATATCTCAGCCTCTTGTGGTGGCAACATCACAGTAAGCCACTACTGCTGTAGGTAGATAATAAATTTCAACAAATTTCAACAAGTTATATTCGGATTGAATGTCATCATGAGCAGTGTGTAGTGGGGGAAACATCATACTAACTCCCTTCAGCTGCAGAAGTAAGCTCTTAGAGAAATCTTCCCGCCTATTTTCCAAGGGGATAACGCACCGTCATGCAAAAAGTCTGAAAGGAGGGGTGGAGGACTGCCAGGTAACCCACAGAAGCTCATAATTAAATTTTGAGCCAAAATTCAAACTTCCTGCCAGGGGGGCATGGTAGGAAACGTGGCACTTTCCCACCAGTAGCCGCCATCCTGGATAACGCGACTTGTCGTCAGCTGTCGTCACGGCCGCCATCTTAGATGACGTCATGCGCTGTTGTCAAGTCTACAGGCCGACATCTTTGACGCATCTAGCAACAATGCTCTCTGCAAACGGCACCCCCAACTCCCTACTACTTACGATGTTTCTTTGGGAGATGGATCAGTAGTGTCAAGTGTGGTGTCTGCACAAACCGACAATCTGAAAAAATTCCGCCTCTTTGGCGGCTCGGCTGTTCAGCTGCTGCAATTGGCAGTGTTTGCAATGGATTATATGAATACATCTGAGGTTCCAATGATATCATACTGGAGTGACAACGTCGAGGACGCACCAGACTCTGTGCAGGTGCTAGTGGTACCTGTATCAGAGCAATAAACACATGGCAGCAGTAGTGAATTCCAGGGACACCCAGCAAGCAGCACTGCTGGCTGCCCCCTTTTGTTGCCTAACTTCGGAATTTCCTCAATCTGTGGGCGACAGCTTCAGCTGTACAAAGTAGCTATGATTAACATCAACAACATTGGTATCTGGGTGAAACTACAACATCTACGAGAAATGATTTGGGCTTCCGACATTGACGTCACGCTGCTTCAGGAGGTGCATTGGGCCACCCTGCCGGATGTGGCCAGTTACAACTCTTGGACGCCAAGTAGCCTCAAACGTTCTTGAGCGCTTATCAGTTGAAGACATTATCTACATGTCGTCCTTGAGGGGTGTGGCACGTACCATGACGGGCACCCAATTTGTAAATTTGTATGCCCCATCAGCTTCTGGCCACAGAAAGGACAGAGCTTGATTTTACTCTGAGGAGATCACTCCCCTCTTTCTTGGCCGCTACGAACATTATCTGTTTGGTGCCTTCTTCGGTTGGGTGTTTTACATTGGAAGGACCAATAAATGCCTCAACCACTGCCAGGAACATTGCTTTATCGTCCCCGATCTGTCGCTCTGTGACAGATGGAAGATTCGACGTGGTGATGCACAAGGCTATGCGCATGAGATGGCCCACTCTGATAGTCGCCTGGGTACGATTTATGTCTCTCACGGGCTGGTCAGTGCAACCAAAGATGCAGGACGTTAGCGCATGACGTTCTCGGACCACTGTGCATACATCAGCTCCATTCTTCTCCCACAGCAGGCAGTGTGATGCAGTCGTGCGCCGTGGAAATTAAACACTACACACCTTGAAACTTCCTGGCAGATTAAAACTGTGCCGGACCGAGACACGAACTTGGAACCTTTGCCTTTGGCGGGCAAGTGCTCTACCAACTGAGCTACCCAAGCACATCTCACTCCCAGTCCTCACAGCTTTACTTCTGCCAGTACCTTCGCAGGAGAGCTTCTGTAAAGCTTGGAAGGTAGGAGACGAAGTACTGGCAGAAGTAAAGCTGTGAGGACGGGGCTTCAGTCGTGCTTGGGTACCTGAGTTGGTAGAGCACTTGCCCGCAAAAGGAAAAGGTTCCGCGTTCGTGTCTCGGTCCGGCACACAGTTTTAATCTGCCAAGAAGTTTCATATCAGTTCACACTCCGCTGCAGAGTGAAAATCTCATTCAGACTACTCACCATACCACCCCTGACTGCTGGTGGCGTGTAGGGGAGTTTTGGACAGTGTGCGAACACCGGCATCCAGCATATATTACAATGGCGGCATGGTGGCTGGAGTTTGCAAGCCTACAATATGGACAGTCTTGATGAAATTTAGCAATGAGGTGTCTGCATGGAACCGCCATACAACAGACTTCTACTTTGCTGTGCTCCATGATCTTGATATGCAACCACCCTCTCGAGCCATTCAGATGGACTACAATAGGATCAAGACTCAAATAGTTCTGCTGACCTTTCGCTGCCTGCAGGTAATGGTAGTGAGGACTCCGCATTAAGATATGTGTGGCAGGAAGACCCCTCAGTGCATCACATTACGATTTACAGGAAGCACTGCTGTCAACAATTGGTCTACAAGCCAATTACAATTGGTTTTGTGGAACACTATCAGTGTATCTCCCATTACCAGCAACATGAAGTTCCTAGTTTGGAGCCGGTTTTGTTCAACATCACTCGCACTATTTTGAGCATCGAAGCAGAAACCATGATGGAGGACATCACCTGTGATGTTGTAAAGGATTCGATAGCGAAGGGTGCTCCAAAAAAAGTCACATGACATGGATGGTCTTCTTCTGGAATTTTACTGGACTTTCAAAGATATGGTGACACCAAGGCTGACTATGATTTTCCATGAACTATTGACGACAGCTACCACGGTTCCGCTTCCATTCTTCAAAGACATTATCGTTCCAGTTCACAAGACACCGCAGTAGAGTACAGTTGCCCATTAAAGCCCCCTAACCTTTCTCAGTGCTGGCTACAAAGTATTTGCACATATTTTGGTGACAGGGAACTCTTGGACTCCTCCTAAGCGTAATACATACAGAAAAAACGATGCTGGGTGGATCCGTCAGTGGCAAGATGATTGGTGAATGCTGAGATGTGATTGCTCCAGTAGCTATGTACAGTCTCTGTGCAGCATTGATTGCCACTGATTTTGATACTCTTCCAGTCGAGTTCGACATAATTACCCCTTTGCTGTTACGGAATGGATGGGGCTATCTGCCCCCCCCCCCTTACTGGTGCACTATTACATCTCTATGCCAGCACCCCAACCACTCCCTTGTCCAGGCTAATGGTTGTATCGCTGGCCTGGTACCGATCCGCCGTTCCTTACATCAGGGATGCTTGCTATCGATGGCCCTCTCTCCTCTCATCTTGGAGCCACTTATTGGGAGTCTAACGACATACCTACTGGGATTCACTCTGTGGACAACACACGTACCCCTTTCGTAACTGTGTGGACGACCTGTTGCTTCTGGTACAGTCATGGGAAGAGATCATTTGCGTACTTCATCTGAACTCCACATACGGGGATGTGGCGGGCAGTGCTTTGAGTGTTTCCACATTTACAGTGATGGCAGTTGGCGCAGATGTCTTCAGTCAGTTACAACCTGGCGTACCTTGCAACAACGTTGAGATCAAGTATACATTAACGAGGTTGACGGCGGTGTGGCGAATCCTTCATCAGCCTTTACTGCCTACATCAGTCTGAGCGACTGGCATCACGTCCCCAGTGAAAATTTCGCACTAACCATCGCTTACGTGCTGTTGATTAAATGGACACTCCTTTGAGCTCCACCTGTCACTCAGTGGACGATGATGCTCATCGCCTGACCTGCACCTGTGTTAATAAAGTCTGGACGCTGGGTGGTAAATGGTCACCTGTCACCTATGCGCCCCTCCATCTATGGTCGAACTGTATACTTTCATTTGCCAGGAGGATGTGTGTTTCCCCAGTGCAGCCAAGACTCATGCGATGGTCCAGGTCAAAGGACGGACAGTCGCCTACCTTTATGGTGACAAGTTCAAATGGATCTTTGGACCCTCCTGCCAGAATGAGCATGTGGCGATCGAGCGACGTCCAGGCTAACGCTCCTATTTCACTAACAATCTCCGTGGGGTTTTGTGCGATTCACCCTTCAGCTGTGCTGCTGTTGAGGTGCGCTACTGACAACCCCGCACATTATATAAAGCACACCGGCGGGGGGCAGCGCCTGATAACGCAATGTCCTTGTTTTTAATTCCCATCTCCCGTGTCTGCCATTGCTGTGTCACACGATGAAAATTCATGGTTACTATTAAGCATCTCCTTCCTTATCCGTCTGTTCTTGTCGAACTCCTGTTGGTTGCTGGTGTTGGGGACACTGTGGCCAAGCCTCGTGTGGTGTACCCCTAGGTCGGCCGGTGTGGTCGTGAGGTTCTAGGCGCTTCAGTCTGGAACCGCGTGAACGCTACAGTCGCAGGTTCCAATCCTGCCTCGGGCATGGATGTGTGTGATTTCTTTAGGTTAGTTAGTTTTAAGTAGTTCTAAGTTGATGACCACAAATGTTAAGTCCCATTGTGCTCAGAGCCATTTGTGTACTCCGACCCACTCGTCCCCCCCCCCCCCTCCCACCTTGCCATAGAGCAGGTGGTGACCTGAAAGCTCTCGTATCGTATCGTCCCTACCTTCCGTTTGCTTTCAAGGATGACCAGTTTTTCTTATTTGTTTTCTCTGCTTTTATCTGCTGAATTGTTGCATTTTTTGTAAATAAACTTTATATTTCCCTCTCATGTTCGACAAAAAAGTGTAGTTTGTAGAGGCACTACGTAAAAAAAGTGCAGCTTGGAAAAAAAAATCGGTAGAGCGCTTTCTCTAGGAAGGAAGAGGTCCCGAGTTCGAATCTCGGTTTGGCACACAGTTTTAATCTGCTAGAAAGTTTCATATCGACACACATTCCACTGCAGAGTCGAAAATCCATCCTGAAAGCATAAGAAATTCACTCCTTACGTAAATATACGTCACATGAATAATTATGTTGACCACCGCATCATCTGCACTCTGAATATCTCCAACTGGAGGAGGATACGCAACTGTACAAACTTTTCTATCTTCTTCAAGTCAATCACGCACTAAACTAACTTCTCGTTTCGAATTAACAACCATGACGTCTAGTTCATTGTCGTTATGTAAGCTAGTCAAGTCTACCTCTGATTCAAACGAAGAAATTTCAAGTTTTCGTTTATAACTGTTACGTTTTGGCTTACAGGCCCTGCTTTAGTATTTGTAATTTTCTGATATATATATATATATATATATATATATATATATATATATATATATATATATATATATATATATGTATATATGAAAATTACAATATATATATACTTTCGTTTCTCTTCTTTAATTTTCAACACTTCTTTGCGTCGCGTAACCTCAAATTTGAGGAATGTTGCTTTATCTGTTTGTGTTTTTAAGTCTGTTACTACATTTCCGACATTACAAGTATAATTAGAAATGAACATCCAGTATTGTGGGTTTATACCATGCGCCCCGCCATTGTGCTACGCATTACTCCAGGGTGCACTTGTCAACTAAATACATTACACAAAAATAAGTTCGAATATAGTCTGTTAACGCTCTATTTCTGGGTATAAAAATATTTGACGACTCTTCCTATTTTACATATATCGATACATATTATAAAAATATATGTATGTATGACTTACATCTCCTCCTAAACCACTGGACCGATATCAACCAAACTTAGTAAACATCTCATTTACTGTCTGGAAAAATCACTTGGGGATAAGGACCACACACCTATCAAAGGGGTGGGAGAGCAGATAAAAATCCGTGTAGCCCACGACATCAGGAAACTCATAATTTAGTTATCTGTTATTTGAGAATGAAAGCACTTAGAGATTTGCAACAAACTTTACACGTAATTTAAAACCTTCAGGAAACCTGTTCTCGCCGACGACCCCCACAAAATGATGAAAGGAAAAAGTTTGTAGCTCTTTCGCTGTTCACACAATAAAACTACCACATCAAGCATGACGTTTTAATTTGTTACTTCCCTACTACTAACTTTATTCTTGACACGTTTTGCAGACTTATTTAGATATACCACTGAATATGCACAAAAGTTGAATCACTCTACGACACTTAGTTCAGGAGAAACGACGTCATACACAGTACGTGTATCATTAAAGACGTTTAAATTTATTACTTTGTTTATACTACTTGTATTAAGAACACTTTTCGCAGATATTACACTCCTGGAAATGGGAAAAAAGAACACATTGACACCGGTGTGTCAGACCCACCATACTTGCTCCGGACACTGCGAGAGGGCTGTACAAGCAATGATCACACGCACGGCACAGCGGACACACCAGGAACCGCGGTGTTGGCCGTCGAATGGCGCTAGCTGCGCAGCATTTGTGCACCGCCGCCGTCAGTGTCAGCCAGTTTGCCGTGGCATACGGAGCTCCATCGCAGTCTTTAACACTGGTAGCATGCCGCGACAGCGTGGACGTGAACCGTATGTGCAGTTGACGGACTTTGAGCAAGGGCGTATAGTGGGCATGCGGCAGGCCGGGTGGACGTACCGCCGAATTGCTCAACACGTGGGGCGTGAGGTCTCCACAGTACATCGATGTTGTCGCCAGTGGTCGGCGGAAGGTGCACGTGCCCGTCGACCTGGGACCGGACCGCAGCGACGCACGGATGCACGCCAAGACTGTAGGATCCTACGCAGTGCCGTAGGGGACCGCACCGCCACTTCCCAGCAAATTAGGGACACTGTTGCTCCTATGGTATCGGCGAGGACCATTCGCAACCGTCTCCATGAAGCTGGGCTACGGTCCCGCACACCGTTAGGCCGGCTTCCGCTCACGACCCAACATCGTGCAGCCCGCCTCCAGTGGTGTCGCTACAGGCGTGAATGGAGGAATGGAGACGTGTCGTCTTCAGCGATGAGAGTCGCTTCTGCCTTGGTGCCAATGATGGTCGTATGCGTGTTTGGCGCCGTGCAGGTGAGCGCCACAATCAGGACTGCATACGACCGAGGCACACAGGGCCAACACCCGGCATCATGGTGTGGGGAGCGATCTCCTACACTGGCCGTACACCTCTGGTGATCGTCGAGGGGACACTGAATAGTGCACGGTACATCCAAACGGTCATCGAACCCATCGTTCTACCATTCCTAGACCGGCAAGGGAACTTGCTGTTCCAACAGGACAATGCACGTCCGCATGTATCCCGTGCCACCCAACGTGCTCTAGATGGTGTAAGTCAACTACCCTGGCCAGCAAGATCTCCGGATCTGTCCCCCATTGAGCATGTTTGGGACTGGATGAAGCGTCGTCTCACGCGGTCTGCACGTCCAGCACTAACGCTGGTACAACTGAGGCGCCAGGTGGAAATGGCATGGCAAGCCGTTCCACAGGACTACATCCAGCATCTCTACGATCGTCTCCATGGGAGAATAGCAGCCTGCATTGCTGCGACAGGTGGATATACACTGTACTAGTGCCGACATTGTGCATGCTCTGTTGCCTGTGTCTATGTGCCTGTGGTTCTGTCAGTGTGATCATGTGATGTATCTGACCCCAGGAATGTGTCAATAAAGTTTCCCCTTCCTGGGACAATGAATTCATGGTGTTCTTATTTCAATTTCCAGGAGTGTAGTTCACCCACTGAACCGTCCAGGCGTCGATACTACAGGTAGGAACTTTTCAGGTTCTACGAGGTGTGTGAAGTGTTTACTTTTCCATGTTGGTTTTACAGGTGCTTGACAATGACAAGCAGTCGAAATTAGCTAATCACACGATTAAATAAAAATCGCATTACGCCCTACTACGGACCATGTTTACGTTTATTAAACCTCTCTAGGCTATGGAACCCCACAAATACAAAAAAAAGCAATAGTCCATTCTCGGAGGCACAACTGTGCTACAGTGGTTCGAGAAGCATTATTGTGAACTCATGTTGATGTTTCTGAGTCCAAATGCGCCCGATGTAAATACTATGGAATCCATCTGGGTCGCTATCGGCCGCCATAGCCGTGTATGCATATCAGCGGCCCGTTATTTTCGCGAATTATATGACTGGTGCTTAGAAATAACGCCACATACATCCACAAACCTACAGACAAACTGTCTGATCCCTGATACGCAGAATCAATTATACATTTCGTTCCAAAGACGGGCAAACACGCTATTAAGCAGGTGGTCATAATGTTTTGGCTCATCAGTATCGTTGGCGATACCAACGATATCTTATATGTGGCTACATCCTTCCAACCATTTGACATGTGTGGTGCTTAAATATTGAGCCATTCCACCACATTCATCGTAAAGAAACTTCGGCGAGCTTTGAAGCACCATGCACGTTCCGATTCATTCAGGAACCACCGTCTGACCTGTTCTCCGCACCCCATGTGCTCAAGGTACCAGTGGCATCAATATATTCATAGGCTGACGTTTCAAAATAAACATTGCACTGTGTTACAATATGAAATACATTATGCGGATACACAGCGTGACAAACAAAGTGAAACACACATAGAGGCAGAAGGAAGCAAAATGAAATTTTGCGGACAATGGCTCTGAGCACTATGGGACTTAACATTTGAGGTAATCAGTCCCCTAGAACTTAAAACTACTCAAACCTAACTAACCTAAGGACATCACACACATCCACGACCGAGGCAGGATTCGAACCTGCGACCGAAGCTGTACGCGGTATCGAACTGAAGCGCCTATAACCGCTCGGCCACCGCGCTCGGCTTTTGTGAACAGAGAGGGAGTGTGGTGTTACTGCAATGAGTACAATATTGATTACAATATATAAATAACTTACCAGTATGAGCACACTTATCAGTCATATCCTGAGATCGAGCCGCTCAGGGTAGCCGCACGGTTTGAGGCGCCTTGCCACGATTCGCGTCGCTTTCCCCGTCGGAGGTTCTAGTCCTCATTCCCGGCATGGGCGTGTGTGTTGTCCTTAGCGCAAGTTAGTTTAAGTTACATTAAGTAGTTTGTAAGCCTAGGGACCGATGACCTCAGCAGTTTGGTCCCATATGAACTTACCACAAATTTCCAATTTTTCTGAGTTCGAATACAATAAATTTCCTTGAGACCTAATGGCTTACGTCCGTGAATAAGCACGGCTTTATAAAGCATCGCTCGAGTGTAACTCAGCTTGCCCTTTTCTTACATGATATATTGTGGCAGATTCCATATTTCTATAACACTGTAAATTGTTTGACTCGATGCCGTACTGTAGACTTGAACGAAGGCACGAGCTTATGGAACAGATTCCCAAATATGTGAGTGGCTAGAGGACTTCTTAAGTAATAGAACCCAGTATGTTGTGCTCATCGGCGAGTGTTCATCAGATATAACAAGAGCGTCTGATGTGCTCCAGGCACGTGTGATAAGATAGCTATTATTTTCTATATACATAATTGATCTGACGGACAGGGTGGGTGCTGCGGTGTTTGCTGATGATGCTGTGCTGCACTGCAGTGTCGAAGTTGAGTAACAGTAGGAGGATATAAGTTGATTTAGACAATTTACTGACTGGTGTGATGAATGTCAGCTAGCTCCAAATGTTTAAAAATCTAAATTAATGTGCATGAGTAGGAAAAACAAGCCTGTTTTGTTTGGATACAGTATTATTAGTATCCTGCATGGCACAGTCATGTCGTCCGAATATCTGGCATAACAGTGTAGACTGATGTAAAATGAAACGAACATGTGACGACGATGGTAGTGAAGGCAAATGGTCGACTTTGTTTTTTGCGAGTACTCTGGGAGAGTATTGTTCATCTGTAAAGTTGATCGCATATAGGACGCTAGTGCGATCATTTTTTGACTACTGCTGGAGTGTCTGGGATCCGTATCAGGTCGCATTGAAGAGAGATATCGAAACAACTCAGAGATCCGTGTTCATTTTTTTTGTCCTTTGAAACAGCGAGGTGTACGTACAGGACCTCCAGATGTACGTACCTCCTATTTGTTCTACGCAAGGACCACATGTTATGACTCTTGCGTTTCATTTTGGAGGTCTTGACTCTTGAATTCCTTTGTTGTAACGTAGTTCACACCAGTTTGTTTATTGCTTTCACTTCTATGCGAGGTCTATGTGGCATCTCGTCTGCTCTGACTTCATCATATTTACTTGCAATGGTAATACATTCTCACCATATGAGTCATTTTGTATAACCAATGTATAGCATGACAATTGCCAAGACTACAGAACGAGAAGAGACAGTTCAATAACCGGACGGGAAGTTCGTAATTTTGTGAAAAAAAGGGACACCATTGAGATTTGAGCACGGATGTCCCGCTTTCCAATACAACACTGTGACCACGAAACCACGACGTCATGATTCTTACAAATCGCTCGATGTTGCACGTCTTGAGCTTGGACTGTTCACTGTTTCTATTTAGCTTCTCTTTTGACAGTTCAGTACACTCTTATCCTGTTTTTATATGTGTTCACTTTTCGACGGTCTGTCTACTAGGCAATTTTACCACTAAATCTGAGGGCTGCAATTGGCAGTTTCCCTTGTTAGTCAAAGCCCTCCGAGGCAGTCTCATTGTATTTAAGAAAAACAATATTATCAGCAGACGGTGTGGTACAGTGTCGGGTTCCTTTTGAAAATCAAGCAAGTCGGAATGTGCCTGCTCATCTGCATCTCTTATTACAAAATATCTGAGTAAATGGTTCTCAATTGTTCCAAATTTCCTTTTCATCACTGAAAAGTCAAACATTTGCTCCAAAACATAGGCAGGCCGCTCCGGTGCTGTCTCCCCTAGCTAAGTATTTCGTGATACGTATCAGCACAGTGTGCCACAATACCTCAAAATCGAGCGAGGTGGCGCAGTGGTTATCACAATGGACTCACACTCGGGAGGACGACGGTTCAAACCCGCGTCCGGCCATTCTGATTTAGATTAACCTCGAATTCCCAAAATAGCTGCCATCTGCTGTGGCCGAACGGCTCCGGACGATTCAGTCTGGTCACAGGTTCGAGTCCAGCCTCTGGCATGGATGTGTGTGCTGTCCTTAGGTTAGCTAAGTTTAAGTGTTCTAAGTTTTAGGGGACTGATGACCTCAGATGTTAAGTCCCATAGTGCTCAGAGCCATTTCAACCATTTTGAACCAAAATCGCTTCAGGGAAATGCCGTGATAGTGCCTCTGAAAGGGTACGGCTGACTTATTTCTCCATTCCTCCCTAATCCGATGGGTCCCATGACCTTGCTGTTTGATCCCCTTCCCCCAAATCAACCAACCAACTACTTCAGGCGACGTATTTCATTTGACAACTCGTGAATCTTACATTATTTCAAGCTACTGATTTTATATCGCCTTGCAAGTAGTTGTAAATAATTTATGTGAGCATGTGACATCTTCATACGCGAGATTTCGTATAAGTGCACAGTAGAGAGGGGTGAAATGGCCCGTCTAATGCTTAGAGCAAATTTTTTGAGTTGTCAGCGATGAAAAACAAATTTAGAAATATCAGGAACTGTTTATTCAATCAAGATAACATAAAATAATATATTTATTTTGTTATATAAATAGCCTAAAAAGGTGTTTTTAATTACGTTTCGCTCCATGCACGGGCCGGAATAGATGCCGTTCTTCGACGACTCATCTTACAAATAAGCTGGGCTTCGTCGTTCTCACTATCTATGGGAGCAGGGAAGTTACGAGCCGACTCCTTGCACTTCTAACATGCGATCCAACCCTCAGCTGAAGTGGGATATAATGCCTTGTAATACATATATGCCGCATCTTCGTCGTTTTCGGATGTTTCATTTTCTGCTGAATCAGTTTCCTATTCTTTTGCCTTCCTCTTCTTTGACTGAACATCTTTTCCTTTTCCCTTCACTTTCATCTTCCCTATCGCGAACCAGCAGCCTCTTGTTTGCTCTACTCTCTTTAGCTTATTTAGAACACGTCCAAATTCTTTGGCCAAATACCAGTTTTCTCGAATACTTTCATTGCTGTTATGTTCGCAGCGTCTTTTGACCGCTTCTTGTAGCTCATTCTTGTGGGGAGATGATATGAGGATAGCGGTTTCACCTCTCATTCTTGTCACTCGTTTCTGCCCTCGTGTAACTCTACATATTGGTGTAGCATTTTCCGAGCGAAAAGCCGCGAAGCCTGAATTAGTGGAGTGACTGATGGACGCATCTGGAGTATAAGGCATCAAAGGACACTGAATCTAAGTTCCAACTTAGTTGTTTGTAATCTGGCACTGCAATTAGTTTGTAAGAATTCAAGAGGTGGGCTTGAGGAATCAATAGGAGCATTAATAGCTAGATTTTCTAAACGATTGACTGAAGGAGCCTGCTGCCTCAATCGGAATATCAGTCGTCACACCTGTTGAGAGTCATCGTCTGAGAAGACGTTGAAATTCGGTGGCCAAATATCAGTTTTTTTAGAATCAGTTCTTTGCAATTCTTTTGTTCACAGCATAGACATAAGCTTGTCAAAACGGAGGTGAGATTTTCCACAAAGCGACAACTTTCTCTGTGTTCGAGCTTAACCACCTTCTCACTTCGTCTTCATAATACAAACTCAAGGGTTCCACAAATGTTACATGCAGGGGCTGAAGTTTATGCGAGCACTGCGACGGAAAGCACAGCAAAATAGCACCGTTACTCCGAGCCAGTTCGATCACCTCCAAGTTTTCTGTATGAGAGTCGTGCCCATTAAGAAGCAGCAGAACAGGATTTTCTATGTTTGCGTTAGAAAAGTGATGCAATTGTTGCACCAGCGTAAGAACATTTCGCTTGTCATCCTTCCAGATTCATTAGCTTCGGCTCAACCGTCCGGTGGCAAACCAGATTCGAATTCTTGCTCTTTCCTCTTCCTAGCTAGGACAGGTCAAGAGCACAGGCATGAATCTTCATTCCGTTGAACAACAAATTTCAGCTGTCACTGCATTTGCACGTTCTGCAGATGTTAGCACTCCAGCATGACGATGTCTTGTATCCACAATACCTTTTGTCGAGTGCTGTTTTGGTACGTCATTTATAGCGGTCGCGACACAACTCTAAATCCTTTCTCCAGTTTGTTTGCTCGACAACTTTAGTTAATAAGACAAAAAACTGTAATACTGTACTTTTTGAGTGACGTAGCACACACTGTGCTCGTGACTTCTTGTTTCCTGAACCTTAAATCAGGATTGTGTGCCAAAAAACCAAGGAACCAGTCCACTATAACTATTTCCATTTCGTTCTTGAACAGATGCACGAATCCGTTTCCTCCCACCAGTTGACACATTAACCTGTACAGATATTTCATAATCATACTAAGAAGTCGCTTTTGCAGATCCTTAAGATGTTTCATAAGCTCTAATTTTTGCTTCGTATTGAAAACACAGTCCCTTTTTTTCCAGGTTTTGTCAGTTGCTGAAAGAGGATTGTCTTTTTTTTTCTTTCTTATGCATCATTTTAAAGTTGTCAAAGGCACAACGAATTGTTTCGATACTTTTCCGCTGGTCATCGTTTTATTAATTACCGATTCAACAGCTTGTTCTATGTTCATCGTGGACCACTTTTGTCTCTCCGTTTCCCGTACATAATGACCTACCGTCTACAAACGAGAATCACAAAACATGTGATGACATTCGTTAAATGAAGAATAAAAGGCGACCAGTAGACCATTCCACCCCATTCGTACATCTACTGAGAAACTATTCAGTAACCACAGTAAACAATTTTTATTCCAACTGCATTGTACACAAAGATAGCCGAAAAAAATGTTGGTTTAGGTGGGCTAGACGTTGATTGTGAAGGAAAAAACTATGACAGGTTTACTTTAGTTGGAAACGGTGCAGTAAGTTTTAATAGAACAGCAAATTTTGTCACTTTTGTAGCCAGAACTGCTGCGCGACAACAGTTGCAACTTTAGTAAATCAAAACAGACTTTGGTTTAGTCAACACTTGATAGTGAGGTACACCCTAGCGCCTCTAGGCGAAATTAGACCACCGAGATCATTCAGCCCAGGATCCATTCCTCCCCGGTCTCCCTTACACCAGTTAGCACCATACTGGCAGTTCAATCTGTAATGCTTTTCATGTGTTCTTTCCAGTGGTATACAGGATACCTAATAATGATCTATGGACTGGACTGGTTTTATAGTAAATAAATTTCTATCAGCAGCAGTTGGGGGAGAATCATGACATTTTTCAGTTTAATAGAGGCGCGAACCACACCTTCAACTTGCTTTCCCCGTAAAATTCGTTGTAATGATTGTCGTTTATTCTAAATTCAATTATATTGCCGATTTGTACAAAACGGACACTGTGAACATGTCACGTTAAATCTGTACGAAATTACGAGCTTTCGAAACAATTGACTGTTAGTCACGTTAGGAAAATAGCTGTGGCAGTGATAGCGGTGTTTGACAAATGCAAGTGAGTGTTTTGCGTCAAGAGATTACATCGGCGCCAATGATGATAACGCTTGCACAGGGCGGTTGTTCCATCTCGATGCACAATACTGCCCACGGCTCTTTGTGGTCTCTCTTTGTCAAGAGCCCGCTTTCCCGCGCTGCTAAACGCGCATTCCGTATCTCTGTTGAAGTTGTCGACTCACACTCTAATTATCATGGCCGCTTTGAAGGCTTGATCACTAAAAATTCGGAAAAAAGAAAGGGAGATTGCGTTTGACGTTCCGTCGACATCGAGATCATTAGAGACGGCGCACAAACTCAGATGGTTTGGGAAATCGGCCGATCCCTTTCAAAGGAACCATCCCGGCATCTGCCTGCTGCGATTTAGGAAAAGGACGGAAAGCCTGAATCTCGATTGCCGGACACGGGTTTGAGCCGTCGTCCTCCCGAACGGCAGTCCAGTGTGCTAACCACTGTGCCGCCTCACTCGGTACTGCGAATTTGATGTGCTAACTAATCTGTCTTCCTAAACAAGATCTTACGCTTGTTCAAAAGGATATAGCGATGTGTTCGAACACAGCTGTACTCTCTATATTTACACGATGTGACAAAAGTATCCGGATACCTGGCTGAAAATGACTTACAAGTTCTTGGCACCCTCCATCGCTAATGCTCGAATTCAGTATGTTGTTGGCCCACACTTAGAATTGATGACAATTTCCTCTCTCGCAGGCATTCGTTCAATCAGGTGTTGGAAGGTTTCTTGGGTAATGGCAGCCAATTCTTCAAGGGGAGCTGCACTCAGGACAGGTGTCGATGTCGACCGGTGAGGCCTGGCGTGATGTCGGCATTCCAGAACATCCCAAATATGTTCACTATGATTCAGGTCAGGACTCTGTGCAGGCCAGTCCATTACAGGGATGTCATTGTCGTGTAACCACTCCTCCACAGGCCATACATTAAAGCAGGTGCTCAATGGTGTTGAAGTTCTAAACCATCGTACAATATGCATTAGATGAGTATGTGACAAGCAAGATCGTAAGAGATGGAAAAGAGCCACAGTGGTACAACAACCGAATTAGACAACTGCTGCGAGAACAAAGGGAACTTCAGAGCAAACATAAACATAGCCAAAGCCTTGTAGGCCAACAAAAATCACGCGAAGCGAATTGTAGTGTAAGGAGGGCTATGCGAGAAGCGTTCAATGAATTCGAAAGTAAATTTCTATGTACTGACTTGGCAGAAAATCCTAAGAAATTTAGGTCTCATGTCAAAGCGGTAGGTGGATCAAAACAAAATGTCCATACACTCTGTGACCAAAATGGTACTGAAACAGAGGATGACAGACTAAAGGCCGTCTTTTTCCAAAGCTGTTTCACAGAGGAAGACTGCACTGTAGTTCTTTCTGTAGATTGTCGCACAGATGACAAAATGGTAGATATCGAAATAGACGACAGAGCGATAGAGAAACAATTAATATCGCTCAAAAGAGGAAAGGCCGCTGGATCTGATGGGATACCAGTACGATTTTACACAGAGTACGCGTAGGAACTTGCCCCCCCCCTTCTTGCAGCGGTGTACCGTAGGTCTCTAGAATAGCGTAACGTTCCAAAGGATTGGAAAAGGGCACAGGTCATCCCTGTTTTGAAGAAGGGACGTTGAACAGATGCGCAGAACTATAGACCTATATCTCTAACGTTGATCAGTTATAGAATTTTGGAGCACGTGTTATATTCGAGTATAATGACTTTTCTGGAGACTAGAAATCTACTCTGTAGGAATCAGCATGGTTTTCGAAAAAGACGAACGTGTGAAACCCAGCTCGCGCTATTCGTCCACGAGACTCAGAGGGCCATAGACACGGGTTCACAGGTAGATGCTGTGTTTCTTGACTTCCGCAAGGTGTTCGATACAGTTCCCCACAGTCGTTTAATGAACAGAGTAAGAGCATATGGACTATCAGAACAATTGTGTGATTGGATTGAATAGTTCCTAAATAACCAAACGCAGCATGTCATTCTCAATGGAGAGAAGTCTTCCGATGTAAGAGTGATTTCAGGTGTGCCGCAGGGGAGTGTCGTAGGACCGTTGCTATTCACAATATTTATAAATGACCTTGTGGTTGACATCGGAACTTCACTGACGCTTTTTGCGGATGATGCTGTGGTATATCGAGAGGTTGTAACAATGGAAAATTATACTGGAATGCAAGAGTCTGCTAGGAACTGACGCATGGTGCAGGGAATGACAACTGACTCTCAATGTAGACAAGTGTAATATGCTGCGAATACATAGAAGGAAAGATCTTTTATCATTTAGCTACAATATAGCAGGCTTCAACATTGCTCACCAGTGTGGGATCCGTACCAGATAGGGTTGATAGGAGAGATAGAGAAGATCCAACGGAGAGCAGCACGCTTCGTTACAGGATCATTTAGTAATCGCGAAAGCGTTACGGAGATGACAGATAAACTCCATTGGAAGACTCTGCAGGAGAGACGCTCAGTAGCTCGGTACGAGCTTTTGTTGAAGTTTTGTGAACATACCTTCACCGATGAGTCAAGCCGTATATTGCTCCCCCCCTACGTATATCTCGCGAAGAGACCATGAGGATAAAATCAGAGAGATTAGAGCCCACACAGAGGCATACCGACAATCTTCCTTTCCACGAACAATGCGAGACTGGAATAGAAGGTAGAACCGAAAAAGGTACTCAAAGTACCCTCCGCCACACACCGTCAGGTGGCTTGCGGAGTGTGGATGGAGATGTAGATGTAGAAGGATGCATTCGCCATCCCTGAATTGCTCTTCAAAAGTGGGAAGCAAGAAGGTGCTTAAAACTTCAATGTAGGTCTATGCTGTGATAGTGCCATGCAAAACAACGAGGGGTGCAAGTCCCCTCCAGGAAAAACACGACCACACCTTAACACCACCGCCTTCGAATTTTACTGTTGGCACTACACGCGCTGGCAGATGACGTTCATTGGGCATTTTCCGTACCCACTCCCTGCCATCGGATCGCCACACTGTGTATCGTGATTTACACTGTTCAATCGTCCAATGTTTATGCTCCTTATACGAAGCGAGGCGTCGTTTGCCGTTTCCCGGCGCGACGTCTGGCTTATGGGCAGCCCCTCGACCATGAAATACAAATTATCTCACCTCCTACTTGTCATAGTACTTGAAGTGCATCCTGATGCAGTTTTTGAATTTCTGTATGATGGTCTGAATAGATGTATGCCTATTACACATTACGACCCTCTTCAACTGTTGGCAACGGCCGCTGTGGCCGAGCGGTTCTAGACGCTTCAGTCCGGAACCGCACTGCTGCTGAGGTCGCAGTTTCGAATCCTGCCTCGGGCATGGATGTGTGTGATGTCCTTAGTTTAGTTAGGTTTACATAGTTTTAAGACAAGGGGACTGATGACCTCAGATGTTAGTCCCATAGTGCTTAGAGCCATTTGAACTATCAGCTGTTAGCGGTCTCTGCCAGTCAACAGACGACTTCGGCTTGTACACTTTTGTGCTGCACGTGTCCCTTCACGTTTCCGCTTCATTATCACATCGGAAACAGAGGACATAGGGATGTTTCGGAGTGTGGAAATCTCGCGTACAGACGTATGTCACAAGTGACACCCAGTCACCTTACCACGTTATAAGTCCTTGAGTTCTGTGGAGCGCCCCGTTCTGCTTTCACGATGTCCAATGACTACCGAGGTCGCTGATGTGGAGTGCGAGGCAGTAGGTGGGAGCACAGTGCACCTAACATGAAAAACTTATGTTTTTGGGGGTGTCCGGATACTTTAGATCACATAGTGTATATACTAAGGGGGGTGGGAAAGAAATTTGACTGACCCAGTGTGGAATGTGGCCTCCTCTGGGTATCTTCTCAGTTTCTAAACCAGTAAGCTCCAGAAGGGTTTTGAAAATTTATCAGGTATTTAGTCGAGTGGCGTTGTCTAACAGGTGTGATATTTTGGCAAGACAACTTGTTGCCATTTTGAGCCGTTCCTGGAGAGTGCTGGACTCTGGCAGTTGTTGATACAATTCACTCATCAGGATGAAGAAGCCATCAGCTATCGCAGACTTGGTGCAACAAAAGAATAGGCTTTATTTCACTGTTTTTGTAATAGTCTAGTAAACTAGCTGAGAAACCCATTGTTGCCAGGGTACATATTTATTCTAATCTTCTACTAATCCACCTCCTCCTCCCTCTTCACGCTGTCTGTCACCTCATTCCCCCTCTTTCTGTCCATCTCCTCCTCCCTTCCTCCTCTCTCTGACCATTCCACCAGTCCTTGTCCATGAGCTCGGCCCCTACCTTTCCGTGTCCATCTCCACCAAGCCCTCTCTCAGTCCATGTCCTCCACTCCACACACAATATCCATCTCCTCCTGCTCTCTATCTGTTTATATCTTCCTCTCCCTCTCTCTGTCAACGCTCCTTCACTCTCTGTCCATCTGCTCCTTTCACCTCTGTTCATCTTCTCCACACTCTACTTCCATCTTCTCTTCCTCTTCATCCTCCTCCTCCTCTCTTTGTTTCTCTCCCCTTCCCCCCCTCTCTCTGTCCATCTCCTCCATCCTGTCTCTCTGTCCATCTCCTCTTTCCCTCTCACTATTCATCTCCTCCACTTCCCTTTCTATGTCCATCTCCTTGATTCGCCTCTCTCTGTCCAGCTCCACCAAATTTTTTTCTCTGTCCTTTCCTCTTCCCCCTCTGTCTGTTCATCTCATCCTCCACCATCTATCTGCCAAACCCATCCTCCCCTCCGTCCATATACTAATTCCCCCTTTAATACCTCTTCCCCTCCCCCTCTCTTCGTTAATCTCGTCTTCTCCCACTCCCCATCCACCTCTTCCAGAATGATTCCTTTGAAAGAGTACGGTCGATTTCCTTCTCCGTCCTCCCCAATCCGAGCTTACGCTCCGTCTCCAATAACCTAATTGTCGACGAGACGTTAAACATTAATCTTCTCCTCTACTCCTCCTCCTTTCTAGTAACTCTTGCTAGCGTCTACAATGTGATTGTAAACAGACATTGTTGGTTTTCATCCTGTAAAATCCGCTTAATTCAGTATTTCCTTAAACCCAACAAATACGGCAGTAGCAACTGCTACTGATCCGCCGGGCTCATCTTAGCGTTTAGCAAGGTAGTTGGATCTGTCACCTTAAAACACATCTATTGGCATCTCGTCCTACGCTTCCTACTACATTGACTTCAAATGAACGGTACCTATACAGTACCCAACACTTTTCTATGAGATCAATAACCGTATATCCGTCATTTCCTTGGACCATGAAGAGTGTCTTACACTATGAAATAACATGAAACCTAACGCTCAGAGAAATGACACGTCAAAAGAAAAAGTGTCGGGTAGGGCCTTTCTGCCTTGCATTTTCTTGCGGACAGACAGAATCGCCCGTGTGTTGCACAAACATGGCGTATACTATTTACAAACAGACCTAGAAGATCGAAGAGTATCTCACAACGGCAAACGAGAAAAGACTCACTCACAATGTCGGAAACATACCACATACCATTTACATGTGGAAAAGCCTAATTCGGAATGACTGGATGATCCATCAATACGAGCACCACCGAATGTGGACGGCGTTGCAAGATGGGACACTGAGAGGAATCGGCCGTGGCGGAACACGCGTTATTTGAACCAACCATGGAAGTACGATAGCTATAGAGACTTTCGTGCACAGTCCAATTGGCCGCTGCAGTCGCAGAGTCCGAGATGACACTGACAAGAAATTCAAAACTCCAAGATGGAAACAGTGTAAAATTCGAAATCGCAGGATGGAAGTGGTGAGAAATTGAAAAATGCAAGATAGCGAAACTAATCTAGTTGCGCTAGTGGAAAATGCGAAAGAAAATTTATCCAAGACGGAGGAAGTAATACAGTTGTGTTAATCCCCATTACTGCACAATGTTCAAAAGTAGCTGAATGACCTATATTTTGCGCAATGTTAAAAAATGTCTGAATGACCAGCAGCATTCATCAAATATTTTTGAAAATTCTGGATACTGATAATGCTGTAGTTTTTCCATGTCAAAAATAAGTAAGCTTCTACTGAATTACGTCTAACATGGCACCATGTTCAAAAGCAATGACTTATTCATTAAAAATACATAATATGACTTGGGGCGTGTAGGTGAGCTTGTTTCGATTGATTTATCATAGTTGGTGTTAAGTACAATGCACACTCAAACATTTAACACATACAAAATTTCAGTCTTAAATCTATTTCCGGCTAAGTTATTCGTGGTGCAAAGATTGACCTGTGATCGCGTGACACTTGTTACAAGTTTTTCACTTATGCTTCATCTCACCAAGCACCATTTTAGGGAAGGATGAGTGGGGTGACGAAGAAGATACTGCATCATGTTCTACACTGTGATGTACAGCAGCTACCAGAACGTGAAACAATCACTCCAGCATATGTCTGCAGTTGCTAGTAACAGGTCGTGTTGGACGTAGCTAACTGATGTCCTGCTTTTCAATTTTCACCTCAATTTCAAAGAAAAGCGAGAGACAAGCAGCTTACAAGATATTTGCAAAGTTTTTCAATCATTCTAGAGAAAACTAGAGCCGTGTTTAGTGCACTATCTGCAGGCATTTCATATTTATGTACAAATTCATACACTTAAATACGTCTTTTCCTGTGTAGTTTTTCTTAGTTAGTAAAAAAAAAAAAATGCGCGCGCCATCAGAATACTCCTCTCTGACTACCGGAGTCATACGTCGTGGCTTTCAGAATATTGTGTCATACCATTTGTGTTGATTGCACCGGAAACAATAATGCATATTCATAGGCTATGTACATTACAACAAGTCTGTCGGCGTGGGAATCATCTGCAGAATGGAAAACAGGTATAACGAATCATTAACGATTTTGCAATTTGCGCTATTGTTTCATCTCTACTTTGTATTCTGGCGCTCCACATTGAGGTGACAAAAGTCGTGGTAGAGCGATATGAACATATGCAGAAGGCGATAGTATCGCGTACACGAGGGGTAAAGGGGAAATGCATTGGTGGAGCTGTCATCTGTAGACAGCTGATTCATGTGAAAAGTTACCTGACTTGGTTATGGCCAGACTCTGAACGCGGAACGGTAGTTGGAGTTAGAAGCATGAGACATTCCATTTCATAAATCATTACGGAATTTAATATTCCTTGGAATATTGACATTTTGGATCTCGACCACTGTGCCAAGAGTGTGCATAGTATACAAACTTCCAGGCATTACCTCACGCCAAGTACAACGCTGTAGCCGACGACGTCCTTCAATTTTTGAGCGAGAGCAGCGTCGTTTGCGTCAAGTTGTCTGTTCTAGCACACAAGCAACTCTACTTGAAGGAACCGCGGAAATCAATGTGGGACATGAGAAGAACTTAACTTGGCGTTAACGGGCTATGTCAGCACACAATGAACGCGAGTGCCTTTGTTAGCAGCACGACATCACCTGCAGTCGTTCTCCTGGGATCGCAACAGTATCGATTGGACCCAAGACGACGAGACAACAGTTACCAGGTCAGATGTGTCCCGATTTCACTTGATAAGAGTTGATGATAGGATTCAAGAGTGGCATAGATTCCCTGGAGCAAGGAATCCAAGTTGTCAAAAGGGCGTCGTGAAAGCCGGTGGTGGCTCCATAGTGGTGTGGGTCCTGGACCAACTGAACCGACCATTGACCTGAAATGGTTATGTTTGGCTACTTGAAGACCACTTGCAGCCATTCATAGACTTCATGATCCCAACCATCGATGGAAATTTTATGGGAGACAATGCGTCATGTCACAGGGCCACAGTTGTTCGCAACTGGTTTGAAGAACTTATTGGCCAGTTAGAGCGAGTAATTTGGCCACCTAGACAGCTCGAAATGAGTTCCATCGATCATTTATGGGACACAGCCGACAGGTCAGTTCGTGCACAAAATACTGCACTTCCGCAGTTATGGATGGCTATAGAGGCAGAGAACTTCGAACGACGTCTTGAGTCCATGCAGTGCAAAGTTGTTGCACTAACCCGGAAAAAAGGAAGTCGGACACGATATTAGGAGGTATGCTATGACTTTTGTTACCTCTGTGTGAAGCAGCTAATTTGAGAGACGTTTAAGGTGCGCCGCCGTAATCCCTAATCACACGCTGGCTTCACAAATAATAAACAGACTGCAGGTGCTGAAAACGCTTACTGCTCAAAGCTACCACGAATCTGATTCGGACTACCAGTTCTTGACTGTGCGATCTGAGATAACTGCTTTTCCACGCAGGTACAGTAATTGTTATGTACACATAAAGTATCATGTGAATGAGATTTACTGATGTCCACGTTTATGATATAACAACATTGCATTGAGGTACTTAAGTCAGAGCACTAAATGCTTTTTGCCTTGATGAAATCCCGAGAAGGATCAAATAATTAAGGTTATACCGTATGACGCTTTTCTGTCCTGTGTGGGTAATATTTTATATGAACTATGATGATCGTTTTCTGTAGGTGCCTCGGAATCTCTTTATTCTGATGCGTAGGAATATTATATAAATATCAAATAAGTACCGAAGCTAAATATCTTAATACCTTCAATCAATTACTTTATATACTATTTTAGACCAGACTTAAAGGAAATGAATTTCTAACGCTAATCCTGCAAAGCAATGTCTAAATATAGTTAACTATGAGTCCATTGCTCATTACCAGGAAATTTTACTGTCGATGTTTTGAACAATGGTAGTGACGGTTTACGGTGGGGGCGAAAGCTGAGAGAGAGTTTTAGTTATTATGTCTTTTCAGGGTGTTATTTTGGCTGTACAAGTTATTATATCATCAAGGCATTTATTTACCATTTTTTTCCATTCTAATAAAATTTTTAAGTGATGTGCAACATGACACTTCCATGTTCAGTTCGTCAGGCAAATAGGATCGCTAAAAACTCCTTAATTTTATCATTATATATAGATGCAGTCCTCCCTGTAGATGTCACGGTGAGTGCCAGATGTCACCCCGTGTTACACGGTCTGGTAGCCACAATATTGATAGCCCCATTCGCTAATTGGTGTGCTTGGGGAGAAGAGAGCACATCTCACCACTATATGGATCAGCGAGCCTGGGAAAACAGTCTGTCCATTTGCAGCAACACATTTGTGTTGTCAGATACGCTTTGGATATCTTATTGCGCAAAAGCCTCCACCTGGAGGGTACTTGCACACTTTATCTTGACTGAATTCATCCCATGTTAACACGCCAATTTTATTTCTCTATTAAACAGATGAAGTACGTTTCCCCAACCATCCATTTGCTTTTGGAGAAAAAAATACGCTCTCTCTCTCTCATACACATACAAACACACACAACACACACACACACACACACACACACACACACACACACACACACACACACACACACGCACACACATATATATATATATAATGCACGGTTTACGCAAGTAAACACGTTAAACTGCACACATCATAACTCAAGTTAAACATATGCCTTCAACTATTCCAATACTGAAATACACTCCTGGATATTGAAATAAGAACACCGTGAATTCCTTGTCCCAGGAAGGGGAAACTTTATTGACACATTCCTGGGGTCAGATACATCACATGATCACACTGACAGAACCACAAGCACATAGACACAGGCAACAGAGCATGCACAATGTCGGCACTAGTACAGTGTATATCCACCTGTCGCAGCAATGCAGGCTGCTATTCTCCCATGGAGACGATCGTAGAGATGCTGGATGTAGTCCTGTGGAACGGCTTGCCATGCCATTGCCACCTGGCGCCTCAGTTGGACCAGCGTTCGTGCTGGACGTGCAGACCGCGTGAGACGACGCTTCATCCAGTCCCAAACATGCTCAATGGGGGACAGATCCGGAGATCTTGCTGGCCACGGTAGTTGACTTACACCTTCTAGAGCACGTTGGGTGGCACGGGATACATGCGGACGTGCATTGACCTGTTGGAACAGCAAGTTCCCTTGCCGGTCTAGGAATGGTAGAACGATGGGTTCGATGACGGTTTGGATGTACCGTGCACTATTCAGTGTCCCCTCGACGATCACCAGAGGTGTACGACCAGTGTAGGAGATCGCTCCCCACACCATGATGCCGGGTGTTGGCCCTGTGTGCCTCGGTCGTATGCATTCCTGATTGAGGCGCTCACCTGCACGGCGCCAAACACGCATACGACCGTCATTGGCACCAAGGTAGAAGCGACTCTCATCGCTGAAGGCGACACGTCTCCATTCGTCCCTCCATTCACGCCTGTCGCGACACCACTGGAGGCGGGCTGCACGATGTTGGGGCGTGAGCGGAAGACGGCCTAACGGTGTGCGGGACCGTAGCCCAGCTTCATGGAGACGGTTGCGAATGGTCCTCGCCGATACCCCAGGAGCAACAGTGTCCCTAATTTGCTGGGAAGTGGCGGTGCGGTCCCCTACGGCACTGCGTAGGATCCTACAGTCTTGGCGTGCATCCGTGCGTCGCTGCGGTCCGGTCCCTGGTCGACGGGCACGTGCACCTTCCGCCGACCACTGGCGACAACATCGATGTACTGTGGAGACCTCACGCCCCACGTGTTGAGCAATTCGGCAGTACGTCCACCCGGCCTCCCGCATGCCCACTATACGCCCTCGCTCAAAGTCCGTCAACTGCACATACGGTTCACGTCCACGCTGTCGCGGCATGCTACCAGTGTTAAAGACTGCGATGGAGCTCCGTATGCCACGGCAAACTGGCTGACACTGACGGCGGCGGTGCACAAATGCTGCGCAGCTAGCGCCATTCGACGGCCAACACCGCGGTTCCTGGTGTGTCCGCTGTGCCGTGCGTGTGATCATTGCTTGTACAGCCCTCTCGCAGTGTCCGGAGCAAGTATGGTGGGTCTGACACACCGTTGTCAATGTGTTCTTTTTTCCATTTCCAGGAGTGTATATTGATACAACAATTGATGTAAAGATGGAGATGTACAGATTGAACATCAAAAAATTCACATGTTCAACGAAATTGTTCTGGGTGTGTGACCGCATTGTTACTATGTAAGACGGCCGAGGTTTCGGTCACTATTGCAAGCGGCCTTCGTCAAGGTGCCTTTTTGCTAACAGTTAGCGAAAAAAGACACGTTTTGGAAGACCAATTGCAATAGTGGCCGAATTTCGGAAGTTTTAGACATTGACAGTGCGGTCACAGACTCAGAAGAATTGTATTGTCTCTGACAACTACCACGGAAGTCATATGTTGTTATTGTCAATACCATAAAAAGTTATAAAATTAAAACGTTGCTTGTGACAATATTACTACACTCTGCGCAGAAGCAGGACGTTGGCAGATAGCCTTGTAGCGTGTCAGAGCGCTACGCCCACAAGAACAATGGAGTCTTTTACAATTGCCCTTTCATTTTTCTCAGGCGTAAACACCACGTTGCTGCCACCGTGCCCAGCTATTTGGTTCAATTTTCTGGTCAATAACACAGACTATTAGTGCAATCGAAGGTAGGAAAGCTACAGCCAGAGCGATGCATGGCGCAGGCCTATGTAGCGTCCGTCTTCGGTGGTCACAACTGCGAGTAGAGTTTCATTTCATTTATTTTACCACCAATGTGTAGATCAAAAAAATGGTTCAAATGGCTCTGAGCACTATGGGACTCAACTGCTGTGGTCATTAGTCCCAGAGAACTTAGAACTACTTAAACCTAACTAACCTAAGGTCATCACACACATCCATGCCCGAGGCAGGATTCGAACCTGCGACCGTAGCAGTCGCGCGGTTCCGGACTGCGCGCCTAGAACCGCGAGACCACCGCGGCCGGCAATGTGTAGATCAGAAGAAGCCGTTAGTGTGCAGACTGACAGATTTTTACCATTACAGGTAGACGCATTTTTGAATGAGTTATAAAATTCCTATTACCTTGTACTACTTCTCCTGCTGCAGCTGAGTAGAGCCGCTCCGGATTAGCCGAGCGGTCTCAGGCGCTGCAGTCATGGACTGTGTGGCTGGTCCCGGCGGAGGTCAGAGACCTCCCCCGGCCACGGGTGTGTGTGTTTGTCCTTAGGATAATTTAGGTTAGGTAGTGTGTAAGCTTAGGGATTGATGACCTCAGCAGTTAAGTCCCGTAACATTTCACACACAGCTGACTAGAATTTCATCTCTGTGCTTCATCAGATGCTTTACTCACTCTGTAGCACTGAAGGAACGTATTTAAAGCACTTACGACATCTCATGAATCCGAAATGTACACCATTGTGTTTGTAAATAACATAGTCCGTGAAGTTCCATTATCGTTTTTACTCGATTACTTGTATTTGGTTGGTGCCTAAGTTAGTAGCGTTTTTCCACAAGCTTAAAAAACACAACAGTCACTCATAACAGAGATTTATTATCTTTCATTATTTACACCAGTCTGTCAACGCCGGGGTAACTTTTTGAATCCGCGCCTCTAGAATTCACGCAGTTTTGAGGCGAAGAGCTAGCCAAGCCACGTTCGGAGAGCACTTTCTTCCGGAAAGGAACGTTGTTCGATAGAGAGTGGATAAAGCGAAAATCTGAGAACGCAAGATCAGACGAATAAGGTAGGTGCGGAATGACCTCTCAACCCAACTCCTGTATAGTGTTTTTTCGTCAGACTAGTAGAATGTGGGCAGGCACTATCGTGGAGAGCGTCACTTCACTCAGTTTTCCTGGTCGTTGTTCTTGGACTGCGTCAGCGAGACATCTCAGGTGTTGAGAATAAATGTCGGCAGTGATTATTACATCTCGGGGCACTTTGTAGTGCAAGACACCGACACTGCAAGTGCATAACATTATTTTTTTGTGGATGCTCTCAGATCTTTGTACGGGAACTTCCTGCTTTGTGTAGTCGTAGAAGGATTGGCTAGTAAAATAGTTTTGGACATTAATCACTGGTTCCTAGCCAATTATTTGTCACTAAACATTGAAAAAACACACTACATGCAGTTCAGATCTTGTAAGGGGTGTCCCACGAGGATATGCCTAACATACTATGACAAGCAGATAGAAGATGTGGACAGTATTAAATTCTTGGGATTACAGGTTGATAATAAATTCATCTGGGAGGAGCTCGCCACAGAACTGCTGAAGCGTCTTAGCAAATCTCTATTTGTAATGCGAATTGTGTCAGACATAGGGGATATAAAAATGAAAAAGCTGGCATACTATGCTTACTTTCATTCTATAATGTCATATGGGATTATTTTTTGGGGTTATTCATCACGACAATCTGAATTTTTCCGGGCACAAAAACGTGCAATAAGAGTTATATGTGGTGTGAACTGAAGCACATCCTGCAGAAGCCTGTTTAGGGATGTAGGGATACTAACTACTGCTTCCCAATGTATTTATTACTTGATGAAATTTGTCATTAAAAATATATCACTTTTTCAAACCAACAGCTCAGTTCATGGAACCAATACTAAAAATAAGAATAATCTTCATAAGGATTTAAAGTCACTTACTATTGCACAAAAAGGTGTGCGTTATTCAGCAACACACATTTTCAATAACTTGCCAGCAGCCATAAAGAGCCTAACAAACAATTAAATTCAGTTTAACAGAAGCCTATACGATTTATTGGTAGCCAATTCCTTATACGCTATTGATGAATTATTCAGTAGAACCAACTGTTTTGTGTGTGTGTGTGTGTGTGTGTGTGTGTGTGTGTGTGTGTGTGTGTGTGTGTTGTGTGTGTGTGTATATATATAAGTACAATCTAACTTTTTCACCATTTCAGAGCAGTAATTCGTTCATTGTATATAAGTATTGTAGTAGTTCTATTATATGTTACATACCTTATAAATAAAAAACATTTATTTAAACTTTTAATTCAGTCATCAATGTGATCTTAGTAAATGAGTGTTTGTAAAATGATTCTCCCATATATTGTTCATTAAAAAAGTGACGATTATTCCACTTGGGACCTGTGGTAGGTACATTAGCTTATTTGTTTCAGTTGTAAATATTTGTCATGTATTATTGTTTTTCTGACATGTTCTACATCCTGGAGGTCCTCCTCACTACGGATCAATTGGAATGAAAGTAAATCTAATCTAATCTATTCTAATCGGCTCAAACATTCCTTCTTTGAACTTTTGTTAGCGAAAAGACACGATTTCTAATCACCAACAACGGAACACGATAAGAATGGTCGGTGTTGTTTACGAGTCAATTGGTGACGAGTAAGCAGAGATGCGCATATGGCCACCTGCAGATTTTTATGATTTTGGCTTAGAAAACGCAGCACCCATACGTCCGATTTTTTGAACCTTCCCCATTGAACGCAAATATCGCACGATAATGGAATGATTACACTTCATCACATTTGCCAGACCTCGCGGACGATGACGTGGATCTTTGTGAATTAATGTGTTTAAGCGATCTTCATCAAACCCCGAAGGTCTTCCTGAATGAGGAGAGTCACTAACGTCAAACGACCCTCCTTGAAAGAAGAGAACCATGTTTTCTTGCCGTGTTCTGTCGAATGCCATTATTCCTATACGTAACATAAATGTGTCTGTCTGCCACCGCTGTTGTTACTCCTC
This sequence comes from Schistocerca gregaria, assembly GCF_023897955.1. Classification (NCBI taxonomy): domain Eukaryota; kingdom Metazoa; phylum Arthropoda; class Insecta; order Orthoptera; family Acrididae; genus Schistocerca; species Schistocerca gregaria. The sequence continues at coordinate 817,421,507 of NC_064921.1, forward strand.
TTCCCGCCCCGTTACTAAGCTCAAACAGAATAGTAAGACGAAAAGATGCGGATTTTTTCACTTGACTCTCCATTTTATAGCGTCTGCAGCTCCATTCACTATCTTTAGATGACAAAATGACAATATGTCAAGTCAAAGAACAACAGTGAACTACACATGAAAATGGCTGTTGATAAATAACCCCATAATAACCGGAATACCAACATGCAGAAGAGAAATGCTATGAACTTAAGCACAAACGGGCTATTTTTTTCTCCATTCGTCATCACTCCATAAAATTTCTACAAAGCACTACTCATTTCCTGTAACTATTTTCATCTGGGACATTATCACCTTATTTCTGGGTTCACAACTGGCACTTAATCTACGATGACTGAGACGAAGTGAAACACCTAGGAGGCAAGGTCGGTTTTCGATGTAATTCCGTACACTAAAGCACCATCGGCGAGTATGTGCATGATTAGAGATGAAATTTTTTGTGATACACAGAGCGGTCACCAGACTCCGTTAGTATTGTTACCACTAATACGGTGTACGTGGAGCGTGAACTCCGTCAGACTTTGAGAGATCAGTGTGTAGGACACGGAGATGCTGCGTACTCGTCTGAGACAGCGTTATCAGCACCTGACAGTTTGAAAGGTTGCCTCATTCTGGGTTCCCATTACGCCAGTTGGTCGAATCGTGCTATATCCAGATTTCTGGTCCATTCGGGTGTGACGGCAACTCGATGCACATTCCCTCTGGAATTAAAGTACAAGAGAAAGTCCTGGGATATTACTGTTGTGAAAACTTTACCCAGTTTTCAGAGGCACACCATTACTACTCCTTGCGTGGTGGTGTGGGGAGCGATTGAGTCTAACTTCAGATCACTGCTGGTAGACGTTAGGAGAACTCCGGGAGCACAACGCTGCACATCACGGACATCATCCCTATTACATCTCTTGTGACAGAACAATGCTCGTCGACATGTGACATGTGTATGTCTACGCGAGATTTTGCAGTACTTCCGTGGTTAGCAGGATCCGCATATCTGTCCCATTAGAACGTCAACTCAGTCTCCACCGAGCGACGTGGCCCAGTGGTTAACACACGGGACTCGCATTCGAGAGGACGACGGTTCAAACCTGCGTCCGACCCTCCTGATTTGGGTTTTCCGCGATTTCCCGAAATCGATTCAGGCAAACGCTGAGATGATTCCTTTTAAACAACACGGCCGATTTCCTTCCCCATCCTTCCATCATTTGAGTTTGTGCTCCGTCTGTAAATACCTTGCTGTCGATGGGACGTTAAACACTAATCGTCTTCATTTTAACTCTGTCCCAGTGCAGGTTTGCAGGATGACGAGGGCCACTCAGAATGTTAGTGAGCCACCTTGGCTCAGGAGAGAAAACAACGACTTCATGAGACCCTTTGCAATCGACACAGTGCTTGCATCAAGATGAGATGAAATGCACCCTTTTACTGACAACTGGGCTCGCGCCATGCACCCTTTTACTGACAACTGGGCTCGCGCCACTAAGTTCTTTGTAAGTTTGTCTCGATTTTATAAAAACTAAAACGACATCACATACAGTCTTAAACCTTTAAGTTTCATTGATTTTCCTCCTCCATTTCTAATTTTTTTCTGTCTACCGCCCAATACAGGTCTTCGTACATCCGTAGTTGAAATGGTGGACAGTGGGACGTCAGCTGATATAAATTTACATTAAAAATGAGTAACTTCCATCTGCTGTATTAAAGTAGTCGATATTATTTTGGCAACTAGTTTCAACGTTGTAACAACGTCATCTACAGGCTCATACACTTGCTGAAGTCAACAGAGAGATATGGACGTACACCGTGTGGAAGGTGGGTAGTAATTAGTTACGTTCATATCTCACCACTGACTTCTAGTATCAGCTGCATGCAGTTGACTTCAACAAGTGTATGGGCCTCAAGATGACGTTGTTACAACGTTGGCATTAGTTGCCACAATAAAATCGACAACTTAAATACAGCTGGAGAAATATCTTCATTTTTAATATAAACAGTACAGGTGTTGTGCAGCACTGTTACAACATGTAAATTTGTTAGGAGATTTTAATAGCTGTTAGGCATTTCGACTGAAGATTTGAGACACTTCAGTAATGGTGATGGAAATCCATGGAGGTGACCGATGCACCGCTGGCAGTTCTTGACGGCCGCAGGTCATCTCATTTCTTACAGCGTTCGCCGCAGGTATTATTCCCAAATGTTTCGCCGGCTACATAGGACCTACTGGTCAAGCACGTCCCACAAACTGGGTTACTTTGGCCACTTTTCAGATGCAAATGTGGTTGTCGTGACTGTTTTATAACCTTTGTGATATTTATGCTGGCGGATATATGGGCTAGTATGAAATCAATTTCAGACCTTTTTACGAAATTTCAGTCACCAACTTTCTCTTCCGAATGCGAAAATATTTTGTTGAGCCCAAAATACATAGGTAGGAATGATCATCAAAATAAAATAAGAGAAATCAGAGCTCGAACAGAAAGGTTTAGGTGTTCGTTCTTCCCGCTCGCTGTTCGGGAGTGGAATAGTAGAGAGATAGTATGATTGTGGTTCGATGAACCCTCTGCCAAGCACTTAAATGTGAATTGCAGAGTAGTCATGTAGATGTAGATGTAGATGTACTAATTAGTACAATACATTTTGTTAAATGCAGAGGAAGTGATGGACAAAATGGTAGGTGGTCAAAGTTAGTATGTATTTGGGGATACGTTGACAGGCCTTTACTTCCACTGTCAGCTACCATTCCATTTGTGATGAATACTTCAAAAACACAACGAAATAAATACACGGATCAAAATGTTTTTTAAGTCCTTGATTAACCTCGTAAAAGAAAAAAACCTAGTACGGTACATATATCAAACTGTATGATCCATCATCAAAACTATAAATATTATGATAGATACTAGGATGGAGTACCCGCACGTAACTCCAAATTTAGTCGAGCGTAATAGTACAATTTCGTACATCTTAAAACCTAAATCCTTGTTTCACAGCATCGAGTGCTTTTAAAGCTAGGGTTATCTATTTTTAGTTTATCGAGTCAGTATCTGGCACTTGTGGCCAAATAAAATTCATTCCTTGTTTTGGAATATTTTACATTGTTTACTATATCTGAATCACTGCCTCACTCACAATAGGTTGAAAGCCGAGCAATATGTGACTGACATTTTTTATTAATTGCACCCACATTAACCATTACAAATAAGCCTTCATCTGTATACCGATGGTTAATTTTTGTGCTTATTAGTTTCACATTGTCTTGGCTTCAACACAGTTAAAGTGATTATCAGTAATTCTGCGGTGACAATCACTAGTGGTCAAAGAAAACCCGAAACAGAGATTCGTACTCATGGCCTCAGGAATCGTAATGTAATGCCATATGTATAGATGTGAACAGAAAAGTAATCAGTGGTCTGTTTTGAGAATTAATTGAGAAACATGCATAATACAGTTAAAAAACTGATGGCTCTGCACTTAAACCATATCGCTGGGTTTTGCACAACTGGATTTCATACTCAGTTAGAAGTTGTAATAGGTTCACCACGTGCTGCGCAAGCAAATCGCCACCATTTGTGAAACTTTTGGTGTATCAGTGGTCAAAGTAGCCACTGCGGTGAAGATGTACCGGGTTTAAGGTACTTTCCAAATATTTCAAAGTGATTTGTGCAGCTCAGACACTGGTCTGTCAGGCACTATACCAGGCTCGATCAGTATGAGTAGTAACGCACCTGTTCAAAGTTGTGAAGCTGTGAAAAGCAGAATACTGATTGTATTTACTAAGACCTCACCAATCGTGTTACAGAGCAGAGAGTCAAAGTACCAACGGAACGAACATATTATGGAACGCTGGCGCGACGCCAGCGGAATGGAGTCTAGGCATCGGGCTTGTTTGAGACCGTCGCTCACAGCACTTAATGAAGACTACTAGCTACGTCTTTCAAACACATAGCAGAAAATTAAAATCCGTTGTGTAGACAAATGTACACAGTACAGAGAACGACGATACAGTCTTCAATGGATAAGGTAATTGAAAACAAACTACGTTTTAGAAAGAAGTTATGAGCCTCTCGTCTTCTTCCTTGCTCTTGCTGTGGTCTTCAGTCACAACACTGGTTTGATACAGCTCTCCACGGTAGTCTATTGTGTGCGATTCTCTCAATTTCTGAGTAACTACTGCAACCTGTATCCATTCGAACCTGTTCACTGTATTCATATATAGGTCTACCTTTACAACATCTGTCTCCCACACTTACTTCATTACAGATAGACTATTTCTTGTGCCTAAGGATGTGTCGTATGAACTGCTCCCTTCTTTTAGTCAAGTTTATGTTTTTCCCGTTCGATTCAGTATCTCTTCATTAGCCATTCCATCAAACTAATCTATTATTCATCGTTCTTCTACAGCCGACGTTTCAAAAGCCTCTAGTCTCTTCTTGCCTGAACTACTTATCGTGCATAATTCACTTCCACGCAGGGCTACAGGCCACAAAAATAGCTCCAGAAAAGACATTGCTACATTTAAATTTTTATTAAACACGGTTTTCAGTAGCTCCTTTACCAAAGAAGTCGAAGTAAATATTCCTGAATTCCAATCAAGAACAACTGCCAAGATGAGAAACATAGAAGCAGATATCCTCGGTGTAGCAAAGCAGCTTAAATCGCTTAATAAAGGGTAGACCTCCGGTCCAGATTGTATACCAGTCAGCTTCCTCTCAGAGTATGCTGATACAATACGTCTATATTTAGCAATTATATACAACCGCTCGCTCATAGAAAGATCCGTACCTAAAGACTGGAAAATTGCTCAAGTCACACCAATACCCACAATGAGAAATAGGAGTAATCCGCTGAATTACAGGCCCATAGCACTAACGTCGATTTGCAGTTGGGTTTTGGAATATATACTGTGTTCGAACATTACGAAGTGCCTCGAAGAAAACGATTTATTGATACATAGCATGGATTCAGAAAATGTCGTTCTTCTGAAACACAGCTATTTCTTTATACTGATGAAATAATGAGTGCGATCGACAGGGGAGGTGAAATTGATTTCATAGTTTTAGATTTCCAGAAGGCTTTCGATACTGTTCCTGACAAGCGTCATCTAACTAAACTGAGTGCCTATGGAATATCGACTCAGTAGTGCGACTGGATTCGTGATTTCCTGTTAGGAAGGTCACAGTTCTCAGTAACAGACGGAAAGTCATCGAGTAAAACAGAAGTAATATCCAGCGTTCCCCCAGGAAGTATTGTAGGCCGTCTATTGTTCCTGATGTATATTAACGACTTAGGAGATAATCTGAGTAGCCCTCTAACATTGTTTGCAGATGATGCTGTCATTTACCATCTTGTAAAGTTATCAGATGACGAAAATGAAGTGCAAAATGATTTAGATAAGATATCTGTGTTGTGCTAAAAGTGCAATTAACCGTGAGTAAAGAAAGGTGTGAAGTTATTCACATGAGTACTAAAACGATCGCATAGATAATATTGTGGATAGAGCAAACCAAAAAGTGCGATTCATTGGCAGAACACTTAGAAAGTGCAACAGGCGTACTAAAGAGACTGCTTCTACCACGCTTGTCCGCCCTATTCTAGAGTATTGCTGTCCGGTGTGCGATCCGCATCAGGTGGGACTAACAGAAGACATCGAAAAAGTTCAAAGAAGGGCACCTCGTTGTTCCATAAAAACACGGGAGAACTGCTGGATATCAGTAACGTCCTGCCACGATGTTTCGGCGCAGAGTCTTCTGGCCATCTTCAGGTGAGTGCCACTGTAGTAGTACATCACAACGGCAGCTCGTTTTGCATTATCGCGAAATAGGGGAGATAATACAATCGACATGATACGTGAATTGGAGTGGCAATCATTAAAACATAGGTGTTTTTCTTTGCGAGGGGATCTTCTCATCAAATTTGAATTACCAATTTTCTTCTCCGATTGCGAAAACTTTCTGTGGGCACCCACCTACACAGGGTGAAACGATCATCACAATAAAACAAGAGAAATCAGGGCTCGTACAGAAAAACATAAGTGCTCGTTTTCCTCGCGCGCTGTTCGATAGTGGAACGGTAGAGAGACAGCTTGAAGGTGGTTCACTAAACCATCTGCCAGGCATTTTATTGCAAATATCAGAGTAATCACGTAGACGTAGATGTAGATTGGACGTTAACAAATTCTTCTTTTTCAGAGAAACATTCCTTGCTATTCCCAGTCTGCATTTTACTGCGGCCATCACCAGTTAATTTGTTGCCAAAGTAACAAAAGTCATGTACAACTTTTAGTATCTGATTTCATCATCTACGCTACAATCCTTATCATCGCCTGATCTAATACGGCTACAGTCCACAATTTTCGTTTCACTGTTCAAAAATGTCTCTGAGCACTATAGGACTCAACATCTGAAGTCATAAATCCCCTAGAACTTAGGACTACTTAAACCTAACTAACGTAAGGATATCACACACATCCATGCCCGAGGCAGGATTCGAACCTGCGACTGTAGCCGTGGCGCGGTTCCTGACTGTAGTGCGTAGAACCGCTTGTCCACCCCGGCCGGCCGTTTTACTGTTGTTGTGCATCTTATAACCTGTGGCATCACATACCAATGCCACCTCATGGGCTACCTCATGCAAGTTTCCGTCAGACACCTTCAGAGTTCGGGCAGGTTCTGGCGGATCCAAAGGAGCACGCCCGCCAGAGCCACTACGCTACGCTACGCAAATTCACGGAGTTTCGTGCTCTGGTGTGTTGTAGGGTGAGCGGATCACGCCTTTCCTACTTCTTTCTGGGAGTGTTGGAAGTTGTCCTCTCGTCGGAATCTTCCTCGCCGTTGTGATGCTTCTTTTAGTTCATCTGGCTCATGTTGCGGCGTGCTTTCACTCCAGCAACAGGTTTGGCCACCTTGTGGTCGGGCGCCAGTGCACTTGGTTTCCCAAGTTGCGTACAAGGCCGTTCTCAAACATCCGGGCGGCCGCGTAAAAACGATGCACCGCTAGCCCGAATCGGTGCTTGTGCAGCGGGACTCCTGCTACTCTGTGGACTTCTCCGGCGCTGAAGTGTCGTGGCAGGTGAAGCGCTAATCTAAGCGCCTTGTTCTGGACCGTCTGCAGCTTGGCGATGGACGAGTCGGCCGCGTTGCCCCACACCACAGTAGCGTACTCTAACACTGGCCTGATTAGTGTCAGGTACAGAGTTATGCCACATGTGGGGGTAGGGTCGTGGCTGGATTGAGTAAGGGGTACAACAAGTGCAATCTGGCAAGCGTTTTATCCCCTACTTCCCTGATGTGCGCGTTCCACGTCAGACGCCGGTCCAGAGTGAAGCCCCGGTAGCGTCCGGTGTTCGACCATGGGATGGGGCCTCCCATGTTGCTGAGTGGCTGGAGGTCGGCAGGAATCTTCTTCCTAGTGAAGATCACCGCCTGACTTTTGGCTGCGTTAAACTTGAGCCGCCATTTTGTGGCCCAATCTCCGAGGACGTCGCAAGCCGATTGCAGGCGGTGACGCACCAGCCTGGCGTTGATGCTTCTGCCGTAGAGCGCCGTATCGCCCGCGTAGAGCGCTACGTGAACGCCCTGCCTCTTCGGAACGTCGGCGGTGTATAGTGAGTAGAGCAAGGGGCGCGACCTTCCGCGATGACGTCGTCCACCTCTATGTCCGCCCTGGTACACAGGAAGGCGCTGTTCTTCCAAACGGACGTGTTCTCCGTCCACGACGTCCTCCACCGGCGTGAAATTGGCGGCGAGTGCGTCGGCTAACGCGCCGGCTTTGGCGTCGGGTTCGGCGATGACGTCACCGCCGATATGGAGCGGCGGCACTCACTGGCGTTGTTGCAGGAAACTTTTGGTCACTCTCCAGGCCCGCCAGACCCACTCCTCCTCCTGCAGCTCACACCGTGAGCGTCCTCTCGCGCCACGATATAGAACGGCCCGCGGCAGCCACACACCACACTCGCACTTGAAGCCTCTTCGATACGTGATGCTACCCAGATGCCACCTAGTCGCAGCTCTGACACCATCGTTTGTGCTTTTGTTCGGAGAGCCTCATCCTTGTTGCCATTGTGTTCGCTGTGCTATGTTTCCTCCAGCACTAGTTGTAATGAACCTCCGTACGCCTGGAGACATTCAAGTTAAATAACTATTCTGTTTGTTGTGCGAACTTGTCTCGCTAATCATTTCTGCTCCTGTCCAGCTTCCCTACGCCGACAGTTGCAGCACCTGCCCGTAGCCCACCTCTCCGTACCACTGTGTATGAAGTCATACGCAACGTAACCTCTCTTAAAACAATTGCCATTTGTTCAACTGCTCTTCCAAGTCCTTAGCCGTCACTGACAGAAGCACTGTTTTAACAGAAAAACCTAAAAGTTGTTATATCTTCTCCCTTTATTTGAATTCCCTTTCCGATTTATGCTTACCTTCCTCCACAGCTTACTCAGTGGACAATTCGGGGGTAAGCTACGACCCTGTCTCACTTGCTTCTCAATTAAGGCTTTGAAAGTCGGAAGTCGGGAGCTCTGTCTTCTTATCTGGTGTTTTCTACTGAAAATCTCATGCTTGTACTCTTGTTAAATTTACTATCACAGAGATCGCCTAAACTTTATTTTTTTTAAAAGCTGGTCCTGTGCGCAACAAATAACTTACTTGTTCTTTCTGCTGCCACTGCTTGATCTGCTGCATTCCATTATTTAACAAAAACATAAAAAAACTTATTATTCATCCTGAGTGCAATGCATGTTCTGTATGGCGGCTGCTGCCGTTGCTGGGGCTGCTAGAAAGGGTTTGGTCAAATCTAAACTCGATAAATGTTAACCCAAACAAGTAATTACTTTTTTCAAAAACTATATTCTGAAAGCGATTCTTTCTCATTCAATTAACAAAACGGTAGAAGCTCTTTGAAAAATCGCTTCGGATGTAAATATGCCTCCAGTGGCATTAAAGCAATATTACAAATTAATCAAACTCTTGAGACAGACTGAAATACTTTTCAATTAAATACATAATGAAACAATTCCCTGACAATTACAAAAGAAATCAATGACAATAATCAACACTTAATCTATTCGCCTAACAATGGTTTCCCTTAAGAATTCAACTCCTATCATTATCAAAATTACCGTCTGCTGCTACTCACGAACACAAACCCTTTTCTTTAAATTAATAAGCGCGCTGCAAATTATAAAAAAATATCAACTCAATACCAAATCCTGTGTCGCTGCTGGCGGACACGGCAGTACGGCACCTCGGCGACGACCCCTCGCCCAACACACCTGCGCACCACAGCAGGCGGGCTCCTACACAGGCTTCCAAGCTGCCACAAATTAATCTGTGCGCTGCGAAGCGCAACAACAATATCTTGGATTCCAGAGCTTGTGTATGCGCTGTAGCCAACCTTTAAATCCTAAGAGAGTATTGCCAACTCTCAGCTTCCTTTACATGTCCCTCTAGCCCTGTAAATGGATTCTTGTATCTGCACGATCTGTAAATAACCCTTCACTTCCTATCTACCTTCAAAATTTCATTCATTGTCAAAAAGTTTCGCTAAGCCCACAAATGTTATGAACCGACCTTTTTTGAATCAATCTTCTACGATAAGAGATAAGGTCAATTTTGTCTCGCGTGTTACTACATTTTTCAGGAACTCAAACGCATTTTTCCCAAGATCAGATTCTAACAGATGTTCCGTTCTTCAGGTATATAATTCGTGTCCGTATGGTTTACATCTAAGACTTCTTAATATGATAATTCAGGATCTAAATTCTTTGGAATTCGAACTATTAGTTTCTTCTTGAAGTTTGATTTCTCGTGTATCTTGCACAGCAGGGAGACTACGCCAACTTCCATATGTGTCAACAACCTGCACTCGTATATTCATTACGTATACTCCCGTACAGGAGAGACATTTTAATTGAAAGGCGCTTGGCCGGTGTCGGCGGGTAAATACTATATTGCAGTGCCTGTGTTGTTGAGAATTACGAAGCAATGTTCTTTCCGGCCCAGTAAAGATTTCCATTGTCGTCATTCCATAATTTTCATATTCACAACAGACGATACATTTCATGTATAAGTACAATACATAAGTAGATAAGGCTGTCTGAGAAATCAGTACTATCCAATACACTTTTCAGTCTTTATGAATGTGACGTAACTGGAAAAAATAGCAAAGAAGGTTGGATATTCTGAGGGTCTAGCACTTGGTGTTCAGCGCAAGGAATTCAAAAGCGCTGAATACGTTATTGAGCTCAATAAACTACATAGACAGTTCACCATGTGCAGAGTAACTCTCAGCCTTTCCAAAACCAAAGTCAGAACTTTCCACTTCAACAACAGAAATGGAAACTATAAACTGGAGGTAAGATATGAATGACACATTGCTTTCCTACCAGAGCCACCCAAATTATCCTGGAACGACTGTTGACAGGAAAATAACCTTTAGGAAGCATCTCGGAAAAACTTCTTTCTGCACTCAGATTAGTATACTTTTTGGCAAGCTTCGTGAAAAGTTCATATTTCTCAGATTTAACTCACAATGGCACTTTATAAAGCTTCTTCTCAGAAAGTTCATTGTAGTTGAAGCTTTTTAAATGACGAAATCATTATAAATAAGTTCTAACAATGTTGCAACACAGCGAACTATTTGCTTGTGTGCAGTTGAGTAATCAAAGAACCCAAACTTTGAAACAGTAAACTTCTCTTTGTCAGCGCACTTAATGTTCGACCGAATCAGCTTTTTTGGGTGGAACAAAAAATTTAAAAATAGATGTTGTGTAACATGAGATGCAATGAAGGTCTTTAAAGTATAACACATGCCAGAATCTGGTAAGTGTGTTCTGCAGTGATAAAGTACGGCTTTGACATGTCTGGTTCTTGCCCGAAACAAACGAAGTCGACATATCCATTCCCAATACTATTCTGATTTGGTCCCACGGACAGGTCTCATTCTCACACCACACGATAGAGCAATTTTCAGACTACGCAATGGTAGTCAAATCTCATTTTCGGCTAAAAGTGGACAACAGTGCCTACAACTGTGAATACTTACTTGGCGATACCGTTGAAAAAACCAGTATGCGCATCAGATCATCATAATGGACACGATAGCATCACAGTCCAAAAGTGGAAGCTTATTATTGACCTGCTATTGCTTACTATGACAGATATCTTCAGTCACTCCTTAACCACAACTTTTTCCCGGAGGCCTGAAAACAGGGACTCATTAAGCCACTACCTAAAATGACGTTGCCACAACATACGCCTATCTGCATTCTTTCTGTTCTGTCCAAGGCCTTTCTACAGTATATTACAGTCGACGATTAGTTGACAAACTACTTAACTACAAACACTATACGAGACGAATACCAATCAGGTTTGTGTAAAAACTGCAGCACAAAGTCTGCCTTAATAAAGTTAACACATGAGCTGAACCTTGCTGTGGTTGGACAACAGACCAATTCCATGTGCTGCGTAGACTTCAGCAAAGCCTTTGACGCTACCGAATTCGACATTTCACTTCCCAAACACTTTTTGTTTTAATCATCAGTTTTCTTTCTAGTTCTCATGGTAGCACTTGTAACCGACGTTCTCAGTTATTTACTGGATGTATTCCAATCTTCGTCTTATTCTACAGTTTTTGACTCTACTGCTTCCACTAGTACCATGGAAGTTATTCTTTGACGTCTTAACTGATTTCATATCGTCCTGCCCCTTCTTCTTCTCAGTGTTCTCTAAATATTCCTTTCCTCGCCAGGTCTGCAGAGAACCTCCTGATTCCTTATCTTATCAGCCCACCTAATTTTCAACGTTCTTCTGTGGCACCACATATCAGAATGCTTTGATTTTCTTCTGTTCTGGTTTTCCCATCAACAGTCATTCCAGGATAATTTGGGTGGCTCTTGTAGGAAAGTAATGTGTCATTCATACGTATCTCCAGTTTATAGTTTGCAGCTCTTTTGTTTAAGTGGAACCTGCTGACTTCGGTTATGGAAAGGCTGAGAGTAACTCTGCACATGGTCAACTATGTATGTAGTTTATTGAGCTCAAGAACATATTGAACGCTTTTGAATTTCACCACTACTACTCAATGACGTGTTTCATATGGACATTCTCACAAATTTCTTCCTTAAAGTAAGACCAATATTTGATAGCAATAGACTTTTCTTGGTCAGAGTCCTTTTTGTCAGTGCTAGTCTGCTTTTTTTGTCCTCTTTGCAATGTTCGTCATGAGTTATTTTGCAGCCTAGATAGCAGAATTTCTTAATGTCTTCTTCTTCGTGCTCATCAATTCTTATGTTAAGTTTCTTGGTATTCTCATTTGTGCTGCTTCTCATTACTTTCGTCTTTCCTCGATTTACGCTCAGTCCATATTCTGTACTCTTTAGACTGTTCATTTCATCAACACATCCTGTAAATCTCCACTTTCACTGAGGATACCAATGTCACCAGCGAATCTTGTCACTGATACCGTTTCATCTTGAATTTTAATCAAATTCCTGACCATTTCTATTATTTCCGTCATTGTTTCTTCGATGTATGGTTTGAGCAATATGGGCGAAAGATTACGTTCCTGTTTCGAGCCCTTTTTAATCTGAGCACTTCGTTGTTGGGCTCCCACTCTTATTGTTCCCTCTTGGTTTTTGCACATAGTGTGTATTACCCGTCTTACCCTGTAGCTTACCCCCACTTTTCTCAGTATTTCGAACTTTCGAACATCTTGCACCATTTTACATTGACGAAACCTTTTTTCAGGTCGACTAATATTATGAACGTATCTTGATTTTTTTCAGTCTTTCTTCAATTGTCAACTGCAGTATTAGAACTGCCTATATGGTACCTTTCCCTTACATAAAGGCAAACTGATCGTCATCTAACACATCCTAAATTTTCTTTTCCATTGTTCTTAGTATTATTCTTATCAGAAAATTGAATGAATGTATGAGCTGTTATGTTGGTTCTGCGATAATTCTCGCACTACTCGGCTATTGCGATATTGGGAATTGTGTGGATGATGTTTTTCCTAAAGTCTGATGGTATATCGACAGCCTCATAGATTCTACGTAATTCTACTTGAATGGTCGTTTTGTGGCCACTCCCCCAATTATTTCGGTAGTTTCAATGGAATGTCATCTATCCCTCTTACCTTACTTGATCTTAAGTTCTCCAGAGCACCTATAAATTATGATTCTGATACTGGATTCCGTATTTCTTCCTGTCGACTCCTGTTTAACCCATCCAAAACCGAAACGGTACTTGTTGGTCATTAGCCCGAAATATCGGGAATCACTATCATCTTTAAGGCTAAATGGGACAAGTACCAACTTCTCTCCCTCAGGAGAGAGTGTAAAAGTCATGTTAGATGAAAATAGATGAAAATATAATTTGGAATGAGTACGTAACTGCAATGTGCAATAAGGCATCGATATTCTTCAATGTTCTACTAAAATACAAGATGTTCTTCCCTCTTGATATTTAAAAGATACTTGTCCAAATACTTATACTTCCAGTTATTGATTGCAGCGACGTTACCCTACAGGATCATACTCAGCAAACGTCACGGCGCATGCAACCTGCTATGAACACCTGTGTTCGATTCTTCGATCATATTTCACCATCACATGCACAGCTATCCTGGCTGCCTGCACACCACCGTGGAGATTTGGACACACTCTGTCTTTTCTACTGTCTTATCAACAAACACTTTCCGTCATGCCTCTGCTCGAACGTAAAGCTCTTCTCTGAGAAACAGTAGAAACACGCGTTACCAGGAGAGTAAAATCCTTAATGTCCCACTACCTCGCCCAGCCACATTTACGAAGAGCTTTTCAGCGGCAGAACCCCGAATCTGGAATAACATCCTACATTATGTTAGAGAACTGAATAACATCTCCAGTTTTAAAAGTCAGTTGATGATATAGCTACTGAAGCAACAATAGTGACTACATTGGCCACGCCGGCACGGTAGCTCAGCGTGTTTGGTCAGAGACTGCTTGGCCTCTGTAATAATAATAATAAAAAAAAAAACTCAGTGAAAGGATCAGCAACGAACTTGTACGGCAGTCATGTGACGTCCGCAACGACCAACGATCAACAACGAACAAAATGAAAAAAAGTGGTTAGCACAGCAGAATGCCACGCCAAGCGGCCCATCTTCGATTCCCGGCTGGGGCAGGAGATTTTCTCCACGCAGGGCGGCTGAACTTCCCAGAATGGTAGACTCGCGGCCCGCAAGGCCGTACGCTCATTTCCATTTTTTCCTTCCAACAAGAGATTCCTCATTTCGTAGTTTTATTAGCAGCTACAGTTTCCTTAAACTCGCTATACCATAAAACATCTATTTCGTAGATTCTATAAATTCTGCCACTATGAATATTATTATTATCATCAATATATGACATCTGTTCTTTCGTACATGTCTGAAAGAATAGACACCAGGCATTCATATAATCGATTCGTCTCGATTGACAATGAATTCACAACTTTCAGTGTATATGCATGTTTACGTTCGAGCTCCATGGGGAATCGAAGATTAACTATGTAGCATGGAATACGTGGACAGAGATTGCGTTATAGGTGGCTCTAGGTGAGAATGTGTGTCGGCCGGGGAGTGTGCCGAGATAGTCCGCACATTTGCGATAAACACTGTCTGTGGGTGGCGCAGTGGTTAACGCAACTGACTAGTAAGCATGAGAGCACGGGTTCGGGGTCCGGTCCAGCATTCATTTTCACACGATCTCACTGATTCCATGTAAAGTCGCGATGCGGCAATTATCAGTAATTCCTTACATTTCCTTTCTTCCCCCCTCTCTCTTCAATGAACATATTATTGTCGTCATTGTTATTGTTATTATCGTAATTATTGGCAGCAGCAGCAGTAGCAAAAGTACTAAAAGTATTAACTTTTTTAGTTCTTAATCAGCTCTGTTTTGAGCTTAATAAGAATCTTGTAGAGTCATTAATAATCCCCATACTTCCAGAATGAGATTTTCACTCTGCAGCGGAGTGTGCGCTGATATGAAACTTCCTGGCAAATTGAAACTGTGTGCCGGACCGAGACTCGAATTCGGAACCTTTGCCTTGGGCGGGCAAGTGCTCTACCAACTGAGCGACCCCAGAACGACTCACGCCCCTTGGTGGTTTACCTAAATCGCTTCAGGCAAATGCCGGGATGGTTCCTTAGAAAAGGCACGGCTGATTTTCTTCCCCATCCTTCCCTAACCCGCGCATGTGCTCAGTCTCTAATGACCTGGTTGTCGACGGGACGTTAAACAGTAATCTCCTCCTCTTCCTCCTCACGCCCCGTCCTCACAGCTTTACGTCTGCCAGTACCTCGCCTCCCACCTTCCAAACTTTACAGAAGCTCTCCTGCGAACCTTGCAGAACTAGCACTACTGAAAGAAAGGATATTGCGGAGACATGGCTTAGCCACAGCCTAGGGGATGTTTCCAGAATGAGATTTTCACTCTGCAGCGGAGTGTGCGCTGATATGAAACTTCCTAGCAGATTAAAACTGTGTGCCGGACCGAGACTCGAAGTCGGCACCTTTGCCTTTCGCGGGTAAGTGCTCTACCATCTGAGCTACCGAAGCACGACTCACGCCCGGTACTCACAGCTTTACTTCTGCCAGTATCCGTCTCCTACCTTCCAAACTTTACAGAAGCTCTTCTGCGAACCTTGCAGAACTAGCACTCCTGAAAGAAAGGATACTGCGGAGACATGGCTTAGCCACAGCCTGGGGGATATTTCCAGAATGAGATTTTCACTCTGCAGAGGAGTGCGCTGATATGAAACTTCCTGGCAGATTAAAACTGTGTGCCGGACCGAGACTCGTACTCGAGATCTTTGCCTTCGCGGGCAAGTGCTCTACCAAGTGCTCTAGGCTGTGGCTAAGCCATGTCTCCGCAGTATCCTTTCTTTCAGGAGTGTAGTTCTGCAAGGTTCGCAGGAGAGCCTCTGTAAAGTTTGGAAGGTGGGAGGCGAGGTACTGGCAGAAGTAAAGCTGTGAGGACGGGGCGTGAGTCGTGCTTGGGTAGCTCAGTTTGTAGAGCACTTGCCCATCCAAGGAGAAGGTCCCGAGTTCGAGTCTCGGTCCGGCACACAGTTTTAATCTGCCAGGAAGTTGGTCACCATAGTTGGTTATGGTAATTTTATTCTCCAATGATATTCGTGTGAGACCACACGCTGGCTGGAACTGGCGATGAATAACTGTGTGCGATACATTTGTGATGTACGCTGTTTCAACCATATCATCCTGCCAGTAAACAATTATCATGTTTACGTGCCGATAAGAGTAGAGATTATCAAAAATTGTGTTTGCTGCATGGTATTCTCAGTCGTGGCACTCATTCCTTCTTCTCTTGAATCCTTACGCTACTGTCTGAACAGTACAGTAGAAATACTCTTTCTCAACGAAGTAAAATCCTCTCTGTATCACTATAAGACAATGCCATGTTCTCTAAATCCCTACTTTGGATCAATCTTTCTCAAGATATTGGAGAAACTAAAGTCCTTTCAAACTTGAAAAGACAGCTGGTGAACCACATTCTATCATCTCTTGTTGCTGCTGACTCTCGTCAACGCTCGCACGCCCATTTTTTTCCCTCCCCTTCTCCCTAGAGTTTTCCTTTGAAATGGTATTGTTTCACAGCAGCCATTGTCACTTTAATTTCAGTCCTTCCCTCTTTCATTATCCCTTCCACTTCTAATACCAAACAAAAGACTTTCAAAAACTAATCAGTATCATATTTAATGCCTCCATTACTTTATTAATGGTATTAATATTACCGAAAATTATTACTTTTTGTTAATAATGTGAATTATTATTATTATTGAATTTATCAACAAAAGCAAAACGAGGATAATGGAATGTAGTCGATTTAAGTCGGCTGATGCTGAAGGAATTAGATTAGGGAATGAGACACTTTAAGTAGTATAGGAGTTTTGCTATTTGGAGAGCAAACTGATAATGGTCGAAGTAGAGAGGATATAAATGTAGACTGGCAGTGGCACGGAAAGCGTTTCTGAAGAAGAGAAATTTGTTAACATCGAGTATAGATATAAGTGTCAGGAAGTCGTTTCTCAAAGTATTTGTATGGAGTGCAGCCATGTATGGAAGTGAAACATGGATGATAAATAGTTTGGACAAGAAGAGAATAGAAGCTTTAGAAATGTAGTGCTACAGAAGAATGCTGAAGATTAGATGGGCAGATCACATAACTAATGAGGAGGCATTGAATAGAATTGGGGAGAAGAGGAGTTTGTGGCACAACTTCACCAGAAGGCATCAAGGGATCACAAATTTAGTATTGGAGAGCAGCGTGGAGGGTAAAAATCGTAGAGGGAGACAAAGAGATGAATACACTAAGCAGATTCAGAAGGATGTAGGTTACAGTAGGTACTGGGAGATGAAGAAGCTTGCATAAGATAGAGTAGCATGGAGAAGTGCATCAAACCAGTCGCAGGGCTGAAGACCACCACAACAACAACATATAATAACAAATTAATGTCATTGCTAATTCCTCCAGTATTTTATCATCATTATAACTGTTATTATTGTTTTTATTAGCAATGCAAATTACCATTACTGTAATTTTATGCTACAGATGTAAAAGAGGGCCTTAAGGTCGTAATCTGGTCAGTTAAATAAACAATAAGTAAATAAATTTAATTATGTTTCGTGTATAGACATTAAAACCATTTTGTTGTTATTTGCCTTATTAAAATTATTGTTATTTCCTAGGTAACTATGTTGTAAAAAAAAATACTCTCTGTGATAACCTAGTCCGGTTAAGAGAGGGCCAGAATGTTCTAATCTGGTTAAGTTAAATAATAAATAAAATCCAGCTATTTTTAATGACTGGTATGGAATATTAAAATGTACACTCAGTTCATTGTGGGTGTGAGTACACTTAAGCGCCTAAGTATCTGGCGTAACGCCACGACGCGTTTTCTCGAGCGGCCGTTGCGCACTGACTGTATACCCCTGTCGCCGTCGCCAGCAGCTCCGCCGCGACCATGCTCGTGCGGGGACCGCGACCGCAGCTGGGCTGTTTGCAGGTGCTGCCAGGTGGGTCACTGTGCCGGCGGCAGTGGCGGCGGCGGCGGCGGCGGCGGCCGTATCGACGTATCGGCTGTGGGCGCGCCGCTATTTCCGGCGCCGGCGCCGCTCCTCCATTATGAATCTCGGGCCCCTGCGTCGGCGTCGGCGTCGTTGGGCGTCGCGGCGCGGCCGTCGCGTGCTGCGCAGGCAGTGTTGCGCTGCTGCCCTCGGCTAGCGTGTAGCTGCCTCACCCCGCTTTGGTCCGCCTTCGCCGTCCGCCAGCGGCCTACCATGTACATAAATACACTGAAGAGCCAAAGAAGTCCCCCTCCTGGATGATGCACTCTCTCCCTCTATTTATCTCTCTTATCTATTCTGATCCTCATCCCCCCCCCCCCCCCCCCGTCCTTTCCTCCGTTTTTTTCCTGAGCTCCCTCTCCCTCCCCTTCCATCCTCTTTTTTCCCCGCCTACCCTCTCTCTGTCCCCGTAATCTCCCCCGAGTCAATTTGCATTTCTCTCCTTTGCGTCTGCCCTGCCGGTCTCCCCTTTATGAGTCCTCTACCTCCTTCAGATCACCCCCTTTCGTTTTTCGTCTCCTCCCTCCTTGCTTTCCCCCTCATCTGTCCAGGTCCCGCCCCCCCCCCCCCCCAAATCTGCCCTTGGCTATGGTGTGTCATCTTTGTGCCGTCATTTTAGTGCAGTGTTTACAGTGTGTATTTAGTGTTGTGTTTTTTCCGAAGTCTTGCGAACGGACATCTTACTGTCGATGGGTGTCATTTTTATATCTCTTGCAAACAGAAACCAGACTGTCGCAATGTTTTTTAATTGTCTGTCTACTAATTTACCTGTCTGCTTCCTGTGTATTTTATTAGCATTGCCAACCCTTTGTTTTATGTTTTAGCTTTCCACAATTTTCCGCCGTTTTACAATTTAAGTCACCGTTTTATCGCTTGCTTTTATTGTTTCATATCTTCTTCTTACGTTTTAAAAAGTCTGCAGGCTGCAGAGCAGCGTACTAAGGTGCTGCCAGCCTGCCCCCTTAGGGGGGAATCGAAATACAATAAAGGGAAAAAACCAAAGAAACTGGTTCCTTCCGTCTCCCCGACTTCTATATCACCATTTATGGCCATCCTATCACCCTCACCCCCACCCTCAAGTACCTTGGCGTCACCCTTGACCGTCGCCTCTCCTGGATCCCCCATCTCTGGACAAACCAAGCCAAGGCACGCTCCAGCCTCCGTCTCGTCAAGCTCCTTTCTGGCCGCACATGGGGTCTGGACCCCTCCACCATCCTCCACACCTATAAATGCATCATTCGCCCCATCCTCTGCTGCTACGCCCACCCTGCATAGATCTCTCCCCCTCCTACCTTTTACAAAGCCCTCGAAATCCTAGAACGCCATGCGCTCCACCTCGCCTATCGCATCTGTCTCCCCTCCCCCATGCGGATCCTGTATGACCTTATTCCGTTCCCACAGCTCCTCCTTTTCCTCGAACGGATACGGATCCTCTACACCTCACATAAACTTGATCCCGCTCACCCGCTTGTCTCTCCCATTCACTCCCTCCCCCGTCTGCTGCCGCACCTGTATTCCCACTTCCCACCCACTCTCCATCTCTCCACTCTTCATACACTCACCCAAGGTGGCTTCCACCAACTCCCCCTCATTCCCTCCAACTACCCCTCCTACCAACTTTGAACCGACCCTTTCACACCATGTGTTTTCTCCTTAGGGCATCCTCTCTCCATTCTCCCTCTCCTCCCTTCTTCCCCCCTCCTCCCCAGGGCTTTTGTATAAGGTGTTAAAATAAGAAAAGAAAAAAAAACTGCCACACGTTTTTAATATCGCAGAAGTGCCGCAACAAGACGTCGCGTGGACTAGACTTCTGTCTGACGTAGTGCTGGAGGTTACTGACACCATGAGTACTGCAGGGCTGTGTGCAAATCCGTAAGAGTGCGAGGGGGTGGAGATCTCTTCTGAACAGCACGTTGCAAGGCATCCCAGATATGCTCAATAATGTTCATGTCTGGAGAGTTTGGTGGCCAGCGGAAGTGTTTAAACTCAGAAGAGTGTTCCTGGAGCCACTCTGTAACAATTCTGGACGTGTGGTGTGTCGTATTGTCCTGCTGGAATGCACAATGGACGTGAAGGGATGCAGGTGATAGGACAGAATGCTTAAGTACGTGTCATTTGTCAGATGTAGCGGGCTTTAATTACTTATAAATGATATTTCAGGTAGATCAAAGAAAATATAAAACCAGTTACCTATTGTCAGAGTAACAATTCGCTTGATCTCAAAAATGACTATCCCGGCTAATATTTGTCACTCTGCTAAAGAAATATCCACTTGACGTTGTGTAGAAATGAAGTCGTGTGAGTGGCACTAAACTGCATGCAATTTATCAGGTTTTGTACAACTGTTCTCTAGCAAAGGAAACATTTAGTCACAAAATGCTACCCGCGCACAACACTGACGTAAGTCTCCTATTAAATTATTTCATGTAAATCGTCCGAAATAATTATGCTTCATACATCAGGAAATAAGAAATTGATATTACGTAACGTGCTGTGAGCTTTGTATTTAAGGATTAAATATGAGTTGAATTCTGTCTTCTAAAGTATATTCGGGTCGAACAGTGCACATTTACTTCCATTCATTTATATCTAACAACATTTATGTTTGTTAAAATTCTCGATTGAAAACTGCCGCAGAGATATTTTTGCTAAGATGGCGACAGACAGACGACAGTCAATTTGTTTATTGTTATTCTCGATTTATGTTATCAAGGTAATATATTTAGAAAAAACTCTTTAAGCCTTTTATCTCTATTCTTTAGCATTTAAATCATTTTCAGTGATAAATACCGATATATTTTTTATACCAGTTGCTAGCAAACTCCGTTGTAAGTTACTAGCGCCAATGGCTGCGGTCCTAATTGCGGAGCTGAAAATTAACACTTAAAAACGTTAATTAGATTGGATTGCAACTGAAATAAATATAAAACCACGTCTAGAAAATGGTGACTCTATTTTTCAAATAATAATTAACAATATATATATATTTACAGGTTTTGTCTTTACAGACCTCACACGTCTCACGTCCGAACAGTTCATCCGTTAGCACAGGAAGAACAACTGAACCGCAGTTATCACAGATAACAAAAAATTCTAGTTGTCTTTTTGTACGAGTGTAGTTCTCTGATAATAGTTTTAATTCACACAGAAATTAAATTATTAGAGAGATAATGAAATAATTACCGTCATTTTTACACAATGCGGTCTTTTTTATACGTAGTATCGATAATATTTGTTGAAGTTTGTACGCTTAGTTCATTTTAACATCTTGTGGCTAAAACATAGTGTCGTGGATATTACACAGAGTCGTATCTAGACGTATTAGGGGTGCCATGTAACTCCGGCTACACACGCCACACACCATTACAGAGCCTCCACTTGGCTGACATGCAGGGTCCATGGATTCATGAGGCTGTCTGCATACCCATACAAGGTCGTCCGCTCGATACCATTTGAAATGAGACTCGTCCGACTAGACAACATGTTTACAGGCATCAACAGTCCAATGTCGGTGTTGACGGGCCCAGGTGAGGCGTAAAGCTTTGTGTCGCGCAGTCGTCAAGAGTACACGAGTGGGCCTTCGGCTTCGAAAGCCCATATCGATGGCGTTTTGCTGAATTATTCGCAAGCTGAGTCCTTATTGATGGCCCAGCATTGAAAGCTGCAGCAATTTGCGCCAGGGTTGCACGTCTGTTACGTTGAACGATTCTCTTCAGTTGTCGTTGGTCCCGTTCTTGCACGATCTTCTTCCGGCCATAGCGATGTCGGAGATTTGATGTTTTACCGGATTACTGATATTCACGGAAAACTCGTGAAATGGTCGTACGGGAAAATCCCCATTTCGTCGCTGCCTCGGAGATTCTGTGTCCCATCGCTTGTGCGCCGGTATAGCATTCAAACTCACTCACATCTTGATAATCTGCCATTGTAGTATCAGTAACCGATCTAGCAACTGCGCCAGACACTTGTTGTCTTATATAGGTGTTGATGACCGCAGCGCCGTATTCTGCCTGTTTACATCTTTCTGTATTTGAGTAAGCATGCCTATACCAGTTTCTCTGGCGCTTCGGTGTATATACATGGCAGAGGTCCCGCTCAGGCTGACTCACCGCAGCGAAGGTTGTGCACTTGGCTGCGTTATTGATGCGCGTTAGCTCCGAGCGCATCCTGAACTTTTCTGACCCCGTTTCGGAAGGTCGTCTCGGCATTAATGTTGGAGCTGCTCGTGGGAGCATTCTTAGGGCGCACCGCACGGCCAGGACCTAATCAAAGATGTACAATGCGCTGTGAGATTGTAATTAGCTGTGTCTGCAGGTGCTAATTGGAAGGAAAAAGGGGAATCCAGGAAGTAGGTTATTTCTACCTTTCAGCTACTTGTAAAAATGGATGACTCACGCTTTATGCCGCGTGATTTTTCTACTTCGGGACTAACTCCAGGAAACGGTCTCTGAGACGAACTGATACCCTGTGGCCTGTGGGAAGATTTAGTCGTGGAGTGACTGTAAAATGATACGAAGAAACTTAGACAAAATTTCTAGTTGTCTGGCGAATGGCAGATAGCTCCAAATGTAGGAAGATCTAAGCTAATACAGGGAAAACAAATACGCACTGTTCGAGTACAGCATTAGTATTTAGCTGCTTTGTCACGTCGATTAAATGTCTACGCGTAACATCGGAAAATGATATGAAATGGAATGACCATTAAGGATTGTAGTAGGTTAAGGGAAATGGACGGCTTCGGTTTATTGGAGGAATTTTAGGAATCTGAGATTCGTCTGTAAAGGAGATCACATATGGGGCACTAGTGCAACCCACTCTTCAGCATTGCCAGAATGTTTGGGACCTGCACCAAGTTGAATTAAATGAAAACATTGAAGCAATTCAGATGCGGGCAGCTAGAGTTGTTACAGGTAGGTTCGAACAACATGCAAATATTACAAAGATGCTTTGGGAACTCAAATGGGAGTCAAAGGAGGCGACGCGACGTTCTTTTCTAAGAGCACTGTTGCGAAAGTTTACGGAACCGGCATCTGAGCTGACTATAGAATGAGTGTACCGCTGCCAAAATACATTTCACGTACGGCCATGAAGTCGAGGTTAGAGGTGGTACGGAGACTTACAGACGATTGTTTTTGCCTCTCTCTGCTTCCGAGTCTAATAGGAAAGGGAATGAGAAGTCGTAGTACAGGGTACCCTCCACCACGCACCACACGGTGGCTTGTGGAGTATGTATGTAAATGTAGATGAGGAGATGAGGAGCAAAAAGGTCATCTGGACATATGGCCGGAAATGCTTTCCCACGGAGGTACACCCACTTACCAACATTAAGGTGGAGATGAAATGTCTTTGATGTAGCCCTGTACCGCAACTCCATTGGGTGCGATGAATTGGTCATGCGACCCTCAGAAAAACGACGTCATAAAAAGAGAAGCGAGCGCCAGCATGCAGCCCAGATACCGTTCCATAAGAAGGTGTAGTCAGAACGGAATAGCGCTTATTTATGTAGCTGAAGAAGCGAAAGAAGCTAGCCAGCGACTCTGTTGGGTGGAGTTGGGCAATAGTACCGATCCCACGAGCCGAGTTAACAAGAAAATCTGATATGCGATCACAGGCTTTCTCGGCGTATTTCAGCTATGAAATCTTCACAGGTTATCAGTATAGTGGAGTCGTCTTCTAGTCGCCACATTTCAGTGGACTGCGCATTCGTCATCTTCAGGCGAAGGCTTCGCCTGTGGCTATAGCGGGCTACAGTGTTAATTTAAAATACCCGCGGCTTCAAACTGTTGTGAACAGGGTAAGAGGGCAATGCCCTCGATCGAGTGCCGGCGGCGACCCGGCGAGCGGCCAGTAAATCTGACGGAGACTTCGCGGTGGTGTGTGAGGTGGACCGAGTTGCTACGAGTGCCTTTTTTCTTTGTATGTTTTGGTCGATGTCTTCGAAGAACTGTCCTTTGAAAAACTGCCTAGTTAGAGACCGTGGATTACCTTAACTAGTTTCCGGCCGTCGGTGTTTGCAAATTCAATGGTGGTGTGTTTTTCTGCTGGAGCTAGCTGTTGCTAAGGGAATACAAGCAGAGTGATATGTAGTTGCTCTTGCGTACTTCTTCTCTAAAGGAACTACGTTTTTTAAGCTGTTGTTATAGTTGCTCTAGGTTTTCCTTATATATATTTGTGGTTTTAAGGGCCGCGGTTATTAACGTCGTACATATTAAGCCTGGTGTACCGATGATACGTCTCTGTCATTTTACGATGTACAAGTCCGTCGGTGTTAGTAGCATTCATGAGAAGCTGGTTCGATTCCTGTGTAAGAATATCAGTTCAAGCAGCTTCCCTTTGCATGTAAATACTCCCTTAATTGCGCGATAGTAAATAGTAATAGAGTGACTCTGCTCGTGGTCCGGATTTGAGCTGGATTAGCTCACTAAATTTCCTCATACGTCGCTAGGCGCTGGTACTCATACTTTTTATCAGTAAGTTTGATTAATTGTTTGTGCATCAGAGGGTTTCCGTATTGTGCTTATGTGGAGGTCAGTGGGTTCTGAAGTTGTTACGTAGGGCAGTCACTGGGGTATACAGCTGGAAATAAAGAATTTTGTAGTAATAATGTTGTTGTTACCCCAGAATTCTGGAAACATCGTCCAGGCGGTGGCTAAGCGGTGTCTCCGCAATTTCCTTCCTTCCAGGAGTGCTAATTTGCCAAATTTCGCAGGAGAGCTCGATTCTGATAGCTGTAGTCCCAGGTTTTTTGTTAATCATGTCTTTTTCATTCTTCTGGTGATATTTCCAAAGGAACTTTAATCCCTTGACACACATTTCTTTATATCTAACCGATAAGTGAATTATCAATTATGAGATTTCATACATAGAGATTTAAAATTTTGTTAATGCAATGAAATATTTTCTTAATAGTTTTCATCCCCTATTTCATACCTTTAGATGTAGCATTTTCAAAAACAGTGAAACTTTTATCTTTCCATTTCTAATTGAGAAGCCAAATACCAGTTTTCATAGATTTAGCTTAAATTGCTTGCGTAATGAAATATTTCCATAAAAACTTACATTCCATATTTCACCTCGACAGAGGTTTAATTTACAAAAACAGTGAACCACGTATTTTGTAATTTGTAACCAGGAAGTCAAATACTCATTCTGTTACATGTAGCTTTAAAGATACTTCAATAGTTCTTTAACAATCACTTATAAAAAAAAGTAAAACAGGTTTTCATTCTCTGTTTCAACAACTTAGAGGTTAAATTTCCATAACTGCTGAAACACGTATTTCTTCATTTCTGAGCGAGAAACTAAGTATCAATTTTTGTAGGCCTAGCTTCAAAACTGCCTTAATAGCAACATTTTTTAGAAAAACCTGTTATACGCTATTCCGTTTTCTTAAGGGTGGAACTTTGAAAAAATGCTCTCTTGAACGACGCCTACAGTATAAGATCAAATCCTATCCTAATTTAAAGTTCTTATCCTTAACTGTTGTGGCTGGGCCAGTCAGGATACTGCCTATACCTATATATATATCAGGCAACTTTCTGACTCACTGACTCATCAACTATATATATATATATATATATATATATATATATATATATATATATATATAATTTCTTTATGTGTTACCGTTCCTAGTGGTGCAAGTAGAGTGGGCAGCTGCGCTAGAGGTTATCAACCACCGTGTCGTCCCACCGCTTATGGCGTCATTTGAACGACAGTATGGGGGAGGAGGGCGTGATTTTACACCTGTGTTGTACATCTCGTTTTCGTCGGCATTCCAAGACAGATGCGGTCGACAAAAACGTGGAAATGGTTTTGGAAAATAGTCAGCGTAAAGAACAGCTTGCAGTCATCAGTAAATGGATAAATACTGGTACGGTTCTCTAGGGTATTTCATATCATTATTCCCGTAAAACCGTGGTTAATTCAGGTTACGATGATGGAAGTGGGTAGCAATCACGCACCTTTGTCTACTGAGTAAACCACAAATGCTTAATAATGAGGTCCGTAGGCTGTAGTGGACACGGAAGGTACTACAGTTCATCCTCGTGCTAACTAAACCAGTGCTGGTCGATGTGAGCTATGGGAACAGGGACGCTGCCGTCTTGGAGCACAGCACAACTATAGTGAGATGCACCTGATCAGCCAAAACGGTCACATAATCCTTGTTGAGTAGCCATGAGGCCATGAAATACCACGTTGTACCTGCCCAAATCATCATACAACCCCAGTCATATTTCACTCTTGGGGCGTAAGCTCGGGCAGAAGTTGGAAAAGGTGTGAAACAAATCTTCAAATGGTTCAAATGGCTCTGAGCACTATGGGACTTAACTTCTTAGGTCATCAGTCCCCTATAACTTAGGACTACTTAAACCTAACTAACCTAAGGACATCACACACATCCATGCCCAAGGCAGAATTCGAACCTGCGACCGTAGTGGTCGCGCGGCTCCAGACTGTAGCGCCTAGAACCGCTCGGCCACTCTGGCCGGCAAATTACTTTCTTCTATCGCTCAGCAGTCTGCTCTTCTGTCCGAGAATGCATTTCTCACGTTGTTTGCGTATTTTTCTCCAACCCGTGTGGTTTCCCACTAGGGGAGGCCAACATGTTTCGGAACACGGATGCACTTCAAACTTTGTACACTTTTAATAGCCTATTAGGTAACATAGTGTGCAAGCAGTAAGGCGTACTACTTCGGCGGTCTCGATAAAACTTGCAAGAGTAGTTTCACGCGTCAGTGATGCATCGCTCCGTCGCAACCGCGAGCACGAGCTAAGGGCAGCCGTGTGGTTAGCATTAAAATTGCTGGCTGACTTGGAATTCTGAGCGCATCTACCGCGAAGTTGGCGGCGGGCGAGGGCCATTTTGTTTTCTTCACAGAGAGGGCGTTTCTTACTTCCGTTTATGTTTTGGTTGTTATCGATGCTAATTGCACACATTATTTTTAGCTTGGAGTGCGTCCTGTTGGATCTTACTGGTTATTTTGGTGATGATTACACATAATATAAGAATGTAAGGGGAAAAAAAAGGAAAAGAAAGATAATCTGACGAAAAGACATGTGTATTTGCATGAACTTTTATTGAATTTCCAATGTCACTAGGCTGTTTAACTGTTTGCTAAATTTTAATATTGCAACAAATGTTATACGACTTGTATGTCTACAGGGAAGTTAAAGCTTCATCAAGCTCCTTCAAACCAATTCATAATTGATTGACAATGAATGAGAAATTGCTTCTCGTGAAGGTGATATTAAATTGCTTTTAATTCTACGTTGTCAAATTTCGGAAGTTACGCTTACGAAAATTTCGCTTTACGCACGGTTTGCATCCAAATTGTCGGAAGACATTTTTTTTTCAAAATGTCAGCGAACTTCGCTCTTCCTTAGAAAAACTGAAGATTCCTTGTGCATGCGGGAAAACTGCGTTCATTCGATGTAGTAGATGCTGCTTTAATTTCTGTTTTTTGTGTCTGTACGAAAGGCCTCCTATTACAACCTGTAATGTGAAAAGCACGTCCAACGTTGAATCTTACATCAGCCTCATATTTTGTAGCACGTTGTGATACTGAAGATAGTTACTTATATCTTTAGCAGTGTTATTTGGACTTTCTAAGCTTGTCTCTCGTCCTTGAAAACTGTGTATGCAGCGAAGCACCTACGTGCAAAGTCGTTCTCGGTACCTTATGGTATTTTAGGTACAAGGAGTTGCGGATATCACGATAGGCATACTTTTTCAGTAAAACTTTATGCATTTGTTTGCATAGTTGTCGCTCGTTATAAGTGCACGGTGTGTCAAAAAGAATCATCCAATTTGCCACGCCTATATTTCTGTAACTAATAAACATATACAATTAATTTAGTTTCTTGGTGAACGGGAAACTAAAAAAAAGTTTTTATACCTTTTCATAGTTGTTCAATATGCCGTATTCAAAATGTTCCCACACGTGTCTTGAGTTACAGCTTCCAGAGGCTTATGCGATGTCTTAGTTCATTCATTGTTGTTGGCGACGGAAGCACATAAACAGAGTCTTTTATAAACCCCACCCCCCACAAGACGTAATCACATACAATGAGGTCCGATGACCTTGGAGGCCAGTAATGTAAGGCTAAATCATTTGGTCCAGTGCGACCGAACCATCGTTCAGTAATCCTTTGATTTAAACGTTCCCGCACGTTCGGATACCAGAGTGGCAGTGCCTCATAGAGATGGTAAATGAAATCATTCTTATGAGTATCCAACTGTGGGAAAAGAGATTTCTGAGGCATATCGAGGTATGCAGACTCCTTATGAAACTATGGCGGATGCATTCGACGTCTGTGTCAGACACTCGGGGACGGTCCGGCGATTTGTCTTGGAATTGTTCATGCCATCGTCTAATGCTCTGCGTTGCATGAGGATCCACACCATACCTAGCGCGAAAGTCACGCTGAAGAGTTATTACTGAACCACCCTGAGCAAAAAGTGGAATACAAAACGCTTTCTGTTATTCCGACACTATTTTTACTAGAACTAGAGTGGGCGCGGACTGCTCCTAACTAACGGGAACCACGTAAAAGTCGAGAGTTAGCTCATTCCAACAGCATGTTGTTCACGCACATATCTCAGATAACATAATAAGGGTGACACTTTTACGCTGTATGATTCTTTTTGATACGACCTGTATAATATTTATTGTGATAATAAAAATTAGCAAACAAATAACCTTGGAAATTCGATAAATGTTTACGCAAATACACTTGTCTTTTCAGCTTATCATCTTTCAGGCGTAATATGTACGAAAAGATATGACTAGTGTTGAAAAATTGCAAAAAAAAGGAAAACTTGAGCGAGACTCGATCCATCGATCCGCTGCTAATGGAAATTGAATGTTAACCACGTGACAGCCACATCAGCTCATGCCCAGGGTCACAATGCACCGGTACAGCACTGATGCGAAAAAAAATTCTCTTGCCATTTTCTCGAAATCTCCAAAGTAGAACCCCTTACTACGTGCTCATTATGTAATCGTAATGGGCTTCTGAAAGTATACAAAGTTTGAAGTAAATCCGTGATCCGAACATTGAGGTGTCCGCTTCTCACTTACATGTAGCGAGACTGAGTCCGCTTCTTTGAAAACCTTTGACCATAGAAATCTGGCCGTCAGCAGCGTAACTCGGACGCGGCAGTTGCTCGCCGCGGCCGCACGGTCTGACTCCTGCAGTGTTAGCGAGCACCTGCGTTCGGGCCGGTCCTCTGCAGGTTAGCGTCGGCTGTGCCGGCGGCGCCTCTGGCGATGCGACGTCGCGACGCGCCTCTGGCTATTCTTAGGCGGCGCTAATATCCGACATCCGCGCCTGACTGCCACAGGACGACGCCCTCGCCTCGCCAGCCGAGTGCCTATTGCACGGGGTAACAGCCTGGAGGCGCGGCATGGGCACCTTGTACTCTGCGGCGGACAACCCGCTTTCCGCCTGCGGCTGCTGCAGTCGCTTCTTCAGCCCGTTCCAGCGCTTACGGCCGTTTAACAAAGTAGACCAGGCTTAAAAATTTTTATTTAGCATCACTTACAATGTTCCTCAGAGGGTTTATTTTTAAGCTGCGTACACACAAAATGTATCGTAAATGTTGAATACATGGGACGTTCAGTAAGTAATGAAACAGTTTTTTTTTCTTGAAACATTTCGGATGAAAAATGGGCGGACTTTGTTATGAGACATCGTAGTCTGTTACCTCTTCAGCCCAGATACACTATGTCGTCAAAAGTATCCGGACACTTGGCTGAGAATGACTTACAAGTTCGTGGCGCACTCCATCGGTGATGCTGGAAGTCAGTGTGGTGTTGACCCAGCCTTAGCCTTGATGATAGCTTCTCCTCTCACAGGCATGAGTTCAATCAGGTGCTGGAAGGTTTCTTAGGGAATTGCAGCCCATTATTCACGGAATGCTGCACTGAGGAGAGGTATCGATGTCGGTCGATGAGGCCTGGAACGAAGTCAGTCTCCCAAAACATCCCAAAATTTTTCTATAGGATTCAGGTCGGGACTCTGTGCAGGCTAGTCCATTATAGGGATTTTATTGTCGGGTAACCACTCCGCCACAGCCCGTACATTATGAACAGATACTCAATCGCGTTGAAAGATGGAATCGACATCCCCGAATTGCTCTTGAACAGTGTGACACAAGACGGTGCTTAAAACGTCAATGTAGTGCCACGCAAAACAACAAGGGGTGCAAGCCATGAAAAACACGAGCACACCATAAAACCACCACCTCCGAATTTCACTGTTGGTGCTACACAGATGCCGTTCATCGAGCATTCGCCATACCCACGCCCTGCCGTCGGATCGCCACATTGTGTAATGTGATTCGTCACTCCACACAATGTTTTTCCACTGTTCAATCGTCCAATGTTTAAGCTCCTTACACCAAGGGAGGCAACGTTTGACATTTTCCGGCGTTATGTGTGGCTTATGCGCAGCCCCTAGACCATGAAATACAAGATTTCTCACCTCCTGCCTAACTGTCGCAGTACTTGCTGCGGATCCTGATGGTGTTTGGAATTCCTGTATGATGGTCTGGATAGATGTCTGCCTATTACACATTACGACCCTTTTCAACTGTCGGCGGTCTCTGTCATTCAACAGCGAGGTCGGCCTGTACACTTTTGTGCTGTACGTGTCCCTTCACGTTTCCACTTCACTATTAAGTCGGGAACAGTGGACCTAAGGATGTTTAGGAGTATGGAAATCACGCATACGGACGTATGACGCAAGTGACACCTAATCACCCGATAACGTTCGAAGTCCCTGAGTTCCGCGGAGCACCCCATTCTGCTCTCTCACGAGGGGCTAATGACTACTGACGTCGCTGATATGGAGTACCTGGCAGTAGGTGACAGCAAAATACACCTAATATGAAAAAGGTATGGTTTTGGGTGTGTCCGGATACTTTTGATCACATAGTGTAGTTTCATGAAGTTCCGATCCGTGGCGCCGCTATACGGAGTCTTGAAAACGCCATCTGTACCGGAGATAAGTTCCAAACATAGAGGTGTCAGAGAGTATCTTTTGCCGGAAAACCAGAGCATCACATATATTCATAGGCGCTTGCAAAATGTCTACGGAGACCTGGCACTAAACAAAAGCAGCGTGAGTCGTTAGGCGAGGCGTCTGTTGCCATCGCAAAATGATCACGCAAACCTGTCCGATCTCCAGCAAGCCAGACGGCAGCACGCAGTTATGAGGCTTGCCGTGTTGGAACTTGCGGACACTCTCCCGTCGAGACGATCGACGAGTCATAATCAAACACCTCGCTGCTCAACTGCACGTCTCTTTTGGTAGAGGTGACTGACACACTCGTCCATCAGTTGAGGCACTCAGAGGTGTGTACCCACTGGGTCCCTCGCTGCCTAATCGAAGACCACTGAGAGCAACGGAAGACCTTCTGTCCGAAATTGCTTGCGCGTTACGAGGCTGATGGTGACAATTTTTTGTCGAACATCGCCACAGGCGGTGAAGCGTAGGTTCATCACTTCGCACTGGAAACGAAACGGCAATCCGTGAAGTTCTGCCACACCACCTCTCCTCCGAAGAAAAAGTTCAAAGCTGCAAATTGTCCGGCAAAAGGATACATACAAAGGTTCAAGAAACAACTTCAAGTGATGACTCTAGAGATATACGCTGATCAGCCAAAACATTATGGCTAGTGGCCACCGCGAGGTTGTATTTTGCCTGGTGGCGCTGAGAACACGTGACGCGGTAAGAGAAGTATATGAACGGAACACAGACGACTGGGAATCACTACAGCGACGGTAAGTGAGCAAATGCGCAAATTCGCCAACTTAGACGACTTCGACAGAAGTCAGATTGCTATGGCCCAGTGCCTGGGAGCGAGCATTTCGGAAACGGCGAAGCTGGTCGGCTGATCGCGTGCAGCTGCCGTTAGCGTCTGCGGATAGTGGTTGAAGAATGCTGAAACCTCGAGTAGGCGGCAAGAAGTTGTAAATCCATACCTCATCGCAGAGCATAGGGATCGGAGGCTTTCCCGCTCTCTAAAGCAGGGTAGGCGGTGAGCTGTGGCAGATCTGACAACAGAGTACAGTGCCGGCGCAGACACAGGTGTTTTGGTGCACACGGTTCAGCCCACAGTGTTGAACATGGAATTCCGCAGCAGAGTACCCCTACGTGTTCCCACGTTGACCCAACAGCATCGTTGATTACACTACTGGCCACTAAAATTGTTACACCACGAAGATGATATGCTACGGATGCGAAATTTAACCGACAGGAAGAATATGCTGCGATATGCAAATGATTAGCTTTACAGAGCATTCACACAAGGTTGGCGCCGGTGGCAACACCTACAACGTGCTGACATGATGAATGTTTCCAACCGATTTCTCTAACACCAGCAGTAGTTGACCGGCGTTGCAAGGTGAAACGTTGATTGTGATGCCTCGTGCAAGGAGGATAAATGCGTGCCATCACGTTTCCGACTTTGTAGCCTATGTAGCTCTCGACATGACAGGCATCTTATCCGCATGGCTGTAACGGATCGTGCAGCCGCCTCTCGATCCCTGAGTCAACAGATGAGGACGTTTGCAAGACAACAACCACCTGCACGAACAGTTCGATGACGTTTACAGCAGCATGGACTATCAGCTCGGAGACCATGGGTGCGGTTACCCTTGACGCTGCATCACAGACAGGAGCGCCTGCGATGGTGTACTGAACGACAAACCTGGGTGCACGAATGGCAAAACGTCATTTTTTCGGATGAAGCCAGGTTCTGTTTACAGCATCATGATGGTCGCATCCGTGTTTGGTGACATCGCGGTGAGCGCACATTGGAAGCGTGTGTTCGTCATCGGCATACTGGCGTATCACCCGGCGTGATGGTATGGGGCGCCATTGGTTACACGTCTCGGTCATGTCTTGTTTACATTGACAGCACTTTGAACAGTGCACGTTGCATTTCAGATGTGTTACGACCCGTGGCTCTACCCTTCATTCGATCCCAGTGAAACTCTACATTTCAGCAGGATAATGCACGACCGCATGTTGCAGGTCCTTTACGGGCCTTTCTGGATACAGAAAATGTTCGACTGCTGCCCTGGCCAGAACATTCTCCAGATCTCTCACCAATTGAAAACGTCTGGTCAATGGTAGCCGAGCAACTGGCTCATCACAATACGCCAGTCACTACTCTTGATGGACTGTGGTATCGTGTTGAAGCCGCATGGGCAGCTGTACCTGTACACACCATCGAAGCTCTGTTTGATTCAATGCCCAGGCGTATTAAGGCCGTTATTACGGCCAGAGGTGGTTTTTCTGGGTACTGATTTCTCAGTATTTATGCTCCCAAATTGCGTGAAAATGTAATTACATGTCAGTTCTGGTATAATATACTTGTTCAATGAATACCCGTTTATCATCTGCATTTCTTCTTGGAGTAGCCATTTTAATGGCCAGTAGTGTATGATTACAATGTCTGAGTGTTCTTCGAGACTGGATCGTGTGTCAATCAAATCGTGTAGTCTCATCCGACGAATCACGTTCATTGTTAAATCAGACCTATGGTCGTTTTCGGATATGTGGTTACACGGCTGCGTGAAAGATGCCCCGCGCAATGGACGCAGGCC
The DNA here is from genome assembly GCF_023897955.1 of Schistocerca gregaria. NCBI lineage: Eukaryota > Metazoa > Arthropoda > Insecta > Orthoptera > Acrididae > Schistocerca > Schistocerca gregaria. The sequence goes on from NC_064921.1 coordinate 817,455,268, forward strand.
GGTGGAAGCAGTATCTTGTTCTGAGGGACATTCACCTGGGCTTCCACAGGACCTGCAGTAGTAGTCGATGGTACGATGACACCTGCACACTACGTGAATATTATTAGGGGCCACCTGCAACCCCTTACGCCTGATGTTTTCCTCAACATTAATGGTATCTTTAAGCAGGATAACTGTCTGTGTCAGATGGTCAGAATCTTCCTGCAGTGGTTCGAAGTGCATGACAGTGAACTCAAATGATGTCTTGGCCATCAGATTCGGCTAATCTGAATCCGATGAAACACAACTGGGACCCTACTGGACGGCAGCTCCGCGCCCACAAACCAACGTGACCTTTGCGTCTGGTACCACAAACCTCTTGATACCTATAAAGTACTTGTCGAATCCGTGTCACACAGAATCACTGCTGTTTTGTCTTTCAAAAGTGGAACACGCTTTTAAGGAGATGGTCGTAATGTTTTGGCTCAGAGTGATACAGTCTGGTCGGGAGCGCAAACACAACATCAGACAAAGTACAGTTCACGTATAATCTATCGTTCTTCCAGCGGACCCTACGTGAATGGAAAGTGAATACGCCCTAATATCTGCTAGAAAGGGACGTACCCTCCGCCATGCGTTTCACAGTGGCTTGCTGAGCACGAATGTCGATGTCATTGAAAATCTGTACAGTCTGTTGCGCCGTTAGGGCAAATTCCTTCGACGTTTATTGTGCGGAAAAGGATGAGTGTGGACAGGACGAGGTGTCTTCTTTAAGCCACCACCGAAGAAATGCAGTGCGATTTTCGCGCAGCGGCATCCTTTCCTGGGAGACATAAAGGGAACTGCATTAAGAGCGGGAGAGCTAAGGGAATACGAGGTGGCGTGTAGAATTGCCCCGCGACGTTACTGGCCGTAACTCAGTCTGTTCCGCGGACGGAAGCGCCGGCACAACGGCAGAACGCAGCCCGCAGCGCTGGAATGCAATAAACGCCTACCCCAGGAGCCTGAGGCAGCAGCGGAGGCGGTGGCGGCGGCGGCGGACCCCAGGGGTTATGCATTCCTCCGAACACCTAAGTTAATCCCCTGTACGCACAAAGGCGCAGCCGAGAGAGCTATATTTTCTGCGTGCCTCTGCCACTGACAAGCCACTCTCAATACAAATGTGGTATCTATGTAGTTGACTAGAATTGGTTGATGTCATGTCCTCCTGTCTCGCAATAGACAATAGAAATATGTCATGTGAATAATAGCTCCATTCCAGAGGCCCTCAAGGCTTTGTGTTAGGTCCTTTTATTCTAGGTTTTTATACGTGATGTGCTATAACATTTATTTGCACTAGAACGAGTCATTTTGGTTGATTATACTAGCAGTTTATGTAAAGACATAACGGAGATAATATACAGGGTGAACGTTAATAAATCTGCCGAATTGCACAGACGGATTCCTGAACGAAAGTTGAGGAAAAAAGGGCCTATGACCAAGTGTCCAGAGATGCATCGTTGCCACGGTTCAGGGCGCTGACGAATGAAAGTTCCTCTGGCTATGTGTCGTGTGTTCCTTTTGGATTTCCGACTTGGTGATTGATACATCGTACTGTAAGCAGCAGAATGGTCCGGTGTTCATGTCGATAACAAGCTGAGGTGGTGTTCGTGTACGGCCAAGCAGATCGTAATGGGTTATGGTTCAAATTGCTCTGAGCACTATGGGGCTTAACATCGATGGTCATCAGTCCCCTAGAACTTAGAACTACTTAAACCTAACTGACCTAAGGGCATCACACAACACCCAGCCATCACGAGGCAGAGAAAATCCCTGACCCCGCCGGGAATCGAACCCGGGAACCCGGGCGCGGGAAGCGAGAACGCTACCGCACGACCACGGGATGCGGGCCCTAATGGGTTATGGTGTTCTATTTAATGTTGTTGCGGTGGAGTGTACGTGTTATTGTAAAACGTATGAAAATGCAGCAGCAAGAATAACAGAATTATATGAAATAAATAAATAATATCTCATAATTCTTAACTATGTGGTGCTGAGCCCCACTATAACGAGTTTCAATAATTCTTTATTTGACTTTAAATTGTGTGCACCGAATAATTAATATATCACTCCACAAACTCTATCCATAACAACACTGGTGTCGTAAATATTTTTATTTAAAGTCACTGATAAATTATCCTGAGAAAAATAAATCTTACGCCCCAGCCATAACATTATTTCATTTACGTGAATTCTAAGATTGTTCTATTGAATGTTATATTTCTGTGGGTTCTTCTCCTCGGAGTTCAAATATTTAAATAACGATCGAAAGAATTAGTGTCTGATTATTTATGCAGTTTGAAATTGCCGCTGGGTACGCTCACGTAATGGCGCCAAACAGTGCGCAGTTTGGACTGCTTCGGACACAAAACTTGAAACTTTAATAATTGGTTATTTAGTTACAAATGAAAGTTCGTACACTATAATTTCATTTAGTAAATTGTAGTTATAATTTCCTTTTGATCAATTGTGACTACCTTTTACAGTATTTAAAAGAATAGCCTTCAGCTTATCTTCGATGTCATCCGCTTCATACATCATAAAGAAGAAGAACAGAACAAGGAAAATTTCCACAGATAATACAATGTCAGTACATTATTTTAGTGGTATTATATTTAGTTACATGATTATTTTTTGAAGGAAACAGGTTATAAAATAATAAAACATATTGTTCTTATTTAACAATATAGTAAGTCGCAGTACAATAATAAGTCTTTTTCTCGGTTCTTACATTTGGGCTTAAAAGTCACTTCTGGAAAAATATTCGTTATTTCACAAGTCTCTAGCACTGTCCGATACACTGGCGACACAAAATATTGGCGTTGACATTAGAAGATGCAAACGGTCGAGGCAGACCATGTTCCTCCAAATCTGGTGTACGCGCTGTCCCGCCTCCCCGCATGTTCGTCTATCTGAAAGGACCGATCATTACACAAACGTGCAAAAATGGTGTGAAATGTTGTGTGATATCGTTGGTGTCTGTGAGGGTACTTGTTTGTGGTATAGCCTTGCTGCCTCTCGACCATTTCCATCTGCATGATCGCACACAGACATCGTCTCGGCTTGTTCCCGACATGAAAACCGGACCATTCTGCAGCTTACAGTACGTTGCGTCATTCACACAATCTTCAACATACAAGGTACACACGGCACGTTGTCAAAGGAGCTATACTACCCAGCGCCATCTACCATGGCAACGATGCATTTCGGGACGCCAGTTCATAGGACCTTTTTCCGCCATTTCGAGTCAGGAATCTGTTCCTGCAGTTTGTCGGCTGCAGGCCTGTATATCAATAACCCCCTGCGACAACAGAGGCAGAAAGGTCATCTCGTAAACATAATTCCATGGCGGGAAATGAAAAGATAACGGAATAGATGATCTTACATATATCAGAACAGAGGCCGACTCAACACGTTCCTACATTTGGGGGGGTTGCAGCACTGAACTAAAATCTTACACAAAGTTTTCTGGGTTTGGTAAAAAGATGAATTAACGTGGAAAAAGTATTTTGAACCACCAAACAAAATGCTGAGTAAATATCTTTTTCTCTTAAGGATTCTACGAAAATGTGCAGCCTGGTACGTACAGCGTGATATTGTGGAGAAATGCTAGCTTTGCAAAACAATTACTTAAAGTTAAATAAACAAACAATAATAGTAATAAGCCCGCCAACAGGGAACTATGCAGCAGCATTTCTAAAAAAATTAATTCCGTCTCTTCCAGTACACACACACTCACACACACACACACACATATACAGGCGCATTATCTCTGATGTTTCGGGAGATTCTTGCAACTTCGTTTTTATAAAGTGTGACGTGCGGTAATTTTGGCCGATGTGTGCAAGACCCGACTGGGAATAAACCCAGCACGGTGTGCACTCTGACAACAGCCTCTATAACACACATAAAACCAACATTAATTTAAAATTACCTTAAGAAAATCACCACAATGGTAAAATACAGAACGGCCGTTGTGGTCGAGCGGTTCTAGGCGCTTCAGTCCGGAACCGCGCGGCTGCTTCGGTCGCAGGTTCGAATCCTGCCTCGGGCATGGATCTGTGTGATGTCCTTAGGTTAGTTAGGTTTAAGTAGTTCTAAGTTCCAGGGGACTGATGACCTCAGATGTTAAGTCCCATAGTGCTCACAGCCATTTGAACCATTTCTTGTACATACGGATCGTCAAAGTCGAAAACAAATGGAGATAAGATTCGACTCAAAGTTTGTTAATTTTGCAGCTGCAGTTTACGTTAATTCTGCCGTTAAAGCAGCTTGAATCAAATTAACATTCATAAAAGGTAATCCGCAGAGTCACACTAGATTTTGAAATTGAAAAAAAAAAACGGAATCCTGCACACAGTTTTAAGTACTAAGAATTCCGCCCACTGACGGCACATGGTTTTCAACAAGTTACAACCGCCCACAGGCAGAAAGTGGCACAGCAAATTCAAACTTAAGCTGAAACTTAACCTTTAACACGCAGGCGAGAAATTCATTGACAAACCAAGAAAGTAGCAATTCACGCAGACAGGATACAAATTCCTGGAAATCAAGAACTGTTAGCATAATCAACCAGAACCCACTCGCGATTAACCGTGATGCAAACTCAACAGTCAAGCGATTTAGAAAAAACACTTTTGGAACAGAGTGGCCTCATGGAGCAATCACGGTTCAAAAACGATCCACCAGACAAACAGCTCACTATCTAGAAACTAAGCCAGGGAGCGGCCATAATCGTACAAGCCAGGGAAAACTCCGGGTGTCTCGTCACAGCGCAAAGGCGGAACGACTCTTGCATAGAGCCTGTGCTTACTAGTGACTGCAGCCACTCTCCAGCTCCGCTCACCAGCAGCCACAGGCGCCACGATAACACCACTGCGGCAAAGCGGTACACGACGCGCCAACTGATCCCCTGCGATGGTCCATGCTGACTCGCTCCGTCCTCTTCCTTACTCGTGCAGAACGCCGGGCCCAGCACATCAAGGGGGCGCTCGCAAACTAGCGCGCCGGAAAGCATAACGCTTAGGCACAGAAAACCACGCGAAAGCAAGAGCATCGCAGGAGGTCACGGCACAATGATACCAATAAAATAACATTAATGAAATATGCAGACGCCTAAAACTTTGCAGTATAGCTCGTCGGAGGGGAGACAGAGCAATTCTGAATAAACCATTGTTATTTATCATCAAAAATCTCTAACATATCAGTGACTTATCCTCTATACTCATGCTCATAAATTAACGCTAATGCTGATACGTGGTGAAACAACACTCTGGTGGGGTTTGCGGGCTTAAACCACCTCGGAGTATGACCATGCGGTGCATTTGACCTGCAGTCGTCGCACGGTGGCGCTGGCAGCAGTCTACATACGCAGAGCTGGTGCATGTCAGAGCACGGTGCAACGAGTAAGTGTGCAGACGTTTTCAGACGTGCTAATGGTGACTGTGTGTTGAAAATGGCTCAAGGAACACATATTGATGACGTTATGAGGGGTAGAATACTAGAGCAACTGGAGGCTGGTCAACCACAGCAGGTCGTAACACGGTCCCTCTGTGTGCCAGAAAGTGTGATCTCAAGATAATTTCAACGATTCCAGCAGACAGGAAACGTGTCCAGGCACTACAGAACGGGACGTCCACAGTGTACAACACCACAACAATACCGATATCATTGCCCGCAGACTGCTACGGATTACTACAAGTAGCCTTTCTCGGGAACTTACCTCAGCCACTGGAACAGTTGTCTCCAGACACCACCCTACAGACGACTGAACCGACATGGTTTATTCGCCCGGAGACCTGGAAGGTGCATTCCACTGACCCCTGGTCGTAGAGTAGCCTGTCAAGTCTGGTGTCAAGAACACAGTACAGGGTCATTGGAACAGTGGTCCCAGGTTTTGTTCACAGACGAGTCCAGGTATAGTCTGAACAGTGATTCTCGCCGGGTTTTCATCTGGCGTGAATCACGAACCAAATACCAACCCCTTAATGTCCTTGAAAGGGACCTGTGCACGCACACCCCTGCATGTCTTCGAAAGAGCAACTGTAACAGATCAGGTGTACCGTGACGTCATTTTGCGCCAAATGTCCGCCTCTTCAGGGGTTCAGTGGATCCCACCTACCTCCTGATGGATGGTAAGGTACGGCCTCACCGAGCTGCCATCGTGGAGGAGTACCTTGAAACAGAAGATATCAGGCGAATGGAGTGGCCTAACTGTTCTCCAGACATGAACCCCATCGAGCACGTCTGGGATACTCTCGGTCGACGATGTTGGGGTACATGCGCAGGAAACAGTGGCGTTTTTTGGCACATGGATTTCGGGACAGTTTTGTCAACTTATCACCAATACTGTGGACTTACAGATCTGTGTCGTGTGTGTTCTCTATAAGTCTATGCTATTAGCGCCAGTTTTGTGTAGTGCCACGTTGTGTGGCACCACATTCTGCAATTATCCTTAATTTATGAGCATGAGTGTACGTAATTAAATCTATAATGAACGTAAGCAATGAGAATGATAAAGTCCTTCGTATTTTTAATTTTAGTCGGCTTAATACATGGACTGGATAAAAAGTAGTGGCGACATTATTTTCATTCATACCAAACTGTATTGATAGACTTTCATCGTTTCACATGCTTTCAGTATAATCAGTCACCTTCATCTACACAGATGGAAGGCGTCGTACACGGTCAGAGCGTCCATCTCTGTCGATGTCTTGCAATGACCGCCACATGGCACGGGCGATGTCTTCTCTTGTGTTGTAGGTAGTGCCAATAAGAGTTTCCTTCTATTTGGCGAGCGTATCGTAATCCCAAGAACTCATATTGGGTGAATACAGTGGATGTATCAGTATCTCCAACACACACATATGCACGGGTTTCGCCATGTGGCGTAGTGCATTGTCATGAAGGATGATGGAATGCAGTGTCAGGCGGCAACATTGTTGTGTGCTCCGACTTAATACTTATTACACAATTCCTAATGATACTTAGGTCCATGTTAACTCAGAGAGATGTCAGTCACGTGGTCAGAATATGGATTGAGAGTAAATAGAAGACTAAAGTAATGAGAAGTAGCAGAAATGAAAACAGCGAGACTCTTAACATCAGGATTGATGGTCACGAAGTAGATTAAGTTCAGGACTTCTGCTACCTGGGTAGCAAAATAACCAATGACGGACAGAACGAGGAGGACATCAAAAGCACACTATCACTGGAAAGACGGGCGTTCCTGGTCAAAAGAATTCTACTTGTATCAAACATAGACCTCAATTTGAGGAAGAACTTTCTGAGAATATACGTTTGGAGCGCAACATTGTACGGTAGTGAGACATGGGCTGTGGGAAAATAGGAACAGAAGAGAATCGAAGCATTTGAGATGTTGTGATACATAAGAATGCTGAAAACTGAGTGGACTGATAAGGTAAGGAATGTGGTGGTTCTGTGCAATATCGAAGAGAAAAGGAAGATGTGGAAAACACTGACAAGGAGAAGGGACAGGATGGAAGGACCTATGTTAAGACATCAGGGGCCGACTTCTGTGGCACTAAATGAAGCTGTAGAAGGCAGTATCTGTAGAGGAAGACAGCGATTGGAATTCATCCAGCATATAATTGAGGACTTACGTTGTACGTGCTACTCTGAGTTGAAAACGTTGGCACAGGAGATGAATTCGTGGCGGGCCTCATAACCAAAGCAGTAACTGTCCTATCACGCTTCCTTGGCGTATTCTGGAAATTACCGTTAAACGTGTCGATTTTGTTCCGTCTGCAAGAGAGTCCTTAATCCAGTCGGAAACCTAGTTCGATACTTGGTAAATTCGTAATAATTTTTCAGTAGACGGCAGTGCGGGGTGGTATCAAATGTTTTCCTGATTTCCTGAGGTTATGGAACACGGTACCAACCTGGGCGCTGATGTCTATCGCGTTGTTCATCTCATGGAGGAATCGAGTGACATTAGTTTCGCAAGATCACTGTTTGCGGAATACATGTTGATTTTTACAAAAAGATGGTTCAAATGGCTCTGAGCACTATGGGACTTAACATCTATGGTCCCTAAAACTTAGAAATACTTAAACCTAACTACCCTAAGGACATCACACACATCCATGCCCGAGGCAGGATTCGAACCTGCGACTGTAGCCGTCACAAGGGGTACAGACTGAAGCGCCCAGAACCGCAAGGCCACACCGACCGACGTCAGTGACACAGAAGTTATATTAAGTTCATCTGTCCTATGACCGTTCTCGGAAACGGAAACGACCTTCGCTTTTTTCGAGCCGCTAGGTACCCTTCATTACTCCAGCAAACTACGACAAACTGTTACTAGTAGGGGAGCAAGTTCTTTCGCTGTACTGGCTGATTCTTATAAGACCGCACACTATCGGAATTTGAAAAGTAATTCAAGCCGTGATGTAGTATTTTTCTCTTGTTGGGTAGAACACTTGTAACTTCCCCCTCACTTATCGACCTTCCTGACAGTGAAAAATTAAACCGCGTGCACCTAATGGAAATTTGGGATAAACAATCGTTACCGAAGTTAATTTGTCGGTAAAGAGGGAGGAAAGGGTTACATCTAAATGAAAGGAAAAATGCAAATGAAATTGGTGGATATTAATTTTGAGAAAAGGGTAAAATTAATAAAGAAAGTAAATGTGCGGTCGTTGCGTTAACAATCAATTGGCGTTAATTAGATATTTGAGATTTGTGGAAAATTACGGTCGGCAGTCCTATGGATAACTACTATAATAACTGAAAATGAAAGATTAATGCACATATAATTAGCACTAAAAGCGTGGCAACTGAAGGTTGACACGTGTTGTAAGAAAACTGAATGTGTTTCTGAAGTAATAAATTTCGCTACACTCTGAGTTAATTTAGCAAAAGGATTAATAAAACCGCAAAACTGAAAGTTAATTTAGTGACTGAAATTAATAGTGAGCTTCGTTTCTGAAGCACTACGAAATTCAGTAAAATAAGGTTAGTCTTGGGCTACTTCAACAATAATTTCAAAAGCTACTTGAATCTACGCAATTTAGAAATAAGAGATTTAACTTTGAACTTGAATTAAGTGATTGTGAACAATTAACAATAGTAAAATTTAGTATGTACCAAGCTGAGCTGCCGTCACAGGTAAGCTAAAATATGGTAACAAAACTCACACTCTTAATTTGTGCCTGTGTAATCTAAATGTTGTAACCAGCTATGAATACCTTAACTGAACTTTGAAATTAAAGCTGTGAAATGGAATGATATTACTTTAATGCTGGCGTTTGAATTTTAACGACACTCGGGTTCATTCCGGAAAAGGAAGGGACCCTGTTTTGTAATGCAATTGGGACAATGAGCAACAAAGGTTCGTGCTAAGTTGCTGTAATTTTGTAAGGCAAATGGAACCATTTTAAAAGCTGAGGTCTGCCATACAGTTCTAAAACCTTACGTTCTTCCAGTCTTCCTTGTTGGTTGATTGAAGATTTGAAGTCGTCGGTCAGGGAGGTGGCTACAGTCGCTCAATGTCAGCCGTAGCTGTTGCAGAAGCTGGATGTTGGCGCGCCTTCTTCTCGACACGGTCTTCAGCCGAAATGGGCTCTTGATGTGTGCCAGCTAACGCTTCCCGTCCGCGACACCATGTCAGAAACTAACATAGAAAGTCGAGCGCAATTACATGCTGTCAATCCCCGAAAACGCGGCAACTCGAGCTAGTGTCACACAACACACCTGCTCCACTGCCCTACTCCCGCCAGACTCCGCTCTGCCCGCGCTCCACGTGGCAGAGTCACTACCAAAGACCGTAAACACTTTGTTTCTCCACAGGACCTATCGATGAAATCGTTCGATAGTATAGTTTTTCTAGTTTTTCCTAGGCAAGACCCAGTGTAAAAATACTAATAGTATTTACAAAACAAACCAATTATACATCGTCATATATATATATATATATATATATATATATATATATATATATATATATATATATATACAAATAGTAAAACAATTACAATACGTAAAGACACAGAAATATCGTATCTTCAGGTAACAAAATAAGGGAAAAAATATAGTACAATAGATGGAAATAGGGGGATATGAATTTCCGGCGTTACACCCTGGAGTTGATCTAATATCTCCGGGATTAAACGTGCTCCTCTTCTTCGGACCCTCTCTATTTCCTCCAACAATCATATCTGATCCCCACAGTGACGAGCAATGTTCAACTACTGGTCGAACCAAGGTCTGTAAGGTACGTCCTTCAATGACTTACTAAATTTCCTGAGCATTCTTCCAATGAATCTCAGTCTGACATTAATCTTAATCTCGATTAATTTTATGTGGTCGTTCTGCTTTAAATCGCCCCATGCGTGTACTCCTAGATATTCTATAGAAGTAACTGCTTACAGTGATTGTTCTGCTACCGCGTAATCGTACAATGACGGGTTTTATTACCTTCGTATTCGTAATGTGTAACATTTGTTTATGGTGAGGGTCAATTGTCACTCACTGTGCTAAGCGTCGATCCAGCTATAGGTCTTCTTGAATTTCGCTATAGTTTTCCAGCGTCGCGATTGCTCTATATACAACAGAATCATCCGCGAAAACACTCGTCTAACTTCCGACGTCGTCCACTAGGTCATTTACATATATATTGAAAAGTAATGGTCTTATCACAATCCCTTGCGGTGTCCCTGAAGTTACTTTTATGTCTGAAGGCTTCTCTCCTTTGAGAAACAAATTCTGTATTCCATTTGTTAGAAATTCTTCAATGCAGCCACACAGCTCTTTTGATATTCCACACGGTCGTATTGACATATGCAGCATGGAAATGGGCTTAAGCTGCTTAGATAAAGTGTATTTCACCTTGCAGATACTTTATACGATATTTATACAGGCTGGAAAAAAGCGTAGGTCATTCCCGTTTTCGTGAAGGGTCGTAAGACAGATACAAATCACAATAGGGCAACATCTAAGATTTTAAATGGTACTACACGATAGTATGTAGCATATCAGAAGGCGTTTATTAACACTATTTAAAATGTGTGTACGAACTCACGTTTTAATGAACAATTTTTGTGGAAACAGGTAAGAAATCCAAAAGTTTGATACACAGTGGAACTCGTCACGAAAGCGCTTATAGGCGGCGTTTACAGTGGAGTACACGTTAATGGCCATTCGTCCTTTTACTTTTGCACTTTCCCAAGATTTTTGTGAAACGTTTCGGCGCCGACATTAACAAACGTTACATCACTGTATTGGTAGTTTTCAGAACTTCAGAAAGGCGTGGAACAAATACATCGTCCCACTACGAAATCATCAGTAATGCCGATCTCACCTCAGATTATTTACAAAATCGAACACTCACTTATGAAGCAAGTCGATCCAGGTGCTCTAGAGGTATTGTGAGCGCCTGGAATCCGGAAGGTCGCGTGTTAGAATCCCGGAGGAACCACATACATTTTCTGTCTACCTTCAATCTAGCCTTCTCCTCTAAAAGGTGTGAGATGCCGCGAGGAATAAGTGTTTCGCATTTCACGTTAAATTGCAGATTCCCTTTTTCAGGTTGCATAACTGGGGTAGATTACGAGCACGCAAGTCGCTGAAGTAGCATCCAGATGAAAAACTTGCACTCATTGAGGCATACAAAATTATTATTGTATATGAAACAGCTTCCTATTACTTTAGAACTAATTTAATATATTAAATATTTGACTTTAAGTATGTGAAACCTTTATGGCTGAAGACGCAAAACTCTAACGATGTCTGTTTTGTTGGTTTCGGATCATTAACCGGAAGACAAATGGAAAAGTCAAAATCAAAATCGACAATAAATTAAAACATAATGCCTGATGCTTGAGTTTTATTGCATGAACGGGGAAAACCTAGTGAGCCATAAATTGTTTTCCTTTCGTTATTTTGTGTTGTGGGTCAGCAACTAAAACTTTCGAAAAGTTTTGAAGTGGTGTGTAGAGTTTGTTGGAAGTCACTGAGTCATTTTGTAATAAAACACTTGACGAATATATTCGGGGCAATTTGCGCACCATGTTTTTCTCTTCCTCAAGACATGTACACAGTTTATAACTTGAATGCTTCACTTAGTGCGTTTAACTCTTACTGCACGATTACATCTCTTCACCCCCCCCCCCCCCCCCCCCCCCCGCAGCTGTGGGTGCGTATACTCGTCCTGCTAAACCGTTCCTCAGGTGCTGTGGACGCACGTGAGCTCGCTGTTTGGATTTTCCTACAGTGCCATGGACTTCTGAATGCGTCCTGCGCCGCCGCCTTATCACAGTTGCGGACGAGTTACTTTCATATCCCTGTCAATAAAAAACTCTCGATTACATAGGAGTCTCATATGCTGTCATTTCCAGAAAAACTCATTTCGATGTCCAGAATCGTTTCGTTTATGAGATATGACAATTTTTAAAACCACATGAGCAGGGATGCGCAAGGACGTGAAATGGCGCGTCGCACTCGAGGGTCCTTCGGATATAAAACCCCAATAACTCGAGAACGATGTGATGTGTTCTTCTGGTTTCAGTTTCAAAAAAAGTTTCGATATCTTATGTACGTTTCAGTCACTGCAATGTATGAGCTGAAACCACCCATTCGCTAAGTTTACCTAATTCGTTTTTATCTCTGCAAAATCTTTATAATTTTGTACAATGTTTTACTTAATTTGATGCAGCACAGAAACAATGGCATATAATGAAAGGAAATTCAGGCCTTTATGAAGCAAAGATTTCAGACTGTAAGATGTGCAAAAATCAATTTTATTCACCTAATAGTATACTAGTGGCAAACAAGTCCACAGGGACCATCCGTCTGCTATAAAACCCAATAACTCGCAACGAAATGAGATATTGTTCTGCTCTCAATTTTAAATAAAATTTCGATGTTCGTACCTATATGTAATTCACACGCAAAGTTTATGATAAGTGTTTTTACCTCCGGAAAATCTTTAAAATTTCACACATTGTTTTGATTAATTTGGTGTGAGGGCAGTAAGTATGACGGATAACGAAAAGAAATTCAGTTCTTTATCGAGTGAAAATATCAGACTGTAAGATATACAAAAATTAAATTTTTGACGTAATAGTTTTTGAAGAAACGTATGATAAATGTTTCATGTTGGGCAGAATGCCGCTACTCAGCAGCAGGCACCAGTATATGGCGAATAGTAAAGCTATAATAAAAGCCGTCTCTGCACGGAATGCAAACACCTCGTCTGTAGCAGCGGAAAGGGTTGGGTAGACTAAGGTAACATTCCAGATTTTTAAAATCGGTCAATAATTACCTGAAAATCTGAAATTCAAATATCTGTTACCCCTGAAAGCCGTTAGATAGGCACCATACAGCTTCACACTGGTGCAGATCAAATGTTTTAGTCTTCCAGTAGAATAGATAATCCCCTGAACATGTCTGTTGATACAACAGTTGAAAGGTTTCAACATATGAGTATAATAACACTACACGCCACTCTGAATACGTTCATTTTCCGAAAACCTCATTTCGATATGCTGAAGAACACATCAAGCTAATACCGCTATATGTCTGTCATTGACAGTGGTCTCATTCCTGGGAAGAAGAGTATCCAGGAACTTTTTGAGATTTGTTATATACTGCCGAAGCCATGATGGTCCTGATTTTTCTTGGTGATTTATTCGAGATTATTGGAGTTGTTCTTCTTATTCTTGGATGACTCTTTTTGGAAGTAATAGATAAATGGTACAGATGACATTACGCCTTCCTGGCTCAACCTGCATTTCGAATGGTTCCGAAATTTCACTTTAGATTTAGCATTTGTGATGTATAATTTAAATTGATTTATCAATTTGTCATCAATATTGAAGTCACGGAGTGTGGAGAGCAGGATTTTTCTCTTTGTGCAGTCACGTGCTATTGTAAAATCCACAAAAGTGATTGAGTATTTGTGCTTTGTCTGAGTTAAGGTTAAAAATGGATTCTCAACACGACCTCGCTTTCCGGAATCCCTTCTAATATTCATCTATATGCTTATCAATTTGTTTTTTGAATCTGATTAATGTTTCACTAGAAGGGGTTTTGAAAATTACCGCGCGAGGAGAGAGAAACCCCTTTTGTTGTATCTGTTTTGTCTCCCTTCTTAGATAGTAGATGCATTACTGCGCATTTTCATTGTTCTGCAGTTCTCATGTTTCTGAGATTTTTTGAGTTACGTTGTGTCGGACTTTTTTTTAAATTCTGGACCAGCTAAATTTCACATTTCTGCTAGTATGTTATATTTCCCCCATGACTTTTGGTTTTTTAAGTTTCGAATATCTGTACGTATTCGTTTTGTATCACGATGCGATGAGATTATAGTTTTGTTTTCAGATTGTTAAAGGATTATTCTGTCTCTTGGTTCTTTACAGATGATCATATTTAAAAGTACTAGCAGAAGAAAATGTATACGAGTTCTTTTGTAAAACTTTACAATCAGTTGAAGTTATAATATTTCATATCGTGTTTTCTCTTGTATTGCAGGTAAAGATAAACATGTTCAATTACGAGTTTATTCGCAAGAAGCGAGTGATTCAGACATGTCTCTGAGTTTCTATGGTGAGGAGCAGTCTTGGTGACGAAGTTGGACAGCCCACTGCATCACTACCTCTGCACCTGGTGAGTTCCTCACTCTTTCAGTTCTTACCATTCGCCGGACGGTGTATGTTTCATACTGTGTATCACAAGTTTTGTAGTTCATATATACTCTCTAGCTTTCTCTCTACAGCTTGTTACACAGCTGTGACGGACTATTCACATACATATCTAGATGATCACATGAATATTCATTTCAGTTAAGATTCGAAAATTTAGAAGGCACCGAAGTTCAGGCTGGGCAAATTGAAGCTAATCTGGAGAATATTTCATGCACCTTAAGATATTCAACCCGACTTACATGATCTTTGCCCATGGTCGATGATGTGTCTTGGGTTGTCTATTTTAAGCTGCATGAAATACACTCCTGGAAATTGAAATAAGAACACCGTGAATTCATTGTCCCAGGAAGGGGAAACTTCATTGACAAATTCCTGGGGTCAGATACATCACATGATCACACTGACAGAACCACAGCCACATATACACAGGCAACAGAGCATGCACAATGTCGGCACTAGTACAGTGTATATCCACGTTTCGCAGCAATGCAGGCTGCTATTCTCCCATGGAGACGATCGTACAGATGCTGGATGTAGTCCTGTGGAACGGCTTGCCATGCCATTTCCACCTGGCGCCTCAGCTGGACCAGGGTTCGCACTGGACGTGCAGACCGCGTGAGACGACGCTTCATCCAGTCCCAAACATGCTCAATGGGGGACACATCCGGAGATCTTGCTGGCCAGGGTAGTTGCCTTACAACTTCTAGAGCACGATGGGTGGCACGGGATACATGCGGACGTGCATTGACCTGTTGGAACAGCAAGTTCCCTTGCCGGTCTAGGAATGGTAGAACGATGGGTTCGATGACGGTTTGGATGTACCATGCACTATTCAGCGTCCCCTCGACGATCACCAGAGGTGTACGGCCAGTGTAGGAGATAGCTCCCCACACCATGATGCCGGGTGTTGGCCCTGTGTGCCTCGGTCGTATGCAGTCCTGATTGTGGCGCTCACCTGCACGGCGCCAAACACGCATACGACCATCATTGGCACCAAGGCAGAAGCGACTCTCATCGCTGAAGACGACACGTCTCCATTCGTCCCTCCATTCACGCCTGTCGCGACACCACTGGAGGCGGGCTGCACGATGTTGGGGTGTGAGCGGAAGACGGCCTAACGGTGTGCGGGACCGTAGTCCAGCTTCATGGAGACGGTTGCGAATGGTCCTCGCCGATACCCCAGGAGCAACAGTGTCCCTAATTTGGTGGGAAATGGCGGTGCGGTCCCCTACGGCACTGCGTAGGATCCTACGGTCTTGGCGTGCATCCGTGCGTCGCTGCGGTCCGGTCCCAGGTCGACGGGCACGTGCACCTTCCGCCGACCACTGGCGACAACATCGATGTACTGTGGAGACCTCACGCCCCACGTGTTGAGCAATTCTGCGGTACGTCCACCCGGCCTCCCGCATGCCCACTATACGCCCTCGCTCAAAGTCCGTCAACTGCACATACGGTTCACGTCCACGCTGTCGCGGCATGCTACCTGTGTTAAAGACTGCGATGGAGCTGCTTATGCCACGGCAAACTGGCTGACACTGACGGCGGCGGTGCACAAATGCTGCGCAGCTAGCGCCATTCGACTTCCAACACCGCGGTTCCTGGTGTGTCCGCTGTGCCGTGCGTGTGATCATTGCTTGTACAGCCCTCTCGCAGTGTCCGGAGCAAGTATGGTGGGTCTGACACATCGCTGTCAATGTGTTCTTTTTTCCATTTCCAGGAGTGTAGTTTTCGGCCAAGGTTTACTTTGCTCAGCTTGAGCTCTTCATAGTGCTTTTCCAGCGCGTTTCTGAGCTTTGGATCTTATAGTGACGCGTTTCATGTTGATGACCGCCCTGGAAGTCTCTCGTCACGTATTCACCCACATCCGTTTCTTCGAATTACTGTAAATTGCATTACAGAGGATGCTCAGAACTGTACTTTAGTTTACGCTTCTTTCCTTTCTCTTAACGCATCGCGTGCTGTTATTAGTTTAATTTCACTTTTAGGGCCACTATTGGGGGGATTTGCAGTGGGAGGAATATTATTTACATAGTTTTCTCCTCGAAAGCTGGTTCTTGGGAATTTCTAAGGAGTTGTTCGCTAGTATCCGACGTCGTTCTTCGGGCGTCTGCCCATGGAAGTTGCCCACAGTCTATGGAGCAAACAGGCCTGTGAGCATTTGTGCTCCCCTTCTTTCTGCATGCTCGATGCCCTGTTTAGTTTGATCTGATGTTGATCCAATTCTCTTGAGAGGAACTTCTATATGACCCTACAAGAGTTTTGTAAGTTATCTATTTTGCAGATGAGCAAGGCTCTCTACCGTTACAGTGTATATTTAAGGCAAATCTGATTTGCAACCTCATAGTAGTGCTATTAGCCTCACTGTTATGCAACTGGCGTGGAACTTTTCAGATGTAGATACACGCCTACCAACCTTCGTTATGTTGCACAACTCTTTCTCGGTGTTGCGATTGTTTTACCATTAGTGTAGTGTGTAAGATGTCTGTCGCAGACGACTTTTAGTGTGAGCGTCGTACGCTCATCAGCAGGTTGACGCTGGACCGCCGCAGCCGTGTGGGGCGCGCACGCAGCGCTGCAGGGCCGGGGCCTAAGTGGATTTGCAGACGCAATTGGCCGGAAGGCTGTCACGATGCCCGCAGTAATCGAGTCAGCGCGCCGCTGTGTCCTGTCTGTATAGCAATCCACAGCTACTGTCCGGCAACGCGAGGCAACCGTCTCCTCATTCTGGACTATCGCCCTTGGCTTCAGTTCCATCTGGCCTCAGCGAGCCACACCAGGCACGTCGCGTGTTGTACCAATTACCGTAACTAAATGAAATATTCACACAATGAATTTTAGCTTACGTAACACAGGACCATGAACTGTCACAGTTTTTCAGTCCTATGTGAACCGCCATTAAAAAGGCAACACCTTCAAGGCCGCGCGCAACAAATGTCAGATTGGTGTGAACTATACTACACGCTCGAATATTTAAACTATTAGTATCGAATGACTTGCAGTATCATACACTACACCATCATTAGTGGCACAGTGCCACAGAAAACATGGGCATAAGACCTCAAAATAACATCAGAAAAGGTAACGGGGATGAACGAAGAAGGGTATTTCGTTGTTGAGGATTTCCATCGCTGAGTGATGATGTAGATGTTAAAGTGAAACCACTGCCAATGGCCATACAGTACAAAGAGCAATGGAGGCCTCGACATTTGTCAGAGGAGATCCTACTTGAGGAGTACCTTGCGTTTAAGGGAACTATAGCTGACGAAAACATTGAACAAACCAGTAATCAACTACATCAACACAAGCACCCACCCACCCACCCACCAACTCCCTCATCCCCACACGCACACACAGTAAAATTTACATATTAGAGTCGGAAGGATTAATCATAAACGCACTACCAAAGACAGTTTTCAAAGACAATGCCGATACCTCAGAAATAAATAAAACTACTTACCATAAATTGCGTGTTGTATCACACTTTGGACCATAATAAATCTCCAAAAATTAAATACTGCCTCATGTAAACTGTTTGTGCAACTGATAAAAATTCATGCGTATTATAATATATGCAAGGATTACACGAAAATTCGATTTCACACAGCTTGCAAGCACAGTGAGGTATCAAATAGCCTATCGCCTGACCCAAGGCACTGAGTACATATTACATTTACTTCCAAATACTATACATCCTGTCTCTGGCCAATTTTAACCGCCTTCCATTTTCAGACTAATGAGGTAGTTCTTATGATCTACTGTAATTTACCCTTGTCAAATCCCAAATATAGGTTTCAATCCTCTCCTTTTCTGCCGAACTGAAATCCTGCTATCTGTAATAGGCAACCTGCAGACGGGTCTTGGAAGCGTGGTCCGGGTTATGGGATACGAGTTTAGTAATATATTAGGATGTGGTGAAGAGTAATACCGCCGAAATTATGTGAAAACTCTTAAAACTATTTAAAGGAAACAAACGTTACTAACCTTCTACATCTTTGTTCTTCATGTTTATCTGTTTATTTCTCAACAATGACACTGTTGCTACGAGCACATTTCTCCCAGCAAGATATCAGTTCGTTGATATCGTCACGGTAAAATGTTTGACTTCGTTGACGGAGCCAAAACCTCATCTGTGCTTGCACCATTTTGTCGCTGTCACTATCAAAGAATTCTATAAGTTTTGGAAGCAGACGAAAACCGGATGGGACCAAGTCGGGGCTGTGTGCAAGATAGCCGGTGACAGTGACCCCAAGCCATCGGGTTGCTACAGATGTCGCATCGGTAGTGTATGGTCTGGGATTGAAGAAGAAGCTGCTCCATTTGTGAAAAAACTCTCCGAATTGGAAACTAGATTACATCAAGCTGTTTCCATGCAGTAACATAGTTACGTTACAGACCGGTCTGTTAAATGCTACAATCGGTTGCCATCTAGTAGCAGAGGGTTGCAAAACTGTAGACGTTAAGAATAACGATATAGAATGTGAATAAGGCTGGTTTTATTTAAAAAGCTTTAAGAGTTTTCAAATAAAAATTCGGAGGGATTTGCTTTTAGCAAGTCCTCGTAGATAACAATGCTCACGACTCTGCAGACGGCGGAAGCAGATGGTGCTCCCGGCGTGTGCCCTCTGGCGAAACAAATATTCGCATGGTCACATTCAGTCACTTGGCTGGCATCTGTTGAAACCCTTGACACCGTGCCATTTTCTACAATGTTTAAGTATTGTGTTTAAGGAAATTGTAGCTAACGAAAATATTGAAAAAACTAGTACTCAATTACATCACCACAAGCACCGACCCATCAACCCCCCCCCCCCCCTCGCCCCACACACAATCAACTTACATTGTAGAGATGGAAGGAATAAAGTGCTTTATTACAAAGACTACGGACTGATTTTTGCTCTTAGACACCCCGTGCTTTGTCTTTGACTTTGTCTGTAGCCAGCCGTTCGCTACGTGAGCTTAACCGGAACTGCCACTTGTTCCATCAGTCACGTAGTAACATAGAGCGACAGTCATAACAAACTTTTTCAGCCTTCACCAGCTACGATACTAAAGTCTTGACGAGGCCATTGCTGATATAAAACGAGAACATCCTAAGATTTTCCGATACTTTACACTGAGGTGTCAAAGCTCATGAGGAGATCTCCTAATATTGTGTCATACCTGCTTTTGCCCGGCGTAGTCCAGCAACTTTCGTTGCATGGACTCAACAAGTCGTTCGAAGCCCCCTGCAGAAATATTGTGCCATCCAGCCTCTATAGCCGTCCATAATTTAGAAATTGTTTCCAGTGCAGGATTTTGTGCACCAACGTACCTCTCGATTATGTCTCACATATGTTCGATGGGATTCCAGTCGGGTAATCTGAGTGGCCAAATCATTGCTCGAACTGTCCAGAATGTTCTTCAAACGAATCGAGAACAATTTTGGGACCTACGACATGGGTTATTATGATCCAAAAAAATTCCATCGTTGTTTGGGAACATGGAGTACATGAATGCCTGAAAATGGCCTCCGTTGTTTCAGATGGACCAGAGGCTCCAGTCTACTTTATGTAAACACAGTCCTCAACATTATGAAGCCATTACCAGCTTTCACAGTGCCTTCTTGACAGGACCATGGCTTCGTGGGGTCTGCGCCAGCATCAGCATCAGCTCTTACCAACTGAAATCGGGACTCCTCTGACCAGACCACGGTTGCCAGAATTCTAGAGTTGAACCGATATGGTCACGAGCCAAGCAGATGTGCTGTTAGCAAAGTCACTCACGTTGGTCGTCTGCTGTCGTACCCTCTGACACAACATTTCGCAACACAGTCGTAACGGACACGTTCGCCGTACATCTCACTTTGATTTCTGCGGATATTTCACTCAGTGTTGGTTGTTTGTTAGCACTGAGAACTCTATGCAAACGCCATAACTCTCGGTCGTTAGTGAAGGCGTCGACTTCTGCTTTGTCCAGGGTGAGAGATAATGTACGAAATTTTGTATTCTCGGTATGCTCTTCACATTATGGATTGCGGAATATTGAATCCCAAACGATTTACGAAGTGAGATGTCCCATGCTGCTACACTCCTAGAAATTGAAATAAGAACACCGTGAATTTATTGTCCCAGGAAGGGGAAAGTTTATTGACACATTCCTGGGGTCAGATACATCACATGATCACACTGACAGAACCACAGGCACATAGAAACAGGCAACAGAGCATGCACAATGTCGGCACTAGTACAGTGTATATCCACCTTTCGCAGCAATCCAGGCTGATATTCTCCCATGGAGACGATCGTAGAGATGCTGGATGTAGTCCTGTGTAACGGCTTGCCATGCCATTTCCACCTGGCGCCTCAGTTGGACCAGCGTTCGTGCTGGACGTGCAGACCGCGTGAGACGACGCTTCATCCAGTCCCAAACATGCTCAATGGGGGACAGATCCGGAGATCTTGCTGGCCAGGGTAGTTGACTTACACCTTCTAGAGCACGTTGGGTGGCACGGGATACATGCGGACGTGCATTGTCCTGTTGGAACAGCAAGTTCCCTTGCCGGTCTAGGAATAGTAGAACGATGGGTTCGATTCGATGACGGTTTGGATGTACCGTGCACTATTCAGTGTCCCCTCGACGATCACCAGAGGTGTACGGCCAGTGTAGGAGATATCTCCCCACACCATGATGCCGGGTGTTGGCCCTGTGTGCCTCGGTCGTATGCAGTCCTGATTGTGGCGCTGACCTGCACGGCGCCAAACACGCATACGACCATCATTGGCACCAAGGCAGAAGCGACTCTCATCGCTGAAGACGACAAGTCTTCATTCGTCCCTCCATTCACGCCAGTCGCGACACCACTGGAGGCGGGCTGCGCGATTTTGGGGCGTGACCGGAAGACGGCCTAACGGTGTGCGGGACCGTAGCCCAGCTTCATGGAGACGGTTGCGAATGGTCCTCGCCGATACCCCAGGAGCAACAGTGTCCCTAATTTGCTGGGAAGTGGCGGTGCGGTCCCCTACGGCACTGCGTAGGATCCTACGGTCTTGGCGTGCATCCGTGCGTCGCTGCGGTCCGGTCCCAGGTCGACGGGCACGTGCACCTTCCGCCGACCACTGGCGACAACATCGATGTACTGTGGGACCTCACGCCCCACGTGTTGAGCAATTCGGCGGTACGTCCACCCGGCCTCCCGCATGCCCACTATACGCCCTCGCTCAAAGTCCGTCAGCTGCACATACGGTTCACGTCCACGCTGTCGCGGCATGCTACGAGTGTTAAAGACTGCGATGGAGCTCCGTATGCCACGGCAAACTGGCTGACACTGACGCACAAATGCTGCGCAGCTAGCGCCATTCGACGGCGAACACCGCGGTTCCTGGTGTGTCCGCTGTGCCGTGCGTGTGATCATTGCTTGTACAGCCGTCTCGCAGTGTCCGGAGCAAGTATGGTGGGTCTGACACACCGGTGTCAATGTGTTCTTTTTTCCATTTCCAGGAGTGTATCTCCAGCTACCATTCCACGTTCACAGTCTGTTTCCCGTCGTTGGACATAACCAACTCGGACACTTTTCACATGAATCAACTGAGTACAAATGAAAGCTCCAACAATGCACTGCCCTTTTATACTTATACCGTGGGACCGCTATGGTCGCAGGTCGAATCTTGCCTCGGGCATGGATGTGTGTGATGTCCTTAGGTTTGTTAGGTTTAAGTAGTTCTATGTTCTAGGGGACTGATGACCACATCTGTGGAGTCCAATAGTGCTCAGAGCCATTTGAACCATTTGATAAACACTGTGTCCCAATGTTACACCTTTCTTTCTGTACACCAAGACGTCTAGAAACGGAAACTTTCCATCCCTTTCAACCTCCATCGTGAACTTCATGCTGGGATGAAGGTAATTAAATTGATCTAGGAAGCGGCTAAGATCATCCCTCCCGTGTGGACACGCTATGAACGTATCGCCAACGTACCTCCAAAAACAAGTAGGGTTTTATAAACGCCGTCCTCAGCGCCGTGCGCTCAGAATCGCCCACAGCCAGTCCGTCACTTTGTTCAACAAAATTCGGCATCGAATGAAACGTACATCGACGTCAGCACATGGCGACGAAGATCAGTAGTTTCCTCGTCCAGTTTTTCACTTATTAACTTCAAGGATTCTTCAAGAGGAAGCTGGATAAAAAGCGACACTACATCAAATCTAACAAGCAAATCCGTGGGAATAAGATAAAATGGTTCCAATGGCTCTGAGCACTATGGGTCTTAACATCTCATGTCATCGGTCCCCTAGAACTTAGAACTACTTAAACCTAACTAACCTAAGGATATCACACACATCCACACCCGAGGCAGGATTCGAACCTGCTGTGTAAAAATCATAGAATTTGAAATATGATATTCCCATTTCCTGACGCGGTAGCCAAAAACAGACGCTAAATCATGTCTGGTTTCAGACTCCAGAAGAATATTATTATTTACTACGCCGGAAGAACCTAAGCAGTCCACAAGCTTATTACTTGTCCATTAGTACCATCTAAAGAGCTGTGGGCGTATGGAATATTATCTCAGCTATTCAACTGGATTCGCGTTTTACTCTCAGGAAGGTAACAGGAAGCAGTAACTGAGAGAAACTCATATAATGAACTCACGACCGGCGTTACTCGGCGGAAGCTAATAAGCACCTTGAGGTTACTGGTCAATATAAATGGCTTATGACTGCGGAAAGAAGATGTTTTTTAATTGTGAAGCTCTTGACTCACAAAGGCAATTCGTATAGACTGAAGTACTGATTTCGTTGAAATTTCATATTGATGGGAAAAACACGACACCTAAATTAGCTTTCAGTCTCACACTCGATAGCTTACTAGAAATTCAACAAACAGTTTATGTTTCTAGTATTGGTTTTAGTGAGCACGAGAGCCTTCGAGAGTGGGAGTGGTAAGGTTTGTAAAAGAGATTTGTAGACTCGGGGCGAAGTCCCATCATCATCGCGACAACTGTTATTGTTAAATATATTTTCATGAAGTAATTAATGTTTCAATATTATAAATAGAGTTGTTTCATGCGGAATAATATGTGTGTATTAACAACATTAGCATTTTTACTCAAGAGTTGATATTAGTTGCATTTTCCCTTTTATACTGAAATTAACTTAATTTCGCATCATAACAATTCTAAATTTCATTATTCTGTAATGTTAACCTAATTTTTGCTTATGCCCACTGCTTATAAGAAAAGATTGTTTGAAACTGATTGTAATAATGAAAGACGCTCCAACGTTTTTGCACCAAGGGCAACCAACGATTGACACTGGTCTCCACTGGCACATCTGTAGCATCGGGACTGATCAGTGAGACTGAGAAAGCGTGGTTCGACTATCAACTTTGACGTAAATCAACGAGCATCCAACACGTCGTAACAATTGGCTCGAAGAGCTTGTTAGGAACCAGTGCATGGATTGTGATGCTACGTGGTTTTTATTATGGCAATAAACTTTTATAGACAAAAAAGTTTTATCGTTACGGGGAATAGACTGTAACTCACGCCTGCAAATCGTAAATAGGGTACCTTCAGCATTTTCTGGAATAACCGAATGGTCGTTCGATCCTAGACATTATGAAGTGAGGTAAAAAAGAGAACTATGTTTTCTTCTGAAAAAATAAAGTGTCGTAAAAAAGGTCGAAATTTACTCATTTATGCATTTATTTCACCTGCCGAGATCAGAACTTTCAGGCTTTCTCTTACACTTAACCAGATACCCTCAGCGAGTAAACATTAAAATCTGTGTCGTACATGATCAATATGTAATAATAATCGCTACTCCCACGCACATCCCCAAGTGACACGAAACCTGACGCCGATCCACTGACACAAAAAGAAAACTGACACCACGTCACAAAACTCAAGAAGGGAAAAACATCAGGAGAAAATGAAATCACCGCAGAATTACTGAAAAATCTCGGAACACGATCAGTACAGGAAATCACAGAGATCATTCAGGACATATGACGAAGTGAAGGACTCCCAGACGACTGGAAATGCTCACTCATCCGCCCACTTCACAAAAATGGAGACAAAACTGACGTGAATTACTACAGAGTAATCTACCTCTTTTCCGTTCCTTACAAAGTCCTCTCCCGCTTGCCTCTTACAACGCTCACGAGAACAGCTCGAACCCCTAATAGGTGAGTATCGAGTGGGTTTCAGACCACGCAGATCAGGCACCGAACAAATTTTCAACCTGAAGTCTACACTGAAATTTCGAACTACGCGAAATCTCCCAACCATGTGCACATTTGTCGACTTCAAGAAAACTTACGACTCCATCGACCGACACTCCCTGTTTAATATATTCAAAGAAAACAATCTGGATCCAAAAACACAACGGCTCATTCAACAAACCCTAACAGACACAACTTCCAAAATCAAATCGTCGGAGAAGTCTCACAAACTTTTTCGATCAAGACTGGCGTCCGGCACGACAATGCCTCACCCCGCTAGTTTTCAACACAGTGTTAGACAAATTCATCAAAGAATGTGCACAAGAACTGAAAAATCGAGCCGGCCAGGGTGTCCGAGCGGTTCTAGGCGCTACAGTCTGGAACCGAGGGATCTCTACGGCAGATGGTTCGAATTCTGCCTCGGGCATGGATGTGTATGATGTCCTTAGGTTAGTTAGGTTTAAGTAGTTCTAAGTTCTAGGGGACTGATGACCTCAGAAGTTAAGTCCCATTGTGTTCACAGCCATTTTTTTGAAAAATCGAAAGATCTGGAGACCCATCAGGCAAGGAAAAGAAAAGGGTAACATCGACGTCACAAGCCTAGCCTCCGCTGATGACGTAGCGATCCTTTCTGGCGATGAACAAATAGAATGTTTGATTGCAAATTTATTTTTCTAAAATCGAATTCATTGCTACAAAACACATCGAAGCACAAAATTTAATCGCAAAATATGGCACAGTAAACAAGGTTAACCACTTCAAGTACTTAGGAGAAATTATTGAACTTACAGGTACAGAAAGATTAGCGCAAAAACATATGAGAACTCAAAATGCGGAAAGCATATGGGAAAGTTGCGAGCATCTACGAGTACAATAAACAAAGTCCAAACACATCAGCACAAAAATTCGACTCTACACGACTGTTATCAAACCTGAAACACTCTACGCCAGTGAGACTCTAAACCTAAATTACAAAGGAGACCTCGAAAATCAAAAAGTCTGAAAGTAAAATCATCGGAAAAATCCTTGCCCAAAGATCATAGGCGAAGGATACGCAGTCACAGAAAAATATTCCAACATCGAAACCTGTTTCTGGAAAGGACGACTGAAATTCTACGGACACATCATAGGGCTAGATGACAACAGACTAAAAACGAAAATTTTTACGCACTTACCGAAATTAAAACCGACAACAGTCTGGATAAAACAGGTACAAATTGATCTAAAAAATGCCAAAATCTCACCGATAGACATCGAAGATCGAAACGTCTTGACACATAAGGTCTACAGCTGGGAAATTTTCTCAGAAGAGAAACCCAAGGTATCTAGAAGAAAGTGGCAGATGATCGTCTAGCTAAGCGTAGCGAGACGACGAAACAGTTCTGGATGAACAAGAAAAATAACACCCCACAGGTCATAATTTGCTTTATGTGATCCTCTATGGGTCTAAAAAATGTAAATGAATAAATAATAGCTATAAGTGGAATTTAAGAAATATCAGTCTCATTAACATCAAGAAATTGTCTTATTATTTTCTTGTAGTATGTGAGAAGTGACATCAAACAGAAACATCATGGAGAAGAAGTTGAACGAAAAATGATAGGTTAAGAGGTTCTACGTTGGAGAGAAAGAAAACCGCCGCACATACCCAAAGAGGAGAGGTACGCCAACTGTAACAAATAAAGCTTCGTCCTGAATACAGAAAGGTTTTTAACGTTTTTAATATGTTTTCTTTGATAAGACGCAGGTTACTCGTTTATTCGTTTCCCAGTCGTGTGGCTGGAACCCTGAAGGGGCTGGAGAAAAAATTAAGCGTGTTAAAAAGAGTAGTCAGTTTACTAGACAAACCCGATTTGATATTGAAGTTACGGATTGATGAAAAATATTTTATGTATAGTTAGAGGTACCGAGTACATCAGCAACTATGTATTCTATGAAGAAAACAGACCGTGTGAAAATCACGCCACGTATGCAGTCGCGTCCAACGTAAGTGTGGTACGTAGTGCGGAACTTCTTCGATATGTTTGGCCGATAATTTCTGCAGCTGCCTTGTCGGTCCCATCGGTACAATGATTAGCTGAGTTCCTTATATAGTGATCTGAAACCGCGCGCGTAACCTCTCTTATACAATTTGTCTGCACAGTTGCCATGTTATCTACCTAGCAGTCGAAGCTCTCTTTATGTGATGTAATTTCATTTCTGAGTTATTCCTAATACTCGCTGCGCCCTACATCCGCACATCCGCGTTAATGTTCGACCAGGTTGCAGAAAAGCGAATTATTCGTGACTGCTCCGGAGCAGAGTCAAAGAGGAATTACTACAGTGGGTTTGACACATGTGTTAGATGGCGGAATTCAGTGCATTGGAATAACGAAGCCTTTTGATACCCAAATATTCGCAGGCGTCTTTTAAATTCGTTGCACGGGAATTTTTTTGTTTGTTTGGTGAATTCAGAGAGCATACAATGGGACGTCGCAGAATTGCCGGCGAGTAACTGCAATGGCTGCCAGCGCGCAAAACGTCACCCGAGGGAATACCACCGCGTTTCATTGTAACAGTATCAATGTGTTGCGATGTGACTCTCTGAAAATTTTTGCCGATGGTTCTTTGACCACGGCGGCACTCAAAGTGAACGAGCACTGGTCGTCAATAATTCGCACCAGCGATAGAACGGCCAGCGCCGAACAAGGGAGAAAACTGTGATGTCAATGGGCAGATGGGACGACAGCGTGTGCTCAAGTTTTCCACGCATCCATAGAGCGTCTGATGCATAAAATTGGTCGCAGTTCGCCAACTTGTGAAATGGTAGTTATCGAGAGAGGTATTTTAAAGAGAGCTCCTTCTTAATCGGCCTACTGGATTTCGAAATAATTGACCGTGATGCCTAATGAAATTTTACAGTCAGTAAGGCTATCGTTATCGAAGGAAAATAATACCGGTTAGTAGGAGGAGAGTGCACAACAGACTCTTCTAAAGGAAGAATCTATTGTAAACCTTAATCTAAATACTGCTGATAATTGTGAAATGGGCGGAATATAGTGCAATCGCTCACGAACCACACAGAGGGGAAAAGGGTACCATGTAATATTTACTACAAAATTACTGAAAACACAAAGACAACACTGACTGGCTAAAAAGGGGATAACTCAACGGTCGACAGAACGCTAGGGCAATGAAACTCCACAATCTTAAGAAAGGTAATGGCAAAGAAATTTAAGCAAATAATCACTGGCTTGGCAACAGAAGGTTGTCACGCTTTTGCACAGCACAACTGTTCACGAGAAAATAAGTGAATCAGAAGGCACTGAGTTTGCAACTGCTTGCTCTGAAATACTTTATTCTGTAAGTAAACTTAAATGGTGTTACCGGTTAAATAAATGACTGACTTAAATAAACTTGTTATATAAAAAAATGACTGAGTGTAACGTAATGCAACATTTAGAAAAGGCAAGCAATTTACTTCTGGTTATTCAAAGGCTGAATTTAATTTAATTTAAGCAAATTAGAAACTGATTTAGTATTAAAATATCAACAATAAAACACATACCGAGCCAGGAGAAGTCGCTTCCTAAGCTTAATACAGAATAAGTAAAATTGCACACTCTTAATTTGTGCTGTTTCTTAAGTTATTAGTTTTGTCAGTGAAGTGTTACGTTACTTTAAGTGAGTGAAGTTAATACTAAAATTTGTAAATTGCTTTAGCCTCTCCTATGGAATACAAGAATGACCAGTTAGTGAGGCAGAAAATTTAGACTGAAACTGGTCATTAGTAAACACACAAAACTGGCAGTAAGTAGTTAATCAATTTTCATATTCTTAATGTAAGGAAACGACACCCTTCCTGATAATAATATCTGAGGATAACGGCCACACAGATGCCATACAAGTTGGAACTACTGCAAGCTATTATTCAAGTTAGTCATAGTTTGAGAAAGAAATATAATTAGATAAAACCTTTACATTCATATATCTGTCAGTTAAAAGTCTTAACATTTTGTAGCTGTGCGGATGACGAAGAATGTAACCGACGACAATGGTGAGCTGCCGTTGTTGCTGCTGCTGCTGTTTGAGAACCCCGAGTCGTCCTCAGAGCAACGGTTAATTAAGGGACAGGCAATAGTTAGAACTGCAGTTTCATCCGTCTATCCACTCCTGCCGTGCTTTCAATACTCGAGGGTTAACGAATCAGGCGTGTCTACACCAGTGTGAGCATAGCTGCACACTGCACAGCGGGAGCGCCCAACAAACACTTCTGCACTCCTTCATCACTCAAGCCGCCTGCTTCCTCTCTGCTTGCAACGCAACAGAGAGTCTCCATACGCAAAGATAAACAGTGGCGCAGCTACCACCATTTCCTCATTGCTATCGATATGTTGAACTAAAGTTTTATTGGCTATTACCCAGCAATTTACAATATTTTTATTAAATTACCATCATTTATATAAAGACAAAAACATATACCCTATTACATTGATTAGTTATTGTAGTGGCACCACCATTTAGGATAGGGAAAATCGAAAATGGTTCAAATGGCTCTGAGCACTATGGGACTTAACTTCTTAGGTTATCAGTCCCCTAGAACTTAGAGCTTCTTAAACCTAACTAACGTAAGGACATCACACACTTCCATGCCCGCGGCAGGATTCGAACTCGCGACTCTAGCGGTTCCAGACTGTAGCGCCTAGAACCGCTCGGCCACCAAAGCTGGCAGCTAAAGTTGGTTTTGTGCGATATTCGGAGCAGGAGTTACAGCTAGGTGTGTGCTGGATTGCTGTAAGTTATGCATACCAGCGGTTGCGAAGGCAAATAGAGGCCACAGGGGCGTAGAACTACCGGAGAGGGCGCACACAGCAGTTTTGCACGGCGCAAGTCGCAGGTAGAAGAGAGACACTGGAGAGCCTAGCCTGTTAGGCGTACGTGACTTGGAGCAGCGCGTTAAAAAAAAAAAAAAAAAAAAAAAAAAAAAAAAAAAAAAAAAAAAAAAACAGAGGCACACAGCCGAGTATAAATTGGTGTTGTTTCCTAATGAGATCCATTCAAGTGGCAGCTCTCCTGGACAGTGGGGCGTGTCACACCGCCAGGCTACACGCAGCAACAGTGGGGCGACAGTGCCCCAGCCCACAGTGGGTCGCTGGTTCGACCCTCTTAGGCCAACGCAAGGTCCGCAGCCAGCCAGCGGCTGACCTCTCTTCAGCTCGCTTCCGCGGCAGTCTTCTCGGCTCCCGACACACGCTGGAGATTTCTGAGGCTAGGGCCGCAGGTTTGGACGCCAGATCGTGGGCGGATGTTGCCGCCATGTTCTTAGCTTTACCAGTGGGGAAGAAGCTGCAGCGAGGCGAGCCTATGGCTCCTTGGTGGAGCAGCGTGGCTCACAAAAATGGCTCTGAGCACTATGGGACTTAACTGCTGTGGTCATCAGTCCCCTAGAACTTAGAACTTCTTAAACCTAACTAATCTAAGGACATCACACACATCCATGCCCGAGGCAGGATTCGAACCTGCGACCGCAGCAGTCGCGCGGTTCCGGACTGAGCGCCTTAACCGCTAGACCACCGCGGCCGGCAGCGTGGCTTACACTGAGCAGTGCTGAGTCGCCTGCTGGTGCAGCCATCCTGACGTAATCGGAGATCTGCAGCTGGCGAACAAGGCCGGCACGACAAAGCATTGCGTTGCACAGGCCGCTGGGGTGCTACCTCAGTATTGCGGGGCCTGTGACGCAGACCGTGGTGAACGGAGCTCTGTAGAGGAAACGAATAAATCATTTGGAAAGTTCTCACTGAGTTTTAATACGGTACCTCGTGATACCCAACGACTACATTTGGTGTCTTCACGTCACATTTGGCGTGCGATAGCACAACATTATTAAATATACACACATCAAAAAAAGTTTTGCCTCTCTTCAGTTCCGAGAGTTACGGAACCTGCACATAGAATTGGACTAGAGATCAACACAAACATCATCTCTGCCCTTTTTATTGCTCATGAAAACCACACATTGCATGTTGTGCCACCATACAGCGAGATCTTCAGAGGTGATGGTCCAGATTCTTGTACCTCTAGTACCCATATGCACGTCCGCGTGCTTTGATGCATGCCTGTATTCGTTGTGGCATACTATCCACAAGTTCATCAAGACAGTGTTGGTCCAGTTTTGTCCCACTTCTCAATGGCGATTCGGCATAGATCCCTTAGAGTGGATGGTGGGTTACGTCGTTTATAACAGCCCTGTTCAATCTATCCCAGACACAGGTTAATGTCTAGAGAATATGCTGGCCACTCTAGTCGAGCGATGTCTTTGTCCTGAAGGAAGGCATCAACAAGATGAGCACGATGGGGGCGCTTATTGTCAATCACGATTGCCCTCGCCAATATACTGTCGATATGACTGCACTGACAGTCGGAGGATGGCATTCAATATCGTACAGCCCTTATCGCGCCTCCCATGACCACTAGCGGCGTACATCGGCCCCATATAATGCCACCCCAGAACATCAGGGAACCTCCACCTTGCTGCACTTGCTGGACAGTCAGTCTAAGGCGTTCACACTGACTGGGTTGCCCCCAAATACGTCTCCAACGATTGTCTGGTAGAAGGCAGATGCGAGACTCGTCGGTGAAGAGAACGTGATGCCAGTCTTGAGCGGTCCATTCGGCATGTTGTTGGACCCATATGTACCGTGCTGCATGGTGTCGTGGTTGCAAAGATGGACCTCGCCAAGGACGTCAGTAGTACAGTTGCAGCCTATTTTGAGTCGTAAAACGACGTCCTGTGGATGCAGAATAAGCACTGTTCAACAAGGTGGCGTTGCTGTCACGTTTTCTCGAAGCCATAATCCTTAGGCAGCGGTCATCCACTGCAGTAGTAGCCCTTAGGCGGCCTGAACAAGTCATCTCATCGATATTTCCTGTCTCTCTGTATTTCCTCCATGTGCAAACAACGTCACTTCGGTTCACTCCGAGACGCCTGGTCGCTTCCCTTGTTGGACGTCGGGAGTAAAGTTGCGGATCATGCAGCCTATTGTGCACAGTTTGAATCGTAACACTACGTCCTGTGGATGCAGCAAAAGCATTGTTCAAAATGGTGGCGCTGCTGTCAGGATTCCACTGAGCCATAATCCTTAGGTAGCGGTTATCTACTGCAGTAGTAGCCCTTAGGCGGCCTGAGCGAGGCATCTCATTGACACTTCCTGTCTCTCTGTATTTCTTCCATGTGCAAACAATATCGCTTTGGTTCACTACGAGACGCCTCCCTTGTTGAGAGCCCTTCCTGGCACAAAGTAACAACGCGGACGGGATCGAACCGCGATACTGACCGTCTAGGCATGGTTGAACTACAGACAACACATGCCGTGTACCTCCTTCCTGGTGGAATGACTGGAACTGATCGGCTGTAGCACCACCTCCATCTAATAGGCGCTGCTGATGCATGGTTGTTTACATCTTTGTGCGTGTTTAGTGACATCTCTCAAGAGTCAAGCGGACTGTGTCTGTGATAAAATATCCGTAGTCAACGCCTGTGTTCAGGGGTTCTGGGAACCGGGGTGAAGCAAAACATTTTTTTATCTGTGTAGTTTTTGTAATGCAGCTCACAGCTGAAGCCGAATGTGAAGTACAGTACAAGTTGTTAACGGATATTAAACGGCGAAAACTTTTTATGGTGCAGAACGTATTTTATATGCATTTTCCGAGTTACAAGTTCACAACAGCAGCAATCTTTGGTGGTGGTTCGACTCGGCTTTATCACAGCCATTCAGGAAGACACTGTGTTAGTTTTCCAGATCTAAGTTTTGTTAATGGTACGAGCTATTTATGTAATACCAGTTGTAGCTTCATTGTACGCAATACACTGAAAATCCTTCGCACACCACATGGAGAACGTTACCTCTAAGACAATTAGATCTTAATCTGGTGATTGTGACACTGAGCTTTTTGAGCAAATATTCTTCATTATCGTGAATCACGGTCTTTGTTTAC
Source organism: Schistocerca gregaria (assembly GCF_023897955.1). NCBI lineage: Eukaryota > Metazoa > Arthropoda > Insecta > Orthoptera > Acrididae > Schistocerca > Schistocerca gregaria. The sequence goes on from NC_064921.1 coordinate 817,488,124, forward strand.
CAAACAAGTCACTGTTTAAAAGTTAAACTCCGTTTGTACTTATAAAGTCAGTAAATTTTTTGGGGTGTTCTTTTGAAATCCGCCTTATACAGATTCAATGACAGATAGCAGCTCTCAATGGGCATGGAAACAGAAGTTACAGCTCAATTCATGTTTTCTCGCGCTTTTTGCAAAATATATGTGAAATAAAGTTGTGAGCGAAATTTTATAATTAACAGCGTGGAGACAGTATACTCAATGGCAGTAGAAAGGGATAGGCACCATAGATACACAGCAGGACGGAAAATATGACATTCCCTCAAAAACGACAAAAAAGGGCACAAAAACCCATCTTTAATAATTCAGTTTCACAAGAAATTTAATCTTAAGAAATAAAATTTGACGCACAGGTGATGCCTGGATAAATAATAAGAAATAAATAATGTCAAATAACGTCTGCATAAGGCCGATTTTCAAAGCAATCCAAATTTTAAACCACAAACACGGGAAAGCGTCAAGAGGAGCTTCAAACCTTAATAAGATGATACAAATTCACTTTCAATCAAAAACACTTTGAACATGGCTCTTTAATTCGCGATGCCCTGTGTCACTAACGAGAACCGCCTTGCTACACCACGGATAGCTCACAATTGCTCTGACTCCCACCACAGCTAACATAAACTCACTGGGCAAAAAGGCAGCCACCCCAGAGCGCTCGCACAGCTGAACCGTTGAGCTTTCAGAGATGGCACAGCGATCGGGCCGCTTGCTCAATCATCCCTAGTTCCCCTTCGTGAGCATAAGGCTAGCGGTCAGTGCGGCATTTATGTTTCAGGCGGACACTATACGTAAACGTGGGTAAATGTAACTTCATGACAAAGTGGCAAGAGAGGCCAATCGAGTTTTCTCCGTGCCCATGGCCATATGGTGTGTTAGATTGAAGTATTTGTTAGTGTTTCGCGGTTGACTGTTCAGTTTGCCGTGTAACACACATTCCGTGAAACACAATGTCAGAATTGTAGTCGGAAAAAGATCCTGATTACAAGGGACTGGAGACGCATTTCACGGTTTTGTGAACAAAAATCGCTTCCAAATCTGGCAGGAATTTCTGCAGGGAGTGAATGAAAGCCCGTTCCAATCTCTTAGAGAGAGAACAATGCGACGCGAACTGCATACAACGAACATTTGTAGTCGGTTGCCTGGCATGAGGCCATTTCTCACACAGGCACATAAAGACGACAACAGTAAAGTTCATCGGGCCCGCATCTCGTGGTCGTGCGGTAGCGTTCTCGCTTCCCGCGCCCGGGTTCCCGGTTTCGATTCCCGGCGGGGCCAGGGATTTTCTCTGCCTCGTGATGGCTGGGTGTTGTGTGTTGTCCTTAGGTTAGTTACGTTTAAGTAGTTCTAAGTTCTAGGGGACTGATGACCATAGATGTTAAGTCCCATAGTGCTCAGAGCCATTTGAACCAAAGTTCATCGGGCTGGAGGAATATGTGACTGCTATACTGGACACTCCCCCACCATATACATATCGACTGGGCAGCAAAATCACCTGAATTGTACCCTGCAGAAATATGTGGGATTTGCTGGAACAGCCCGCGGTTTGGTAGAATTGCGCCATCGAACCCTCAGCGAGTGGCTTAACCTGGATGTGACGTACCTGCACTGTCTCGTTGACTCACTTCCTAACCCAATCCAGGCTGTTAGCAAATCCAGGCGCGGAATTAGACTGTATTAAATTATGGTTGTAATGATTTCTCTAGGACCGACAAATTTTTGTCCGTGAGCTTACTACTGCCCTTTGTTTGCTGCGCTCGTACCTGCTCATTCGCAGCGTCAGCGATATCATACTAACGGAGTTAATAGTGTACAGTTCCCGAACAGCAGATTCTGTGCCAGAAGTCTGAGCGGAACCTCTCTACCATGGCGTATAATGCACCTTATAAGGACTGAGCGAGTTAAATTGAAGGGTCTCCGTAGTTAAAGACACTAGGAAATGGAATTAAATTCTCTTGGAATAACTAGCTAGCAGATGATGTTGCTAGAGTCACGGAGACAAAATAAGATAATCAGAACACTGGAAAGGATTCTAAGCAATCAGTATGGAATATGAATAAACAAGAAAAGGACTAAAATGGTGGTATGCAGTACAGAAGTAGAATATGTACCTCTGAGAATGCGAATTGGAAGAGAGGAGCCGGAAGTAATAGAGAAATTTACCTACCTGAGAAGCAAAATTACAAGGGATGATAGAATTCGGAAAGAAATTGCGAGCAAAATACAACAGGCCAAAATTTCATTTAATCTGAGGAGGAACTTACTCACCAGCAAGAAAATCAGTCTGAAAATAGGGAAACGTATCATCAAAGCTTTCGTTTGGCGTGTGGCCCTATACTGCTGTGGAACTTGGGCAACGGGAAGAGAAGAGAGAAGATGGATAGAGGTTCTGGAGATGAGGTGCTACAGAAGGATGATGAAGATCAGCCGGAGAGACAAAGTAACCAATGAAGAGGTGCTTGGAAGCACATGGAACCAAAGAACAGGAAACCTGATCTCTGTGTAGACACATTCAAACCAGAAGAGACAAAGTTGTAGAGCACTTCCTAAGACACAAAAACATCATTGGAACACTAGCAGAAGGAGCTATTGAATCGGCGGGGCGACCAAGAATATACATGCAACGGATCTTGAATGACGTCGGATGTAACACATACGTGGAAATGAAGAGGAAGGCAGACAGAAAAGAGAGATGGTGCGCTGCTGCAAACCAACCTCAAAGTTGACAATAAGAGAAGAAGAAGAAGAACTGGCTTGGCTTCGTAGTTTCACAGCCATGTGAATTTGGAATGTTTCAAGTGCCATAGTTTAATTCGCACTAGGCAATCGCAGTTACATTTAATTAAATGAAGAGCAGGTTCTAAAAAATTACTGTAATTTGTAGTTATCTCGTTGAGATTGCCTCAATGGCGGCTATGCTAACTTCGCATAAGACCGTTATCACCAACTGTTCCAGCTAGTAATGGTTTCATCCTTGGAACAGCATCGCGTTTTCCATAACGTGTAATATCAAGGTGGGGGTGGTGATGCCATTGTGCCCACCATAAAAAAGTGAAGAAAATTTCATTAAATGTGTTTAATATTTATTAGCAACATAGTTTTTCAATAGGTAATGCTGTATAATTAGGCTACAGAACCTGAAAATATCTTTTAGTTCAATCTTAGAGACACCAGTTCACAACATACATTTTAAAGATATGCAGATGTGTAAGAAAGATACTGAACACGAAATCATGAATGTGGTATATATTCTGAAAAGTCACATTCATTACTAAGAATTACGTTTCACTGCTAAGAATTACGCTTTTGGGTTGAGTATTATATAAAAATTTAAAATAGTTGCGGAATCTGATGTAAAACATCGTTACAAAACTAAATTTTAAAATATAAAGTATCAGACTAGATTACGATATTTTCAGAAGGTGGGCACAAACATACCCTCCCCCTTGGTATTGCGAGTGTTAATAACAAAACAGAGAGATTAATTTTAAGAAATAAAAAAACAGGAGTCATTACTGGTATAAAATAGATAATTATTCGCACCAATACATTTACAAGTATACATACATCTTATTGATGGAAGCGACAGAAGAAGAAAGACAGAAAAATGATGAAAATCTCTGCAAAGATATAACCTCGATCTGCTCCTTTTGAAACAGTGTGGACTTACGTTTTACAAATAAGACTCTTTCTTTATTATTAAATCCACAGTATACAATTCATTTAGGATATTTCCCAAACTTGTCTAATTAACACAAAAAGGCAAAAAGATACTGACTGTCATTATACTTGCCCTTCCCCCTTTCCACTAATTCCAGATGGCCTGGAATTATAAATGCTTAGTACCTTAAATATATCAAAAGTTCAAATGAGCATATATCCGTAGGCAGAAATAAACTTTTTCACTATTCTTGTTATCAAACCCACATGTTGTTCAGATACACATAGATAAAAGATAAGATTGTCTTTCGTTATGTTGAATCATAACGTTGTACAAATTTAAATTTCATAAATTGGGGTATTTATCACAGAGAATAACTGTTCATTACACTTAGTTCTTCTGGTCATTTAATACGTAACACTAAAACACATATGATTCAGTCCCGTTTATAGGTTTTTCCTTAAAAGAGTCGGATCAATGTGAACCATTATAGTTTTACTTAAGAGTTTCAGCTGGACAGAATAGGTGACATAGTCATTGCAGGTGATGGACCAGGTGTAGGCATGCAAACAAGATGGTGTGGTTTCCCAGAACACGTCTTCGTAACCAGGACCATGCATAAAGGTTACTCGGAATTAGGGAACAGGATACCTCTCCGGACAGGGTTCCATGGAGTTTATGACGACGCCCACATTCCGTGGGTTGGATGAAAAAGTAGATAGATCCGTATAAGGACAGTTGCGCACACAAAATACTTACGTGCGCCACAAGAAAAGCTTGCATTAGAGCACAGTTAATATACCTCCTTCTCGCCTGGTAATGATCGTTGTTACTTCTTCAAGAATTATATGTAAAAAATTCTCGTGAGTAAAACTTGCTACTGTAATATTACAGCGCTACCATAATTGTTTTTGCTGCATCTCAGTTTAGTTACAGAAGATCGAAGACAGTTTTCTTTTTTTTAAAAAAAAAGTCTCTTTATTAGTAACGGACCAGTCTAGGGACAACTACACACCGGCATACTGTATAGTGTCTCTGTGCTTCGTTTGCACCAATTTGTCAACTTTGAAACACTTCGTATCAGTCCGTAGAATGTTATTCAATGAGCCGGTGAAGGTAACACCCCGACAACAATTGAGTTTAAGGCTACCACGGCCGCCATGCCGCAGATTGAATCGCTCCATGCTGCCACATTGGCCGGTGCTCACATATAGCGTCGATTTACTGAACGTTCTTGATGTATGTATGATCGGCGATTTTACGGCTTTTGGTACAGTTCTCTAGATGAACAGTCGACTCCTTTTCTGATAGGTATTGCCGTCCGCCTCTAAATCATATCTGCACTGATAAGTGGAACACACTTTAGTTTTCCAGTAGTTTATTCAGTAGAGATACAATTACTTCACACCACCAACTACTATTTATTTATGTTTTTTTCATCACAAACAGTCCTGGATGCACGTACTACAAACAACTGTTTTCTGTATAAAATAAGTTTATTCTTTGCTCTTTGCCTTACTCACAGAACATTATATGTGTTACGCCTGGCTCACAAGTAGCTTAATTACTGTTCGTTTAAGAATTCATCTGACGTGTTTACATTACATTAGAAATATTTGTTAAGTTACAACTTTCTTTCTCTGTGCGGGGAGATGGTTGGATTAATGTAATTGATAACATTTTGTGTCTCATTTCCGATCAGACAGAAATACAGTTTTCTTCAAATAGAGTTCTCGTTAACCACACTTGCCAAGACAATGCCACTCGTTCCTTTATTAAGAGATAGAAAGAGTAACGGATTGTTATCCCGCAAAGCAACTCATGACATGCAACAACGAGTGTAGAAAACAGTCTCACCAAAGAAGACAAAAAAATTAAAACTGTAATTGTGGAGCTAGTGGAAAGATAAAATACAAGTAAAATTTATTAATTACACACTTGAACAAAGAGTTCTAGAGTATCTCCTATTTACGTATTTGTCCACGGAATTATGATTGCGATTACTTTAAATGTACATTTGTCATTTATATGGTTATTTCTAGCTGGCATTTTAAAGACATAATTTCTTTTCTTCATTTACTCGAAGATAAGGTAATGTCTTAACAACTATTTTAGTGTAAGGTATTCACTCACTAATTAAATTAAGTACATACATATATACAAAACTCATAGAAATAAGAAAAAATTGTCCGATTGACATGTCCTACTCAAAACTTCGCACTCTCTAAAATTTAGCTCGTGGCTCATGTGAAACAGATCAAGCTTTTACCATTATTTACTAGTTTAGGCTAACTGATAATTCTCTTTTGACCTAGCATATGTGGGGCTGAAGGTCAGATTACATAGCCAAGGTACCTTTAGATTTTTTTTTTGGACAGATCATTTTGTCGTCAAAATTTTCGCTACAATGTGCTCATTTTAAATTCGCAGTACATCCTCCTAGGTTGGGCACAGATCGTCCTCAGTAACACTGATGACTAACTCACCTTTATCTTCTAATCACATCTTAATTCATGACGATAATTTCTTTACTATTGCTTTTACAGCTTCCATTAATCTACATGAAGGATCTATTTACATATTTTAAAGATATAAATCCCCAGATGACTCACCAGATTGCATTTAAGAAGTTAAACTCTTTCCATAGTAATTATACCTTACATTTACTATCATACTTGTAAAGCTCACCTTAACATACTTAATACCAACAGAATATCTTCGCACCAAGATTGTGAATAAAACAACGCTTGAATGTTTTCAGCTACCGTTTCAGGCTAGAGTATAATACTTATTTTATTATTTAGTGCAGTTAAATTTCTATTTTTACAGATTTTTCCACTGCATTTACTTATTAATTCATTAGTATCTTTCAAAACACTGGTATTTAATCCTTAGTTAATACAAGCAATATTACACTTCTTTGTATGTGTCTTAGTTGAGGTGACATCTGCTCCACCTCGTCCATGTTTCATAAAAATTTGTGTACATTTGCTGACTTGCAATAAATTAAATACTATTGCTTATGGAAGGCCATTTCTTTTGTCCCCTCCAAAAATGTCGTACTCCCAACCAATCTGCATCTAAATACTTATTCGGACTGTGTCTTCCAAACCCATTCCCGTTTTACAGGATTGTCCTAAAATTGACAGTGGTTATTACTCACGTGACAACAGATTACTACAATGCATTTCATCAATATAAGTATTTTCATTGGGTACTGAATTATGGTAAACGACACAAGTCTCATCCACCTGAGTTACCTTGGTGTGTCGTTGCCAACCTTTTGCTTTATGGCATTTAATTCTTTTCCCATGTTGCCTATATGAGCATTAAGTGAGTTTAGACATTTTTTTGCCATTTTAACACTAACCAAATTTTCTACTTTTAAAGCCTCAGCTAAAATGTTTTACAACTACAGAAAGCAGAAATAGGCGGAATGAGTGGTGTAGCAGTTAACAGTGAGCTCTTCCAAAAAATATACGAGTTATAATTGATTCATGGTATTACCTTATTTTATACACCTTTCTCTACTTTCTTTGATTATTTCTAATAAATGTCTTACTCTTGCAATTTTTATTAGCCTTTCAATATGAATACGTACGTTTCGGCTAGGCACATGAAAAATAAACAAACAACCATGAAATATACATATTTTGTATATATTTCAGTGTTGTCCAAAGAATAGACATCACTTTATATCAAACAGAGAATGGGTAAATGGAAGGGATTGGTAGGAAATCGTGACTCCTTGCCGCGCAGGGTATTGTGGTAAAACAATGGCGAAAGTTAAAAATTTGTGCCGGACCGGGATTCCCACCAAGGTTTACCCCTTCTCAAGGTCGGTGGCCTTACCTGCCTAGCACATCCGTACAGTGTCCCTGATCGACTCAAATGTCCAACTACAGCGTCCATCGTTCATTAGCCCACTACTCGCAAATCGTTGACTATCATAGAAGCTCAGACGAAATGTATCCGCACTGAAAGAGAAGTCAATCAGTCGTAGCGTTCTTATATAAATGTGTATATTTCACTGGTGTCTGTTCTGCACAGCATAATTTTCGTTCGTATATTTATTAATTTCAGCTGATAATTCGGTTTGAGGTACACTGAAGTACTCAATAATGTTGTGTAGAAGTAACAAGTAAAGCGAACTGTTGATAACATAGGAGGTTGTGCGTAGAAACATCTTCAATTTTATTCTGAAAAAAAAAACTAGTAATTGTAGATATTATTTTTGTGATGCATTTTCTAAAACGCAAACAACACAGAAAAAGTAGAATGTGAAATAAAAGGAAAGTAAAGTGTGCAAACTATTCCTTTGTTCTTGTAAAAGAGTAATAGAGATTGTATTTGTTATAACAGCACCGAGTACTAGTCTGTGGCTGGCCGTCATAGGCCGTGTGTGTGAGTTTTGAATGCTACTGTGTACGCTCATGATGTTCGAAGGAAGACATGTGGCCCAGTGAAAATACGATGGCTATATACTGAGATGTTTGCCACTATAGAATAATTAATGTGACACTTCAACAGAAGGAATGAAGGAGAATATAAAAATCTTTTATCTTCCAATGAGTCACGACGGCCATGGCAACAATCCAGCTAAGTCTTACATTTCTTGTGAAGTGCAGATTCTCGATGGCTCTTTTCTTACAAATTCCGCAAAATGAGAATTACAGGGTGTTTCAAAAATGACCGGTATATTTGAAACGGCAATACAAACTAAACGAGCAGCGATAGAAATACACCGTTTGTTGCAATATGCTTGGGACAACAGTACATTTTCAAGCAGACAAACTTTCGAAATTACAGTAGTTACAATTGTCATCAACAGATGGCGCTGCGGTCTGGGAAACTCTATAGTACGATATTTTCCACATATCCACCATGCGTAGCAATAATATGGCGTAGTCTCTGAATGAAATTACCCCAAACCTTTGACAACGTGTCTGGCGGAATGTCTTCACATGCAGATGAGATATACTGCTTCAGCTGTTCAATTGTTTCTGGATTCTGCCGGTACACCTGGTCTTTCAAGTGTCCCCACAGAAAGAAGTCACAGGGGTTCATGTCTGGCGAATAGGGAGGCCAATACACGCCGCCTCCTGTATGTTTCGGATAGCCCAAAGCAATCACTCGATCATCGAAATATTCATTCAGGAAATTAAAGACGTCGGCCGTGCGATGTGGCCGGGCACCATCTTGCATAAACCATGAGGTGTTCGCACTGTCGCCTAAGTCAGTTTGTACCGCCACAAATTCACGAAGGATGTCCAGATAGCGTGATGCAGTAATCGTTTCGGATCTGAAAAATGGGCCAGTGATTCCTTTGGAAGAAATGGCGGCCCAGACCAGTGCTTTTTGAGGATGCAGGGACGATGGGACTGCAACATGGGGCTTTTCGGTTCCCCATATGCGCCAGTTCTGTTTATTGACGAAGCCGTCCAGGTAAAAATAAGCTTCGTCAGTAAACCAAATGCTGCCCACATGCATATCGCCCTCATCGATCCTGTGCACTATATCGTTAGCGAATGTCTCTCGTGCAGCAATGGTAGCAGCGCTGAGGGGTTGCCGCGTTTGAATTTTGTATGGATAGAGGTGTAAACTCTGGCGGATGAGACGATACGTGGACGTTGGCGTCATTTGGACCGCAGCTGCAACATGGCGAACGGAAACCCGAGGCCGCTGTTGGATCACCTGCTGCACTAGCTGCGCGTTGCCCTCTGTGGTTGCCGACGCGGTCGCCCTACCTTTCCAGCACGTTCATCCGTCACGTTCCCAGTCCGTTGAAATTTTTCAAACAGATCCTTTATTGTATTGCTTTTCGGTCCTTTGGTTACATTAAACCTCCGTTGAAAACTTCGTCTTGTTGCAACAACACTGTGTTCTAGGCGGTGGAATTCCAACACCAGAAAAATCCTCTGTTCTAAGGAATAAACCATGTTGTCCACAGCACACTTGCACGTTGTGAACAGCACACGCTTACAGCAGAAAGACGACGTACAGAATGGCGCACCCACAGACTGCGTTGTCTTCTATATCTTTCACATCACTTGCAGCGCCATCTGTTGCTGAAAATTGTAACTACTGTAATTTCGAAAGTTTGTCCGCCTGAAAATGTACTGTTGTCCCAAGCATATTGCAACAAACGGTGTATTTCTATCGCAGCTCGTTTAGTTTTTATTGCCGTTTTTAATATACCGGTCATTTTTGAAACACCCTGTATATACGGTGCAGAGAACTTGCTTCTTTTATTGCCTGCTTTTTACAGCCCATCATCATAAAGATATATTGCTTATTAATCGAAGCTTTGCACTAATGTATGAAGCTGCTTTACAAACGCAGTATTCTGCCATTAAAATACTGTAATAGATTTATGAACTGCACAGTAAAATCTGTTTTAATATCAACGTTGCTTAGTTCATGATTAGTAATATTGCATGCATGTAGGATTGTGTGAGTTTTTGCCATATTTAATTCGGTTACTATATGATTAAATGCTGCAATATATTACATAATTAGCAAACCTACGACACCCTTTGAACCATCGTTAATGTTTTCTTCCTTTCTAATGTTAGGCTACTGTTGCGTGCACGTAAAAGTGAATTAGTACCGCTATAACCCAGTACGCTTAATATTTTGGCATAAGATGGCGTTGGGTAGTCCATGCACACGGTCATAATTTTAATAAACCAGGATAACTAGACAGTAAACTCTGGTGAACGCGTTGTAGCCTCATCACAGAACGTGGACGCAGGAGGCTTATCAGCTCACGAGGAAAACACAACAAGCGCCGTAACCCGAATTCCGAGGAACATTGGAAGAGGGGTCAAAACAACCGAACTCGTGTCTCGGCTTATTGGCTATGGCTTTGAGCACTGTGGAACTTAACATCTTAGGTCATCAGTCCCCTATAACTTAAAACTACTCAAACCTAACTAACCTAAGGACACCACACACATTCATGCCTGAGGCAGGATTCGAACGTGCGACCGTAGCAGTCCCGCGCTTCCGGACTGAAGGGCCTATAACCGCACGGCCAACTCGGCCGGCTGTCTCGGCTTATTCGTAGATATTCCACCATTTCTTAGAGACCGACGGTCAGAGTTTTTGAGGTACTTTGTATGCCTTTCAGAGACTATATACACTCCTGGAAATTGAAATAAGAACATCGTGAATTCATTGTCCCAGGAAGGGGAAAGTTTATTGACACATTCCTGGGGTCAGATACATCACATGATCACACTGACAGAACCACAGGCACATAGACACAGGCAACAGAGCATGCACAATGTCGGCACTAGTACAGTGTATATCCACCTTTCGCACCAATGCACGCTGCTATTCTCCCATGGAGAGGATCGTAGAGGTGCTGGATGTAGTCCTGTGGAACTGCTTGCCATGCCATTTCCACCTGGCGCCTCAGTTGGACCAGCGTTCGTGCTGGACGTGCAGACCGCGTGAGACAAGGCTTCATCCAGTCCCAAACATGCTCAATGGGGGGACAGATCCGGAGATCTTGCTGGCCAGGGTAGTTGACTTACACCTTCTAGAGCACGTTGGGTGGCACGGGATAGATGCGGACGTGCATTGTCCTGTTGGAACAGCAAGTTCCCTTGCCGGTCTAGGAATGGTAGAACGATGGGTTCGATGACGGTTTGGATGTACCGTGCACTATTCAGTGTCCCCTCGACGATCACCAGAGGTGTACGGCCAGTGTAGGAGATCGCTCCCCACACCAAGATGCCGGGTGTTGGCCCTGTGTGCCTCGGTCGTATGCAGTCCTGATTGTGGCGCTCACCTGCACGGCGCCAAACACGCATACGACCATCATTGGCACCAAGGCAGAAGCGACTCTCATCGCTGAAGACGACACGTCTCCATTCGTCCCTCCATTCACGCCTGTCGCGACACCACTGGAGGCGGGCTGCACGATGTTGGGCGTGAGCGGAAGACGGCCTAACGGTGTGCGGGACCGTAGCCCAGCTTCATGGAGACGGTTTCGAATGGTCTTCGCCGATACCCCAGGAGCAACAGTGTCCCAAATTTGCTGGGAAGTGGCGGTGCGGTCCCCTACGGCACTGCGTAGGATCCTACGGTCTTGGCGTGCATCCGTGCGTCGCTGCGGTCCGGTCCCAGGTCGACGGGCACGTGTACCTTCCGCCGACCACTGGCGACAACATCGATGTACTGTGGAGACCTCACGCCCCGCGTGTTGAGCAATTCGGCGGTAAGTCAACTCGGCCTCCCGCATGCCCACTATACGCCCTCGCTCAAAGTCCGTCAACTGCACATACGGTTCACGTCCACGCTGTCGCGGCATGCTACGAGTGTTAAAGACTGCGATGGAGCTCCATATGCCACAGCAAACTGGCTGACACTGACGGCGGCGGTGCACAAATGCTGCGCAGCTAGCGCCATTCGACGGCCAACACCGCGGTTCCTGGTGTGTCCGCTGTGCCGTGCGTGTGATCATTGCTTGTACAGATTTCTCGCAGTGTCCGGAGCAAGTATGGTGGGTCTGACACACCGGTGTCAATGTGTTCTTTTTTTCCATTTCCAGGAGTGTTGTTCAGCAGAACCGGTGGCACAGTGGTTGACACCGCGATATCACAATTTTACTTCTCGTGTTGGAAATCAGATAATTATTTTATTTTCATCTATTTCTTGTTTTTATTTTTCTACTCCTGTCCTTAGAAGGTTACTACACGAATTTTTACCAATGTATATTGAAATGATGTTGTCCTTACTCGTCCACTAATTACATGTCTGGCGAATAAAATGAAGAGAACAATAAATGAATAGAAAAATTGTTTGAAGTTGTTTTAGGTGAAATTCCTGCAGTGTATCTTGATTTATAGTCAATTCCAAGTGACAGTGTTCGGAAAAGTGATCCGTTACACGTGATTTTCCGCGAAATTATTGCCGATGCGTGAAATCTTTAGCAATACTAACGAAGTTTCTTTCCCGAGCGAGATTCATCCGAAGAAGTACCATTGTGGCAAAACCTTCCTTCGTGCAATGCTCGCAATGGTCGGAATTTCTACGTTTCGAAAGCTTCTATGATGGGTATAATCACATGGAATGCACCAAATCTTCCGGAAGAATAAACTACGAATGAAAAATAAGAATGAAATAAAAGAATATGAGAATTTAAGTTCTTGTAAATCCTGAAACTACCATACTCACATATACTGTACAATAAATATGATACTTACTGTGGAACCCAGTCGTAATTTAACAATTCTATAACGCCCTTGTATCCCCTAACTCGATGAGAAACGTTTGTGTAGTAACTAACTCGATGAGAAACGTTCGTGTAGTAACCTTCTACGGACGTGAGTAGATAAATGAAAAACAAAATAAAATGAAAACAATAATCAGGTTTCGAACACAGGAAGCAAAATGTGAGAGGGCACGACGCTAGTCACTGTACCACAAGTTGGATTAAGCTTCTTGCGTGCTAAAGGGCGTCTAAATCAAGTCGAAAACTTTGACAATCTTTTCTCAGAAACTGAGAAACTGAGCGGAACCTTCTCGGGAATCGGATTATGGCACTTGGAGTGTTCTCCTCGCCGGTAAAGTAGGACAGTCGGTAGTTTGTGGCCAATCTGATACAGCTTACTATGCTGGTGTAGGCATAGGTGTTCCGGAGCACATCTTTCAGCGCACTTGCATGAAAATGGGACTCCGTAGCACACGACCCCTGTGTGTTCCTATGTTAACTTAGCGACATCGCCAGTTACGATATTGCTGAGGCTGTGATAGCGGTCCAGTGTGGCCGAGCGGTTTTAGGCGCTTCAGTCTGGAACCGCGCGACCGCTACGGTCGCAGTTTCAAATCCTGCCTTGGGTATAGATGTGTGTGATGTCCTTAGGTGAGTTAGGTTTAAATAGTTTTAAGTTCTAGGGGACTGATGACCTCAGATGTTAAGTCCCATAGTGCTCAGAGCCATTTGAACTATTTAAGAGCCTATGTTATTCCGAATTACGATGTTATCATCCTTCGGACATGCCTGCATGTCCAAAGGAACATTTCATTGTATTTCGGAATAACAAAGGGACTGTAACATCGTATTTATCAATCGACACCGGGCAAGCGACTCTCAAACAAAATGTCTGCGATTTACGGGAATATTCATAATAAATATACTAGTACAGGTTGTAGACACATAATTGACAACATATGGACTTTTGACTACTCGTGCTCAGATAGCAGGGTCATCACGTGACAGATCGCAATAAGCGGGATATCCGAGTTCGAATCCCAGTGCGGTACAAATTTTCATTGGCTGTATTCCGTTACACAGCTGATGGTTGTCCATATTCACTACTACGAATACATTTCATTTATCATCAATTACGATTCCAGTGGGTATGAGATCATCGAGGTAAATCAGTGGAAAAGTGTCAATACCTGGTCGAATGAATTTCGTTTATTATTACACCACATTATAGTCATGTCTGGATACGTCATCTGGCCGAACGGCTCCTCGAAACATGCAACTCGTCGTGGACTCGGGTTGGCGGGGGCAGCGTGTTGCTAAAGGGAACATTCACCTGAGCTTCCATGGAACCTGTGGTGGTAATAGAAGGCACCGTGATGGCTGTGGAATACGTGAACATTGTAGCTGAACAGGTGTCTATCTTCACGCTTGATATCTGCCCCGACGGCAGTGACGCTTTTCCCAATTCGATAGTTATCCGTGTCAGAAGCCCAGAAGCGTGCTACACTGGTTCAAACAACATGATACCAGATGCACGTTGATATTTTGGCCACCAAATACGTCTGATCTAAAACCAAAGGAAGAAATCTTGCGGGTAAGCGGTCGCCATCTTGGCTTCCACCATGGACCGGTTAGTACACTACTGGCCATTAAAATTGCTACGCTAAGGAGAAATACATATGATAAACAGGTATTAATTGGACAAATATATTATATTAGGACTGATGTGTGATTACATTTTCACGCAATTTGGGTGCATAGATTCTGAGAAATCAGTACGCAGAATAACCACCTCTGGCCGTAATAACGGCCTTGATACGCCTGGGCATTGAGTCAAACAGAGCTTGGATGGCATATACAGGTACAGTTGCCAATGCAGCTTCAACATGATACCACAGTTCATCAAGAGTAGTGACTGTCGTATTGCGACGAGTCAGTTGCTCGGCCACCATTGACCAGACGTATTCAATTGGTGAGAGATCTGGAGAATGTGATAGTCAGGGCAGCAGTCGAACATTTTCTGTATCCAGAAAGGCCCACACAGGACTTGCAACATGCTGTTGTGCATTATCCTGCTGAAATGTAGGGTTTCGCTGGGATCGAATGAACGGTAGAGACACGGGTCGTAACACATCTGAAATGTTCAAAGTGTCGTCAGTGCGAACAAGAGGTGACCGAGACGTGTAAACAAAGGCACGCCATACCATCACGCAAGGTGATACGCCAGTATGGCGTTGACGAAACAACCTTCCATTGTACGTTCACCGCGATGTCGCCAAACACGGATGCGGCCATCATGATGTTGTAAATAGAACCTGGATTCATCCGAAAAAATGACGTTTTGCCATTCGTGCACCCAGGTTCGTCGCTGAGTACACCATCGCAGGCGCTACTGTCTGTGATGCTGCGTCAAGGGTATCCGCAGCCATGGTCTCCGAGCTGATGGTCCATGCCGCTGCAAACGTCGTCGAACTGTTCGTGCAGATGGTTATTGTCTTGCAAATGTCGCCATATGTTGACGATAGGATGCCCGTCATCTCGACTGCTAGTGATACGAGGCCGTTGGGATGAAGCACGGCGTTCCGTATTACCCTCCTGAACCCACCGACTCCATATTCTGCTAACAATCATTGGATCTCGACCAACGCGAGCAGCAATGTCGCGATACGATAAATCGCAATCGCGATAGGCTACATTCCGACCTTTATCAAAGTCGGAAACATAATGGTACGCATTTCTCCTCCTTACACGAGGCATCACAACAACGTTTCACCGGGCAACTCAGGTCAATTGCTGCTTCTGTATGACAAATCGGTTGGAAACTTTCCTCATGTCAGCACGTTGTAGGTCTCGCCACTGGCGCCAACCTTGTGTCAATGCTCTGAAAAGCTTATCATTTGCATATCACAGCATCTTCTTCCTTTCCGTTAAATTTCGAGTTTGTAGCAAGTCATATTCGTGGTGTAGCAGTTTTAATGGCAAGTAGTGTAATTTACAGGAGCTGCAGAAAGACATTGGTGATACATACTTTTGGAAACGCACCAAGAACTTTCCAATCCATGACATGCAGAATCGATGCTGCAACGCGATCCATAAATGGACCAACATGTGATTACGTGGTGGTCATGCCTCTTAATATTGTGTCAGCCTTCCTTTTCCCCGGCGTAGTAAAGCAACTCTACTTGGTACCGGTTGAACAAATTCTTGGAAGTCCCCTGCAGACATATTGATCCATGCTGTCTCTGTACCTGCTCAAAATTGCCAAAGTGTTGTCGGTGCATGACGTTTTGCATGAACTGACCTCTCAATTATGTCTCATAAATGAAGGATGGGTCCATGTAGAGCGATCTGGGTGGCCAAATCATTCACTCTAATTGTCCAGAATGTGTTTCAAACCAGTTACGAACAATTGTGGTCTGGTGATATGTTTGGAAACATGAAGTCCATGACTGTCTGCAAATAGTCACCAAGTAACTTAGCTTAACCATGTCGAGTCAACGATTGGTTCATTTGTGCCAGAGGACCCTTCCATTACATGTAAACACAGCTCACACCATTCTGGAGCCACCACCAGCATGCACTGTGCCTTGTTGACGGGATCATGGATTCGTGGTGTCTACGGCCCACTCATAACCTACTATTAGCTCTTACCATCTGGCTCATCTGACCAGTCCACAGTTTTCCAGTTTTCTAGGATCCACTCCACACGGTCACGAGCCAAGAGAGTCGCTGCAGGCGATTTCGTGATGTTAACAAAGGCTCTCACGTCGGTCTTTTGCTGCATAGCCCATTAACGCCAGATTTCTTCGCACAATCCTGGTGGATACGTTCGTCGTACTTCCTATACTGATTGCAAATGGCAAATGGCTCTGAGCACTATGGGACTTGACATCTGAGGTCATCAGTCCCCTAGAACTTAGAACTACTTAAACCTAACTAACTTAAGGACGTCACACACATTCATGCCTCAGGCAGGATTCGAACCTGCGACCGTAGCTTTCGCGTGGTTCCAGACTGAAGCGCCTAGAACCGCTCGTCCACAGCGGCCGGCTACACTGATTTCTGCAGTTATTTCACGAAGTGTTACTGTTCTATTAGCACCGAGAACTCTACGCAAATGGCGCTGTTCTCGGTCGCTAGGTGAAGGCCGTCGGTCACTGCGTTGTCCGTGGCGAGAGGTAATGCCTGAAATTTGGTATTCTGGGCTCACTCTTGACTCTGTGGATCTCGGAATATCGAATTACCTAACTATTTCCGAAATGGAATGTCCCGTGCCTCTCGCTCCAAGTACCATTCCGCGTTCACAGTCCGTTAATTGCCGTCTTGATGTCACAATCACGTTGGAAACCTCTTCACATAAATCACCTGAGTACAGATGACAGCTCCGCCAGTGCACTGCCCTTTTATATCTTGTGTACGCTATACTACCGCTGTGTGTATATGTGCATATCACTATCTCGTGATTTTATCACCTCGGTGTAGTGATTCGGTTCATTAGTGTACCCCCTCAGTCGAAAATTTTCGAGACTGGATTAAAAAATTAGAGGAAAGTTCAGGTGTTCTGCATTGTCTCCTACCACTAGAGTACAACGCGCAGAACGTGCATACAATCATGTGAAACTGACAGAAAAGTCATTAATTAGTATGTTGTTCAACTTGAGCCTCACATTGACTGTAATGTCGGCTACGTTGTCAATGCACTGACGTTTTATACGGTTCTACACACTTCGTCGATTTGTGGTAGGATCGTTTGGATAACACCAAATCTCGACAGCCGAGGATCTTCTTTTCTTTTTTGCCCAAGAAAGAACTATCCGCTTTTTCTGCATTTCAATGAAGTCACGGGAGGTCTTCACACGACACTGTCTTTTTTTTGTTTTTTGAGCGTGATGGTGTGCTAGTGTGCTACAGCTGCCGCCACCGTAGTTACTGCGCTGACGTCGCTTATACGCCCGAAGGAAAAATTTTTTTTTCGTTTCTGCTTTTCTTAGGTCCTTTTTCTTAGGTCCTTTGCTAACGTTTATGAACAAGTGTGAGATGTATATGATCCCTGAAGGGCTTTGTTAGCGAAAGCTCCGGCGAGTCCACGCATTGTGACATGGAGGGCCGCAGTACGGTACGCG
The DNA here is from genome assembly GCF_023897955.1 of Schistocerca gregaria. Classification (NCBI taxonomy): domain Eukaryota; kingdom Metazoa; phylum Arthropoda; class Insecta; order Orthoptera; family Acrididae; genus Schistocerca; species Schistocerca gregaria. The sequence continues at coordinate 817,506,167 of NC_064921.1, forward strand.
AGCACAGAGCACAGACTCCTGCTGCTAAAATTATTTCTCTGGAGCGCCGTGCGCCGTAAATACTCGGGTGCTCGCGGGGCAGCTCCACGCCGTGTAACGCCGCGGATTGTCACAAACAGCGGGCAGTATTTCACACGGAAACCGTCCATTTGTCTCGAGTACAACAAAGAATTACCTTCCCCTGCACCCTTCTCCAGCAGATACTTCCCAATGAGAAAGCGCTGATTTAGGCAAATTTTGTGGGTTAGTTTACATATGAGTAACTGGCCGCGTGCGAGCAGGATTCACGAATTTAGAATTCCGTAAAAACCTAATTGTGTATATAGGCACTTCATCCATTTGGCCGGGCGGAGTGGCCGAGAGGTTCTAGGCGCTACAGTCTGGAACCGCGCGACCGCTACGGTCGCAGCTTCGAATCCTGCCTCGGGCATGGATGTGTGTGATGCCCTTAGGTTAGTTAGGTTTAAGTAGTTCTAAGTTCTAGGGGACTGATGACCTCAGAAGTTAAGTCCCATAGTGCTCAGAGCCATTTGAACCAGTTCATCCATTTCAGGAATCGAGAATCTGGACCATTCTAGCCCGCAATCAACATTCATTCTAGCAAGATATCGATCACAGAGATTCCAAGGTTTTCGAAAATGTTTCAATGTAACATACAGTCATTCAGGACGCAGGTGACAATTATTATAACAATCAGTAGTCCTACATTCAACCTGACAGCGTCGCAGTGGTAAAAGTCAAACATCAGGCAAGGAATAACATTATCATTCACATGACGCGTTTCGGAATTTATCCAACATCAGATATCCAGGAAGTGCAAAACGGCTAAGCAGGGATGGCTGGTGCACAAATGTGAGGATATAGAGGCATATATCACTAGGGATAAGATAGATACTGCCTATGGGAAAATTAAAGAGACCTTAGGAGAAAAGACAAGCACTTGCATGAATATCAAGAGCTCAGATGGAAACCCAGTACTAAGCAAAGAAGGGAAAGCAGAAATGTGGAAGGTGTATATAGAGGGCCTATACAAGGGTGATGTAGTTGAGGACAATATTATGGAAAGGGAAGAGGATGTAGATGAATATGAAATGGGAGATATTATTCTGCGAGAAGAGCTTGACAGAGCACTGAAAGACATAAGTCGAAACAAGGCCCCGGGAGTAGACAACATTCCATTAGAACTACTGATAGCCTTAGGAAAGCCAGCCCTGACAATACTCTACCACATGGTGAGCAAGATGTATCAGACAGGCGAAATACCCTCAGACTTCATGAGGAATATAATAATTCCAATTCCAAAGAAAGCAGGTGCTGACAGATGTGAAAATTACCGAACAATCTGTTTAATAAGTCACGGATGTAAAATACTAACGCGAATTCTTTACAGACGAATGGAAAAACTGGTAGAAGCCGACCTTGGGGAAGATCAGTTTGAATTCCGTATAAACGTTGGAACATGTGACGCAATACTTACCCTACGACGTATCTTAGAAGATAGATGAAGGAAAGGCAAACCTAGGTTTCTAGCATTTGTACCTAGGTTTCTAGCATTTGTACACTTAGAGAAAGCTTTTGACAATGTTGACTGGAATATTCTTTTTCAAATTCTGAAGATCGCAGGGGTAAAATACAGGGAGCGAAAGACTATTTACAATTTGTATCGAAACCAGATGGCAGTTATAAGAGTAGAAGGGCATGAAAGGGAAGTAGTGGTTCGGAAGGGAGTGAGACAGGGTTGTAGCCTATCCCCGATGTTATTCAATCTGTATATTGAGCGAGCAGTGAAGGAAAGAAAAGAAAAATTCGGAGTAGGTATTAAAATCCATGGAGAAGAAATAAAACTTTGAGGTTTGCCGATGAGATTGTAATTCTGTCAGAGACAGGAAAGGACATGGAAGATCAGTTGAACGGAATGGACAGTGTGTTGAAAGGAGAATATAAGACGAACATCAACAAAAGCAAAACAAATAAGTTTTGCTATTTGGGGAGAAAAATAACAGATGATGGTCGAAGTATAGAGGATATAAAATGGCAATGGCAAGGAAAGCGTTTCTGAAGAAGAGTATAGACTTAAGTGTAAGGGAGTCGTTTCTGAAAGTATTTGTATGGAGTGTAGCCATGTGTGGAAGTTAAACGTGGACGATAATCAGTTTAGAGAAGAAGAGAATAGAAGATTTCGAAATGTGGTGCTACAGAAGAATGCTGAAGATTAGACTGGTAGATTACATAACTAATGAGGAGGTATTGAATAGAATTGGGGAGAATAGAAATTTGTGGCACAACCTGACTAGAAGAAGGGACCGGTTGGTAAGACATGATCTGAGGCATCAAGAGATCACCAATTTAGTATTTGAGGGCAGCGTGGAGGGTAAAAATCGTAGAGGGAGACAAAGAGATGAATACACTAAGCAGATTCAGAAGGATGCAGTTTCCAGTAGGTACTGGAAGATGAAGAAGTTTGCGCAGGATAGAGTAGCATGGAGTTGTATGTAAAACTAACATTCGCAGACAGGTCTTCAAGAAGGAAAGAATGAACTCTTTTTATCCGGTAATCAGTTTTTGTGGTATGTGCACCTAGGATTGTTTCTGGTGAACAGAAGGTGAAACGGCAGTAGGTGGTAATGAGAAGTAACTGTGTCGTATACTGAATAAGCTATGTGAAGCGAAAGTACGTTTCACTGACCAGTGCTGATATACTGTGCAGGGACACGGCAATTCCAGTCACAAATGGAAGCTTCGCTTCATCCTGAGAACTGTGCTAAATGCTGTGAAATCACCGGACACGCACACACATCAAGACCCTTCACTGAATAGACACGATACGTGACCACCGACTGGCAGCAATGCGCAATTCAAATTGTGGGACGCCCTGTGTGTTAGCCTTAATCTCAATTGCTGCTGGTTGCAACCTCTGGCACCTACATTGTTCATGTTATACGGACCGATACGAAGTGTTTCTAGTTTGTGAAAGTGGTGCAAACGAAGCTCATTAACTCTGTACACTGTGCATGTGTTTAGTTATTCCCAGACTGGTCATTGCTAATAAAGACAACTTAAGATTCCAGGCTAACGAGAAGTACCCTATAGGTTATGATGAGTGAGTTTGCGAGTATTACGATACGTGACTTAAACGGCCTTACTTTCTCATTGCTTTGACTCACAAGCTTCGACTTTTTACCCCGCCAAGGAACCATAGAACTTAGTATGTCTAATGAATGTAGGATAGATACGTCTACTTGTTCCTGAGGAAAAGGAGTGTTCTAGAGCACTATCAAATACCGGCTTTTGACTTACAATCCCATCGTCAGACTCCAGCTGACCTTCATAATCAGTAAGAATACAGCCTGATGAACAACAAAGATAAAGATTCCACGCGGAGAGTGAGGAGCGAAAACAAATCAAATGTCATTCTCACTGTGTGGTAATAATATGATTAACATGTTGAAGCAAAAAAGTAAATAAATGTAAAGAACACGTAACTGAAAACGTTAGAGTCTCTCTCTCTCTCTCTCTCTCTCTCTCTCTCTCTCTGTCTCTCTCTCTCTCTGTCTCTCTCTCTCTCTCTCTCTCTCCTTCTCTTTCTCTCTCTGTGTGTGGTGCGTGTGTGTGTGTGTGTGTGTGTCTGCGCGCGCGCACACATGGATGAGGCAGAGGACAAGGAGGACACTACAAATAAATAATTATAATCAGTAGGAGACATGATGTACGTGTGGTAAAACAGCAAAATAGAATACATAACAATTTAAATTAAATGACAACGTATTCACGATAGGCCGCACTATTTAATACGATTTTATCTTCTGCAATTCCAACCTTTACGTAACTATCAAGCGCTTGAAATGCTGATAACAGAGCAACTGTCAACATTAGTAAAATAAATAAAAATGATGTGAGTTTACAGTACTCAAGTCTGCAGGCGTCAGATACACCATGGGTATGTAAGAGACAAAAATAAATCTCGTGAAACTATACTCGTTGTTACTGCGTATTTCTGCAGAATCTACTGATGGGGTTTCAAAGGAGATTGCTGGTCACTGCGCTACACTTTCTTTGGAATTTTTCTTTGTTGCTTTGTATGTTTTTGTTCCACCTTACGGGAGGCCCTAGTCACACGACATTTACATTTATTTAACTCGTCTTCTCCCTTTTCATTTGACGTTGGTCTGATAGGTGAACTTATTAAAACATTTGCAATTCGTGTGCTGCGCCTTTTTTCGCAAAGGACATAGCTTTAGGTTGTGATAAGAAATCCAAAATAATTCGACACCATTTGTCCTTAGCGGGAGCACCAGCTTTGAAGGAGCTGGTTTAATTATGCACAACCTAATATTTATCAGAAGATTAATTAGGAGTTTCTGCGTGTTAACCTGTAGGTGACGCAGCCTGAGTTCGAGTATTTTGAGTTTCGGCGTGACCTGCAATATGAACACGGTGATCTGCGCTGCAGCAAAATCGTGGACATTAAACACAAGCGCATCATAACTGTCCATCTCATAGTTTTGGAAACCCTTAATTCTATTACCGACGGTGGCTGCTTTGAAATAAGTAGTGTTCAGTAGATGTCTAGGTCATCGACTTGTCCCGTCAATTTTCATCCGTCAGTTATATTAAGAGGGGTTGTTTTCTGGAGTAGGATTAAGAGGAACCAGATACGAACAGTGACCGTGTAACGGATATTGTCTGTTTATCCATCTGTAATAAAGTATACATAATCTCACGTTTTCCACAAGAGCTTATTGTAAATGTCTTGAAAATTATAACACATCAAGTAATATGCAGGGTAATTATAAATAAAGTTAAACTTTCAAACCGCTGTAAAAATAACTCCACTGGTCAGAATGACGTCAAATTAAAACGGAATATTATCGGAGAGGGGGAAAACTTAAGGCAGAAGAAAAAAAAAATGATCTGAAAAATGATCAATAGATGGCGCTCAATGTGTCAGAATATATAAAAGAAAGCACACGTCATGCGCACTACTCATTGAATTGGTATGAACACGCCAGGCACGAGGCCTCTCCTTCTTTCGGGTCTACGTCGTTCGCCATGACTGTCATTGCTCTCCGCTTGTAAAGCTGTATTACAAGACTGATGACTGTGCGCACTTCACTCTGCAGAAGTTCTGGACACTGAAGAGTTTGAAAAAAGGCATTGGCCCGATGACTGCCGTAGGTCTGGAGAAAATGATTCGGAAATTGGAAAAGACGGGTTCTTTAGGTGTGCAACCTAATAGAGGGAGGAAACGAATTGCTTCAACGTCAGTGGAAGCAGTGGCCACAGCAATGTAGGAGGGGAAGAGTGGTGGTGTGCAAACGTGTAGTGCACGGAGAATTGCCAGGATATTGGATATATCCGTGAGCATGTTGCGTTAAAGCCTTCTTCTTTGCTATCCATTCAAAATTACCCTTGTGCACAAGTTGCTTCCTGTTGACTTGCCAGCAAGAGAGACCTTTGCTTTAGAATTTCTTGCTCGCATGGAAGTGGACAATGATTGGCCGTGGAAGAATTTGTGGACAGACGAAGCCTACTCGTTGCCGGGCGGAGTGGCCGAGCGGTTCTAGGCGCTACAGTCTGGAACTGCGCGCCCGCTACGTTCGTAGGTTTAAATCCTGCCTCGGGCATAGATGTGTGTGATGTCCTTAGGTTAGTTAGGTTTAAGTAGTTCTACGTTCTAGGGGACTGATGACCTCAGATGTTAAGTCCAATAGTGCTCAGAGCCATTTGAACCAACGAAGCCCACTTCCCTCTGATATGATACGTCAATACACAGAATTGTCGAATATGGGCAACGAAAAATCCACACGAAAATCAACCAGTACCACTCAATCCTGAAAAGGTTATTGCCTGGTGCCGGTTTACAGCATCATTTATCACAGGGCCATATTTTTTCGAAGTACAGTTGCTTCCGGTCCTGTTATTTGCACCGTCACTGGTAAGCGCTATGAGTGTCTTTTGCGCAACCCCGGCATTCCAGCTCTCCAACATCGTGGATGTGTGGGCGGGATCGTTTTTATGCAAGATGGCGCACCTCCGTACATTGCAAGTCCAGTTAAGCAGCTGGTGAAGCTCCTTTGCTGAAATGCTAGAATTATCAGCCGCCATTACGCTACAGCCTGGCCGTCCCGATCACCTGATCTTAATCCGTGTGACTTCTGGCTGTGGAGCCATCTGAAAGATGTGTTCAGTGTACCGGCTGCAGACTTCGCTGCATTGAAGGCACCTATTGCACAACACATCCTTAACTTGGCCCCTGAAACACTTCCATCAGTTGTGGAACATGCTGTTTCACGATTTCATCTTATTGCAGAAAACGGTGGACAGTATACTGATCATGTTTTGCGTCAGTCACACGGAAATTAATAATAGATTTGATTTCGATTTATTCTTTTTATGCGGTTTCGGGCCTCAGGTCAATTAAAAACCAATGCGATTCATGCTTTTTATGTGGATTTTGGCCTCAGGACAGTTAAAAATCTATTTTTCCTATCCGATGTGATATAACCTTGCCATGGTGGATGGGCTTTCGTAACTGTGTCACCCCAGCCCGTCTAGCTGCGCGGTCTAACGCGCTGCGGGAAGACGTACCCGTCCCCGGCACGAATCCGCCCGACGGATTAGTGTCGAAGTCTGGTTTGCTGGCCAGCCTGTGGATGGTTTTTCAGGCGGTTTTCCACCTGAATCGGTGAATGGGGGCTGGTTCCCCTTATTCCACCTCAGTTACATTTTGTCGGCGATTGTTGCGCAAACACCGTTTCCACTTCCGCGTACACCATAATTATTCTGCTATTCTAACACTTATTGGGCTGCACTCGTCTGGTATTCCTGGGGGCGGGGCGTCAAGTGGAGGCCGTACTGCACATTAACTCTGGGTTCGGTGCGGGGCGGCGGTGGGGTGGGTGGACTGCTGTCACCTGTTGTGGGATTGTCAACCACTGAGGGCTACGGCGGGGCGAAGCCTCTCCGTCGTTTCTAGGTCGCCGGTTTTATACTTACAAACATAGACAAACAGTATCACATCTGTAGACTCATGCACACTAAGTAGTACAGTTTGTTTAATGTCAAACATACACCTTAGGCATTGTATTATTCATTTGTCACGTGTATTCGACTACTATTAAATTATGATGCTTACAACGCCATCTATTGCTACATTTTGTAACTATTTATTTGTGTTCGGCCATCCATTTTCACCCTTCTACGGTAATATTCGGTTGCAATTTGACGCCATTCTGACCAGTGGTGTTATTTCTACAGCGGTTTGAAAGTTTAGTTTTAATTATAATCACTCTGTACCCGGATACTTACCTAATGCACTGAACTGAAAACGAAAGTTTCGCTGAGCTGGTTTTTAAAGTCTCACGATGTGAAGCGCTAGTAGTGTTGGTTCGGTAATGCCACATGTTAAAGTACGGGCTTAAAATGAACGATTAGTCATGTTAGACAGCTCGTCAAATTGTTCCGGTCTCCTCTACCTAAAGTGAAATATACGGGTTCACATACGCAGTGTTTCACATTTCCTATTATAAGTTTCTAGGATTTTAGAGCGTACTTAGTAAACATAGTCTTGATGAGGCACTGGTGTCCGTAAATATATCGTTTGGATATAAAATGGGTTTGAAGAGCGGATCCCTTTTCTCTCATTTCGCTGTACGCACACAAAATGGGAAGAGAGCGCCATCCTTATTGCGCTGACGTAACGTGACCTCTGTTAAAATCACTGCTACTTCAGCGTACCGCTCACTTGTCAGTTCGTCAGTAAGCAATGAGGATGTCAGACATAGAACTGGATGGCCGAATATAGGTTTGGAGAGTGCACAGAGATGTTGATAATCTACCGTGAAGCTTTACGTAATGGTCGAAGTGGAAAACACACCTGCAGAGAACGTTTCCTCATCGCCTCTGGCCATCACACACCGTTTTTATCGCACTACAAAAACGACTGCGAGAAACAAATACGTTCGCAACTAAGAGAATATTTTTATTTATTGGCTTTCGGGGTGTGTCCATACAGCCATTTTGAAAGTGGAAATTTCATACAACAGTTAGCTTTGACAGTTCATAGTATATATAATTTTAAGTCGTACCTTAATTCGAAGTTACATAGGCATAACAAAGGACGGATTATGATAGAAAAAAAAATGTGACATTCACGCTGTACTGAAACGAGTAAAAAAAATGGGACTTAACACATGTGGTCATCAGTCCCCTAGAACTTAGAACTACCTAAACCTAATTAACCTATGGACATCACACACATCCATGCCCGATGCAGGATTCGAACGTGCGACCATAGCAGTCGCGCGGTTCCGGACTGAGCGCCTTAACCGCGAGACCACCGCGGCCGGCTGAAACGAGTAAACAAGACGAAAATGTTTCACAGCATGCAAAGAGGGAACATACTATAAAAACCCTTCTGGGAACACAAAAAGAAATGATGAATCGCCGTCTTTGTTGAAGCGCCTATGATTAAATTTCAGCCGTGCTATGACTGTTGTGAAGCTCTTCGATGTTCGTGTCTTACCATACCATGGTACTCTTAGAATCGTAGTATGAATTAGTGGTCCTATTTAAGTGTCCTCGACCATTCCTATTGCCAGTCCGATGACAACTGATTTTTGAGCATGGATATCATATTGGTGAGAGAGAGTTTATGATTTTAAGAGTTCCATGTGGATGTACTTGCTTTACTAGGACATGGCCTTTCATCGATACCATCACGAAACCGCGATAGCTGCCCTGCGCCCGAAACACGACGTCGATAACTGCTGCCATTATGGGATTGGCGCAACTAGTATGATGGTTCCCAATCAGTTGTAGGGCTGACGTAATGTCAGAGATGATGACTAATGTGTAAGCTGTGGTCGTCTGTGCGAATAGCAGCGCTTCCAAAATGACAATCAGCTCGGCTGTCGTAATAGTGGAGCGTAGATCCAGCTAATTTAGGCATTGTCATTTTCTTGGGTACCCATAGGCTCTACCAGCGTCGTCACTAGACTTGGATCCATCTGTTTACACCACCCATGCATCGTGAAAGTGAGACAGAATGCCACTACCATTGGGCCCTGCTTTGGAAACGTCAAACTGATACTGATATCAGTCTGCAGGGTCAACATTTCGTACGGCCTGTTGTAGCGCGGCAGAAGTGGACTTATCCACACTTTGTGCCTTAATGCCCGCATCCCACATATTCAGCTACCACTTGTGGAAATTGCTTATTTATCCAATATCGCCGGCCGCGGTGGTCTCACGGTTCTAGGCGCGCAGTCCGGAACCGTGCGACTGCTACGGTCGCAGGTTCGAATCCTGCCTCGGGCATGGATGTGTGTGATGTCCTTAGGTTAGTTAGGTTTAAGTAGTTCTAAGTTCTAGGGGACTGATGACCACAACAGTTGAGTCCCATAGTACTCAGAACCATTTGAACCATTTTTTTATCCAATATCTTAAGGACACACAGTAGGATGTTATTTCCCTGATTTTTTGATCAAGAGGCTCATAACTGTGGAAATAGAGCCGCAGGAGCAGTTTCTAGCAGAGAAATATTCGTCACAACTTTATCAATTGTCCATTCACTTCAAGCAGTAATGCGGGTCGAATTTATCACATATATTTCCGAATTTGTGGATGGGGCCGATACGAAATATTTTCAGCGAGTCGATTTTGACCTTTTGAGTCCATACGCTATTTTAAATTTTGAGCACCAGTAGTCGCCCGTTATATGGGATGTATTGTAGCATTTGGTCGTCAGTAAAACCCGGTGAGTTGCAGTACCCTTCCGTTGGGAAAACAAAATCTTGAGTTTTTCCAGTGAAAAGCATTGTGTTTTGATACTAATGTCCTCTTCACATTTCATCTCGTTTTCCTTGTCCATTACGTTAGGTGACTCTATCGTACACAAGAACGATTCTAAAAGTTTATTGGATGGCGCTAGTGTGTGCATGTCCATTATCCAACCTTTTTGATGTTCCTTATTAGATGCCATATCCTGGTGTTTCTTTTCAGACTGCAGTGCAGAAATTTTGGCCACCATTTCCATTTTTTCTACTTCAATATTTGTTGGTTGCATAGTGTACTTTCTTAAGAGCAATAAAGTAGGTATCACAAGACAGTGTTTTCCAATTTCTTACTACATCCCTTCGTTCCTTGACGGATGAATCACATTCTGAATCCCACCGACAGGGTGATGGCCGATGAGTAGTCTGCTTCTATCCCGTCTGAGATACTGAGACTACCACTGTTTTATTGATAAGCGATATCAAGACTCCATGGTCTCGTTCTGCATCCTCAGATTTTCTTCCAGAAATGTTTCATATTGTCTTTGTTTGTGTTTTGTTTTCGGCTGATGGCGCGTTTCACAGTCTCCCTAGTTTGTGCGTTTATTACGATTTGAATTGGCAAGTAATCCGAACCTAAAGTATCCCGTAGAACTTCCCATGTTGTTCAGGTAGATCGTGCAAGGGATGTTACACTCAAGTCTACTTCCATTGGGACTTCATTTAGTACTATAAGGTTTTCTTAATCTAGTACATCAACTCGTACTTTTCCCATTGTGTTAGCATTTCTGCAGCTTAACAGCGTATGGTGGCCGCTAGTCATCTAGTAGCAGAAGGGGTTTACCGATGGAGTCAGTTATTGTTATTAACTGTTGTTTGGGAAGTCTATCGTTGGAATATTTGTGTGCTCAGACATCATTCAGATAGAGTTCCTTGAGCCGCAGGCGGATACCCACAATCTGGAATGTATCATGCTGATTGCGGGTTTGGCAACAGAAAAAAGGATATCATGTGTTACCAATATGGCTGCACCGCTTTAGCCAGTTGAAGGCTGTCTTTATACGTCTTGAGATATCCACTGGATGATTTTATGCCCATTTCGGAGTGTGGAGAGTGGAGTCAACAAGTTTGGATTGACATACGAATCTAATCTCCTTGTAGTACTGGAGCGGATCCAATAGTAGTCTACTGTTACGACATATCATTCATCACAACGATAATTATTCCTAAAATGTTATTAATGAGATAGTTCCCAACATCACTCCATTGGCTGAGTCCGTTGTACTGTCGTAGACTGCTGATGGGACCAATCTGAGCAAGACAGAGGCAGAGTTCTGCTTGATGGAGTTGGTCCCAGGAAACCACGCTTTGGTGGGGCCCTCTGTGTTCCATGAACTCACTCATTTAGCATGATGTATGAGACGAATGGGCGGTGGTGTAGGCGTTGAATCCACTAGAGCCACCGTTCCAAACGTCTGTGGCATTGTCTTCTGTGCGCTTATGCAGTAAGCACATCTTGTGTTTCTTCAGCACTAATTGCTATGTCCAAATCGCAGACAATTATAGCACTGTAAGATGAAGGGTACTACCGTGGGAACTTCTGTGATCTAAATGTTGTAACACATATTGGTGACGGCTTTCTAAACTTTCCCCGCACAGGTTTACAGCTTGACTAAATCGCGTGATGACAAAAACTTTGCAGCAACTTGTCATTCCAGCTGGCAATTCCTCCTCCGTCAGGGAAGTTTCAGTATTGCTGATTATACCTTGTCAAGTAGTGAAGAACTTGAAAATATAGGCCTCCAAGTTTTCTTTGTTTAAGAAAGAATGTGGAACCAAGGCATCTACTGTTAATCCTGGCACAGTCTCAATTTTCACATGGCTCTCCCCTGACGCCGTAATATTATTTATGTGCCTGAATAATGACTCACATTCAGACCTAATAAGTTTGCCTAGTGACATAGTGTGAAATCTACTTATTTTCCTGTCTTTTCTTTCATCAAACAGGATAAAAGGCCCTTTGTTGGGTAATTGCGTAAAAGTCAACAGTGCAACTTCCATGTTGCTGGGTGATGGTCCCTTATTGGGTGGCATCTCCACGGATCAGTTTCTCCACCCAGACTCGCTGGTCGTCATGTTCTTTGTCCTCCTTGCAGTCCCGTTGACGTTTCAGCTAGAACTGCAGGTGTCTTGTTGTAGCTACATCGTCAGTTGGGACACTTAAGTGTGAGTCTACGTTGTGAAACGGAATAATTGAGTCGTTATTCACTTTACCGATGGTTGTATTAAGTGCATCAGTATCCATTGCGACCATGTGCAGCTGATTTTACGATCTTACTGTTCCCACAGAACGTGACTGCCACACATGGCGGCCTGTGTTGGAAAAACAAGTTTTTGGCCATATCTCTACTGCTGTTGGAGTTACAAGTTTATAAAACCCACAATGCTGATATACATGATGACTGCTGTTTTTGTGCTAGATCTGGATGAAATCTACACACAGGTTTGGCAGGACATCCCAGCATACACACATACATGCACTCTGCAGTATATACAGGGTGTTTCACTAAATATGTTTGCCTCTGTAAGTTACGAAGTGGTAGGCGACGGAAATATTTATTGCGGTAGGTGGTATCTGTCTCTGAAACTTTGAAGGGTTGTAGCTCCCAAACTAAAAGTGATAGGAATGTAATTTAAATTTATGAATACACAGCTGGTGTTACTGATTTCAGTGCATGATAGAAACAACTATTGTTCTATTAAAAAATTCTATCTTTTTGCTGTAACTCTTTGGATAATAACACAATAAACTATGTTCATAGCTCCGTAGACAGTGTAACGTTTCTTATGGTGACCTACCGCAATAAATATTTCAAATGGTTCAAATGGCTCAGAGCGCTACGGGACTCAACATCTGAGGTCATCAGTCCTAGTGCTTAGAACTATTTAAACCTAACTAACCTAAGGAAATCACACACATCCATGCCCGCGGCAGGATTCGAGCCTGCGAACGTAGCAGTCGAACGGTTGCAGACTGAAGCGCCTAGAACCGCTCGGCCACAAGGGGCTGGCACACCGTGTGTTTGGCTAACGTTTTTTTCTACTTGGAGGGCACCGTCAAGCAATGGTAAGAGAACAACGAGGAGAAGTTCATAAGCTGGGAAGTATTCCAGGCGGAACTGCGCAAGTATTTCGACGACACACAAGGCTGAAGATAAACTGAGGTGCAGGGCGCAGCATCCAGAAGAAACTACAGCATCCTACATTCAAGACGTCTTGGATCTGTGTTAAATAGTGGATCCTAGGGGTCGTTTGGAGAAGTGACCAGACAGCAGTGTGATCAGTCTCATCGGATTAGGGAAGCATGGGGAAGGAAGTCGGCCGTGCCCTTTCAAAGGAAACATCCCGGCATTTGCCTGGAGCGATTTAGGGAAATCACGGAAAACCTAAATCAGGATTTCTGGACGCGGGATTGAACCGTCGTCCTCCCGAATGCGAGTCCAAAGAGCTAGCCACTGCGCCACCTCGCTCGATGTGGATCCTAGAATGAAGGAGGAAGATAAGATTGCACATCTCAGGCAGGGTGTTGCTGAGAACATGTATCAGGCCCTAATCTTGAAGGAGGTTTCGACAGCAGACGACTTCATAAAATGGTGTCAGTATATCGAGACAATGCATCAAAAAAGAATTACATGCAAGAAGTTTGAATGGCTTCCAAATGTCGTATCGAGGTCTGAGATGGAGGAAGCAATTCCTTTCACATGTGTTCTGCGTCAGATGGTTGAGAGAGGAAGTTCAGAAGACACTTGGATTGCACGGCGAGCAAAAAACCGAGGCGCTTCAAGAGGTCATAAGGGAGGAAGTGGAACAGACATTGAACCCAATCTCTCGTTCTTCGTTTCCCTTTAATACGGTGAAAAAGTCGAGACCCAGGCGGAGTTACGTTCCTACAATGCCGCATGAGGAACCTGTTTGGGCACCAAGGAAGACTGACGTCTGGAGGTCCCACGATAACCAACCAGTATGTTTCCATTGCGTAGGACCGGGATATGTGCTACGCTATTGTCGAGAAAGGCGGCGAATATCTGAAGACGCCCGTGCCAGAAGACAGCAGACCGATCTTAGCCGACTCCAACTCCGAGACGACGAAGAGGAACAAGAAAATGTGGGTGCAGGACGACGTAGGTCACCATCGCCGCAAGCTAGCCGCTTGAGAGGACGCTCCCCAACGAGCCGATCAAGGTCTCCGTGGCCGTTTAGAAGCTCCAGTTGATCACCTAGTCGCCGCAACCTGGAAAACCAATGGGTGCGACCTTCCTTGGAGGTCAGGCCGCGGAAGTGAAAAATCCTCCACCGCCGATCACTACAAAAATGATAAACTACGTCGATATCCTCATGGATAACCGACCAACCGAAGCTCCTGAGGACTCTGGAGCATGATATTCAGTCATTTCGGAAAAGTTCCGTCGCCAGTTGCAGAAAACCGTACTCGTCAACAGCAAAACAGCTCTCCTGAAGGTGGCTAATGGGAAATATGTAAAACCTACAGGAAGATGTACCATTCTTGTGGGTATAAGTGGCCATACACAGTCCTTGGAATTCATCGTATTACAAGAGTGTAGTCATGACGTCATTCACGGATGGGACTTTTTGAAAGCTTCTCAGGCAATTTTAGATTGTGGTCACTCGAAGATTATGTTAGACTAGATGAGATACTGTGGACAGGAAGATACGCATCCAAGTGAGTGGAGACTACATGTGCTGGATGAAGTGGTCATTCCGTCAGTCAGCGCCAGAAAGGTAACTGTCACGTATCATGCTATGCATCAACCCATGGATCTTGTAGTGGAATGTAAGAGAAACATACCACTGAAGAATAACTTGGTCATCCCATCCTCTGTCGTCTCGTTTAAGAACGGATTCGATGAACTGTGGATAGTTAACTGTCGCCGAGAACCGCAGATCCTTCCAAGACGCATGTGCGTAGCAAACGCTGAGCCGTTAATTGAAGAACAGCTGAGCGTCATAGAAACCTCCCATACGGAGTCTGTGGGCGAAATTAGCGCTACAACTACGAGACAAGAACTTCTAGCTCGACTATCACCAGATCTCACTAAGGAACAACAGAAGAAGCTACTCGCCATTCTTCAAGAGTTCTCTGAATGCTTCAATCCACAAGTGAGGAGAAAATTAGAAAAATCGACGGTGAAGCACCAGATTAGCACTGTAGACCATCAACCAATAAACCAGAGAGCCTACCGTCTGTCAGCAACGTAACGTCGAATAATTCGCTACGAGGTAGAGAAAATGAACAATGACATCATTCAGCCACTGCAGAGCCCATGGTAGTCACCAGTGGTCCTCGTCAGGAAAAAGGATGGCAGTTGGAGCTATTGTGTTGATTACAGGAAGCTAATAAGATAACTAAAAAGGACGTTTACCCTCTTCCACGAATTGACGATACACTAGATTGTCTTAAGGAGGCTAAGTTTTTCTTAACCATAGACGTGTGCTAGGGATAGTAGCACATCGAAATAGATGAGACTGATCGTGAGAAAACTGCATTCAATACCCCTGAAGGCCTGTATGAGTTTAAGGTAATGCCGTTTGGTTTGTGTAATGCATCACCAACTTTTGAACGGATAATGGATAATCTTCCAAGGCACCTGAAGTGGACGATGTGTCTTTGTTATGTAGAAGACATTATAGTGGTTTCAGAGACTTTACATGAACATATAAAAAGACTGAGGGCCGTTCTTAATTCTCTCCAACAAGCCGGACTGAAACTTAATACAAGAAAGTGTCTCTTTGGAGTAAAAGAATTAAAATACTTGGACACCTTGTGTCAAACGATTGTGTGCGGCCAGACCCAGAAAAGGTGAGATATATAACGGAATTTCCTATTCCTAAAAGTATTAAAGATGTGTAAAGTTTCCTCGGATTATGTCCTTATTACCATCGTTTTATCAAAGCCTTTTTGTATCAAAGCCAGGCCACTCCAAGAGTTGTTAAAAGCTAATGCTAAATTTATCTGGGATGGTGCTCAACAAGATTCTTTCGATGTGCTGCGAAAAGGTCGGACGACTGACCCTGTACTTGGTCTGTATGACGAGAGAGCACCTACAGAACTACACACACATGCCAGTGGTAATGGGTTCGGTGCTTTTCCGGTGCAAATTTCGGATGGAAAAGAGAAGGCTATAGCCTATGCTTCTACGACACTTACAAAAGCCGAGAGAAACTACTCGACTACAGAAAGAGAATGTCTTGCTATGATCTGAGTTTTGTGCAAATTCCGACAGTATCTCTATGGAAGGTCAGTCACAGTTGTTACAGACCATCATTCACTTTGCTCGTTGACAGGTCTTAAGGATCCAACAGGACGACTCGCCAGGTGGGCACTATGTCTTCAAGAGGACATTACCATAGTGTACAAAAGTGGAAGAAAACATCAAGATGCCGAAACACTGTGCAAGACCATGAAGACTTTGATGAAGATAGTGACTGTCTCGCTGCACTCCAGGATCCGTCTGCTGAGCCGAAGAAGGACGCCAAGATATCTCAAATTACGCTTGCCTTAAATCGGTCAGAGGACGTGAAATGACAATTTAAGGTAGTTAATGGATTACCTTGCAGGAGGTGGCTACCAGCGATTCCTAAACACATGCTCCTAGATGTTCTACAGAAATTCCATGACACACCCGAGGCCGGAGATTTAGGATTTCTTTAGACATACGATAGGATCCGCAAGAGGTTTTTCTGGCCAGGTTTATTTAGGAGTGTCCGTCACTAAGTGTCGCACTGTCGCGAGTGCCAGAGGAGAAAGGCACTTCCTCAGAAACCACCTGACCACACATACCAATTCCACCAGCCGAGGCGCCTTTCCAGCGCGTTAGGACTGACCTCCTCGGACGATTTCCAACGTCTGCTAGTGGCAATAGATGGATTATTGTTTGCACTCATTATTTGACACGCTATGCCATTACAAAAGCCGTGAAAACAGCTGAAGCATCCGAGGTAGCCAATTTCGACGTGGAAGATATTGTATTAAAACACTATGCCTCAAAGTCGTTAATTACGGATCGAGGGAAAGTTTTTCCGTCGAATCTTGTGACAGAGATAAACCGTCGGTGCAACATTACTCATCACATGACGACTGCCTACCATCCGCAAACTAACAGGCTTACTGAACGCCTTAATATGTCCTTGGCCGACATGCTATCAGTGTTCGTCAATATTGAGCAGAGCAACTGGGACGAGGTGCTACCTTTCGTGACGTTTGCCTACAACACCGCCAAACAAGACACTACAGGATTTACGCCATTTTTCCTGGTACATGGTCGTGAGGCGACTACGAAGACGGACACTGTGTTTCCGTTACATCCTGATAGCGTGGGCGACAACTACATCGGCCAGGTGTTAACCAGAGCTGACTAAGCTCGGCACTTAGCTCGGGTCCGCACACTGCAGGCACAAGAAAACGATCGCCGAAGTTAAGACGCGAGCCACCGCCCTGTTGTCTACCAGCCTGGTGACCTCGTCTGGATCTTCACTACTGTGCCGAAGGTTGGTCTCTCTGAGAAGCTCCTCAAGCGCTATTTTTGACCTTATAAACTGGTAAAACTGTTGTCTGGTGTTACTTATGGAGATGAAGATTTCGACTCCGACACAAGACGACGAAAGGTCAGAGATACGGTCCACGTCCTTCCAATGAAGCCCTATAAGGATCCTGCCAACCAGGGTAAATTCGAAGCTCCAGCGACAGGCAAAAATCGGAAAGGTGACGATGAGCGTAGCGGCAAAGGAAGTTCTAGGAAGATCATTGCCAGGGCGAACATCAGACATCAGGAGTCGGAGTATGCAGGAGGACGTAACACCAAGATGCTGTTCCCTTAAGGAGGGAGCAATGTCGCAGGAGCAGCTGCGTAGCACAGGCACCGTGGTGTAGACAGCGGGCACGGTAGCTCAGCGTGTTCGGTCAGAGTGTAGCTACTCTCTGTAATAAAAAAAAAAAATAAAAAAAAAACTGAGTGAATGTATCAACGAACAACGTAAACGAGTGTCATCGGACGGCCGCCACGAGTAAAGTCAATGAACAATAGAGCAAAATGAATTTTTTTTTTTTGAAGTGGTTGTGGTAGTAGACTGTTGCGTTGAGAGTCGTGAGTTCAAAACTCACTTAGACCGTACAATTTTAATTTCTGTACTCGGTTCGAGTACATTCTATCCACAAATACCAAGAATCGTTGTACTGGAATGTTCTGTAGCTCTATATATAATGTGTGTGTTCTGGCCAGAGGCAGTTCGCTCCTCGCTCTTGTATGTGCAAGTGCCGAACAAACCTTGGTTAAGTGAAGTTAGTGTGGTCATTCATCGAACAACAACCTCTTCTACGTGACATTATTGTATGATGTGACCAGTACTATGTTGGATTACATTATGGCATGTGTCATGTTATAAGACATGACAAGATGTATCATATTACTTACTTGACATTATACTGCATGTCATGGGTACTAGTACTACAATGTGAAAAAAGCTAAACCCTCCCTTTTACAACTTAAACTCTTCAGGACATTATCACCGTTTTTTATGTTACGATAGGAGCATTTTTCATTCTGCTTGCTGCTGTGTTTGATTTCCTGTGACATCTGCTGCACTGTGAGTAAATTGGCGTTGTGGATCGGTGTTGCATACTACTGTGCACACTTATGTAGCATTTTAATGAAAAGTGTTTTACAAACGTTGTTTGCTTGGTTTTTACATATTTTTGTGAGCATTAGTTTGTAGAGGATAATTATATACTATTTTCTATCATGTTGTGTAATTACAAAAGTTGTGTAATTACAAAAGTTGGGTCATAACCAGCCAACTTAATAGGTTGACTGTATATAATAGTTAAACTCTTGAGTGAGAAACAGAACCAAATGTGTGTCACTGCACTACAGCAATTGGAGTTTTCGACACACTAGTAGTAACAACAGCTCACGATATTTGAATTTTGCGGCAGTTTAGAGGTATTTTAACATTGACTTCCCTTTTTTTTTACTAACTGGGGTTAAGGCAATATTTTCGATAGAACTTCAAATTAATTCCTGTAGTACTTTATAGAATATTTGAGAGCTGCTGAACGTACATTCCTTGAACGATTCTACAGCTGTTTCGTTGGGACGGGGTGTGGTAAAAACATCTCCAGATAAACCTGGGTTTTGCTAGATCAGTTACTCGTGTCTAGATAACTTTACAGCTCGACTAAATTTCAAAGACCCCTTCGCATGGCATCTAATTTTCTTTCCGATATACGTTCCATGCCTCTTTAAATATTTCGGAGCTTCCCCTAACTCTCTGTTGCGGGAATAATTTGAGCGCGACAACTCTCCTGAAGGGCAGTAATTTCGTGAACTTTGTTACGAACAGGATTTTATAGTCTTTGAAGCTCTGAGATAAGCAGAAAAGCTAGTTCCCTTTTTTTACATCCCTAACTCTGCCCCGGACGTATTAGCCTTTTTTGTGCTACGGTAGGAAAGTTTTTCATTTTGGTTCACAGCTTGTACTCTGTCATGATTTTGACATCAAACAGCCATAGCTTTACAACCTATGTAGATTCTTGTTGACGCGGGAGGCGACTGATCCGTTATAGGCTTTCTTAATTGTCTTTCTAAACATCGTGGCAACGCATAAAGCTTTCACGAAACAACAGGATGATTAAATTTGAACAAATTTCAAACATAAAAGCGGCGCACGTAAAATCCCAGAAAACTTGTTTTTTGCACTTAAAATCAAAATGAAGCTATTTTTTTTAAAGCGGTTTTTCAGTTCTTTTAGTAAGAATCCATTTCTTATTTAGATGATTCACTTTAAACCGTTTCCGCCCATTCAGTTCACGCAAGCACATTTAGCTCGACTTTAAATCATCGCATCTCCACAACGGATACAGAGAATTGGATAAAAAATGGATAAAGTCAAAACGAATTATCTACCTTCGTGCAAAGTTTGAACCGATTCGTACAAGTGTAAATTATAGAAATGGCGCGCTTCAAAAACCTCCCAGAGAAACTTTGTTTTTGCAAGTAAGACCAATGTTCGGTACATCGGTGGACCAAATATGTACCATCAGACTCGCTCCATTCCTGGTTTATTTAAGGGTAACTATTTTTACATGTAAATCCAAAACGAGGGTGACAGTTCTTGCAAGTCAAATCCAAACGATGCACATAACATAGCGCCCTTAGCTGAACATTAATTTCAGCTCAATCAAAATTTTTGCAAAACGAATGAATCGATTCGCACCATTTGCCTGGTCACCAGCTTCAGTTCATTGTTGAAACCTTACTTTATATACTAAAACACAGCTACAATAGGACAGACGTTCGAATGACTACGTAAATGGCCGCTGATCTGGGCTAAATGAAAAACTTTTCACCCCGTGTTTCTAGCTCAAATAGGAACCGAGCACTGTAACGATACCAAATAAACAGAAACACATTCGTCGTTACATTCGGGTCTGCACAATCACACTGAATTTATTTGCTCGCAGTCATACTACACCGAGAATAAACAGATGGAACAATGCCGTCAACTTCAGTGTAATGTAGTATCAAAAATAGACATCTCAATTTCACTATACGAGTTCAAAAAATGGTTCAAATGGCTCTGAGCATTATGGGACTTAACATCTGAGGTCATCAGTCCCCTAGAACTTAGAACTACGTAAACCTAACTAACCTAAGGACATCACACACATCCATGTCCGAGGCAGGAGTCGAACCTGAGACCGTAGCGGTCTCGCGGCTCCAGACTTAAGAGCCTAGAACCGCTCGGACAATATTTAGGGACACTTGGGTATTAAACGAGAGACGTTTAGTAAGTAGTGCTACGTTTCCTTCGGAGTGAACGTTGGTTGTATTCAGTATACCAAAACACCACATTATTCCCCTCTCTTTTGGCTACAAAATCCCGTTTCTCAGCACAATCTCCGTCCAATGCGACGGCCGTACGTCACCATACTGTAAGGGCCCTGTATTCCCGAGGAGTACCACTCTGGTGGTCGACGTGGGAGGCAACGTCGTGATGCATTAATAACCTTCCCGCCATCCACGTACTGCTTCCTGCAGAGTGCATCCTTCACTGGGTGAAGCAGATGAAGTTGGGAGGTGCGAGACCCATGCTGTAGGGTGGATGTGGAAGAACAGATCGGTGCAGTTTTCTGAGCTCCCCTCGGGTGCGCAGATTTGTGTGGAGCCTTGCGCTGTCGTGGAAAAGGAGACGTTCATTCCCATTTTTGTGGTGACGAACACGCCGAAGTTGTTTCTTCAATTTTCTGAGGTTAGTACAGCTGTGGGTGGCCGACTGGCACGCGGGAGACCGGACAGGTTCGCGATGACAGGCGCCCAGTCCAGCGGCTCACCGTGGTTTTGTTCATTGGCAGTAGACACACTGCAAGAGCCTGTGACTGTCTACGATGCTCTGGTTTTCCGTCAAAAGCGACTGGTCGAGAAGAAAATGTGTTGCATGGCTTACTGAATACCCCTAGTATGCAGTATTGAGAGGTAATGTTATTAGTGACTCATTTGTCACAGTCATCGGCGAACAGATGGCGCTCAGAGGGCCTTTTGGGCATCCTCTGTTTTGACCATAGAGGCAGTAACTATGCTGATCTTAGAGGTGTACAATGTTTGCAAGATTCATTCAAGGATACAGCCATCCTCTACCGACGAGTTCGAACTCCTGCTGAAAAGCTTCAGCCACCTGAACCGGGCCGCATTGTGGTCCTGCCGGAAGCTGGGCGGACGCGTCGATTAATTGTTCCACATGTTGGGCACAGTGTATCGGTAGTGTATCGCTCCTTTCAACAGTGCTCTGTGGAACATTCCTTCACCTGCAGAACAGGGTCGAACGTCCGCGTAGTACAGACGAGCGTCAAAATCGCCGCATAGTGCGAGTAGCAGCGGCCGACCGAACATCACACAGGGAGGGGATACGGGTATATGATGCATCTGATGATTATTGGAAATCGCCTGCTTGCAGTACATAAGGTGTGCCTCTAGCCAAGCTAGCACGGGCACCACAACACCGCCACGCATGGCTACTCGGGTGGCGTGGAAGAGTTTGCTGCAAAGTGGAATGACGATCTGTTGTCTTCACTGATGTGAGTAGGTTCTGTCTGCACGCGAGTTACATACGTACGTGTGGATAGTGTAGACCCGGTGAACTGCCTTTTCCAGAGTGCATTCACCAACGACGCACAGGTCTCCTTCTACATGACGGACCCTCAGCTACAACTCGCGATCACATTTAGGGTGGCTGTAGGGTAAACAGCGACCGCTGCACCGGACAGGCTGTTATTTACGTGTTACTGCCATTTGTTCGACAGGAAGGTATTGCGTTTTCTTGCAGAACAGTGCACGTTCACATACTGCTAATTCGACGTAATACGTTCTTAGTGGTGTTGAACTACCACACTGGCCAGAAACGTCACCACATTCCTCAACAATTGAACACATCGTGAAGTGGCAACGTACTCATTCTCCAAGGTCTGCAAGAACCATAGCCGAATTGCAATAAAAGGAGCAATATACTTACGATTATCTGCCGGAGTATGGCTTTCGACATCTTTATGATTGTTTGCATGTGAGAATAGGGAGGTACACGATATACTGATGGGACTGTCTCTGCACATCTTACTGTGACATATGTGTTTCATTAGGTGGAATTTGTTGTCAGATGCTTGCACAATGTTGAACTACGTGTCAACTTGTATCTCCTCCATCCTAACTGGAGAGTGACATTATTGACCGTGACTGCGTATGTATAATGAAGTTTTACAGTGAGTAAGGCCATCGTTATCGAAGGAAAATAATACCGGTTAGAAGGACAAAAATGTAAAACAGACCCTTGTGAAGAAAGAATACAATCTAAATACAAAAAATAATTTTGAAATGGGTGGAATTTAGTGCAATCGCTTTAGAACCACACAGGGAGAAAAGGGTACCACTTAATACTCTTAATATAAAAAATAGTATTAACAGAAAAATACTGATTAGCTAAAAAAGGGATAATTAAACGGTCGCCAGCCTGCTAGGACAATGAATAACCAAAATCCTAAGAAAGATAATGGTAAAGAAAATCAATCAAACGATCATTGGCGTGACAAGAGAATGTTGTCACGCTTTACCACAACACAACAGTTCACGAGAAACTAAATGAATTAGAAAGCTCTGAATTGGTGGTTACTTAATGTGAAATACTATACTTTGAAATCAAGTTGCTGGTTAAATAAAGGACTGACTGCTACTGAAGCTTTGTTTCGTAAAATATGGCTTTAAGTAACCTTAACATAACTTATTGCAAAAGTTGGATAAAGGCAAGCAATTTAGTTTTATTTTCTTAAAGATTGATTTGAATATACTTTAAGCAAATGCACAACTGATTTGCTTTGAATATAACAATAAGATACGTACCAAGATAACAGAAGTCACTTGGTAAGCTAAATACAGAATAAATGAAATGCGCTGTCTTAATTTGTGCTGTATCTTTAGTTATTATTCGTAGCTTTACCAGCGAAATTTAACGTTAGTTTATGTGAGCGAAGTTAATACTCAAAACTACAAATTAGTTAAGACTCTGTTGTGCAACACAACAATGAACGTTTACTGAGGCAGAAAAATTTAGACTGTGACTGGTTATTAGCAAACACGACTGGCAATAAGTGGTGAATCAATTTTCATATTTTTATGATGCTCGGTGATTGCATGGAAAGGGAAGTGATCATGCTAGGTAAAAATGTCTGAGGACAACCACAACCCTAGTGCCCTAGAAGTTTTAATAATTGCAGGTTATTATTGAAGAAATTTATTGAAATTTGTGAAAGAAATACCACTGGGTAATGTTTGTACAATATTAGTTAACAGTCTTACGATGTTGTAGCTGTGCGGACGACGAAAACTGCAGCCGATTACATTGCTGAGCTGCTATTGTTGCTGCTGCTGGTTGCGAACCACAAGTCGTCTCCAGGGCCACGGACAATTATGGGACAGGCAACAATTGGAACTGGAGCTTCCTCCGCCTGTTCACTCCTACCGTGCTCTCAATACTAGCGGGTTAACAAATCAGGCGCGCGTACGCTGGAGCAATCATAGCTGCACACCACGTCGGTGGGAGCGCCCAACAAACACTTCTGCACTCTTTTGTGAGCCATGCTGCTCTGCTTCCTCTCTGCTCGCAGCGCGACATTCTCCATACTAAAAGATAAACAACGGCAGAGCTACTGCCATTACGTTGTTGCTATCGGTACATTACAATAACGTTCCCTTGGCTATTACCAATCAATTTACAATATTTACATAATAATTATAATCAATTGTGTACATTCACAAATAAATACGCTATAACTTCCATTATGTATTAAGTATAGTTTCTGTAATAAAGCTTACAAATTCAGAATCAGAAGTACAGTACAAACTATCAACGGAATTTTGAATGGTGCAGAAGGCATTTTATCAGCGTTTTTGGTGTTACAACCTCACTTTCCAATAAAATGACCCGGTCGTTTAGCGTATTGCATTTTTCTCAGCAGTGTATTAAACGGTAAGCCAGTAACTATATGAATCGACTTTTACCAAACTCTTCAGGCGGTTATACACCAAAACTACAATGCTTTATGATTCTGGTTATAATTCGCGATAGATGAATAGATTTTAGTCTGAGATAAAATAATTACTTACGGAAAAAAGCAGACCTAAGGATAGTTAACGCTGTTTTCTGAATTGCAATGTGATATGACGTTAGTGAGCGGTCAGTCTAGAAAACAGAGTTGGGTCTAACTGAGGTATACTGGCTCTTCAGCCAGAGCTGTAGATTCGTAGAGAAATGTTGCTACCTCTTCAGCATCGTCAGCGAGAGAATTCATATTTGGTTAATCGCATTGCATCTCAGCTAATGGTATGAGCATCTTCTGTATAAAGGCAATACTCTTTGCACTGGCCATTTTACGCGTCCGCTCGTTTTCATAGCGAGTCATTTTGGAAATACCGCTCCCAAAATGTCGGTTGTTCACAAAGATTTTCCAATGTAAAAAGTATCATTGCGTTTTACTATATTTTCATACCAATTTATTTTACACGTATTAACAGTTAACAAAACCCAAATATGATACTTTATAAAGCGTTACACCTACGTAAGAGGTCTGGCTATAAAATAACGAGACTACTTCTGTAAAAACATTTTATTTCAAAAACAAACATATTTAGTTATTTCGACCCTCAATGCACTCCCCTCCTCTATCCCTACAGCTCTCCATGCGAATTTTCCACTGATGGAAACAGTGCTGGAAGTCTTCCTCTGTGTGCTATTTGATGACACTTGCCGCTTTTCCTTTCATTCCTTCATCGGACCTAAACCTTGCTCCCTTTAATGCAGATTTAACCTTGGGGAATAGATAAAAGTCGCATGCTGCTAGGTTAGACGAATAAAGTAGCTGGTCATCCCTTGGAATGTTTTACGTCCCTAAAACCTCCTAACAGACCATGTGCTATGAGATGGTGCGTTGTCTTGTTGCATAACCTGCAGTTGTTCTTCAACAATTCGAGTCGTCTTTTTCTTATTTTCTCACTGAGTCGATCAAGAACCTTAAGGTAATAATGTTGGTTAATAGTATGACCTTAAGGAACCCAGTGAAGATACACAGTATCAATGAATATCGAAAAAAGCAATCACCATTGCTTTAAATTTTGATGTGCTCATTCGCGCCTTTTTCGCTCTAGGTGAAGATGGGCCCTTCCAATAAATGGATTGGCACTTATTTTCTTTAACATAAGCCAATACCAATATTCGTGACGTGTTGTTACTCCTTCGAATAAATTAGGAACATTTTCAATGATATCCAAAGTGTCAATAAAAACATTTTCACGAGCTTGTTTTTGTTCGATGTGGAGAATTTTCGGCATCAGTTTCGCATAAACGTTTCGCTTGTTAAATTGGTTATGTAAAGTTTACCTTACGTGTTCTTCGTCAATTCCTATACTTTCAGTAATCGACCGAATATCAACCGACAGCCAATTCGAAACAGATTACCTTCTTTCCCGGTATTTTCATCCGTTTTTATACTGAATTCCGTCCCGGGCGTTAGTCATTTTCGGTGTCTTCTCGGCCGTCTTGGAAACCCTCGAGCCACTCAAAACAACGTGTATGTAATAAATAGTATTTTTTTAGTAAAAGATTGTCTTCAGCAGCACTTTTAAAAATTTCATACGTAACTTCAGAACAGTTCGTTGCTCTAATATGGCACTTACCATTTTTTCGACAAAGCGATGGCCACGACAACGCTGATTTGTCTACAGACAGCAAAGATACGGCATTCGACTGAGAAGGTTTCACTTATCCCAGCTATTGGTCGTTCATCTTTAGTGCATGCGTACTTACTCTGAAACAGCATCAATCCCATCATTTTATAACCACATCTCGTATACAAACGATTTACACAAACGACCACTAGATAGTACCACAAACTTGACAAGTAGCACATAAGGACAACCAGTGCAGAACAAATTGTTCAGAAAAAAAATATCTATGTGCGTAGCCTGTTACAAAGTGAGTTTATTTGAAAATAGCTTTGCGGTACCAGAGTTTCAAGACTTTTCAGGCACTGAGGAAGGGAGATATCTTTCAGCAGTTACCACAACTGTGAAACTGTGGAGCTACTCTACCAAAGTGTGGAACCTTGTTCTCTTCTGTGCTGCAGCTAAGCTATTCCTAGTTTCTCGAAGCTATCCTCTTCATGCATAAGAGCTATAATGAAACTTCGACGCTATTTCGTATTATCGTCCGAATCAGTTAGTTAGTGAACGCTAAGTTTAATGAACAGATAATTGGAGTCCTCTAGAGTCTGGTAATTGTGTTTTCCTCCATCAGAGCACCCAGCAAACAGATTGCGAGTCGCTCCGGAGCGTCTATAATCACATTTCTTACCAACTGCGGCCTGCACGATCTGTAGACTTACTTTATAACGACATAAATTATCTCACTCCTAACTAAACATGACAGCTCTAGAAGTAATTTCATATTAATACGAAAATATCATTTTCGACTAATCTCTCTTCGTTTTCGTCGAACTGACATTTTCTTTTCACATAGAACCGTTATTGTTCACATGTAGGAAGACGATATCCTTCATTCTTAAGAACGCCCATATGCTGATGCAGTAGTGTGGGGTGGAGAAATTTGACAGCGTGGCGAATATGGCACACCACCGTGTCTTGTAATTTTGTAAGCCAGCAAGCTGCTGACGCGTGTTGCACTCTGATGGTTGTTGATACAACTCTCTCGGCGAGACGAAGAAGCCATCAGTTGCCGCTGAGGCGGTACAGTAAAATGATACACGTCTTGCCATCGTTTATGGTAACTTTTCTTCTGTGAATTTTAAGTAGTAAGAAAAACTGGTGCAGGGAAATGATACCTGTCTTGCCATCGTTTGTTGTAACTTTTCTAAAAAATGGTTCAAATGGCACTGAGCACTATGGGACTTAACTGCTGAGGTCATCAGTCCCCTAGAACTTACAACTACTTAAACCTAACTAACCAAAGGACATCACACACATCCATGCCCGAGGCAGGACCTGCGACCGTAGCGGTCTCGCGGCTCCAGACTGTAGCGCCTAGAACCGCTCGGCCACTCAGGCCGGCGTAACGTTTCTACTATGAATTTTAAGACGTACGACAAATTGTGTAATTTGTTATTAAATACATATATAATATGAATAAAATTCATTCAGAGATATATTATTCAATATACTGCTTTTAATATTTTTATAACGCATTTAGTCAAACAATGCACGCCGTGTAAAATGGCGCATGAAGGATGGATGCGTCACCTAACTCCGTACTACTATATGTTTATTCTTACAATTATATAGTGGCAAAAATAGTAACAGGTGCAGTAACACAAGCAGAACAAAAGCAGTAGTCTTCAATTTTTACGGTTACCCCGTAAAAAGAGGCGTTGAAAATTAAATAAGAGAAACGGAATATCAAACAAAAACCAAAGGTGAGGAATCAACAAAGGAAGAAGAGGAAATCACGCCCTGCCATGACAAAGAGAAAACTTGAATCTTCATCATCTGAAATTGAATCGGAGACAGACTTGACAAACTTGCTTGTAGACAACGAAACGGACTTTATGGGTGTTGATTCGAAAGAAGCGGTTTGTTTATTGTGTGATTAATTTGAAAATTATGGAGAAGCTTGGTACGGATGCGTATCCTGTTCGTATTTGAGCCCTTCAGAGTGTGTTGGATGATATACTCAACATAATTATTCACGTGATACGTGTTTAAGCAAATCGTAAACTTCTCAAAATTTGATAGGATTTGTTCATCATTAACAGAACACCACACATCCGTGCGTGAACTATACTGCTGCTTCCTTTAAATTTCAAGACGTTTGACTCAAGGCTTTGAGTGAGGTAATTTTTGTGATTTTTCACTTAATTTAGTTCGTGGATTTCAGCATTAACGAATACCTCTAGCGCTTCTTGCCTCTAGAACGTATCATTCTTGCCGCACAATAGTATTTTTTTACTTATCTAATCCATTACAAGCTCTTGCTCTGTGTCAGTTGTTTTTATCAAGTCGAAATTTCATGACAGAAGTTACAGGAGTGTGGCTTATTGGCTGAGTGAGTGGGTTTCCGACAGTTGATCCAAAGTTCCTGGGTTCGATCGTCGGAATATTTTTCGCTACCTGGACCATCCGACCGCCGTGTCATCCTCACTGGAGGATGCGGATGGGAGGGCGTGGGGTCAACACACCGCTCTTCCGGTCGTTCTGACGGTATTCTTGACCGAAGCCGCTACTGTTTGGTCGAGTAGCTCCTCAATTGGCATCACGAGGCTGAGTGCACCTCGAAGCCTGATACGAGGCTCCACTAATAATGTAGAATCCTAAATCCACAACTCATGTAGAGATACTTAATTTTTTCAGGGTTACAGGTCCGTAAAGTCATTTTTGGTTGGACGTGCTTTTAAGTTTATAAATAAAAAACAAAAACTCCGATTAATACTTGTTTCTTATTGTTCAGTTCAGAAACAATAACACTTAAACATCTTACCTCAGCAGTGTTGCCATCTTCACACTAGAGCGCCGTCGTGGAGGTATTCTGCATCTGCCGCTGTAAAACCGTCTGCTTGTTACAACCGTCGACATCGTCTAAAAAGTGTCCCACAGTTACTGTTCACCTCCAGTTGAGCCTATTCCTTTTACTCTGTTGGCTTGTGACGTGATTCCCTCGCTAACAACCAAGTCTTTCGTCAGGATTACGACGTGTCTTATCAACCAAATTAAGTTTCATATAATTTTAAGTTACGCTGGTGGCCAATTATAGGAATAATTCAGTTCATCTAAATGACCGTCTGAAGGGCTCTGATAACCTCACCGTAGAGGCCACATTAACCATATACATGTAACTAACGCCGGCTCTCACAAATTTACAGTTCCCTTTGAATGCAAATTGTCTTTATAATATTCTGAGCGAACCGAGACGTAAGAGAATGGAAGTACTAAAACGTACAAAAACAAATATACCAAGAAAAACTCCAAAATAGAAATCTAATCGAATGTTATTGTGATGTATAGGAAACGATTCCGTTTGGTCAGAGGAGTAAGCAGAAATAGGTTTTATTATGTTTTAATTAGTACATAATAATTAAAACTTCATCTTTTAAGTAAAACTAGTTACCAGATCGGGATATTTTGACTACGTGCTTAGATTAAAATACCTCAGTTGGTGCAAAAGGCTTTTCTAAAAATGTGCCAAAATTACCATGAGCACTGCACTCATGTCTGGCTTCGCATGATTATATGTCGTAAGGTATCCCGTACATAAACTATGATGTCTCTGCAACCAAGAGGTGGCAGTGACTTCCAATACATGTTCGTAAAGCTGGAGATAATTTCTAAAAGAAAAACGCAATGCAAAAATTTCAACTCTCGACGAAAACTAATAAAATAAATACAGATGAAAAGATCAATGTGGAAAGGGTCGAATAAATTAGTTACATCCACATTGAGGTTACAAAAGTCATATGGCAGCCGAATGCACATGCGCAGATGGCGGTAGTATCACATACACATTGGCAGATCTTCATTCGTATTCACGTGATTCGTGCGGAAAGGTTTCCCATGTGGTTATGGGCGCACAATGGAAATTAACAGACTTTGAATGCAGAATGGTAATTGCAGCTAGAAGCATGGAATATTCCATTTCGGAAATCGTTAGGGAATTCAACATTCCGTTAGAAATGTTCCAAGATCCACAGTGCCAAGAATGCGGCGGGAATATCACATTTCAGGCAGTATATCTCGCTACGGACAACGAAGTGGCTGACGGCCCCCGCCTAACGACCGAGAGCAGCGGCATTTTCGTAGAGTCGACAGTGCTAACAAACAAGCAAAACTACGTGACATAACAGCAGAAATCAATGTGCAACGTAAACGAACGAATCCGTTAGGGCAGTGCGGCGGAATATGGCGGCGAAGTATGGAGTTAATGGGCTATGGCAATGACCGACGCTTGTGCCTTTTCTAACAGCACGACAACGGCTGCAGTGGCTCTTTTGGTCTCTTGACCATATCGGTTGGACCATAGACGACTGGAAAACAGTGACATGATCTGATGGGTCGCGATTTAATTTGGTAAGGGCTGATGGTAGAGTTCGGGTGTGGCACCGACCCCACGAATCCATGGATCCAAGTTGTCAGCAAACACTGTACAAGCTGGCGGCGGTTCCATAATGGTGTGGGCTGTGTTTACATAGATTGGAGTGGGTCCTCTGGACCAACTGAACCAATCTTTGACTGGAAATGTTTATGTTCGTCTAGTTGGAGCCCATCTGCAGCCATCCATGAACTTCATGTTCTCAAACAACGAAGTCATGCCACTGGGCGGCAGTTTTTCACGACTGGTTTGAAGAACATTATGGACAATTAGAGCGAATGATTTGGCCATCTAGATCACCCGGCATGAATCTCAGCGAGTATTTATGGGACTTAACGTAGAGGTCAATTCCTGCGCAAAATCCTGCACCGGCAATGCTTTCTCTATAGAGGCAGCATGGCTCAATACTTCTGCAAGGAATTCCAACTACTTGTTGAGTCCGTGCCACGTCGAATTACTGTTCTACGTTGGACAAAAGAAGATCCAACTCTATATTAGGAGATATTGTGTGAATTTTGTCATTCCAATGTGCGTAAGGGCTGAAAATGTCTTAACATCAAACCAACTTTTGCTATTCAAGGTTTGGGCTTATAAGTTAAAAAGCAGGTTTCATCTGAAGCAGTCGATTAGGAACAGATCGATCGATCTTACACGATCTCGCACTTACTAAATGTGCAGCGAGTTCAATAGAATATTACTTCATTCCTTAAAGTGAAAAACGCGAACTTGCATGTTCGTTCAGTGTTCTTCTTTAACCTCAGATCGAACGACACCCATCTCCGTAAGTCATTTCAGAGATAAAAATGGAAGATATCGGCATAGTGTCCCCTATAGAACTACTACTAGTAAAGCAGTGTGGTGCACAAACCAACATTCAAGTTAAGGTCAGCTTTATATTTAAAAGAAAAGAAACGTTTTTTTAAGACGGATTCCACGTTACTTTTAATATACTTAGGCTCATTACCGACAATATCCGTGATATTAACTGACCAAACTATAATTTCGTCTCACAGTCGTCTTTTGCGACGTTAAATCGAAATTAATACTAATAGTAATAATAATAATACAGTAATTGCAATAAACCACCATACATACATGGTTTATTACAATTGATTATTTAAATACACAATGGGTTAGCTGTCAAGATTACAATTTTATGTTAAAATTAATAAATTCCTCTGTTTCGCAGAATGGCTGACCAGTCTTCCAGACATGCAGTATTCGTTTGAATGCTATTTCAGTCAGATCGTGTACAATTTGAAGTTTACATCCCGTGGTTCCATGACTGTTGATCGATTTTCACAGTCCGTGGTGAGGAGAACAAATAAATATAAGTTATTAATGCTAAAAAACAGTGTGTAAATACAATGACGTGACAAAAGTCATGTGATACCCCCTAACATCGTGTTGGACCTCCTTCTGCCAGGAGCAACGCAACAACACCGTGACGTATTCGAAGCCTCTGCAAGAAATATTGAACCGTGCTGCCTCCATAGCCATCCGTAATTGCGAAAATGTTGTCGGTGCAAGATTTTGTACATCACCTGAACTCTTGGTTATGTCACAGAAGGATCCTCCTGGCAGATTAAAAATGTGTGCCGGATCGACACTCGAATTCGTTGACCGTTGCCTTTCACGGGCAAGTTCTTTACCGACTGAACTACACGACTGATGACCCATCTCCACAGCTAGCCAGCTGAAATCCATGAATGTTCGATGGGATTCGTGTCGGGCGATCTGTGTGGCGAAATCATTCTTTCGACATGTCCAAAAGTTTTGACATGTCGCATTGTTATCCATAAAAATTACATCGTCGATCGGGAACATGAAGTTCATGAATTACTGCAAATGGTCTCCAAGTAGCCGAATGCAGCCATTTACTGTGAATAATCGGTCCATGGCTTCGTGGGGTCTGCGCCGCACACTAACTCTACCATAACCCCTTCCAAACTGAAATATAGACTCATCCAACCATGCCACGGTTTTCCAGTCGTCTAGGACCGAACCGGTATGGTTATGAACGCTGTAGAGGTGCTGCAGGCAATGTCGTGCTGTTGGCAAAGGCACTCGCCTCTGTCGTCCTCTACCATAGCCCGTGAACGCCATATTTCGCCGCACTGTCCTACCGTATACGTTCGTCGCACGTCCCACAATGATTTCTGCGGTTACTTAAGGCAATATTGCTTGTCTGTTAGCACTGTCAATTCTATGCTAACCCCGTCGCTGACGGTCGTTAAATGATTGTTGCGGCGTCTAGCTCCAACTACCATTCAGCGTTCAAAGTCTGATGATTCCCGTCATGTGGCCATAATCATGACGGAAATCCTTTCGCGTAAATCACCTGAGTGCAAATGATAGCTCCGTCATTGCACTCTCATTTTATGCTTTGTGTACGCGATACTACCGCTATCTTTGTGAGTGCATATCATTATCTCATGACTTTGTCACCCCACTTTATAAATTTCTGTTGTTGCCATGATTTTTTGTTCAGACTTACTGTTATGCAGCATTAACATATTATGCACACAATTACAGTTTCCCCCATGACATTACGCTTTGGAAAAATAAAAAATAGTGTTGCAACGTAGTTTTCAGTCACACAGTCCACAAGTCGCCTTGTAGTTGATCCTAACCGTTATTAAGTAACCAAGTGACAAATTAATTAAACTGAGATATGGAATTTTCCTATTCTGATACATAACTGCATCGCACATTCTACTCGGGCAAATGTTTCTTTTTAATTTTTTTAATTATTTTTTTTCTGAGGGACCAAACTCCTGGGGTCATCGGTCCCTAGACTTACACACTACTTAAACTAACTCACGCTAAGAACAACACACACACCCATACCCAAGGGTGAACTCGAACCTCCGGCGGGAGGGGCCGCGCAATCCGTGACATGGCGCCTCAAACCACGCGGCCACTCCGCGCGGCGAAGTTATTCTTTCTTAATGATTGGATGCGGAAGGATACGTTGAGCACTTCACAAGTACAAGCTATCGCATTTATCCACAGTTCGATCCAGAACTTCACGGACATTTTTTCACATCGTGTCCCTTTGAGTTGTCTCGTTGTCCTCACTGGCTAACTTCTCGGCCGCGCGTCTTAGCCGCGCTGTTTGAGGCGCCTTGCCACGGCTCGCGCAGCTCCCGCCGTCGGAGGTTCGAGTCCTCCCTCGGGCATGGGTGTGTGTGTCATCCTTAGCGTAGGTTACTTAAGCTAGTTTAAGTAGTGTGTAAGCCTTGGGACCGATGACCTCAGCAGTTTGCTCCAATAGGAACTTACCACAAATTTGGAAAAAAATTTGCTAACTTCTCCGACGACAAGTAATAAACAAGCTAATGGAAGCTAGTTGGGAATATCTCAACACCACTACACTGAAAACGTGAAATTAAAGGCATGACACATAATCAATATTATCTGAGACCCAGCCCCATGACAATATTTGCATCAAAGGTCCCGGATTCTGACTATCTCATCCTGAACGTCAAGAAAATTCACAAAATTATCTCCACACGATTAATGGCTGTACTAGACCGTATATAAATGTTTTCCGAGGTTCTTTGAGATTTTATTAAATTTTTAGTAATTATCATGCAGAGCTACAGTAGGTCGTCTGCATGAATTTTAAAATTTTAAAACATGAAATACCTGACTAAATTCTTTTTATTTTTTTTTTCAAAATGTGAGCATAAAGTATCCACCTACTCTGTTGGAACTGCGAGGTAATTAAGCTTTGGGTGTGAGTTTAGAATTACTGAAATTGTGGTTGGAAGGTTGTAAGTTTGGATTAGGGCTTCAATATTGAAGAACCCCGTATAAATATTTAAACAGTACATGTAGGTAATCAAAGTTGCGCACTTGATGCCAAGCCTAGTACGTCGATCACTGCTCACTCTATACGACCCAGCACAACATTGATTCCGATCACACGACCGTTCCCACCCTTTATAATCATCTGTCGCTTCTTGAGATGGGTAGGTCTACCGGTCTTCGCTGCTCACTATCTTACTTGACCGTGTACCTTCGTATAAAGTATGATAAAACGTGGGCTGAAATGTGGCAAAACGAATCAACCTTAACAAATAATTACTCTTGATAAAGTGCGACTAATACACTTTTCCTATTGACGTCAAGCGAATTAATCAATGAAATATTGCTCCAAAACTTAAACTAACTTGAGTCATTTGAAGGAAACTTGTGGTTTAGAGGACAAACGAACCTCTGAGTTGTAAAGGGTAGTCCGATTGCTCTGAACCAGTAAGCTGCTTGAGAAACTGTCTTCTTAACACAAGTTCTAAGGCTAATTAGATGGTATCTACTGTGAAGAAAAGTTGTGTCATTAGCGTACAGTAGTGTAGAGGATGTAATAAATGAAGTACGGACATGAATCATTATTAAGAACAGGAACGGGGCCAGTACAGATAGCTGGTGAATACTTACCTTAATTTGATATGTATTGGACATTTCTTTGCCAACACAGACACGTTTTTATGA
Source organism: Schistocerca gregaria (assembly GCF_023897955.1). NCBI lineage: Eukaryota > Metazoa > Arthropoda > Insecta > Orthoptera > Acrididae > Schistocerca > Schistocerca gregaria. Next base: position 817,541,143 of record NC_064921.1, read on the forward strand.
TTCTGTTGATAGGATTTTAACAGTCTAATAGCAAGTATGACTTTCATTGCATTTTCAGGCACTATGGGTTACGTTTATTACTCTTAGAAAACCGAAATATTCGTTCAGTCACAATAATTAAAACATACAACATTTCTTGGTAGGAAGCTCTTCAACTGAACGCTTTTCTCTGCTTTTCGAATGACGGTGCACCAGTAATACCTCTTTTCTGAGTACTCTGCTGATCTGCCAACATTTCAGTCTATGGGAAAATACCCACTCGATGTCTACATTCGACTACGGAAGGGGAACTACCACTATTTCTCAACGGCGAATAGCGAATTAACGACTTTTATCGCCGACAGATACTATAACCGATTTCTTATGCCATGGAAAGTTGCTTTTGAAGTACAATTTGAAGAAATTTGTTTCCTTTCGAAATACTTTTACTGTTGACACACGACATGCTAGTTACCGGTAACAGGAATGTATATCAGCGTTAATATAGGTCAAACCTATCGTGCTAACGTTGAACCAAGAAACTAGGACTAAGAACAGTAATTTTCTTCTGTGCTTGACTATGAAGGTTGTTAGCGTTGTTTGAGGGTGGAATGTACTAAGTGCCAATACTTCTTTCAGTTATCGGTAACCACCAACAGTGGCACCAATGTTGCTTAAAGTACATGGAAATACTACTTTTGTGCGTCAGTATGGAGTCTAGACGTGAATCCATGGACTAATATCACTGAAACAAGCTGAAGCAAAAATTAAAAAAGAAAACGAGATACCAACATATTAATCTAGATCAGAAACAATATTTCTCAGGTACAGAATCGGTCACGATCGCTGTTTTATAACTAAATATTCATGACATCGAAATAACCACTCCGTTACTAATTTCTCATTACGTCAAGTGTAGTTTGACATCAACGTGATAACGCCTGCTTTTGTTTAGTAAAAAGCGTTACATTCGAGGATAACATTTCTTAAAACTAATCTTGTTTATGGTATCTATTTCGGCACAGGCTGCCTACTTCCAATATCATGTTTTATTTACGCACTTTGGGGACTCTTGTTGTTGCTGTTGTTGTTGCGGTCTCCAGTCGTAAGACTGTTGGACTATACTTTCCACACTAACCTATACTGTGCAAGCCTTCTCACCTGAGCATAACTGCTACAACCCACGTCCATCTGAACCAGCTTATTCTGTTCAAACTTCGGTTTCCTTCCAAAAATTTAAAGACCCCCACTCTGTCCCCCGCCTCCCCATACACAGTCCATCTATTACCAAACTGACGATTCCTAAAGATGTGCTCCTTTCTTTAGTCAATTTGTACATTATATTTCTTTTCCCCGAATTACAACCAGTACCTCTTCATTACTTATTCGATCTACTGATCGTCCTTCTGTAGTCCATTGTTGTACCTGACAGAATTACGACAACATCAGCAAACCTCCTACCTTTAGAATTTCAAAGAGTGTATACCAATCAACATTTTCAAAAGTGTTTTCCAAATTTACAAATGCTGTAAACGTAGGTTTGCCCTTCCTTAACCTTTCTTCTAGGATACATCATAGGGTCAGTACAGCATCGCGTGTTCCTACATTTCCCCAGAACACAAATTCATGTTCCTCGAGGTCGACTTCTGCCAGTTTTCAATTCTTCTGTAAACAATTCGTGACAGTATTTTCAAATCATGAATTAGTAAACAGATAGATAGGTAATATACATAGCCGTCAACACCAGCCTTCTTTGTAACTGGAATTATTACATTAATTTTGAGGTTTGATGGCATTAAAAAAATGGTTCAAATGGTTCTGAGCACTGCGGGACTTAACATCTGAGGTCATCAGTCCCCTACAACTTAGAACAACTTAAACCTAACTAACCTAAGGACAACACAGACACCCATGCCCTAGGCAGGATTCGAACCTGCGACGGTAGCAGTCGCGCGGTTCCGGAACGAAGCACCTATAACCGCTCGGCCACCGCGGCCGACAGATGGCACTCAACCCGTCTCATATACAGTATGTTGTATATCACGTGGAACAGTTTTGTCATAGCTGGCTTTTTCAATGATTTCAGTAATTCTGAGGGAATGTTGTCTACTTTATGGCTCTTGTTTAGATTTATATATTTCAGTGCTCTGTCATATTCTTCTCGCAGTATCACATCTCCCATCTCATCTTTATCTACTTCCTGTACCTTTTCTATAATATTACTTTAGAGGTCGTTTACCCTGCAGGATCTTTCCGCTTTCGCTTCTTTACTCGGTACTGGTTCGTCACCTGAGCACCTGATATTCATCTCGAAAGATCTCTTTGATTTTCCCCTTAGGCGACATATTGTATTTCCCCAAGTTATTCAAGCTTCCATAGCCTTGGATTTGTCTTCTAGATATTCTTGCTTAGAGACCTTGCATTTTCTTTCAGTCTCATTATTAGCTGTTGTTTTTATTTATGCCTGCTTCATTTCCTCTACTTTTTTGGTCAAGAAAAATTTCATTATATTCCGTGTTATCGAAGGATTTATAGCAATCTTGTCTTATAGCCTATTCGGTGCTCTGCTTAGGTGATTGTTTGTTAGTCAGAGGATGATCGTTTATAATGGAAACAGTTAGTAAACTAAAGAGATCCCGATCGGTGTTTTCACTTGGCTTTCTTTAGGTGTTATTCCATCTCTCCCTCCAGATTACCCGATTGGTCGATAAATCGATAGGCTTTAATGGCGATTGCGAGCCTCGAAGACAAACTCGGCATCTGTTCCTCTCCCAGGCTGATCGCAGAACACCGTGAGTGGTGCAACCGGCCCCGCGCGAACCTCGTAATGCGAGCGGGCGGCGCTGCCATTACCGACGCCGATCGGGCAGACACGGAACCGCTCTTACCGGCGTCCCGCCGCCTGCCGCCCGCCTCTACCGCCGTGGGTGGGGGGGTCACCCTACCTCCTTCCCAGGACGTCTCAGAGTGGAGGAATTACGAGCGCCAGCTGCGCACTGTTTGTTTACTCGCACCGCCTCGTCAAGTGCCTGGGCTCCTGTCACCCCGGCAACCAGCGTTACATCACTGTGCGCCCACACTACAGGGTTGGCAGTTATCGCTTAAAACTACAGGTTTTCACTTACATCTTTTTTTCCGTGCCAGTTTAGCCTGACTGTTAAAACCGCTCAAAGTAATTGGTTTCTGATTAATCGATTTTCGGTCTTAATTCCTACATCTCTTGTAATAGAACAAATACTGAAAAATTTTTACTCTCTCAGTTTCAGTAGACAGAGAATCGAAATATTAAATTAAATAGGCAAATGAAAGACAACTTCGTCCGTCCACTGTTCGCTGCTTTTGTCGAAAAATGATAAGTAGTAGAATACTGCAAAAAAAATCACCAGTACTCTCGTACTGATTCTAATTTTTTGAAATTCTGTTCAGAAATCGTATTGCAATGGGGGATCATCCACTATTTGGACATTACCAATAGTCAGTATTACACGGTGAAAAGAAAAGTTGAAGGACTCTATTCTCCGCGTTAATGTGTGGGCTACAAGCAGATAAAGGCATGTTATATAGACGCAAGCAGCAGATCAGCTACTTTCAATTTTTATTCTGTACTAAAGATAATTTTTTGTTAAGTTTTTAATTTATTTCTGTTACCGTAATTTCCTTCCTCTCTTATTATTTCATAGAAGTGGCAGACAAATACATAATCTCTAATTGCAAATGAAGCATTGTAATTCATTGCTAGATCACTTCGCAACAATATTTCTTGACTAGGGGTGGCGCCATTCTGAAATACTATGGATGTCTGGCCACTGCAGATAGAAACTACCACATAGGCCAAACGGGGGAATGTCTACCACATTGCACGTACATACACACATTCCTTAAGCCACTACTCACGCCAACGGGGACTTTATTTTCTCAACATTCCGGTGCGAATTCTTACACCATGCGTTTGTTGCTATCTTCTGCCGGATTTTTTAAAAATTAAAGTAGCACTGATCGCTTTCCCTATTTTCTGTAATAAAGTAATATTACAAACCAATGCAAATTTTGTGAACAAAAATATTTCTTTTTTGAAAAAGGTTTATTTAGAATCGAAAAATTTTAGCATTACTACTATGACTAACTGATATTTCGGTTTTTGACTCGTTTATTAGTAAAAAACAGAAAACGGACTTTATAACCGAAACTCATAAATGCCGAAGATACCAATTATTCAGAAATAAAACATCGGTGTCGGTTTGAACCGGTCGGTTTCTCCCATCCCTGCCATATAACAGTAAGACGTTAGTGACTTTGTACTCGAACACTATATGATCAGAAGTATCTGGACACCCCCAAAAACATACTTTTTTATATTAGGTGGATTGTGCTGCCACCTACTGTAAGGTACTCCATATCAGCGACCTCAGTAGTCATTAGACATCATGAGAGAGCAGAATAGGGCGCTCCGCGGAACTCACGGACTACGAACGTGGTCAGGTGATTGGGTGTCACTTGTGTCACACGTCTCTACACGAGACTTCCACACGCCTAAACATCCCTAGGTCCACTCCAAGTACTATGACAGTTAGGCGGGAGGTGAGGAAACTTGGATTTCGTGGTCGATCGGCAGCCCATAAGCCACACATCACGCCGGTAAATGCCAAACGACGCCTCCCTTGGTATAAGGAGCGTAAACATTGAACGATTAGACAGTGGAAAAACTTTTTTTGGAGTGACAAATCACGGTATACAACGTGGCGATCCGATGGCAGATTGTGAATATGGCGAATGCCTGGTTAACGTCATCTGCCAGCGTGTGTGGTACTAACAGTAAAATTCGGAGGCGGTTGTATTACGGTGTGGAGGGAGCTTGCAGCCACTGTTGTTTTGCGTGCGCTATCACAGCACAGAGTACCTGTTCATAACACACGGCCTGTGGCGGAGTGGTTACACGACCATAACGTCCCTGTAATGGACTGACCTGCACAGAGTCCTCACCTGAATCCTACAGAACATCTTTGGTATGTTTTGGAACGCTGACTTCGTGCCAGGCCTCACCGAACGACACCGATACCACTCCTCAGTGCAGCACTCCGTGAAGTATGGGCTACCATTCCCCAAGAAACCTTCCAGCACCTGATTGAACGTATGCCTGCGAGAGTAGAACCTGTCATCAAAAGTAACCGTGGGCCAATACCATATTGAATTCCAGCATTACCGATTTAGGGCACCAAGAATTTATGTCCGGATACTCTTGAATACACAGTGTACCTTGCGAGTGCACGGAGACTCATGAACGAACAGTGCTTTAATCAGGTGGGAACAGGGTTCACACAAATGCTTATCCCAAACCGTGTCCATATTAATTTTATTGCAATCAACAATTACGAAATTCGTTGAGCGCAAGGAAACGGCCGTTTTCTAACGACTACAGTTGACAGCTGCACTAGATCGACACTATCGACACAAGTGTTAACTCCATTTTCGTTGAAGGTGGGAAATGGAATTAGTAACTGCATTAGTGAAGTGGCTGATGTGCTAATTGTATACAGAGTCACCTTACTTATTTTGCGATGATGAGTTTAATAAATTGACTGTAGAAAATACCAACCACAGAAGAGACAGGTGAGACTGAAGTAAAAAGCAGCTTGTTGAGAATGTAATCAGCGCATATGTTACTGAAACTCAATGCTCAGTTTGTGTAACTATTGGTGAAGAAAGCGATGAAAATATGGTGGTTTGCGAAACTTCACTTTTTCCAGATTGCTCGAATGAAGAACGTAAAAATATTTCACTTCTGAAAATTAATGGTTTGAGGTGAATAACATACGAGGTCTATTGAAAAAATTCCAGAAGATTTTCTACGCTTACCTTTCACTTACTGTGCATGGTGTCCTTCGAAATACTCTCCTCCACAATTGATACACCTCTCCCAACGCCGTTTCCATTTCCGGAAACAGTCTTGGTCTACATCTTGCTGGAATGCATAAAGTGCAAACTGCGAATTTTATTTTATCTCGTATATCGTCGCAAATCTTTGTCCTTTCAATGTGATTTTCAATTATAGAAATAAAAAAAAAGCTATCCGCAGGGGCCAGGTGTAGAACTACAAAGGATGAGGCAGCACAGTGATTTCGTTTTATGTGCAAGAGTCACGCACCAATAGATGAATGTGGGTATGAGTTATCGTGATGCAAGAGTCATGAATTCTCTCGCCACATCTCAGGCCGTTTCCTTCTAGCATTTCCTTCAAAATCAAAGACAACTGTTGGCATGGATTTGACATTTGACCTGATCTGATAAGCTATTTTTGGTCTTGGAGAACATTTCCCGATCCACTGTGAAGATTGAACCTTGATCTCCCGCGCCCGGGTTCCCGGGTTCGATTCCCGGCGGGGTCAGGGATTTTCTCTGCCTCGTGATGACTGGGGATTGTGTGATGTCCTTAGGTTAGTTAGGTTTACGTTGTTCTAAGTTCTAGGGGACTGATGACCATAGATGTTAAGTCCCATAGTGCTCAGAGCCGTTTGAACCATTTTTGAACCTTGATCTCAACATTATAACCGTAGAGCCACGCCTCATCACCGTTCTGATTCTCTTAAGGAACATCTAGTTCTCATTTGATCTTCACAGGTAGCGAGGCGAAGGTCTTTCTGGTCTCGACTCATGACACTTTGCGGCAACACGATACATACCAAGATGCTGTGTCAAGATTTCATGACATGATCCAACCGAAATGTTACATTCTTCTGAAATCTCTCGGACAGTCAGTCTTCGATTGGCACCCACTGTTTCGTTTATGTTCTGGCATGAGCGTCGTCGGTAGACGTCGAAAGGCGTCCTGATCGAGGGTCATCTTAACTTCTGTCTGGCCATTTTTAAACCATGTGAACCACCCTTAACACAGATTACGACTTAAACACTCATCACCGTAGGTTTCATGCACCATCCAGTGTGCTCCCTTGAAGATTTTCTTGAGTTTCACACAAAATTTAATGCAGACGAGTTACTTCTCTAACCCTGCCACCTGGAAATTCGCAAACTGTGCGACACAACGTTCTACTTAGTACAACACCGAACAATAAATAACGGACATACAACAATTAAACTTCCAGTAGTTACACATTAGGCACAGCTGTGTTCAGGCATGCTAATAGCATTTTGCTCCAAGACACCACTGCCGTGAAATTACGAATGTTCCGGAATTTTGTGAACATACCTCGTATTTGTAGGATGTCTTGTTTGCCATGAAATCAGTACCCTTGGTATGGGAACACAAAGTGGGACAGGAATTGAATTTTAGAATGAGTGGATGGAATGTAAACATAACAGCAATGGTGACAACAAAATGAAAGAACAATGTAGTTTGAGAAAAAAATTTAGATACGCAAAACTTCTCTTCCCTATAGAGCTTTCGTGCCAGTAAAAGCCAAAGCTAGCCATAAAAGTATTGAAAACACTGTAAACATTATTAATGCTAAATATTTAGAAACTATACTTACAGAATACAATGAGGCCACAAAACTCATGGGACAGCGTTATGCACATATAAAGATGGTGGTAGCATCGCGTACACAAACTGTAAGAGGATTGGAGTTTTTTGGGGGAATAGATCAAACAGTGAGGTCATCGGTCTCATCGGCTTTAGGGAAGGACGGCGAAGGAAGTCGGCCGTGCCCTTGCAGAGGAACCATCCCGGCATTTGGCTGGAGCAATTTGGGAAAATCACAGAAAACCTAAATCAGGATGGCCGGAAGCGGGATTGAACCGTCGTCCTCCCGAATGCGACTCCAGTGTGCTAACTACTGCGCCATCTCGCTCGGTAAATTGTAAAAGATCAGCGCATTGGCGAAGCCGTCATTTGTACTCAGTCGATTCATGTGAAAAGGTTCCCTACTTGATTATGGCAGTACAACAGGAACTAACATACTTTGAACTCGGCTTGATAGTTGAAGCTACACGTATAAGACATTCCATTTCGGAAATCGTTAGGGAATTCAATATTCCGAGATCTACAGTGTCAAGAGCGTCCCGACATTACTTCTCTTTCCTAATTTCTTCTTGGTTTCCTTTACTGCTTGCTCAGTGAACAGATTAAAACGCATCGCAACTAGGACATAACGTTACTTACTCCGTTCCCAACTGCTTCTGTCCTTACAAGCCATTACACTCTTTTCGCTCTCTATGTCTTACACCCAGTAACTGCAAACTAACTAACATAAATACTTAGAGTGCAATGTTAGCATGCCAGTGAGTTTGTGCCTACTAATTCAACAAAAAAAAGATAGAAAATTGTAATACGGTACTGAAATAAAGTAAGCAACATTTACTCACAAAAGGAGGCAGTCAAGTAAGGCTAGATACATAAATTTTCAAACAATTACACACTTCACTTATTTTATAGAAGTGCCTTTCGCGCAATTGTTTCCGCATTCTCAGGTTTGCTGTGTCAATACGAACCGGGCTGGGCAGACGCGCTCATACTGGAACCGACTAAAACAACGCAGCCCCAGTAAATAAATATTGTGTCTGCTTCGCTGCGCAGCAGAACGATGCGCGGCGAGCAGAACGAATTAACAGCGAGCAATAAAATAACCCCCGCCTGTCTCTCACGCGCAATACCAAAAAGATAAACAGCCGATCGACATCAATAATTTTACGGGTGAGCGAAGCCATATTCCTACAAATGGTAGCAATTGTTTTCTGTATTACTTAATTCAAGAGGTTTCCTTTGGGTTTGTCTCAATCACTCACTCCCGGCGTACGTCCTCAGTACTTTTGGATTAAGTCATAATTAATAAAGAGATCATGCAACCGCTTTTTGTTTGTTATTGGTTTGCATTCGTTTCTGTCCTGCATGCCTTAGGTGCGACTTAGACACACACAGTAAGGAAAAAAAAAGGGCGACGCACCACGAAGGAATTATCCGAAAGCGACAGAAATCGCTTGATGTGATGTACATATACAGACAAACAGATGATTACAGTTTCAGCGATTGTACTCCCCTTATTGCATTTAGGAATAATTCGGAAGGGTAGGAACACTGTTTACGGCATTCCTTTACTGCTTGCTCAGTGAACAGATTAAAACGCATCGCAACTAGGACATAACGTTACTTACTCCGTTCCCAACTGCTTCTGTCCTTACAAGCCATTACACTCTTTTCGCTCTCTATGTCTTACACCCAGTAACTGCAAACTAACTAACATAAATACTTAGAGTGCAATGTTAGCATGCCAGTGAGTTTGTGCCTACTAATTCAACAAAAAAAAGATAGAAAATTGTAATACGGTACTGAAATAAAGTAAGCAACATTTACTCACAAAAGGAGGCAGTCAAGTAAGGCTAGATACATAAATTTTCAAACAATTACACACTTCACTTATTTTATAGAAGTGCCTTTCGCGCAATTGTTTCCGCATTCTCAGGTTTGCTGTGTCAATACGAACCGGGCTGGGCAGACGCGCTCATACTGGAACCGACTAAAACAACGCAGCCCCAGTAAATAAATATTGTGTCTGCTTCGCTGCGCAGCAGAACGATGCGCGGCGAGCAGAACGAATTAACAGCGAGCAATAAAATAACCCCCGCCTGTCTCTCACGCGCAATACCAAAAAGATAAACAGCCGATCGACATCAATAATTTTACGGGTGAGCGAAGCCATATTCCTACAAATGGTAGCAATTGTTTTCTGTATTACTTAATTCAAGAGGTTTCCTTTGGGTTTGTCTCAATCACTCACTCCCGGCGTACGTCCTCAGTACTTTTGGATTAAGTCATAATTAATAAAGAGATCATGCAACCGCTTTTTGTTTGTTATTGGTTTGCATTCGTTTCTGTCCTGCATGCCTTAGGTGCGACTTAGACACACACAGTAAGGAAAAAAAAAGGGCGACGCACCACGAAGGAATTATCCGAAAGCGACAGAAATCGCTTGATGTGATGTACATATACAGACAAACAGATGATTACAGTTTCAGCGATTGTACTCCCCTTATTGCATTTAGGAATAATTCGGAAGGGTAGGAACACTGTTTACGGCATTGTCAACTGCATATATTAAATGGTTCAAAATGGCTCTGAGCTCTATGCGACTTAACTTCTGAGGTCATCTGTCGCCTAGAACTTAGAACTAATTAAACCTAACTAACCTTAGGAAACATGTGAAAAAATGTCCGTTTTAATTCCCCTTAATTTGTACTGTGTAATTTTATGGGTGTTTACAGAATATTGAAATGTATATTTGTGAGCAACATTCAGCGAAGTAAAACGTGTCATTAATCTTCATCAATTAGCTCTTACGCCACAACGTGGTTTTGTCTATCGACGTATGTCAGGCACATTGAAACATAAACAAATGGGGCATAGTAAATCGTTTCAGTATCCTCCTCATGATTTAAAAATACAAATATTATCATAAAACATCCAAATTTTAAAAATAATTTTAACAAGTTAAAATATCAGTACAACGAAAAACCAGCCAAAGTTGCATATTTCCCTTTTTTGCTTACTCGATGCGTAATTTCTGGCCGACACCCATTTTCAAATCATCGTAACAGATAGCCAAAATGGTTTTTCCGAAAATGCGCAGAATTTTCGGAATTACTGTTTTGCTGTTTTGACTATCTGACCAGACATCGAGAAAAAGAAGGAAAATTTGCAACTTTGCATCTTTGTACTGATCAGCAGAAGTTGCTCATCTACAGTTATTCCAGCATGGTGGAAGTTCGAAATGTTTAAATATATTTATGCTTTTAATATGATCTTTGACGCTAAGAATGTTTTTTTTATTTGAAGTCATTTTGACTATTTTTCGACCTTTCTTGTCTCAAGATATGTGTAAAGGTTTCTTTCTTTTTTTTTTAATTACGCTGCCAGTCACAAACCTCGTCAATCATTGTATTACTTATTTATTTATTTAGCGACATGTTTATAGGGTTATACCTGATTTTCAGGTTAAATGGCATTACGAAAACAAATTTACAATAAGGTCCTACTGATGTTACATAATCGAAAAGACTATGACAATGTTTGTGACTAGTAGCGGTAATTAAAAAAAACCTTTACATATATCTTTTTTCATTTATTTAGTTGTGGAAAATGGTTCGTAATTACAAAATAACTACAAACATAGGTTCAGTTTCTGAAGATTCGATGAAAGAATTGCCAAAGTAGTTCAGAATGGAATGGGTATTCGTGAAGCTCCTGAAATGAAAGGTGTGAAGTATCCACGTCTGTTCAGATATGTATGTAATTAATAAAGTTCATACTGATGAACAGGGCAAACTAAAGGTTAGGCCAAATTATGAATACAAACAAGTGTTGTCTATGGAACTGAAGATATTAGATAACGTTTCACAATGATCAAAATGTTTTATGACCGTTCAACTGAACAATGTAGGAAGTTAGCCTATGATATAGTGGTTATTAATGAAATTCATCACCCTCCAGACTGGCATGTGTTTGAAGGGTTTAAGAGATTTTTTGGCAAGAAATCCAAAATTAAGTATTCACACACTAGAGGGATGTGCTCTGTCTACTTCCACTTCATATAACAAGTAAAAAGTTAAAACGTTTTTGAATAATCTACAGTCGCGTTATAAATATTGCACTCAGTTTGCAACTGGTCTGAGGGTATTTAATTTAGATGAAACTTGCACTAGTACTGCCCAGAAACCTCCAAAAGTAGTTGCAGAAAAAGGTATAAAACGAGTTAGTAAGTGCACGAGTGCAGAAAAAGAAATACCTCTGACAATATGTTGCATTATTTCTGCTAATGACAAAATCCCGTCTGTGATGGCTTTCCCTAGTGTATGATTCAAACCCCATAACACTGATCAAGCTCCTCCCGGAGCTCTAGGGCTAGGTAACAGCTATGGATGGATGAAAGTCGAACTCTTCGTACAGGTGATGAAGCAACTTTATAACAGATTCTAAACGTTCTAAGAAGAAACCAGCTTTATTTCTCTATGATAAACACGAAAGTCATTTATCAATGGAAGTTTTAGAAATAGCAAAGAACAATGATGTCACACTTCTGAGGTTTCCACCATATTCGACCAATAAGTAACAACCCCTAAACATCGATGTTTTTAAGGTATTTAAGACATTTTATAGTGACAACTGACTAATGGAACACCTTGGTCATACATTTTCCATTTATAATGTTGCGAGTTGCGTGAATATAGATCACCAGAAAGCAAGGACACCATCCAACATTATAGCAACCTTTCGCAAAACTGGAATTGTTCACAGAAGCACTTCCTGGGTCGTTATGTCACTGACCGTCCTTTTAAAGCTTCTGCGGAAGAGGAGTCACTGTTTCCGGGAAACGATTTCCAACAGGAGGCTTCATGTGCGTGTGTATCTATCTCCTCAAAGGAAAATTTGCAAGTATTCAAATATTCTCCTGAAAACGTCCATGCTCACCCCGAAACTAGTGAAAGGAGAAACGAAAGACGTGGCCACAGGATGGGCAAAAGTGTGACTGGTACCAACACGTCGATATGAAAGCATGGCAAGAAAATTTAATGCACTAAAAGGAAACATCACAATTGAAGAGTTCACTATTTCCAAATGTGAAAGTGGATGCTTCAGAGTTTAGTAATGTCAATGCTAACGGTATTATCCTAGATGATTCTGACACCGATAAAGAAATGCGTGAAGAACTGTCACCATTACAGCCAGATGAGTTTGAGTGTCTGGAGAGGGCTGCAAAAAGTAGCTGCAATTTAGAATCTTCGGCAGAAAGAAATTCTGCATTGGTGTTGTAACCAAAAGAAAAGACTGAAAAATACTTCGAAGCGCCATTTCTAAAACCACCAGTTCAAGTCGTAGCATCAGTGCGTCATAACCTAATAAAAATTATTCTGTTGAAACCTATTCAACGTGCCCTAAAAAAAAAAAAAAAAAAAAAAGAAACTCAAGGGTTACTTATCATTTGGAATTGACTCGTATATAATATGGAATAAATCTCACTGAGTATTTCCTCTAAGTTATTGAAGTTCTGTATTCATTTGGTAGTTGTGGACACACTTATTCTACTATTGTGAATCATTGAAGTTTTTGTATTCATAGCTTAAGTAGTCTAATCATTTCAGGTTTAATAGTGTAGTTTTAAGTGATGATGTCCAATAATTATTATGCTAATTTTTTTGCAGGGTAAAACTGGATAAATTATACAGGCTGAAATTGTAAAAATTTTGTATCACTGTGCTCCATCATCTGTTTCAGCGTACCCCACATATGGGGCAAGGCGAAACAAATGTAAGATTGATTTCAAATTATTATTACAGAAGTTAGAAAAATTTCTCAGCTCTGAGAGTTGTGTTCTGCAATTTGCCTAATGTGCTAACACGTATCTGTTTATCCTGTGTATTACAATAACTTTGCAATAAAGTAAAGATGTTTTACAACTAAGTTTATATTACTTGTTTCATTCTGCACCGTTTTCCCCTAGTCTGCTACAAGGTCAGACCACTGCTGAGTTTCTTGCAGCTGCAGTGCAATGTGATGCTGAGTAAGTTCAATACGTGGCGTAAACTAGAGGTCTGTCCAACAAGAGTCAAACTGGTGCTTAGTAAAGCCAGAAAATAAAAGTAATCTTTCCAGTCCGATGACGTACTGATGACAGAGGGAAGACTTAAATACACGAATTAATTGCTCACGGTCCTCCCTAACGACATTTCAGGCGGAATGATAAATTACAATGTACTGTCCTTTTCTACAGACGACAAAGCAACGGTCGGCAGCACAGTAGAAAAGTAATTACAGACATCGACAGACGTACAATTTGAGTTGTTTTCTCCACAATACTCACTAAAGGTTTTTTCTCCCGTGGAGCAATGGCGGCAGCTACAGAGCGGATGCAGAGCAGAGTAAAGGGAGCTGGCGGCGGTGTGTGCGTGTGTGTGTGTGGGGGGGGGGGGGAGAGGGGGGGGGTGACTGGAGCTAATGACAAGGCCGGTTCCAGCTGTGGCTCCGGCAGCGGGGCGACAGGTTGTTTCCAGCCGGCGGCTCGGCTGATCGATAGGGTAAACAGCCTCCGTTCCGCACCCAGCCGGAAGGCGGCGGCCCGGAGCGGCTCAGATGAACCAGGCCAGCCAGCGGGCCAGCAGGACACACCCCTTACCAGCTGATCGGCCTGCCGCTAGGCAGCTCGGCTGCGGCGCCACGACCCTTTCTGAGGCCGCCCCAGGGGGTCACCTGTCAGCTCCTGTCGAGGTGTCGCATTTGGTGGTGTCCTTCACTGTTAGGTACGCGGAAACATAAACCATATAATGTTACACGTATCCTTCTGTTGAGTACAGTTTTTATGAAAAAGACGTCTATTACATACACTACTGGCCATTAAAATTGTTGCACCAAGAAAAAATGCAGATTATAAACGGGTATTCATTGTACTAGAACTGAAATGTGATTACATTTTCATGCTATTTGGGTGCACAGATCCTGAGAAATCAGTACACAGAACCACCACCTCCGGCCGTAATAACGGCCTTGATACGCCTGGGTGTTGAATCAATCAGAATTTGCATGGCGTGTACAGGTACAGCTGCCTATGCAGCTTCAACACGATACCACAGTTCATCAAGAGTAGTGACTGGCGTATTGTGACGAGCCAGTTGCTCGGCCACCATTGACCAGACGTTTTCAGTTGGTGTGAGATCTGTAGAATGTGCTGGCCAGGGCAGCAGTCGAACATTTTCTGTATCCAGAAAGGCCCGTACAGGACCTGCAACATGCGGTCGCGCGTTACCCTGCAGAAATGTGGAGTTCCGCAGGGATTGAATGAAGGGTACAGCCACGGGTAGTAACACATCTTAAATGTAACGTCCACTGTTCAGAGTGCCGTCAATACGGATAAGAGGTGACCGAGACGTGTAACCAATGGCACCCCATACCATCACGCCGGGTGATACGCCACAATGGCGATGACGAATACACGCTTCCAGTGTGCGTTCACTTCGATGTCGACAAACACGGATGAGACCATCATGATGCTGTAAACAGAACCTGGATTAATCCGAAAAAATGACGTTTTGCCATTGGTGCACCCAGGTTCGTCGTTGAGTACACCATCGCAGGCGCTCCTGTCTGTGATGCAGCGTCAAGGGTAACCGCAGCCATGATTCTGCACTGATAGTCCACGCTGCTGCAAATGACGTCGAACTGTTCGTGGTGATGGTTGTTGTCTTGCAAACGTCCCCATCTGTTGACTCAGGGATCGAGACGTGGCTGCACGATCCGTTACAGCCATGCGGATAAGATGCCTGTCATCTCGACTGCTAGTTATACGAGGCCGTTGGGATCCAGCACGACGTTCCGTAAGACCCTCCTGAACCCACCGATTCCATATTCTGCTAACAGTCATTGCATCTTGACCAACGCGAGCAGCAATGTCGCGATACGATAAACCGCAATCGCGATAGCCTACAATCCGACCTTTATCAAAGTCGGAGCCGTGATGGTACGCATTCCATCTCCTTACACGGGGCATCACCACAACGTTTCACCAGGCAACGCCGGTCAACTGCTGTTTGTGTATGAGAAATCGGGTGGTAACATTCCTCATGTCAGCACGTTGTAGGTGTCGCCACTGTCGCAACCGGCGCCAACCTTGTGTCAATGCTCTCAAAAGCTAATAATTTGCATATCACAGCATCTTCTTCCTGTCGTTTAAATTTCGCGTCTGTAGCACGTCATCTTCGTGGTGTAGCAATTTTAATGGCCAGTAGTGTATTTCCAGACGTGCTGTCGGACAGTTCAGATTGTGAATTGCGAGATATGGAGTATCCATCAGTAGTCTACATTGTTACTTTCAAGCTAGGCGAGATACTGTATGTTTTTAAATAAGTGTGATTCTGTTGCAATCGCGTTTTATTTGTAAAATCATGCGCATATTTATATATATATATATATGACGTGTGTATAGAGTGTGTCGGAAAAAGGTTCCAATATTTACTGCGGATGTAGTGGGTATCACGCAACAATGCTGGTAAATTTCAGATCTTTGGACATTTGAACTCCGAGTGAATGAGGACCATCTCTTGCACAACGAGCACTTTAACACGAGACAAATGTGGAAACAGCGTAAGTACTAGATATTTATACAGAGCAACGTGTTTGCATTGGTATCAGATACGCCCCCAACACGAAACACATACAGTATTTCACAGCATTCTACAGTACATAGTACATAGTCAGGTATGTTATTGTCATCTTGTGTTCCCATAGTTGTCCTATGGTTCATTGTTTGTTGTGATACAGCAGTGCGTTACTGTAATTTATTTCTGTATCTTTCACTGGACGTTCAGCCCTCAATGGAGGCCTACTGTTCAAGAAGATGGTCGATAGGGTCCTCTGCTACAAGCAACCAGTTGAAAGCACCCTATGCGCACTAACCTGTTTGTTGGCAAATATCCATGTCATTGTACACCATCTCCAAAGATGTTTAGTACCCTATTCCAGCGACTTCCGCAAACGGGACACTTTGCTCCACCAACAGCGGATTGTAACAGACGTCAGACAACTCTCACATCTGATAGTGATAAATGGGTTTTAGAAGATGTGGAGGACTATTCTGGAACGACTTCTGCTGGATAGTGTGCCACTGCATGAAGGACTCCGTATGTCGTACGTTCTCGGGCTATAACCGAGGCAACATCGAGCGCGAGTCTTTCAGGAGCGATGGATTGGACAGGGAGGGCCGTTCGCCCAGTCTTAATGCTCTGGATTTCTGGGTTTGGGAATATCTCGAGACCTTGCTGTATTCTGTCCCCATAAATCATGTGGATATAGTACGAGATCTGTGTTGTTGGGGGGGGATGTTGGATGTTCCAACGAATGCGTGATTCCATGAGACGTAGGATGGATGACTGCTTTGCAATGGATGGAGGTCACACAGAGCCGATATTGTGAAGAGTATCGCAGAGATACAGTGATCATTGACAATAGTGGTAGTAGATCATAACTCCGAAAATATATATATATATATATATATATATATATATATATATATATATATATAAGGCAAGTTCGGAAGTAAGTGAACTTAAACATTACGAGATGTATTTTTTCAGGGTGGCATACTGTGTGGCAGAGGAGGGGATCCCTTGACTAGAGCGTGCATCGCAGCAACACAGTAGTACTTAAACGGACTTTAGAGTGCTCAGCTGAGTTAAAGATGTCGTTAAGAAATTCCGCTAAGTGCGAGCCAAGTGCTGTGATCTGCTCCCTATTGACGAATGGAATAACACAGATCGAAATTTTTTCGTGAATCGAAACAACGGCGGACGTGTTATGAACAGAACGTGTGTGTTTACGTGGTATAGGGAGTCTAGAGGAGGCAGAACAGTTGTGGACAAACTTCCATTTTGACTGATGGATTGGTGCAATATGCCGAGAAAACTGTTCGTGAAGACCACTGATTGGCAGTGGATGAAATTTCTGCGGTGTTTCCACATCTCTCCAGAACTCTCTTATACGATATACTCACAAAAAGTCTAGGATACCGGAAGCTGTGGTTGGACCCAAAATAGTTGACAGATCAGTACAAGAAAAGTCGAATCATTCGAACCCGCGAATTATTTGAACGTCTTGAATTTGAAGGTGATGGTTTTCTGAGCTCCACTGCGATTTGAGATGAAACGGGGGTGCCCATTACACGCCTAAGACAAAGGCAGTCGTCACAGTGGCGTCATACCAATTCTCCATCGTCCAAAAATTCAAAAGCTCAATTTCGGGCAAAACAATCATGCCCTCTCTATTTTCGCACCGAAAAGGCGTCATTTTGGTCCTATTTCTTCCTCAGTAGGAGACCGTCAATGCATAAGGATGTTAGGACACCCTAAAAATCTGAAAAGAAGGTGAGTGCTAATGAGAGGAAAGTGCTCGTTGAATGACACGCCAATCCTCACCCTTACTTAGCCAACAAGGCGCCCTAGGACTCATTTAGTTGGGGTGTTACCTCCCGCATTCCCCTGACATGTAGCCTTCAGATTATCAAGTCTTCACTTCCAGCCGGCCGGAGTGGCCAAGTAGTTCTAGACCTTAGGTTAGTTAGGCTTAAGTAGTTCTAAGTTCTAGGGGACTGATGACCTCCGACTTTAAGTCCCATAGCGCTCAGAACCATATTTATAATGTCCAAAAAAATAATCCGCAGTATTCTAAATTCAGGAGCAGTCTAAAATACTTCCAGGTCCCATGATCTTGCAGTACTTCAAATAGATAAGTGTCAGAAATAATTCAAAGATCGATTACAGACAAAAATATTTCAAAATCCAACTGCAGTTCTAATATTTCTAAGCTCCAAAGCTTATTAAACTAGCAGATACGTGTGGTCATTACGCCGTTCGTATCACGACACTCGCTAAAATGAACATACTCTATTTTCCCAGCAAAATAGTGTTCACACATGCGCTTCTCTTCCCTATTTATAGCCAAAGCAACTGTTTCTCAGTGCAATTCGGTTAACACGTTCCTTCAACATTTAAAATTTTTCAAGGAAGTGCGTATTGTACACATCCATGTACACGTTTTCCATCACGTGGTGTATTTATCAATTTTCAAACATTAATATTGTCAGTGCTCTCTGTACAATATTCGATTCATCTAATGCAGCGTAAAAGTTTACAAAAAAGCAGTTCATAAATAATCTAGAGTAATTATTTTATTGTAATTTTGGGAAAACGTAAGGAAAGTTAGTGATTTCTATGTGGTGGGTGTTACGGGGGTGGGTGCCATTTTTAGCTATAATTCTGCGCAACTGCTATTGCGATCAAGTTTTTTTGATGCAGCTTAATGCCGATTTTCTCGAGTGAAATTGAGTGCACAGTAGGTACCAATATCTCAGTGGACTCGTATTTACCTCTGCTATACCATGCTGCATGGGGTTTATAATTTCTAATTAACATAGAAATACTTTTGTCGAAATTATATGCAAAATACGGAAAAATACGTATAACACAAAATGTAACGATAAATTCCTAACTTTTAGTACCGCATCAGAGTTGTATGATGTTGACTCATCGCTCAGCTCTGTACAGCAAAAACTATGAATTTTCTTAAACTGCAATACTTTGTACAGATTTATGGCTCTGTAACACCTAAATTGACCGTGCAGTGAGGTTGATCTAGGTCTATCTGTTTTGTGTCGTCGAGGCCTTTAATCTGACGTGCTTATATTTTGTAGCTTTCGTGCTTCATACACTTCCCATTGTGACTGTAATTTTGAAATGTCCATTAGCCAGCTGGATGCTTTTGCAGTGGACACAAAGGCTCAAGCATCTTACTGCGTGGCCGGCCGGTGTGGGCGTGCGGTTCTGGGTGCTTCAGCCTGGAACCGCGTAACCGCGTGGCCGCTACGGTAGCAGGTTCGAATCCTGCCTCGGGCATGGATGTGTGTGATGTCCTTAGGTTGGTTAGGTTTAAGTAGTTCTAAATTCTAGGGGACTGATGACCTCAGATGTTAAGTCCCATAGTGCTCAGAGCCATCTTGCTGCGTGTTTCTGGTGGAACTCGGTCGTCTTTCCTCGACGAACAACTGCTTGCTTAGTCCACGCCACGTCGAGCTGCTGCACTGTGCAGTTGCCACAGTGTATATTCACATTAAGTAGAAGTTCAGGTGGGAAGGGAACCAGAGTGCATTACTGTTGTTAGTGTTCAGTTTTATTAGAATGAGATAGAGAATTTATTCCTTCAATAATAATCAGATCCAGATTACTATTAAAAATGGGAGCTTCGCCTTTCCATGTCCGATTTCCAGGAGTCATAGGTGCCTGAAGCTAAAAATAACTGCTTGCCTGGTAGGGTATGTAAATATACTGAGCTGCCTATTTTTTGAGTAATAATCTGTGAAGGACCGTTCAGTCTTGTTGAAACTGGCAGGGTCGCCATATGAAACGTCCCCTTCAAAAAAATTATACACGACTGTGGTTAAACAGACACACAATATGTTTAGCGCAACGCAATCTGACTTCCAAAAATCCCTACGAAAGAATGGCCCTGACTAACATTAACCTATACGTTTCACAAATCACGTACCTCACAAAAATCTTCGTTACTCAAGCTACTGCAATACAGCGAGCACCACTACTGCCAGCTAAATAAAAGATTCAAACTACTGAAGGCACTAACTACTGATAGGCATAGTTAGCAAATGAAAGATTTTGATAGAGAACAAACAATGTATTTACCTTAATAGTCATTATATATATATATATATATATATATATATATATATATATATATATATATATATATATATATATATATCAGTTCCTGACATAAATTCTTACAAATTTCAAAACTCCGCCATCTCTCTCCCCACGTCCACCACTGCTGGCGGCTTACCTCCAACTGCGCAACGCTACGCGCTGTTAGCATCCAGCTGCCGCTGCCCAACACTACAATGGCAGACAACAATGCAAACTAGCCACAGACTGCGCACAGCACAGCCAGTGATTTTTCATACAGAGCGCTATGTGGCGTTACCAATAAGAAAACCTAAACAGCCTACTTAGAATGTGAGGCAGTGTTATTTATTTATTTAGCGTATAGTACTGTACACGAAGTACAGTCAAGAATACAAAAAAGCAAAAAGAAGAATAAATGCAGATAATAAATGAAAAACTGCTTTTCTGTTCTAACGTCCATTCTCCTTATCCAGTCATGGCTTAATGCTGTCGCCATGAAAAATCATTTTGGTCACCCAGGTAGGCCCTGAAGTAACCCTCCCCGCCAGTGTGCCGTGTAGTCTGGTTTGGTGCTCCAACATCAGGGCTTGGGGTCGACTGTATAGGCTGTATGCACACACTCCGTTTCCTGTTCGGATGCTATTTATATTCTTCCACTTATACCGTGGGAGTTAAAAGCTCTTGGATCTCTGTAGAGGATCAGTAAGTTATCGGACTTGAGGGGAGTATTTTTAATCCAGACTTCAAGCCATTGTTGTCAATAGTGAAGTTTCTATCAGCGAGCTCCACGGACAGCCGCAGGAGTGGGGTTCTGGAAAAAAGTCGTTTTTTCTCGAAACCTGGGAATATCTTCAGGGATGGGAAGTTGAAAGTTATTCGTTATTTAGGAATATTATTTCAGGAGGGCTTCTTGTCTTATTAACAGAGGGGGAGGTATGTGGCTGAATCTGGGAGGCCAGCACAAGGGAGTAGTTATTACGCAACTGGCAATGATTGTCATGGTTGTATTGAGCTGAGTATGTATCTCAGTTACGTGAGAACTGTACAACGTCAGCAGAGCACAATATTCAGCGGAAAAAAAAACACGAAATTGAGTGCAGAAGTTCTAATTGTGCAAGATCTCCTGACTATGGTAAACGTGGAACCAGATTTACATCTAAACGGCTCTTCTCAGAGCGACAAGAGGAGGAATAATTGACGAAGTCTCCGAATATTCCGGCTCAGTACAGAAAGATCCAGCTGATCATAAGGTGAGATTAACTCTAAGATCTTGAGAGAATACAATGAGGACATTGCTGTTAGTCAAGAAGTTCTGGAAAAACGATTTCCAGTCGATGTTCAGTTCTGCTGGACCAGAGGACCTTGTCCAATCCATGTAAACACAGTAGACACTATTATGGAGGCACCACCAGGACAGTGCCTTGTTGATAACTTGAGTCCATAGCTTCGTGGGCTCTGCACCACACAGAACCCTACCATCAACTCTTACTAATTGAAATCGGGACTCATCTAACCAGACTACTATTTTACTGTCGTAAAAGGTCCAACCAGTATGGTCGCCAGCCGAGGACATGCGCTTCAGGGGATGTGGTGCTGTTAGAAAAGGCACTCGCGTCGGTCGTCTGTTGCCATAGCCCATTAACGTCAGATTTCACCACACTGTCTTAACGAATTAGTTCATCGTACGTTCCACATTCATTTCTGCGGTTATTTCACGTAGTTTTGCTTGTGTGTCAGCACAAGTAATGCGTCATCCTGCACCATTGTTCTGAGCCTATCAGACTAGAGAATTAACTTTCCTTGTTTTTTTATCATCGCAACACAAAAGGTTGTGTTTGGAGTGTTGCCATTACTGAGAAGCTTGGGTTGCTGATGAGAGGCATCATGTTGTGTTCAGCGATGAAATCTGAATGACCATCGTAGCTGAGTGTTACAGTGGCATGGGTTGAGGTCCCATACTACTAACGATTTGGAGAGGTACTGCTGTGTTATTTCTGGTGTGATGTTGTAGGGAGACTGTGGATATCACTTTCAGTCATGGCTGGTAGTGACTGAAGGAACTCTGACACACAAGGGTACGCCAAGAACAACTTTCGGCCTCACATGTTACCTCTCATTGGAAAGGGATGCGTTAGTGTGGCTGGACTCTGTATCTAAGCAGGTGCTTACGTGAGAGAGAGAGAGAGAGAGAGAGAGAGAGAGAGAGAGAGAGAAATGCAGAGAGAGAGAGAGAGAGGGGGGGGGGGGGGGCGCATACCTGCGAAATTTAAATACAGCTGAACAGAACACGAAGAAAAGCTGTCAATGTACATGAGTTAATTAAGGAAAACCGTACGAAATACGCATTGGTCATGAGTATTCTGAGTGATTAACGTTGTATTAGAGTGCTTCCGTGCCGCGTGTGAGTACAGGAAACATCAGTCACCAGGTTCCACCGGTTTCCCGCCACACTGCGATGCAACGGGCTTGGATCACGCCGTTGTTCAGTCAGCTTGTGTGCAGTTGAGCCCTTCGCATATTCCGTTTGACACACATTGTGCAGCACGTGATTAAATATTCTAAATCGGTAGACTGTTTAGTCCTGTCAATAGACGGGCTCGTTTAACCGCAAGCACACTGTCAGGTGGCAACCCCAACATTTACGTGCGTCTCATGACTCGCCTCGCTAGCCATGTCGATAACGGGCCTACCTATTGAGAAATCATCTCTTCGTTAGCTAGTCTATAGAGAGTCGGTTGCAGACGATCTCGACACAATTGCCAGCGTAGACTGCCGTCATTACACAATGACAGACGTTCAGCATCTCCTGCTATGTTGTTTGGAATAAGATTACGTTTTCTCCGATTGGCAGTATTGGTTGACGTTGAAACAAGGCAGAAAATGTTTTGTATGTCTTGTAATACAGGACGATGTTGGTGAATGTGTAAATCGTAGAAACGATGGCTTTCATAAACTGAACGCCCGTTTAGAATCCGTCAACAACTAAGCTGAGGACAGAAATGGTCAATAGAATGAAAGCGTTTATAGGCACTACTTCCAATGTTTCTCGAGATAAACTGTTGTAAATAATTATAATGAAATAGCTTTATATTGTACTTAATTGATTTATTTTATTTATTAATATTTTTCTACTATTTTACAATAGCTAATGTTGCATGTTCGATGGTTTGGAATCCTGTGAGACCAGTTTAAAAGTGGAGTTTAAAAGTGAGTTAATGAAAATAATGACCAACATTTCACTCTGAAGTGGAGTGTGTTCTGTTTTGAAATATCCCTTCAAATTAAAACTGAGTGCTAGACCGGTATTCGAACACAGAATGGTCACAGAGCCTGAGGTCTCCCGTGAAGATGACTCACTGCAGTCACACCGTCATGCAGGATTTGGGATATTAACAGAATATATGTCAGCATTCATAATAAGAAATTGCCACATCTGTAATATTTACTGCCGCAAGGGTATTTAACTTTAACATTTTGAGCTCGTAATGTGTGTTTCTTGTTAAAGAGATATGGTTATTAATAAAGGTATTTTGTATGCTGGTACAGTGACAAAACTCTTATCTGGGTCGCAATGTTCTAAGTGCGAAATTCGTAGCTACTATGCTCTATGGTTCCGCTCAGCTTTTATGCCCAACACTTCTTTCCACACTCCGTAGCGAATTACATGATGTAATCGTAACGATTTTTAGAGAGATGCGAGGCCCGTAGAGGAAATGAGGCTAGGAGGTATGTACTCGTCCCTACTACTGGTTGATGTTGGGACATCACTGGGGAAGAGCCTTAGTCTCGGGAGTAGCCCTGTAACATGTTGGCCGCTCAATTACGCTATGTATTTATGGAATGCTTCAGTTTCTACTGAAATAATAAAATATAAATTGTCACTCTTCTAGTATTAGAACGTTCTGTTATATTCAGTAACTTGCACAGCTTTTAAACAGACATTGATGATTCAAAAATTTTTTGTTACAGCAATCACATTGAAGCTGAAAGTGCAAAATATAGTCTTTTTCCGGTCAAAGCGACTGTCTGGAATGTTCTGAGTTGGCGCTGACAAAGTTTAAAATGAAAAAACCTAATCTTAATAATGCATTATTTTCGTTCACTGTGCACTACAAGTTTAAAAATCTTCACTTGGTAGATGGCCGCTATCGTATTCACTCAATTAATTTACGAACTGCTTTATTTCTAGAAAGCAAGTAACTTAATTAATCTAACTGCCACACAAATTTTTACACTTAGTCTTACGACTACCCTTTGGTGTTTTTATAACAATAGGAGGAGAATAGTGACACAAGTTGTTTTTTACAGTAAACATTAGCGAATTTAGTTACAATTAAACTGGACAGTAGGGTGGGAAATAGACAAACCTTCACACCATCAACTTCGAAATTTTCGTCGGTAGCTAGACTTCTAGTACTCTTAAAAAAGTACTATCAGAGGAACCTCATTTTTGTCACTGATTTACGTTTGTCTACAACTTAATTTACACACATATTTTTCATTCCTACCATTAAGCTAAGATAAGCGCCACTTGTATGATTTGCCGTGGTTAGCTACCTCAGCTTTCATTGCCATGTCTTTTGATGACGGGCAACACAGACATCAGAACATTGCTTAGAAGATATTTATAACATTCCCGCAGAAGCATTAACATGTTGCTCAACATTTCTTCTCTATGACTACGAAATTCTGCAAACTAAGTTTATCTGAAGTGTAGCAAATCACTTCAGCAGTAAATGTACATTTATCACTTCTTCCATGTTGAAAGGTTTCCTGATATCTCTAGGTTTCTTCTACAGATCTCACTTTTAATGAAACGTTCCTTCCTGTCTTCTGTTGTATGTTGTGTACCGATACTCGCGCTAATCCAAGGCAAATTACACTGTGCCCAAGCACTCGTATCCGCAGAAAATTTGGAAGTTATGTGCACCAGTCTGTAATACAACGGGTTGCTTCGAAACGAGAAGAGCTTATTCTAGTGTTTAAAACATTCACAGCACATTTCCTACAGAATTTTCCAAGCTTGCGTAGCGAGTGCTCATTCTCAAATTATAGATCACTCTTGTGTACGTGCTTTTATTTGGATACGTTTCGCGTTGAGTGAACACAATTTTTTGTTCTTCGGATATTTTTCGCTGAAGCTACAATCTAGTCAGTAGTTCTTTTACTAACTGTACATATAGACTTCCAGTTTTTATATAACTTTTTCACAAATCTGGAAACATTTTTTTCTTTTTTTTCTTTTTTATTTATTTATTGATTTTTGTGTATGCGAGTGACGTTCAGTAAGTAGAGCAACACATTTTTCCCGGCCAGTTTCCCGTAAGAAATACGGAATTTGTTGTGGGACATTGCAGTATATTTCCGTTGCAGCCCTTATATTTTGAATAAGTTCCCATAGATGGTGGCTCTTTACATAACCATCAGAATTGCGACTATAACGGTGATGCCTCCCATGCAGAGAACCACCATTGATTTTCTTTTGGCGGATACCAGAGATTCACAGATGTTTATAGTCGCTTGCAGAATGTTTACGGCGACCTGACAGTGAACAATACCACGGTGAGTCGTTGGGCCAGGATCACAAAAAGATCGCGGAAACTCGTTTGATCTCCCGCCTCCCCCGCGTCCGGCCATCCTGATTTAGATATTCCGTGATTTCCCTAAATCGATCCAGGCAAGTGCCGGGATGTTTCCTTTGATAGGGCACGGCCCACTTCCTTCCCCATCTTTCCCTAATTCGATGAGACCGATGACCTTGCTGATGGTCTTCTCCCCCTAACAACTCAATGCAATCCAATCCAACTCTCCGCTTGCGGATGGCAGCCACAGCTGTGAGTCCTGGAATACTTGAACGTGCGGACACTCTCATTCGAGGGGAGAAACGGATCACAATCAAACACTTCGGTGTTCAACTGGACGTCTCTGTTGGTAGTTCTGACACACTCGGCCATCAGTTGGTGTACTCAATGGTGTGTGTCCACAGGGTTCCAAGCCGCCTTACAAAAGACCATAAAGAATGTTTGGTCCAACGAAGGATGCACATCGCGGGAAGCAGCACGTGGAGTTTACTGATGGAGCAACACGTTGGCACCTACCTCGACCAGTAGAGTGGTGCTATGCAGGTGTACAGGCCCTTCCTGTAAAGTGGCCCAGAGACATTGCATTGACGGAGCTTATGGTGGAAAATGGGATTTTGTACCCAAAACAGTGCGGAATAATATGGTACATGGGATCCTGAGTATAAAAGCAAAACGCCCCTCATACTTCGTGATAAACGCATGTTGTTGTTTCTTTGCTGTGTGCTCTCTCTCTCTGTCTCTCTCTCTCTCTCTCTCTCTCTCGTGTGTGTGTGTGTGTGTGTGTGTGTGTGTTCGTGTGCAATACGTTAATACTTGCATTTACAGATTTCGAGCTTGGCTGCGTAGCTGTATCGCCCCCATCGCGAGGGGACGTATGAAGCAATATTTTAGTCCCCTTTGTGTGTAAAGGTTATGGGCTGTCAACAACAGCACAATCTGGTACTCCTTACTCACAATAGAAACACTGTTACTTACCAGTCACTCACTAGATAAAAGTGTCAAAGAGAAGGTGACAACACTCATGAAATCACGCAGTCTCAACATACAAGTAGGGACTCCACCCGTTCCTTAGAGTCGTCCGTCGAGAATAGCGGAAACGCGTTTGCTCCAGAGCACTGTTCGCTGTGGTCCCGCGGTGCGATGTGGGTTGTTGATGAGCAGGGAAAGAAATTATCCAATTGTAATAAAGTATTTATTTATACTCATTATTAGATTTTCCTTTTCTTCCATTGGCTCTGTTCGTAGATAAAAATTACTGTTAGGAAGTGCCATTCAGTTGTCAATATGACGACCTAAATTTGCATAGCAGGTAACTTATACCAAAAACTGTTTCTTCATATAGATACCAAATATTTTAAGCGCCTTTGTGTCATCCTCAGTGGGTTTTCTTTATTTAAAACTGTAAAATTTAAGCATAAAATGAAAGTATATGGTTCTACAGACCTTTTCAAATCTCACGCAACTATGACGTATATATGCAGACTGAAACGGTAAATAAAAATTTGTGCTGACGCCAGGATTCAAACCAGAATGTCCTGCTGACTAGCCAGGGGCACTGACCACTACGCCACTCTGGCACAGTGGCTTTGTACAACTGCATAGACTACCCTAGCATGCCTCCATACTCGGACGAAATTCCTATTCAGGCCTCAGTCCACTTAGTATTCCCCCTAAATTTGGTTTCACATTGAGAAGGGTTGCGAGCTAGGATATTCTACGCAGCTGTGCAAAGCCACTGTGCTAGGGTGACGTAGGGGTTAGCGTATCTGTCTCGTGAACAGTAGAGTCGGATTCGCAACTGGCTTGGTATCAATTTTCATTCGTCGTTTCAGTTTGATTATATAAATTTGAACACGTTTCCAGTGATAATTAATCTAAGAAAATTAAGCGTAAGACAGTTTTTGTTCGTTATTGTCACTACCTTAATTTTACGATATAGGATTAGGCTTGACGCTCTATGCATTTTCGTGTCTGGTAGCTTCTCATGCGCATCTGAATTATGTTAAAGTGAGTTTTGTAGCAAGCCAGCTCATCACATTATATCTAAACGTAATGGTGTTTTGCTAATATACTTAAATTTAGTTCTCGCTCTCGCCCTTTTTCTATCAGGATTTTCTTGAGTTCTTGTGAAGTTCACACACACGCACACACACACACACAAGAGAAAGAAAACGTATAATTCGGAACTTCATTTGTAAAAATGGTTCAAATGGCTCTAAGCACTATGGGACTTAACATCTGAGGTCATCAGTCCCCTAGAATTAGAAGTACTTAAACCTAACTACCCATGCATCTATGCCCGAGGCAGGATTCGAACCTGCGACCGTAGCAGCAGCGCGGTTCCGGACTGGAGCGCCTAGAACCGCTCGGCCACAGTGGCCGGCCTTCATTTGTAAGTAACATCGATGAAAAATAGGGCCAACACCAACAGAGGCTGGTTGCAACAATATTTACACTGTGTTTTGAGGAAGTCTGATTGGTGTTATTTACGATAGAAGTTCTGCAAAATATGTATAGTGTTTGTGGTTGCTTCACAACAACTCAGCAGAATACTTATGGGAAAAAAAAATATAAGTAAAGGCACATACATACGCGAAATGTTTTAACAGAATTAAATTACATTTAGATATAAAGTGACGAGATAACGAGTGCACCAATTCACACTAACCCAATTTAATTGAAGATGACAAGCAACCAGTACGCGATAATGTACAAAGGGTCGTCCATAAAGCAGTAATGAAAAATTAAGATAAGGTTTAATTTTTGTAGATTAATTATCAATGGAAACATCTTCCAATTTTACAGAGTTAAATCAAGAAAAGCCAACAACATGTTTGGGTTTGTCTGAGAAAACAGTGTGTTGCTTAAAGGTGACCGTATACCCAGTAATGTTTATATCTAAGTAAATGAAAGCATACGCAGGATAATGAACTTACTGTGGCCATAGAGGCATCACAAAGAGGCACTATTGGAGCGGCCGTCACAAAAGTAGTCGCGTCAAGGTCTCATGGGCTGCCTGCAGTCCGCTAAGCGGTGTGATTCGCCCGCCGTATTGCTTTGTCACGGTATGTACGCTGTTTAACAGTGCATTAGGTCTGTGCCAGCTGAGTGTTCAGTATTTCCGTATTAAATCGTGTGTTCACTTGTGATTTCAGTCTACCGTGGAATGGGGTTGGTAGTGGACAATAGCAGGAGCAAGGGCTAGAGGTACTGCTACGCAGGTCGTTGAGGGTAAAGCGGGAAAAAGACATTCAAAAACAATCTAAAATTGTCGTATCGAACGCACTGAAGGTATTTTACTTATCTGGCCAGTAAACAAAAATAATACAAATTTTGAGCTGTTTCATAAAATGACGACAAAACCTTTTGGTATTTCCGAATCGACTGTATTACGTATTAACAGTGCAGTAACATTGGCAGAATCTCTAGATGCGAGCACGTGATTTGAGTCTCTAAGCAAGCAGAATAAATTAAAACGGAAATCTACTGAATCTGACGATTTTTACAAAAAAATTAATGTGTACAACTGTATTTCGATACTACGACAAAGGAGAGTATACCATTGCTAGAAAAGTACGGGATGAACTATGCGAAAAATTTAAATATTCTGTTATCAGAGATCTCCATTTTCTGTCTTCACCACTCACTTTGTTTTTTATTCCGAAAGTGTAACGAATAATAAAACTGTGAATGGAACATAGAGACATTGCAGCAACAAGAACAATGTTTCGTGTAAAACGCATTTACTGCGTGCTGAAGACAGTAATCTTACGATATACTTGATAAAACTTGAGTTACACAAAACCATAAGCAAAAATATGTTTTCCTCGACTTCCGCAGAAATAATGGCTTGAAAGTACATACAGTTACGTTTTTATAGCGTATATCTAAGATTTGGGTGCACTGACGAAGGAAGAGCTGCAAAACAAAAATTTTCGGGAGGTAGGTAATATTATCTTATATTATAAGGGGAGCCCTCGTAACTAAAATCGTGGCGGCGGCATGCATTACTCGCCCAATGTCGCGCACGGAACCTCTCGTAAATAAAATGCGTTCATAGGTGAAACGATACAGTAATGGTTGTGTATAACATGGTACACAACGGTAAGGAGAGGTGGGCTCCAGAGTCGTGTGACAACTGTCTTTGCAGCAAAGTTGGGAAGGAACAGACATGACTAGCGAACAAGTTAACGCAACAAACATATTTACTTAGGCCAGGTTCTGATTCAAATGAGCAAAAATTAAACAATGTTTGGAAATTTTTTCTGAGAAAGTGAAAAGACAAACAAAGGATCTGTTTATTGATTATGATTCATCATACTTTTAACTTTATCTTAGATTTTTATACAGAAAATGGCTTCCGCAATTGATCAAAGGCCTGCGAGTAAGAAGTACGCAGACTGCGTGCACTTTAGCCCCTCAGGAGTTATCTGAAATCGAAAATAAATAACATCGGTCGATACTACATTAAATTTATAAGAGCTTATACCTAACCACAATGAAATAACCTTAAATTTAACGGTATGGTGCTAATTTGTTTCCGATTTTGATTTCGATTTGAGGGGATTTCTTTAACTGTTTATAGCTTTACAAAAAATTCTTAATATTGAAAAATTCTCCTAAATTACAGGTTTAAGCTTCCAAGACAAGTGTCTACTTTTTGGGGGTCAAAGTTAGAAGATAATAAGTTAAACCGCTTTTATTTTATGCTACACGCAGTTTTGAAGCGTCGTTCGAATGGTTCAAAGGGCTCTGAGCACTATGGGACTTAACATCAGAGGTCATCAGTCCCCTAGAACTCAGAACTACTTAAACCTAACTAACCTAAGGACATCACACACATCCATTCCCGAGGCAGGATTCGAACCTACGACCGTAGCGGTCTCGGAAGCGTCGTGAGTCGATAAAAAACCTGTTTAAAGTTCAAGGAAAACTTTTATACTATTAGTTCAATTGGCATGAAAACTAAATGTTATTATATACTTTTCATGCCGCTGAACACAAATCTGCAGTTAGATTTTCAAAATTCAAGAGGAATAATGCAATATGACGGAACAAAAAGTTATGTTTTGACCAACTTTGACAAAAATTTCACCAAAAAAAAAAAAAAAAAACAGTTTTCATTTCTTACGTGTAGTCTGCAATTCCAGGCGCGTACATCAACCTTTCATTTAACTCGATTTTTCCTGGAGAGCAATTGCCTTGTTCTTCGTGGTGAGAGGAGCCAGTCTATCAGAGCTGGATATGCTACGTTCAGCAGCCTGTGCACGTTGTTCATGGGCTTTTTCGGCGAATATGTTTCCATGCTTACTGCAATATAAATTATTATTTGAACGCGCGTCACGGCACGCCAAGTTTTCTACCTGAGCCGGGCATCTGTAGCTGAGAGCGTCCCAAGGCGGCCGTGACACTACTTTGAACAATGGGCTGTAGAAATTTGTAACGTGTGGTAAAAATTATTTTTGTCTCAATATTATAGACATATATACTTTTCAAAAAATGCAATTTAAAAAATTGCATTTCAGATAATTTTGAATGAAAACGTCGCCGTAACCTGTATTTCTCCAAGCGAACGAAGACATTACAAACAATGCAGTAAGAAACAGAGTCCAGCTATTAGAACAGAACTAAGGGGTCAGAGCACCGAGCGGGCGGCTTGTGCATAGCATCACATTGCGAAATGGTTCTGAACGCGAGTTGAGGTGCGCGGCTGCTCCCGGCAGTACTACGTATATTGAAACAGCTGGAGATGCGGCCAGCGGACGCGCACCAATGGTTCCGCCAGATCCTGTGCGACTGCTATCGGCTTCGAAAGGAAACTTGCAGTTTCATTACTATGAGGCCCAGGAGGTGGTGCCGATACGTGATACCACAGTAATGATGTCTCGGATGCTACCAAAATTAATTTTATAATTTGCTTAACCCTTAGCTACACGCGCCGCGCCGCTGAAAGTTACGGCAATACATGCGCGCAGCATTCCGTGCCGCAGTTCAATTTTCCGGCAATCACACCACACACTATTTTCAAAATATTTGTTCAGCAATAAAACTTAAGTAGTACAACTGTTTTAAATGATTCATGATGGCAAATATAATACTTTAGTAAATATTTCTATTATAACTCGACACTTATGACTAACTAGGAACAATGATACATAAAAAACATAGTGATGAACAAATAGAAAAAATAAATACTAAGATGTCACGGTGAAGGCTCCTTGTATTTGACCAAATATGCTTTTATATATAGGGGCAGTGATTGTATGTGAGCCCTTTCTTTCAGATAACTTTCAAGAAGACTAAATCCTAAGTTTTCAATAAACTCTCCTCGCCTTTGCCTCTTCCTTTCCCACATTCATACGTTGCTGGCAACAAAAATAATATGGGAGTTTACAACTGCCATATCAAAAAAATCTGAAAAATAATGCTAGTGGCCACCTCCTTGTCATTCGTCTCCTAGACTGATTGGCACGTTTTGGTAATGTGCATCAACGCCACCTTTAGTAGCGTTATAAGCAAGAATAATGTCTGGTTTTTTCCGTTTCCTTGCATACAGCTGGCTTACCTTGCACTGTGGACAGTAAAATGACACTTTTATTTTTTTTTTAGGAACGTGAGACACCTGAGTGCAACAATCTTGAAAGCCAAAAAAGATGATAGAACTGGGTGATTTCGGTTAGGAAGGAACTCAAGAAGGATGTCTGGCTTGTTCTTCTTCATGGTAGCTGGAAAAGTAAGGCCATTTTCGGGAAGGTGTCTAGCAAGCTCGTAACTTGAATAATAGTTACCAGTTGTTAAATTTCTCTTTGAATCTTTCAATGGTTCTACTAATCTCTTTACGATGTTCTAGGCGCTCAGTTCGGAACTGCGCGAATGCTACTGTCGCAGGTTCGAATCCTGCCCCGGGCATGGATGTGTGTGATGTCCTGAGGTTAGTTAGGTTCAAGTAGTTCTAAGTTCTAGGGGACTGATGACCACAGATGTTAAGGCACATAGTGCTCAGAGCCATTTGAACGATTTGAACCTTTACGATGTCCATCGGCTTATTCGATAGTACATACTGCCCTGGACGCTGGAAACCACAATAAATCTCAAAATGTGATACGTAATACGTTTTCGCATCACATAAGGCATACATTATTATGCCATATTTGGCTGGCTTATCTGGCATGTAGACGACGAAGCCAGATCGGCCTCTAAATGGGTGGAGGTTTGTCAATGGTGACAAATGCAGATAAACAATGAGTTTTCTGAAAATTTTCATTTATTTCTGAATAAACCTCTCTAATTGGGGCTAATTTATCTACCACACATGTCTGTGATCGACTGCGATAGTCGTCAAAGCGTAGGGATTGTAGTAAAAATCGAAATCCGTTTACTCCAAAAGCAGACCCGGCTACCATAAGACCGCATACCATTCGTCTTCCAGGCCGCGAAGCATCAGCTCTGCAACTCTTGTTGACAGCTAAAATACATAAAAGCCCTAAAAGGGTCATGATTTCGGACCGAGAGGTGTCCTTACAATCTCTATCACAGGAATAAGCGCAACTATTTCTCTTTCTTTCTATATATATAGATTATTGTAATTTAAAATTTTATCTATAATATCAACTGTAAAATACTTCATAAATGCATCAATTTCAGTTTTAGAGTCCTGTGAGACACATGTGGGTCCAGGAAAAATTTTCAACAAATTATTTTCGAGGTCAGGGGCACTGGATTGCTAATCCAAAACGTTTCACACCCTTTTCCCCTGCCCCAAAAATACTTTAAATTTACTTGATAGTTCCAGAGTTTTTTAGCCTCCATCCTCTGACTGTTCACTCTCGCTGGAATGGTCATCCACAATAATTCTCTCTTCTTTGTCCCTTTCGCCTGAAAAAATGAAAGTATCTTCTGGTTCTGATCGGTCTTTACGCTCTTCATCAGAGGGCTCTCTTAGTAGCTCCACAATCTATTCTGTCGTATCATAACGTCTAGACCTGAAAGATGAGAAACGACGTAATAGTGAAAGGAAAAGCAAAGCAACTAATCGACGAAAGTGAACAGAACAATTAGACGAATGATGCAAAATCTAGCTTATTTTTGTAATAGAAGAAATAATAATTATTCATTTATAAATGTATAGTACTAAAAAAAGCAACGAAGTAGTAAAAAAGTACTTACATTATCGTGTATTCTAAATATAGTTGCAGAACACCAACAGACGCAAGCGGTACGAGGTGCCGCAACGAGAAAGTGTCTGAGTTAAGGGCTTGCAGACACCTAGCTGTAAATCACACAGGCATGGAGTCATGCGGGAATCACGTCGAGACTCCTGGTGGGGGAATAACTGGAAGCTCGCCGCTAAGCGTGTAGCTGAGGGTTAACCCTTTGACTGCAGCTGACTGCTTCAGCAGTCCGAGCGCACTGTGCTCTGGGTGCGGCTGACTGCCACAGCAATCAGCGATGCCGTGTCCCAGGTCCTGCCGACTGCTGTAGACGTTCTGAGGCGTTCGCTCGCCTATTGTTTAGCCGCGCTTGAGTAACACGTATGTTTGCAGGGATACTGGCGAAGTCTCGCCACACCTTATCGTTTGCTCTAACCGAAACAAATAGCGTTTCGATATGCGGAACACGACTGCATTTCAAGCCGATGTCAGCGCTTTTGGCTGACCCTCACAGCACTTGAACGAGTAATTTGCTTTACGCACAGCAGCAGATGACGCTACTGTGATTTCTGTTTCGCGCCTTTCTGCAAGACAGTATTCGTGGTTCAGATATCAGTCGCCTATTATTCGCTAGCTTTTGCATCGTGAATTTATGTATTGCGGTAGCATGTAAAAACCTCCTTACCTCCGAAGAGATACTATAGATGTAGATGGAGAGTGGCTCTGATGAATCACTGTGCTCATCGATAGACAGCGATTCAGTTAAAGAAGATTGTATTACGTTTATTTTACAATCTTTGTTGATTCTCATTCATCTCCATCTGTAATTACTAGTGTTATCAACGTACCAAAAAGTTGAAATGCATCTGACTTCAAAAAGAGATCGGAAGAATGATGATCTGAAAATGAAACCGACTGTGGTAATTGATTACAGTAAATGATTGGGACTAGTCGACCGAAGCGGCATGCAAATAAAAACAGTGGGAAGTAAACGGAAGTCTTCTAAGTGGTACAGAAAACTGTTTTCCCATATTTTGGACATGGCAATGTTCGGTTTGCTTATACTGGAAATATGGGACGAAAATGAAGTAAGAAAAGTTTCATCTCAATATAATTACAGAAAGTCTTACAACTTTTTACGTCGATCGCAAGACAGCAGGTGGTGCTAAACGTCAAGAGTACCCGACAAGACTAGACGTGTCGACACAAAGTACAAGACATGCATAGTCTGTGGCTCGAAATTGTGTTAGGAAACAAACTAAGCGGTGCTGTAAGGAATACAATGTAACTCTTTGTGCTTATCCGTGACTCAAAACTTATCACGATTTCAGCAATAAAAACCTGTCATTCCTTGTTTTGAGAGAATGTAGAAGTACATCACTATTGTAAACACTTCATTTGTATATACATTTTAATAAAAATGTACCCCACACGAAAATGAAGTGTAAGTATCGTAAATAAATATCTCCAGTTCTTCCAAAGTCAGTCCAAAGACTAGAACAGAATGCAAAGCCCAACAACAGCGAGCGCGTTGGAAGCATTCAGCCAGCGTTGCACATAGCAGTCAAGGAGTAAACAACTTTATCACTGGCAGTTTCTTCATGGTCCGACAGAATGCAAATTCATCAGCGATAATATTTTTCGCTACATAGGTGGAATAATTTCACACCTCTGCCTGTAATTTTTGTTTAAATCTCGGAATACTTTTATATTTTCACGATAAAATATGTGTGACATCCATCTATAAACTTTGAGAATTTTAGCATATTACTTTCACCCCAGATAGGTCAGTGGTTCTGTTTCTTTCACAAGTTAAACTAAACAATAATTTTTCTTCCAAATATCTTACCACTGGTTTTTATTTATTTATTTTTTTCATAGCAGAGGGGAAGAGTTTCTTTTGGAAAGTGCTCCATTATTTTCTAGACTAAAAATAGAGTTAGTTAGTATTTTCCAGATTTGTATTAACATTTGAAATTGTCGCTAACTCGCAGTGGTGTAGGACGCTGAGATAAGCTTGGTGTACCGCCTGTAGTGCTTTTGTCACTAGTGGGTGAGGCAGAGTGAGCCAGTAGAGGCGGCGCGGCTGCCCCTGCGGTGGCGCCATCCGCACGCTACTGCGGGTGGCAGCGACCGCCACTGAGCCCACACAGGGGCCGCTGCAGCGGCAGCCGCGTTGGCCGTGTCGCCTGGTGTGACTCGGCTGCCGCCGACCAGCTGTGTCCAGGCGACATCAAGAGCGCCGCTCCGCCGCTGCAGGTAGCATTGCCGACAGCGATCAATACTGCAGGCGCGAGTTCCGCCCGCATCCTGCCACGCGCCGCCGAAATCCGTGGACACCTACACCTCTGACCACTAGAGCTACACGCGGGAAAGTGTAGCATACAGCTTGTGATCCAGAAGTGACGCGAATATTTGCTTTTCTTAAAGGATTTTTATTTATTCATCAGAATCATCAGACATACACAACTGCCCATTAAAATTGCTACACCAAGAAGAAATTCAGATCATAAACGGGGATTCATTGGACAAATATATTATACTAGAACTGACATGTGACTACATTTTCACGCAATTTGGGTGCATAGATCCTAAGAATAAAGTACTTAGAACATACACCTCTGGCCTTAATAACGGCCTTGATACGCCTTGGCATTGAGTCAAACAGAGCTTGGACGACGTGTACAGGTACAGCTGCCCATGCAGCTTCAACACGATACCACAGTTCATCAACAGTAGTGACTGCCGGCCGCGGTGGTCTCGCGGTTCTAGGCGCGCAGTCCGGAACCGTGCGACTGCTACGGTCGCAGGTTCGAATCCTGCCTCGGGCATGGATGGGTGTGATGTCCTTAGGTTAGTTAGGTTTAAGTAGTTCTAAGTTCTAGGGGACCAATGACCACAGCAGTTGAGTCCCATAGTGCTCAGAGCCATTTGAACCATTTGTTTGAACAGTAGTGACTGACGTATTGTGACGAACCAGTTGCTCGGCCACCATTGACCAGACGTTTTCAGTTGGTAAGAGATCTGGAGAATGTGCTGGCCAGGGCAGCAGTCGAACATTTTCTGTATCCAGAAAGGCCCGTACAGGACCTCCAACATGCTGTCATGCATTATCCTGCTGAAATGTAGGGTTTCGAAGGAGTCGAATGAAGGGTAGTGCCACGGGTTGTAACACATCTGAAATGTAACGTCCACTGTTCAAACTGCCATCAATGCGAACAAGAGGTGACAGAGCCGTGTAACCCATACCATCACTCTGGGTGATACCCCAGTTTGTCGATGACGAATACACGCTTCCAATGTGCGTTCACCGCGATGTCGCCAAACACGGATGCCACCATCATGATGCTGTAAATAGAACCTGGATTCATCCAAAAAAATGACGTTTTGCCATTCGTGCACCCACGTTCGTCGTCTGTGATGCAGCGTCAAGGATAACTAGAGCCATGGCCTCCGAGCTCAGAGTCCATGCTGCTGCAAATTTCGTCGAACTGTTCGTGCAGATGGTTGTTGTCATGCAAATGTCCCCATCTGTCCACTCAGGGATCGAGACGTGGCTGCGCGATCCGTTACAGCCATGCGGATAAGATGCCTGTCATCTCGACTGTTCTTGATACGAAGCCGCTGGGATCCAGCACGGCGTTCCGTAAGACCCTTCTGAACCCACCGATTTTATATTCTGCTAACAGCATCTCGACCAACGCGAGCAGCAGTGTCGCGATAAGATAAACCGCAATCGCGATAGGCTACAATTCGACCTTTATCAAAGTCGGAAACGTGATGGTACGCATTTTCTCCTCCTTACACGAGGCATCACAGCAACGTTTCACCAGGCAACGCCGGTCAACTGCTGTTTGTGTATGAGAAATCGGTTGGAAACTTTCGTCATGTCAGCACGCCAACCTTGTGTAAATGCTCTGAAAAGCTAATCATCAGCATATCACACCATCTTCTTCTTGTCGGTTTAAGTTCGCGTCTGTAGCATGTCATCTTCGTGGTGTAGCAATTTTAATGGCCAGTAGCTTAATACACTTGCGCCAGCGCTTTTACCAATCTATGAGCTAACTCTGCCACTCCCTTTTCCTTATGGTTTTCAGCTCCTTCAGCGATTCTATTTTTAGCAGATCAATGTTTGTGAAACTATGTCCTTTCATGGTTCACTTCAGCCTCGGGAATAGAAAGAAGTCGCAGAGGGCCACGTCTGGTGAATATGGTGGATAAGGCATCATAAAGGTTTTGTTTTTTTTTTCCAAAAAATCGCGAACAACAGATGTAGGCGGGATAATTATCGTGATGCAGCTACCACTGTCACAATTGTTATCGTTTCCTTCGAACTGCTTCATGCCTACGAATCCTAACTTAAAGGCAGTATGCCTTATTGACTGTGTGACAATAAGGCAGGAACTTATGATACATCGTCTCAATATAATCGAAAAAAACAATGAGAACCTTCACATGTAATCGAACTTATCGATTTTTTTCCTGTCTTCACTCTTCAGCCAGTCTCCACTGCGACGATTGTCCCTTGGTTTCCACGACATACCTGTGGACCCATGTTTCGTCAAATTTTATAATCTTCTTCAAGATCGTTGTCGACGTCATTCACTTATTCCTGACCGACGCCTACGCAACATCGTTTTTGGTCGAAATTCGACAATTTCGGAACAAGTTTAGCTGCTACACCTTTCAAAAAAATGGATCAAATGCCTCTGAGCACTATGGGACTCAACTGCTGAGGTCATTAGTCCCCTAGAACTTTATTGACCTTGGTTAATAAATCATTGTATGAAGATCTACTGATACTCTGAAGATCTGCTGATACGTAAAAAACTCCAGAAACTAAATTTCTTTTAGCACTCTGTACAAAAACACATTTAGTATTTTTCACTCTTTTCATCATTTAAGTTTATTAGGTCTTATTTTCTTGAGCATTATGTTTTCACATTGGTAGTAAAAGTCATTACAGATTCATTGAAGAACACTCCGTTATAATTCAAAAATACTGCAGATATTTTGGGTCAAATAAAGTAGTTCACATTACATACTTTCAACGATGTCTATTCATCACTTTTTCGGAAACGTCTTCACACTTGGAACATATAACAGTTTACTTGCTGTGTTTACTACATGTGTATCT
Organism: Schistocerca gregaria; assembly: GCF_023897955.1. Classification (NCBI taxonomy): domain Eukaryota; kingdom Metazoa; phylum Arthropoda; class Insecta; order Orthoptera; family Acrididae; genus Schistocerca; species Schistocerca gregaria. The sequence continues at coordinate 817,580,169 of NC_064921.1, forward strand.
CTTATAGTTGCTACACATCATTGGTGTTTTGTTCACTTTATTGTACTTCATTGCTTTTGGCTCATTTTCACGTCAACAGGAATGACATCTTCCCCTTCCTCCTTCAGCTTACTTTGCAGCGAACTTCTGCTTGATATTCCGTCCAAGAATAATTCCCATAGCTGAAACCACGCACTTCTGGAGTAATATTTCCTCAACGTATGTTTTCGTGAGCTGTAGTCCCTTGGAGAACTCTGGGAAGTAGAACAGAAATAATGTATAGCCGTTTAACGTAGCTATGTCTACAATAGCATAGAAAATAGATAGCAGTTACCTTCTTGTTGCACCATTAGTTGAAAATTTCCTCACCATTTGATAGACATTGTCAACGGCATGGTTCATCTCATTATCACATAAATTTGTGACTGTTTTGTTCTTAGTGTTAGTGGGTGAACCAATTGCATTATGTTAAGTCGTGAAGGAAAGAAGGTTTTTTTTTTGGGGGGGGGGGGCGGTGGGGTGTTTCACGGGGTATATAAGAAACAATTATGATTGGGATATTTTCAGTACTAGAATTTTACTGGAATGTAATTCACTCCCTGAGGTGTCTTTCAGTTCTTGAGGCATATGCTTCCTGTTAGTTTGTAACGTTTCCACGAAAGTTAGCTTATGTTACCTCCACAAATTATCGGCCAAATCAACGGCAATGTAATATCTGTCTGTGATGACATTGCACCCTGAATTATGTGTAAGAACAACCAGGCGTTTCACTACAGTTGCAGCTGAATTTGATGTTGTGGACTATCTGTTTCTTCTCCTGCAAACATCCTTGCTGAGAACACATCTGATTTTAGAGTCTGTGGGCATTCGTATAAGTACACCATACTTCCCAGGTTTCTCCTTCATGAGAACCTTGAAGGGACACATGTCACGGAACAATGACAGCATTTCATCAATAACATTCTGCATCCTAGCCGAATAACACCTTGTCAGAAATTCATTCATTTTATACTTCTCGTATTCTACCAAACTCTTCACTTTCCCTGTGGTCATTTCGCGCTCTCTATTATCAGATCTTACCATTTTAACCATTTTAGTAAGCTGACGAATGTTGTTCTACACTTAGTAGCAGTACAAACAAACCTGGAGTGTTGGACCATGAATCAGGAACAGGTGACTTACTGTCTCCCTCTTTCCCTTAATTGTAAGTAACGCTATATGTGCCACGAATTCAAGCCTGTCTTTTTGGGTAAAGCCTATCTCAATACTTCTTCATTCGTATGCTTTATTTCGATGTCAACAATTTCTAGAGAAAATACTTTAAATTATTCTCTTGTTATTCCCGCTTCACCTTCATTTCTTATGCCTTCTCACTCTGTCACTACGTTTTGTGCTATTCGACTTGTAATATGAGGAGGTTTGGACGAGAAAACTTTTCCAGTGATTGTAAAACACTTCTTACTGATTTCACAACCTGAGTTATCATCTCCTGCAGGTGCCCAGAGTTCGTCTTAAGAGTCTCTTTGTACACCATCACTGTCCACATTCTCCCACACAACGCATTCCTCTTCAGTTTCACTCGCCATTTCATCACTATCAGCAAATCCAATTTCAGCATCTGTACATCCTTCTAATATGTCTAATACTTCTCTCTCAATAAGAGAGCGACGGTACATTCTAAATGGTAGTTGTCTCTAACACTGAACGAAACGACTCTGAATAAGAAGAAACAAGAAACAATCAGAAACCAAAGAGAAATGAATCATTGCCTCGATTATTGTTGCTACCCAAAGAGAGAAATTCAATGTCCAGAGGGTCTAAACAGCCAAAATGTTATAGTTTATGGAGTAAGACATTCGTTGTCAAGTCACATCCATTTCTAAGGAGGTAGACTTTATGGCTTAAATTAATGGATTAAAGTTCAGCGGAAAAAATTCATATATTTATAAAATCTGGAAATGGCAGTAATAAAAAAAAGATATACTTTTATCAGTATTTTAAAAGGTGAAATACCAATTTAAATTACAATATTTACAAAAGGTGGGCACAAAGTACTGTAATGGTTAATATAAACAACCGGTGCTACCGTTTCTCCCTGTAGCAGTCTCACGTTTTTTTCCCTAGTTCTGTTCGATACATAGCGGCAAAAGTCGCTAATCTTCGTGACTGCTGCCAGCGGCAACGTTCAAGCAGTTGCTGTGTGTCCAGTATTAAATAATAAAAGTTTTAGCGATGAATACGATGGATATATACCTAGCCTATGGGGGTCGGGTACAATTCCGACTTCCCAAAGAGTTAGGAAAATCACAACACAATGTGACATGAGACATGGTGTTAAAAGTTTAGCAAATGCTTTAAATGTCACTTACCTTCTACTCACTGGGGTGTATTACAACAGGATTGATTTGTGTTCATATCCATAACTACAAATATGCGACACGTTTGAACACGAATGTCCCTCTAATACATCTTTACGAAACGTTAATTCCATGTGCCACTATACAATAGCAGCTGAGCGATGCGTGGTGACAAGGTAAACAGAAAAACCTTCCCCCATCCTGCCCTCCTCAACTTGCGGCTGTCATAATCTTCCTCCTCTTCAAACCCCTCCTCCCGCCCACTCCTGCCTCGTCTCATTCGACACTGCCATTGGGACACGCTGTCAGTAATATTCTTCATTCACATTTTGTTGTTCGTAAATTCCATAATCAATCCATCTCTGAGGATGACACGGCGGTCGGATGGTCCCGATTAGCCACTTGTGCCCTGAAGACTGAGTGCTTTTGTGCTTTTAAATTCCATAACATTCAGTGTAAGTCACAATTATATGTGTACAGGTAATATATTTATTACCCGTATATACATACTTGTGACTTCCAAATGTAAAACGTAACCAATCAAATAAAAAAAATCTGACTTTGTACACACTTTTTATATTTTTACTATTACAAAGCTGCATTTCCTTCTAGCAAGCATTAAAAATGTATAGAGTTAAGCAGATATAATGTAAAAACAGTTGCATAAGGGATAAAAATGATTAGGCTCGCATTAGTCTGGAAATGTAAGAAAGCTAGGTGATGGAAATGGTGTAGACGTACGAGTAAATTGATTGAAAATATGTGTGTATTTGCAGCTCATAAATTAAATAAGCGATTTCTGTGTTACTAGCCAAAGAGATATGTCTTTACCATTTAATTAACATGTGACGCTAAGTGCAAAAGATTAGCTGAAATAACTACATTTTGTTTGTTAACCTCGCGGCAAATTCGACCGTCCGCTAGTCGACAGTGTAACCGCATAGCTACCAGAACTCCATCTATGTCTTTCCTTCAATATAGAAAGCTCTTAGAAAGCAGGCTCTGTGTGGTGCACACGTGTGAAGCAAGCAGGCAATTATACTATAGAGAATAGTCATACAAGTTGGATGTGCTCCTTCCGTTGCGCTACGATGATGGTATTAGTGGTCACGAGAATATTCACACACCCGTAGACGAGGTTCTGGACGTCTATGCAGCACAAACACCCACCAGGATCGTCGTATTGTAAGGGCGTCAACGACAGGTCGTACCTCAAAACAAACAAGAGCGCATGTGTTCATACGTGTAAACCCAACGCGCAGAATAAATTTCTTATATTTGACGTCTGTGGTCGTAAACTTGTAGGTACACAGACGACTGGTTTCGATCAGCAATGACCATCTTCAGATCTGCAGCAAAATATGGGAAAATCAGAACTACAACTATACAATCGTCTTGAAACAAAATAGGCTATGATGAAAAGTATTACTGCAACACATGTGAAAAATATGCGCTTTAAATATGACACGGAATATCTGTTTTATAAAAAAAAAAGAAAAAAGAAAAAGAAAAAAAAAAGAAAAACATGTGCTAATACACTGGAGCCATAGTGACATCGTCAAATGATAAGAACAAAATTAGCGCCAGCTTCGTGACGCACACATATATATAAATTATAGTATTTCCAAGAGTCATCTAGTTAATAATGAAACTGTTGAGAACAAACTGCCGTACAGCAGCCACAAATGTTTATGTCGCATGCTCGCCAGATGTCACCACTGTAGGTTTATACATATTCTTCAACGATGATTGTAGGAATGTAAAATAAAAAGAAGGATATAATCAGTAAAGTCTGTAGTGGGCTCAAAAGGTGTAAAAGTCATTATAGTAATAAAATGCAGTAAATTAAAACACGATAAATGTTAGATTATTAAAAAGGAAGGTTAAGCGACACTAATTCTGATACGCTCAAGTGGTGTTATTCCAGATAGTGACATAAATAATAAACAGCTTTTGGAGTACACAGAATAATATAAAAAATACAAGACAGCAAGCTGAAGAAGTCCAGTGAATGAAAACAGACTGCAGCAAATAATCAGCGCCCTTTGTTGGCGCTAACGCTAGAACGCCGCATAGAAGAGAAGTGGTAAAAGGAACGTGACCGGCAAAGGACCCCTCGTACCCTACACCACACCGTTCTAAGAAAGGAATGATAAAACACCGTACCAGAGAAAGAACAAGATTACCTAGTTAATCAAATATATTAAATAAACAGGAAGGGCAATAAACACTTTAGTTATACGAAAGAAAACGAAGTAAATATGTGAAGCACTCCATACTAGGTGACGCCATAAGCAGGATATATAGAGCAGACGAGTTCATTGATCACAGTAGAACACTGTCAAACAGAGAAAAGTGGGCATGGGATGTAAAATTGCTTTAAACTTGAGCACTATTGTTGGTTCTTGTTTTTTCGCTTTATAATTTTCTAGCTCTTACAGGAGAAACTATTGAAAATTATTAAACGTGATCTGCTATCCCATAACAAGAGCATGACTTAAGAGTGTACAGAACTAACTGAATTTCTAGATTTTGTTTTAGCTTATATTATTTTTACCTTCAATAACAAAATGAATTATCAAGTAGATGGTCTTTGTATGGTTAATAGTCTTTGCTGACACTTCAGCAGATATTTTTGTGAACAATTTATAAAGTAAATAAATATTTTGCCATGTTTCCACACATAAAAGAAAAAAAACGATTTATTATAAAAGGTATGTTGAAGACAGCAGTAGGTAGCATGCACCCAGAAATAAGTTTTAGTACGGAAGTTGGGAAAGACAGCTGCTTTACTACCTACACCTTACTATTAAGAAAGTTGACAACGAACATAAGTTTTCGATTTTAGGAAAATCTGCATGTGCAGATAGTGTCATCAATGCCAGTCCACGTAATACTCCACGATATAAAAAGGCCTTCTTCACCTCAATGATTCACCGTATGGGGCGGCCTATGGAAATTTTTTGTTAGAAATAAATGAATGTGGAGTGTCTTTCCCGGCCGATGCACCATATGTGGGGCGGCGGGTGGAAATTATTGTTATTAAAATGTTCCTATGATTTATTTAATGCTGTTGTTTGCCGTTCTCAACACTGGCTCTCTAACTACAATATTGGCAACCAGAAAGTGATTAGCAAAACGTGAAGCCTGTAATTAGAATTCCTGGTGCCCACTTCATCTGAGAAATACACTTATAGTTACAGCTTATAGCTCTGAGGAATTAGGAGATTGTCTGGGATTCATAATTAAAACCGATTCTTTCTAAAGTGTTCACTACATTCTGAAATTCACAGACCAAAAGAATCCACACAATCCAACTACCAGAGAAGTTCAGAGTCTAATGCGCTGATGCAACTATAACTGTTCGAATTAAATGCTTAAGTGAATGCTCGCCATAATTTGATGATAATGTTCATCAAACGCCACGCTAAATAATGGTAGAATATCTGTCCCGCGGTGGCACGTGAAAATACGACATACACGAACTGAAGATAGATCATTAAATTCATCCCAGAATTAACACTTCACTCGAAAACGATTTCATGGTTATGCGTATTCCGAGTAAATTATTACGGCATCCGAGGCTGTTTATAGCAATGATACCGACGCGACGCGACTCCCGGCACAGATGGTGCGCTGATCAGCGTCTGGAGAGAACTGGGGCCTTTCTTTCTCTCGCGTGGATCTGCATGGAGATAACTTGTCCTCCGATGAGTGATGGAGTTCGCAGCAGTTAGTGCTTTGCCTCCCATGCATGCCGATGTAATGCGTCTTCACATGTAGATTGTCTTCTTGGGTGTCTCCTCAGCACAGTTCTGCAGTGATAGCTATGCAGCGAGCAGGTGTGGCCAGCGGGTGGTGACGCTGCACGGCAGTTTGCGGCCCAGCGTCCGGATTTGGGCGTTGTGTGACCGGCCAGCACGTTCGTAAAAGGTGCAGGCGGCCGCCTGGAAGAGGTCACGGAGCAGAGGTACTTCCGCGATGTCGTGAAGATGAGCGGTGGGAAAATCGTAAGGCAGGTGTAAGGCCAGCCGAAAGATGCGATTCTGCAGTGTCTCCAGCTTCTTCAGGTTCGTGTCGGCGGCGTTCTCCCAGACGACGGCGGCGGTTTGGAGTACAGGGCGGAGCAGCGCCTTGTAGAGAGTGATGCCCAGCCGTAGTGGTAGTCGGGAGCCGGGGTTCAACACCGGGTACAGGATGCCGAGCCGGTTCCGCACTTTGGCCTTCACTTCGCGGATGTGGGGAGCCCACGTGAGTCGGCGGTCGATGGTGACGCCGAGGTAATGCGCCGTGGGACGCCACGGGACAGGGCTGCCACCGACGGTGAGCGGTTGCAGACCTGCAGTAACGAGTCGCCTGGTGACGATCAGGAACTGCGTCTTGGCCCCATTGAATTGGAGATGCCACTTGACGGCCCAGGCTACCAGGGTGTCAACGGCGAGCTGCAGACGGCGGCGCATGACGGCGGCATTGAGGCTCCTCGTATATAGAGCCGTGTCATCCACGTACAGGGCGAGCCGCACACGGTCGATCTTCGGCGCATCAGAAGTGAACAGAAAATACAGGAATGGTCCCAAAACCGAGCCCTGTGGCCCACCGGCGTTGATGCGGCGGACGGAGGACAAGCCATACGCGGTCCGCACATGGAAGGTCCTATCGGCAAGATAGAAATGGATGAGACGGACGTGCGACGTCGGGACCCCAAGTTCAAAAAGTTTGAACAAGAGGCCGCGGTGCCACACACTGTCGAAAGCATACGACACGTCCAGGAACACCGGGCCGAAGAACTCGCGCTGCTCGAGGGCGACGAACACATCTTCCACTAGCCGTAGGAGTTGGTGAACTGCCGAGTGGCCCCTGCGAAAGCCGAACTGCTCTTCGGGCAGGAGGCCTTCCTCGTCAACGTGGCGCCGCAGCCGCCTGATGTACACCCTTTCAAAGACCTTGGAGACAGCCGGCAGTAAACTAATAGGTCTGTAGTTCGCGGGCTGACGCAGATCCTTCCCCATCTTCGGAATCGCCACGATCTCCGCATGCTTCCAGGACTGAGGAAAACTGCTGGACCGGAGGATTACATTAAAGACGTCGGCGACATGAGTGACAGCCACCGGTGGCAACTTCTGGAGTAGGGCGTTGGAAACCTCGTCTGGGCCCGCAGCTTTCCTGGGGTTCAGGGCACGCAGGATGGACGACACCTCCTCCGCCGTCGTCTCTTCAATGACGTCATCGTCGTCGCGTGCCTACAAGTAGCCGGTCAGCAACCAGGTCGTCGTGGACAGCGTCGGTCGGGTCTTCGATCGGCGTAAACACAGCCTCAAAGACGTTTGCGAGGGCATTAGCCTTCGCAGCTGGTTCACAGACAGCCTGACCATGGACCAGCAGTGGAGGGATACGTTGCGTGCGGCGTAGGGAACGCTTCGTCGTCTGCCAGGCCGTGCCGTCGTCAAGACAGAGGGTGGCGACCTTGTTATTCCAGTCGCGATTGCGATGTTTGTCAATGGCGACCCAGATGTCCCGCTGCATCCTGTTGAGGAGGCGCTTGGTGTCGGCATTTCTTGTCAGCTGCCACTCCCGGTAGAACCTGTTCTTCTCAGTGATGGCCGCAAGGATGTCCGGCGGCAGCTGGCGGGAGTAGTAAGGCGGAGTGAGAGGTCGGGGCGGCGTTGCTATAGTGGCAGCGTCGATCGTGGTTGCCACAAAGTGCAGAAGTGCTGCGTCCGCTCCAGCTTCCGCAGGGGGCGGCGTGGCGGCGAGTGAGTCCGTCACGGCTACTTGAAACCTGCCCCAGTCGATGCCAGCAAGTGAGATGCTTCGCCTGGGCTGTTGGAGGGCGTCTAAGTCGATATCAAAAACCACTGGGACATGATCAGAAGACAGAGCCGTCCTCGTCGTGGCGGTGATCTGATGAGGGATGCCCTTGACGACCGCGATGTCGATTATATTCGGGAGGCCACGGGCAGGGAAGATTGTTGGGTCGTAAGGCCCCACCACAAGCGCATGGTGACGTTCCGCTACCCGGAGCAGGCAGCGGCCAGCGGCATTGGTGATCCTGGAGTTCCAGGAGACATGTTTACTATTGAAGTCCCCGGCGACGAACACCTGCCCCTCAAGGAGAGCAGAGCATCGATGTCAGCAGCGTCCAGTGGACGAGACGGCGGTCGATAGGCAGCGACGAACATGATGGCCCCGCCAAGGTGTGAACGACGACACCAATGGCCTCCAGGGTTGCCGGTGGTGGAAGTTGTATCACGTGATGACGAATGCCATTGCGGACGTAAACGGCTGTCCCACCACCCGCCGTCAGTCGATCGGTACGATAGCTGGAGTAGTTGGCCGCCCTGACGTCGACCCCAGGCTTCAGGTGGGTTTCGTTGATAAGGCAGCCGTCGACGGCTTCATCTCGAAGAAATTGGCGAAGTTCACCAGCTTGAGTGCGGACGCCGTTGGCATTCCACACGACGACCATGAGCCCTCTAACGCTGCCCATGGTGCAGCTGGTGAGTGTTGACAGCGGTCGTGGCCGGAGAGACCATCGGCACTGCAGCGGTGAGTTGCTGTGACAGGACTTCAATCAACTTCGTAGCACTGGTCACCAAGGCAGTGAGCTGCACGACGAGGGTTGGCCAGGTCAGCGGTGGAGGCAGCCGGCGCGGCCCCGTCGCTGGAAGGGGGAGGCATGGCTGACTCGCTGTGAGAGTCCACCTGGGGCTGCTCGACTGACGGTGCTGAGCGCTGGGTACCCACGGGGCGCTGACCCCCGCGCCGGCGATTGGCGGGATGCGGTCAGCCACTAGCAGCTGTGGTGGAGGCGCAGGAGCCTCAGGTGTCGGCACGGGCTCGGATGCTGCAGGAGAAGGAGCAGCCGACGCAGCCGGGACGGCGGAGGGCGCCCCTAACGTTGCCGCCGCGAAAGAGACGTCGGGCCGTCTCGTTGCTAGCTTCTTCGGACGTGGCGCTGGTGTTTGGCCACATTGGCAAGCGATGGCACGCTTCCACACCTCACACCCACGATAGCTGGCTACGTGAGCACCGCCACAGAGTGCACATGTCGGCTTCTCGGTGGGCGGACGGGGGCACGCACGTCCTGCATGGGCGCCGGGGCATTTAACACATCTGTCCGGCATAGAGCAGTGGCGCGTGACGTGATTGATCCCTTGGCATCGAAAGCACTGCACAGGGCCTCTCCTGGAGCGAAGATCTTCGGTCTGTACTGGAACGCCGGCGACCAGCATCAATTGGTAGAGTTTGCGGTTCTCCACGGTGTCGGAGCAGACGACCAGGAAGAGTGGCATATCATCGCGTGATTTAAGCGACTTCATCTTCACGACTGCCCATAAGTAGAAGCCCAGGTCACCGAGTTCACGATGCAGGTGATCGCCTTCCATGTTGAATGGGAAGTCCCAGATTACAATCTTCAAGACCTTGTCAGGTGCAGAAGCGTGGGTATAGAACGGGATACCGCGCTCACACGCCTCCTGAGTGACGTGGCGATATTCATCAGCAGTGCGGAGTGTGACCCTGTACAGGTCTCGTCCGGCAGGCTTCACGGTATACACGGCCGTTGTCCAGCTGCGCAACAAATTCTGCAGTTCCCCATAGGGCAGCCGATACTGGAGGACCACCGGCGGAAGATGGGAGTCTTTCTTCATCGCAGGATCGCGTGGCAGCTGGTCCGGCGCGGCAGCGAACGCTGTACGGCATACAATAGGTTTCACTGCCACTTCAGATCCTGCTCGTACATGAATTTGTATATCTTTTTAAAGTACTGTTGGTGGACCATTTCCAATAAATCAACACTTTGTACTTACAATATTACCAAGGTTCTATACATACTTGTTACTCCAATACATTTGTATCTTAATTAAATCATGCTTCTCTGTTGTTTATGTCACTGTTAGGTTTGTCACATTAGGTATTTTCTTCACTAATCGGTGGATAGAAAAGATGAAGAGTGAGTGAGACCTGAAAAGGAAAGAAGATCTCACACAGTTGCGACTGTACAGCTGCCACACTGTGTAGAGGTTACAGAACAACCTCCTCCCTACAGAATTCATTCACTACTTATGAACTTCTTTAGGTCGATCACGTTCCTGAGACCTAATATCTTTTTACTTTTAGGGTACACTAGCCTATATGCACTAGCCTATATGATCCTGAAAAGTCCTTGGTATACGAACATGTATTTCTTTGTTTCTGCATTTATTTTCTTTGATTTTTCCTTGGTTTTGACAAGGACTAACTGACCTTTTTCAAAACTAGTGGGTACAGCTTTTACGTCATGACGCTTCTTCCTTTCCAATGCTCTTTTTCTTATATTTGCCCCAGCCTTTAACTTCTTCTCGTCTGTGGATATTTGCGTTAGAATAGGGAATTCTACCATATGTGCAATCACATTGTGCGGTTCTTGGCCAAACATCAATTCGCAAGGCGCAAAACCAGTTGCATCATGCCTTAAGTTGTTAATTACATTCTCAAAATACTTCATGTGCTCTGCCCAACTTGAGTGTTTCCGAGCACAATAAGTCCTATTCAATTCTCTCATAATACGTTCACTCATATTTCCTTGGGGGAAATACCCAGATATTTTCAGATGCTTCACTCCGGCCTTATCCAGACATTCTTTAAATCTATCAGAAGTAAATTGAGGTCCATTGTCTGACAGCACATTCTTCGGAACGCCAACGTTCAGAAAGAAATCTTTTTCCAACTTTTCTATCAACGTTTTTGCATTTGCTCTTTTAATTGGGTATAGCTTAACAAATTTACTAAATCCATCCACAACAACAAAAACATGGGTGCACCGGCCTCCCGAAGCAGGAAGAGGGCCAAACAAATCACATGCCAGTAATTCTAGCGTTTCAGTTGGCTCTACTGAATGCATATCCTCTTGTTTTCTGGTGTTAGCTGCACGGACTTTCTGGCACACTACACAAGATGCTATACGCTTGGCAACACGGCGGGACATGTTGTCAAACACAACTTTCTCTTTTAATTTCGCAATGCACTTCTTTGCACCGTAGTGCCCATACCTCAGGTGTACATAGTCGATTAGTAAGCCTACATGTTGTGAGGGAAAGCACAGCTTCCACTCAGAAACACCTACCTTTTTCCTCCTAAACAGAATACCTTTATGCAGACAGTAGTATTGCGAAACCTTATGATAGTTCGCATCTCCCAAATAGCTCTTTACTAACTTCAGCTGGTCATCTGCATTCTGCTCACGTCTCAAGTTCTTAATCACCCTCTTTAATGCACTTTCTTCCTTTACTTCGTGCAACGTAAACATTCGTACTTCACTTAGGTCTGTTGCTGTAATTCCCGCGTCCTCACAGAGTTCCGCAATTCTAGAAAACCCATCAACTACCAAATTAACTTTCCCTTGAATATATGTAACCTCAAGGTTAAATTGCTTGAGATACAATGACCATTTTACCAAACGAGCATTCCTCAACTTACAGCTCATTAAAAAGGTCAACGCCTTGTGGTCACTGTAAACAATTATCTTGTGACCTAATAGATATTGCTCAAATTTCTGCACCCCAAATACAATTGCCAACGCTTCCAGTTCTGAGATGCCATAATTTCTCTCTGCTGGCTGTAAAGATCGACTTGCGAAAGGTATAGTCTTGTGCACTTCTTGTTCTACTTGGAATACCTCCACAGCTATACCGTAGCCACTAGCATCAACAGACATACAGAATGGTTTTTCAAAATCAGGATGATGTAATATAGGACTATTAATTAAAGATTGTTTAAGCACCTCGAACGCCTGTTGACATTCTGCTGTCCAAACCCAGGGGTATTCTTTTTCAGCAGGAGGCGAAGACAGGGCGCATTAAAAGCCTGATCACTAACAAAACGCCTATAGAAGCCGAAAAGACCGAACATCGATCTCAACTGCTTCTTGTTTCTGGTAGCCTCAAATTTTTCAATGACTGGTAGCTTGCCTGGGTCAGGCAAAATTCCTTTTCCACTTATCATATATCCCAAGAAACCTATTTCCTCTTTAACGCACTCTGTCTTTTCAATCTTTAGTTTCATGGCACCTCTCTCAATAGCCTCTAACACTTCCTCTAATAAAACTATTGGTCTTCCGAGGTAGGAGTTGCTATTAACAGATCATCTACGTATACTGTGATTTTATTACTTAAGGCTGGTCCTAAAACATGGCACATCACACGTACGAAGACACAAACAGAGATATTAAGTCCGAAAGGTACCACACGGTATTGGTAACAAACTCCTTCATACAAGAAAGCTGTGTACTTCCTTGAACATTCCGCCAGTGGCAAATTCCAATATCCACACGTGATGTCCATAGAGGTTAAGAATTTTACTCCCCGGAACTTTTCCAATAATTCGTCCATATTTTGCGGTCTATCACTTTCCCTAACCGCTATTTCATTCAACCAACGAGCGTCCAAGACCAATCTGACACTCCTGTCTCATTTTGGTACAACAAGAAGAGGATTATTGTAGTCACTGACCGCTTTTTCAGTCACACCCCACTCTACCATCCTCTGTATCTCCTTTCGAACCGCCTCCTTCCTAGCTTCATGTATTTGGTATGGCTTCGTGAAAAACACTTGGCCAGGTTTCACCTTTAATTGACATTCATAACCTTTGACCACGCCAGGTCGATCTGAAAATACTTTATGCTGCCTTTTTAAAACCTGTCTCAGTTCTTCCTTCTGATTAGTTGAAATTTTATTGATTTCCTGCAATTTAGCTTCTATTATGACCAAAATAATTGCTTCTTCTTCTTCTTCTGTGTTTAGCTTACTTTTACTAAGATTAACATCTTCGTCCCAATATCTTCTATTTTTCAGAACTCGTATAGGCAGCTCCCAAGTCTGATCATTAGTTACTACATGTTTATCAATAAAAGGTACCGTAATTACTCCGGTTATCGGTAAGACCATTTTTAACTTGCTTCTTTCAAAGTCAACAACACTCTGATATTTCGACAAGAAATCAATGCCAATTAAAACCTCAATACTGAGATTGTTTACAATTAAGCATAGATGATCAATTAAATGACCATTAATGTCAAAGGGCAGCAAAGCTTCTTGCTTTACCGTTTTTGACACCATGCCAGTAGCACCAATTATTCTTAGTCCTGATACCCTCATTACTGTAAGCTTGTCTTTACCAGGTAATGCATCAAAGAAGGACTGAGATATCGCACTCACCTCACTTCCACTGTCTAAGAGACAACGAACATTGATACCCAACATATTCACTATTCTTATAGGGTGGCTTATCCTAGTTTGTACAGGTGGTTCCTCAAACTCATCCAATAGTTCCTTCTGGATTTGTCTCCAACTAAAGTGATCGACATATGTCTTCATTACATTTAGGTGTAGGGGTTTCCTCAACTACATTTTCAGCTGTCTTTTCCAGTCGGTCTATTAATTTTAAATCGAAACACCGCACGACTTCATTACATTTAGTTCGCTGAACGTAACCCAAATTACTGTAGTCTGAGCGATTCTGCGTCTCCCGACCGGGCGTAACACTAGTTACAGCTAAACCACATTCACCATTATCGTCGGGTTCCTTCTCAAGTGACAACTGGTCACAGCTACTGGGTTCATCGACCCCCAACAGGCTATCCTCTACATTCCCACTTACCTCCTGTCCTAAATCTATTAGTACAGTATCAAAATCTTACACAGGCACTTTAGATAAGAGCACATCACCCTCATCGTAAATATAAGCATGAATTTCTTCTGCTTGTTCACCTGACAATTCAGTATTTTGTAGCTTTTCCCTACCGTTACACTGCTTCTCCTTCTCTTTCTCTTCCCACATAGAAAGCGTCTCTAACACGGTATCTATCAAATACTGTAAGTGATCTAATATTTCTCCTGTATCCTTAGATGCTACCGACCCCTCATCCACATGTTCAGTCTGTGTATTCTGATCTATCTTACCAATCACTGTAATTCCTGGCTTAGGAAAAGTAACCGCCTGGTGAGCGCCAGTGTCCTCATAGACGAGAACTAGTTTTCCTGCCTCGGCCTACTACTGTTTCCTTTATTTCCATTATAGGTAACTGGCACAGCATTGCTTTCCGCACTGTTGCTTACCTGCATAATTTTGTTCGGAACAAAATTACTATCATTTGGATGCCATTGTTGGTTCTGATAATTATTTCTCCAATTCCTACCTCTCTTAGGATGGTGAACACCTACTGTTCTGATGTTTACATTGCCATTCTGCTCGTTCTTAAAATTACTACTAGTGTTATTAGCATTTCTGTTATTATGTGCTTGCTCCTCATTGGCAGCAACACGTTCTACACATTCCAAATATTGAATGAAACGATCCAGACTGTCTCTAGGGGCAGATACAATTCTAGTTTGGCAATACGACGGCAGTTTGGTGTCAAAACCAAGTATTATCATTTCAGGTTTTAGCTTTTCGGCCAAATGTGACAAACGTGAGATCCATGACCTGGCAAATTCTTTAATAAATTCCTTGCCTACATTGAAGCGTTTTCCACTCCAAAATTCTCTCAGTACTTCATTTTGCTTATTACTGGACCAATACTCATTAATGAAAGTTGTTTTAAATTCCGCTAATGTCTTACACTTCAACATAACATCAGCTGACCAATGCATGGCGTCACCTACTAAATGGCTTCTAATAAATGAGATTTTCTCTCGTTCAGACCAATTTGGTGGAATCACATCTTCAAAATCGTTCCAGAAATCTATTGGGTGGATATTTTTATCTGGATCGAACCGCAAGAACTGCTGACATCCGATAAAAGCGGCGTTTGCAGCTATAACTTGTTGTATATTACCATTACCAGAAGTTACTGAAGCTACTTTACTCTCAATTTTAGCAATGTTAGTACTAATATTTTCTACTCTCATTTCAACATTATCTACTCTTTGCACAATATGAGTAGTATCAGTTTTGATTGCACCTACTTCTGCTTGACATATGTTTACTTTTATATTAACATCCTTAAACATATCTGAGCACAGTTCAGATTCCGCCTCGATCTTTTCTGTTAACTTGTGCTCCAACTTCGCATCTTCCATTTGGAAGTCTTTGCGAACCTCAGCAACTTCGGATGTTACTGTTTTATACATCTCATATAACTGTTGCGCAACCTTTTTCTTAATATCCTCATGGTTGTTATCAATTTTATAATTTAAACTATCCAGATCCTCTTTCAACTTACTGCAACCAGCCTGGAAGCTATTGTCCATTACCTCAAATCGTTTATTAAAATTAGTTTGGCTGGCCGCAACCTCATATTTTAATTCAGCTTTATTGGATTCTAATTTATTGTCCATTGCCTCAAACAGTTTATTAAAATTAGTTTGGCTGGTCACAATCTCGTACTTTAATTCAGCATTACTGCTTTTGACCTGAGTTATTTCAGACTTTAACTGAGCATTACTGGTAACTATTGCTTGTAATATAACATTTGAATCAATAGCCCCAGTATCTTTGGGTTGCTCACTAGCTGGCTTTTTATCACACTCAGGTGACGAAAAATTAGCAGCAATACCAGAATCATCAAAACTAAATGAAATTTCTGATTGATCAGTCCTATCTAACTTCTCTTTCTTAAACTCTACCATTTCCGATGACTGTTTCATTTTTAATTCATCAGAGAAACTATCATCCAATAAATTAACAATTTCTGATTTATACTGTACTACAGGGGTCTCTATTATTGAATCATTAGCCCTTTTCACACTACTGTCAGGAGACAATACTTCATATTTCACTTTATCATTACTATTTTCATGCATATTTACACTTGAAACGTTGTCTGGATTTACAGTTCCCTCAACAGACATAGGTTCTGATTTAAGTTTAACCTCGGTTTCTTCTGGCATTTCCATCGCCGACAGTCTTTTAGTGCAGGTTAGTAAAAGTTTTAACAGCTTTTCACTTAACTTAGTTCCTTCTGCACGGCGTATGGCGTTGCCTGCGCGGCGTACCAGGATTACTGATGCGACGCGGCGCGTTGAACTGCAGACGGCTGCTGTGTGTTTGCGTGGCCCGCAACGGCAGGCGCGGCTCCGGTTGCTCCGGCTGACAACTGCGGTCAGGCGAAACTGGCTTCTCGGGATGCCGGCTGCGCCGCTAGACTCAGTGCCAGATCCGTCAATCCAGATGCGTTATTAATCCAGTTGCGTTGTCCACATACACACGTAACACTATCACTGTTCTATTACTCAGTTGCGTGTCGCATTTCACTTCCGAATCCGAATATTTAAAATCACTTTCACTTTTATTCAGTTTGTAATTTCCTGGCCGATGCATCATATGTGGGGCGGCGGGTGGAAATCTATGTTCTTGGTAATAAATGTGGAATGTCATATAGAAAAGATGCATTTCCCGGCCGATGCAACATATGTGGGGCGGTGGGTGGAAATTTATTGTTAGAAATGAATGAATGTGAAATGCCTTTCCCAGCCAATGCACCATATGTCGGGCGGCGGGTGGAAATTTTTCTTATTAAAATGTTCCTATGATTTATTTGATGCTGTTTGCCGTTCTCAACACTGGCTCTCTAACTACAATATTGGCAACCAGAAAGTGATTAGAAAAACGTGAAGCCTGTAATTAGAATTCCAAGTGCCCACTTGTGGCGTCGCAACTAGTGCGAGCGCACAGTTTTCTATCAAATATTTACTGTGAAATGTAGACAGATTGTAAAGTAGCCATCAGATTAGCATATGTGCTGTAGCGGGCAGATTACCGGTGTCCGTTCGTCTGACGTCACGACCATATGGCATGTCTGTACCGTGAGAATGTAAGACCTGTGCGCTAACTAGCCACGTGTATAACGTGGAACTTTCATCTTTAATAACTTCTAACTGAGGAACCTGAGGAAATTAAAAGTTAATATACTAGTTTCTGTTATGAATAAAAATAAGTCATCCAAATTTGAGCTTTGAAACCTGCATATTTTGGAAATTAGAAAAATCTTACAGAAAACGCAAATTTCTACAATTTTCGAGTCTAAATAAATACCATTATGTATAGATCACCTTCAGTGACCATCCAACTATGAAACAAAATCACCTTCCGTGCTTTTGTATTTATTTTGAGAATTTTACTTTTAGAAATTCACCTATAACTTTGTTAAAACCATAAATGTTTTGAATTTTTGTGAACAGTTATTTTATATGAGTAGGTGAGAGTGAATGAGTGTGCCTGAGTGAATGAAAGAGGGACATTCGCCATTCTTTGCAAGTGTATAAAATCTAGGTTGGAACTCGCAAGTGTTCAGACGATGTAACCGTGGGAACAGAGTCGCCAGTGGTTCCCCATCTTAGTGAATGTCGGATGTCCAAGAGTGTATGGTATTGTACAAGCAGCCAGAACGTTCGCGAGTATTTAAATAATTTCTGGAAATAAAGTAAAGTCTAGTTTTCCTTTCGGTTTGTTAAATTATACAGTAAATTTTGTGTAACAAGAAATCATGACGTAAATGATTCAGAAGTCATGACTGGTGCGTGCTAGATTTTGGCGCGAGGCGCACCCAAAGAGTTAATTCTGATTGGCTGTGGGATGTGTGAGCCAATGAGATGCGAGGACGGTTAGCAGGCTAGGAGAGTGAGTCGCGAGTGGAGGAGGAGTCGCGAAGGAACTGTGATCGAGAAGAGACATGCTTGATGTGTCCTCGCGAATAATGTGTAAAATGAAGTCATAAAACGGCTTCATCGGTTCGGTACTGTGCGATTTGAGACTGGAAGAGTCCAGTAACGCGTAGTGTGAGTTTGAGCGAGTTGTGACTTTTCGTTCCGCGAAAGACGCGAGTAACTTCAATAATTAAAAGCGTGGCGGTACTTCGTAAACTTTTACTAAGTGCTTATGGCGAGCATTAACGTTAAAAAACGAACTATTATTGAACATCGACTGCAAACGTGTATGTTAGAAAATCGTCTGTGTTGCAGTTAAGTAAATTCCGTAACTTTGAAAGCTAATTCTGGCGGGGTTTGAGTGTGGATAGAATTGTGAACTGAACTTTCTTCAAACGTAGATTAGCGGGCTGATGATCAGGCTTAAAGACAATAAAGAGCTTAAATAGAATTACCAACTTCGCGTTCTCGTTTGAGTAAACAATTACTACCATTCCAATAACTCAATTTATTTAGGAAGATTGCTCATAGATTGTATTTCAGCAAACATGTATCGCGGCCTCCGGTGAGCGGCTATTAAATTGCAGTTTCTTCAACACTGCTTTTCTGCAATTTTTCCAGTAGCTGCTATCAGGAGAGGCGAGTGCAGCAACTACCTAAGAAACGAGGTAGGTGGATTTTCTTTCAGGGAAAGGAAACTGCGCGATAAGAGCCTGACCCGTCGCAAGTGGTGCATCGGCCGGGAAATAAAAATAGTAAATTCCAGTGAATTTCAAAAAAAAGCAGTAGTGACAATTACCGGACAATACAGAAGTGCTCGCTATGTGTAGGAACTGTGTAGCGTACAAATTGATATCGCCACGTGAATAGGAAGGACAGTGAAAGTGTCCGTGAACTGTAATGTGTTGTACGGAACGGAAGAATTTTTCGGTGACTACGCGCCGATTGGAATAGCAGTCTACGACGGCGTCTGGCAGACGACGAGCTACGGAGACTACGCAGAGGCGACGACAGCAGTGGCAGTTGGCAGCGCTGATTCGAGCGGGGGCCCGGAAACTGGTACAGCATTGCAGTGTATGGTGAACGGACCCGCAGTTTCATCTAGCAGCAACGCAGCACGCCGAAGCACAAAGTTAAGTACAGTGCTTTTGAAAACTTTGTGTGTTTGTGGAGTCAAACTGAGAAAAATGGCTGAGTTTCAACCAAGTGACAAAAAGACGGAACTAAGTTGTGATAGTGGGATGGAGACAGGGGAAAATGACCCCATGAATTTTAGTTTAGACGTGTCTCAACCCAATTTCAGTAGTAGTTTGACTGATTCATCCTATGTTAATTATAGTTTAGAGTCAGATCCAAATATGTCAGTGCCCAGTGAGTTACAGTTACCCATGCCGGTAGTTAATGTTAATAGGGACATTGTATCAGCAAATGAGGGGGCGAAGGATAATGTCGCCAGTATGCTGATGAATCTATTAACTAAGATGAACGTGTTGGATTCCAATATGTCAAGTAAGATGGATTCCAGTATATCAAAATTGGAAACTAATATGTCACAAATGGAAACTAATATGTCAAGTAAAATGGATTCAAAAATGTCTAAATTAGGATCTGATTTAAGTAATGAGATGACTAAAATGGGCGCTGATTTAGATTCCAAAATATCCGATCTCAGAGACTGTTGGAAGCAAGATTTAGCAGTGCTCAGTAGTAAAGTAAATGTTGAAATACAGCAGGTTAAACTAGAATGTACAGAAAATATTGTTCAAGTGCAAAGTGAATTGACGACACGAATCGAACAGGTTACTGAGGATCAACAGCAATTTAAATCCCATGTTGATGCAGAATTAGATAAAGTATGTGAGCACATAAAAGTGGTAGAGAATTCCAATGAAATTAATCATGCCGCCTTAGAATGTAAAGTAAATGATACCAAAATTCGGTGTGAGAAACTTGGAGAGCAAGTTGTAAATAAGGTCAATAATTTAGAGACTCACATAAGCCATTTCAGTGAAAGTGTGAATGAGCAACTTTGTGGGCATGAATGCAGACTAACCAAAGTAGAACAGTGTGTTTCTAACCATAGTGGTAGTATAATTTCCAGTGGAATAATTGAATCTACCGAGGTTGCGTATGTTACCCACAGACAGTTTTTAAAATTTGACCCAAGTAAGAACATGCACCCCAGAGAATTTTGGAACGATTTTGAAGACGTTTTGCCGAAAGTATGGAGCGATAAACAAAAGATAGGCTTTATCACTTCAAATTTGATGGGAGAGGCCAGAGTATGGGGGAATTTAGCCTCTGAAAAATACGCGAAATTGTCAGAATTTAAATTAGCGTTCTTTGAGGAATACTGGGGAAAGAGAAAGCAGATGGATGTTCTTAATCGGTTCTGGTCGGGAGAGAAGTATGACCCCAAGAGAGAGGGCATCAAACGATTTGTTCAAAGGTGGGTAACAACTCTGTCCTACCTTAGTAATAAGTTAGAAACAGAACAGATCATATTAGGGGTAGAAAATAAGCTACCGTGGAACTGGAAAACTAAGATCATATCTGCGCCCCGAGATAACATTGACAAGTTCGTACAGTATTTAGAAAGGGTTGAATCCGTCCAAAAAGAAGAAGAAAACATGAGGAGGGAGCATCGCCCGCCTGCTAGGCAGAATGACAATCGCGCGGATGTAAACATTAATAGGATGGGTGTTCAGAGAGGCGGCGGATACCGTGGCAGTTCACGTGGTAGAGGGAGAACATATGTTAACAGGTTCAATGAACGCGAGCAGTATGACAGCGGCCGACAGATGTCAGGAGGTGAGGCGGTCAGCTGGAGGCATAGTGATGACGCACCGCGCTCGGAAAACCATTAATTGTCTACGAGTGTGCTGGCGATCGTAGGCAACAGCGTTTAAAGTTAAATCCGCTGGCAAAACCATTCATAAGAAAGCAGCCTGAACGACCACCTAACATAAATGTTGTTGCTACAAAATTTAGAGAGGATAACGTAAAACAGACAGAGATAGTAGCTTTAAGTCAAGTGGAGGTTAATGAACCAATTAACTGTAAGAATAATCATAAGAAGCCACTTATTGAAGAACTAAGTACTAGTTATAAGGGTAATAATCAGAAAGACATTATGCACAGTAAAACTAATGAAGAGCTGTCGGATAGGGGTGAGAACAGTAATAATGGCAGGGTTGTGACTGTGCTTGATAAGATAATTGATGTTGTAGATAGTTACGAAGAAGAGGATAGATTAGAGGAGGAGGTAGAGGTTAATGACGACGCCTTGGATAGGGTCGTAGAAAAGGAGGTTAATGAGAAAGAGGGGGAAACATTGGAAAAATGTTTTGACTTAGCAATAGTGGATAGGCTAATAGGAGCTGCCACTAGAATTGAGGGTGATAATAAGCATGAAATAAACCCTGTAAGTGTGAATGTGATTGCCACCCAAAAGACAGGCTTCGAAAGGAGAGAAATTGTGCAAGATTTATTGGAGGAAGCAGAACCCAAAATAAATAAAGAGTACTTAGGGCAACCGATAGTAGAGCTAAGAGTATTAAATGAACCAGTTAAATGTTTGATAGATACTGGATCGGAAGTCTGTGCAGTATCCCAGAACTTGGTAAATGAACTCCCTAACAGTAAACAGATTGTTAAGATGCCAGTAAGTGGCTTGAACATTGTAGTAGCAACCGGTAAGACTAAGAAGACAGTAAAACAGGAAGTGTTTCTACCCATAGCATTTAAGGAAGTAGAAATAAGACAGAACTTCTTAGTTATAAATGGACTGAGTGTAGACATATTGGTGGGGGCTGACTTTTTGAATAAATATGAAGGATGGGTGAATTTTTCTACCAATGATGTTATGGTAAAAATTAAGGGTAAACTAATTACTATACCTTTCATCGGTAAGCAGCTATGTGAGGATCCTGAGCAGAATGATTTTCCTATATGTATTTGTAAAACAGAGAAATTCTTGGAGGGCTATAATGAGTACGGTGGCAAAAAAGTAGAGGATCCGTCTGAGCTTGTGAGTGTCAGAAATAGGATCGAGGAGAAATTACTAAAGAGAGACGTGGCCAGGAGTGAGTAGATACCTCAGAGAGCTTTGCACTCTTTGCAGAGCTAAGTGCGTGACGAGCACTAGGTCTCGAGTCGTTTGACAATATTTCTTCCACTTTCTTTTCCGTATTGTCAACCTACCTCTTCTTTCATTCAGAACTAAAATTCTATCGTCTTTCCTTCTTCTCTATCGTAGTTTTTAAGTGATAAAGTGTTTAAGTAATGAGTAGGAAAGAACCTCAGTGCAGTATAGGTTAAGCGTAAGGAATGAGTGTAAGAGAAAATCAAAAAGGATTAAGATACCTCAGATAAGTAATAAGTCTCAGTAAAGTAAATGTTTGGCCTAAGGTGTGAGTAATGCCCTTAGAAAGGTAAAATAACTAAGAAATGTAAGAGCCTCAGAAAATATGGTGACGAACATTGAAGCTGTTTGTTAAGTAACAGAACGATATGTTAAGACGTAGCATTAAGCTAATGTTTAGGAAAGGAAATGGAGCAGTACAGCAAAACTGTCTGTTCAATGAAGTCAGAGCCTCAGGAGGTGATTTAGTGGTAAAATGAGTAAAGGTACAGTGCAACAAGGTTGACTGTCAAAGGGGTAAAGGAAGTTAAGTTAAAGGGACAGTGCAGCAGGACTGACTGTCAAATGAAGAGAAATATGTGAGAAAAGGAGAAAGAATGAGCATAGTGTTTGGCTAGCTCGATATTAGGAAAAAGTGAGGCTACGAAGGTGAGTAAATAAAAAGCTTAATGTTGGTAACCAGAGGTGGCGTTTGTTGGTAAACAGAGGAGATGTTTGTAAACAAAAGGAAGTGAGGCTATGAATGTAAACAGAGCTGAGGCGACGTTGGTAACTCAGGAGGTGGATGTATGTTAGAAAGTATGGGTAACGAGGTTTCGCAGATTAGTAGGAAACGCTTTAACAAATACTAACCTGAGTGTGTGAAGTATGAGTATGAGAATTGTAAATTAAACCCGAATGTGACTAGAGAAAACCTGATGTTGACAAGAAATTGAAGTAACTCCAGATATGTGAGATGAGGAAAGTACCCATGACATCGATTCCATTTTTGACCAGAGACACACAAAGCTCCCCAAGTTTGTCGTAGAGATTAGTATAAGGATTGTAGTGTTGATAAATGAATAAGTAAATATGTATTTTTCAGTGTTTAATTTATGATACAGGACTACAGGAGATTGCCTGGAGACAGAATTGTAATATTGATAATTTTGTGTATATTTTATATTGTTGTGTATTGTACAGGAACTGGAGAGTCACCAGTGCTGGCGGAGATTTATTATGTATTTGTGAACTATTTGTAGGAATTGTTTTTCTTAGTATTTCTTATGTAACCATAACTTGTTTGATTATGAGATGAAGAAGTAATTAAAGAGTAAATGTGCCACTTCGGTACTGCATTAGGAAAGTCAATTCACTTTTCACTTAAAAAAAAAAAAAAAAAAAAAAAAAAAAAATTTGAAAATTGTACATACTGTAAAGTAAATTTTATCAAAAATATGAGACTTTAGAGTCAAGCAGATAGCGCCATTTATCGCTGCTGTAGGTTAAGACGTAGCAGTTAGAAAGGGAACTGAGGCCAGCTGATGTTTCAGGTGCGCCGAAGTAAACAGCGGTGGTAGCACGACACTTGAAATGGACCTCCCAAGCAGGACCCGGTCGAACTACGAGTGCTATCAAAATCTTAAGTGTAAGTGGTAAAAAAAAAAGGGACGCTCACCATAGCGATAGTAGTGTTAGTGTGCGTGTGACGTACATCAAGATAGTATTTAGGTTTGTTTTCTCTTTCAGGAATTTGTAAATAGAATTTTGTAATCTGAAAAATTTTTTTTGAATGATGATAAAAGTGCATGTTTAGATATAAGATGTTTTGTAGGTCGTCAGCCCTAGGTATAAGTGGATGATTGATGTACAGGAACTATAAATGTTAAATAGCTGTTTGAGTAAATCTTTAATAGAAATTTTTTTAGAAAACTAAAAGTTTGTCATGAATGAAAAAATTTAGTTTCCTCAGGAGGTGTGTGGCGTCGCAACTAGTGCGAGCGCACAGTTTTCTATCAAATATTTACTGTGAAATGTAGACAGATTGTAAAGTAGCCATCAGATTAGCATATGTGCTGTAGCGGGCAGATTACCGGTGTCCGTTCGTCTGACGTCACGACCATATGGCATGTCTGTACCGTGAGAATGTAAGACCTGTGCGCTAACTAGCCACGTGTATAACGTGGAACTTTCATCTTTAATAACTTCTAACTGAGGAACCTGAGGAAATTAAAAGTTAATATACTAGTTTCTGTTATGAATAAAAATAAGTCATCCAAATTTGAGCTTTGAAACCTGCATATTTTGGAAATTAGAAAAATCTTACAGAAAACGCAAATTTCTACAATTTTCGAGTCTAAATAAATACCATTATGTATAGATCACCTTCAGTGACCATCCAACTATGAAACAAAATCACCTTCCGTGCTTTTGTATTTATTTTGAGAATTTTACTTTTAGAAATTCACCTATAACTTTGTTAAAACCATAAATGTTTTGAATTTTTGTGAACAGTTATTTTATATGAGTAGGTGAGAGTGAATGAGTGTGCCTGAGTGAATGAAAGAGGGACATTCGCCATTCTTTGCAAGTGTATAAAATCTAGGTTGGAACTCGCAAGTGTTCAGACGATGTAACCGTGGGAACAGAGTCGCCAGTGGTTCCCCATCTTAGTGAATGTCGGATGTCCAAGAGTGTATGGTATTGTACAAGCAGCCAGAACGTTCGCGAGTATTTAAATAATTTCTGGAAATAAAGTAAAGTCTAGTTTTCCTTTCGGTTTGTTAAATTATACAGTAAATTTTGTGTAACAAGAAATCATGACGTAAATGATTCAGAAGTCATGACTGGTGCGTGCTAGATTTTGGCGCGAGGCGCACCCAAAGAGTTAATTCTGATTGGCTGTGGGATGTGTGAGCCAATGAGATGCGAGGACGGTTAGCAGGCTAGGAGAGTGAGTCGCGAGTGGAGGAGGAGTCGCGAAGGAACTGTGATCGAGAAGAGACATGCTTGATGTGTCCTCGCGAATAATGTGTAAAATGAAGTCATAAAACGGCTTCATCGGTTCGGTACTGTGCGATTTGAGACTGGAAGAGTCCAGTAACGCGTAGTGTGAGTTTGAGCGAGTTGTGACTTTTCGTTCCGCGAAAGACGCGAGTAACTTCAATAATTAAAAGCGTGGCGGTACTTCGTAAACTTTTACTAAGTGCTTATGGCGAGCATTAACGTTAAAAAACGAACTATTATTGAACATCGACTGCAAACGTGTATGTTAGAAAATCGTCTGTGTTGCAGTTAAGTAAATTCCGTAACTTTGAAAGCTAATTCTGGCGGGGTTTGAGTGTGGATAGAATTGTGAACTGAACTTTCTTCAAACGTAGATTATCGGGCTGATGATCAGGCTTAAAGACAATAAAGAGCTTAAATAGAATTACCAACTTCGCGTTCTCGTTTGAGTAAACAATTACTACCATTCCAATAACTCAATTTATTTAGGAAGATTGCTCATAGATTGTATTTCAGCAAACATGTATCGCGGCCTCCGGTGAGCGGCTATTAAATTGCAGTTTCTTCAACACTGCTTTTCTGCAATTTTTCCAGTAGCTGCTATCAGGAGAGGCGAGTGCAGCAACTACCTAAGAAACGAGGTAGGTGGATTTTCTTTCAGGGAAAGGAAACTGCGCGATAAGAGCCTGACCCGTCGCACACTTCATCTGAGAAATACACTTATAGTTACAGCTTATAGCTCTGAGGAATTAGGAGATTGTCTGGGATTCATAATTAAAACCGATTCTTTCTAAAGTGTTCACTATATACTGAAATTCACAGACGAAAAGAATCCACACATTCCAACTACCAGAGCAGTTCAGAGTCTAATGCGCTGATGTAACTATAACTGTTCAAATTAAATGCTTAAGTGAATGCTCGCCATAATTTGATGATAATGTTCATCAAACGCCACGCTAAATAATGGTAGAATGTCTGTCCCGCGGCGGCACGTGAAAATATGACATACACGAACTGAAGATAGATCATTAAAGTCATCCCACAATTAACACTTCACTCGAAAACGATTACATGGCTATGCGTATCCCGAGTAAATTATTACGGGATCCGAGGCTGTTTATAGCAATGACACTGACGCGACGCGACTCCCGGCACAGATGGTGCGCTGATCAGCGTCTGGAGAGAACTGGGGCCTTTCTTTCTCGCGCAGCGTTCTTATATATTAAGCCACGGTGCGGCCGGCTGAGGGAACACCTGATTAAATCCGCTGTCACAACTAACTGCTGGGCTAGTAATGCACCACTTTAAGTTATCAAATAAATCATTGCTTCTTTTGCTGATGGCTAATGAAGCTCTCAATTTAAATGTGCAATCAGCACACAGGTAAGTAACCATAGTAAAAGTCTGACATGGCTAAGTCCAATATTTTGGGCGAAAGAATTAATTTAATTACACTAGACGCAGTAGACGACCTCTGAACTTCCCCTTTGGAGATATGCCATCGCTATATTTTTATAGTTATTCAGTTGAAACTTGTTGCATCTTTATGATTATAGCGGATCTCCTTCTACTTAAATTTAAACATCCTAGCCTATTTATTCGCCTACTTAATCTATCTTGCTTCCTTAATTATTGCGACGAAAACCAGAAAATCATGAATTTCAACTAAAATTTTAATTTATGAGATCCAGAATACTGTTTCTACTAAATTATTATGCAAACAGAATCTAAATATAAATTTTTAAGTTTCTAGCTCTTTTCTGTTGCGCCAATGATTTTTACAGAAAAATGTCCAAGTTTCTAAAATGGTTAAAGTTATTGAACTGATACTCAACACATATTGATTTAGTATTACTCCTGACATGCTAGAAATTTTTCAGGTTATTTATTTGATTTTGAAGTATTGTGCAACATTTATGGCGTCAGAGTTAGTTACAGCGGACTGGTGGCACACAATGGAGAGACTGCTGTGAATTTTATATGGCGTGAGTAGGCTGGTTCCCTAAAACCGGCTCCTTCGCCTGACTTCGGCCGAAAGCGAAATACGTTAAGAACTCGGCATTTTAAAGCAAATTGCTGTAGCTAACGGCTTTACTGTAAATGACGTCACGCGCCCTTACAGTAGGCTAAGGAAAAGTGTAATAAAAAGAAGGTAGACACACACTCACAGAGAAAATAGGACAAATAAAGAAAGAACGACAATCATTCCTATGAAATTTCACGGAAAATGTCCTGCGAATAGGTAAATGTTTCAGAAAGTATGATGTTAGTTGCTGCTTTCTAGTAAGCAACATCATAAAACTGCGAGTAAAACATAAACTAAAACGGACGTATGCCAAATTTCATAGTCTGGAGTATTCAAGGCTGATTGTAATAGCTGTGATAAATATTATATAGGTCAGACGCCCCCCCCCTTTTAACATAGGGTTTAAGGAACAATCACAGCCACGTAGCAAAACTGCTTTGGGACAGCATTTATCAGAAATTGGTCATTCTATCGGCAGCATTTAGTATAGTATGCGTAATCTTTACAGGGTGGAAAAAAGCCGTACTCTTAATTCGTTAAAAGAGCTTTGAATTTGTAAATCGAATATACCGGAAACAACAAAAGTGCCTAATTGGCAAAGCGATTTTGTATCTAATGCATACTTTGCTTTGTTTGACAGCGTTCTACTCTAATCATTGGACGCCTCTGTTCTACCGGCTGGCTATAGTTAAACTTTCTCTGTTTAACACGTTATAACACGGAAACCAATTACCGTACGAGTACCCAGCTTGGTAGCGTTATTATGGTCCAGATTATGGGGTGCATGATTTCCATGCCTCACAGCACCACCCTGCAGCCCCAACTAAGGCCACTAGGCGCTGTGGTCAGTCTCACACGCATGACAAGTAGCAGTGCACTTGTTGTGTCAGCATGAGCTTAGACAAAAGGAGCAGGGCATTTTTGGTGAAGCTCTTTTATCAAAACGACAGTAATGCTGCAGCTGCATTTCGAGAGTATAACCGGCTGAAAGGATTAAGGAAGGGTCCACTTTCTCCACCTACTGTGAGGAGCATGAGGAAGAAGTTCGAATCAAGTGGAGAACTGGTCATCGCCTTCGGAACAGTACGTCGACCGGTCGCACCACAGGTGGTTGATGAAATCGCTGTTGCTGTGGCAGACAACGCTGCGCGCAACTCCCGATCGTCAGACAGTGCGCCTGCTGGGTCACGAAAGTGAACATGCCGTGGTCCACTGTACGGAAGGTGCTTCGAACCTTTCTTAAACGGTATCCTTACAAGATCCATATCGTACATTGGCTTGCACCACAGGACGCACAACGACGTGTTGACTTAGCTCTCCACTTTCTCGCAAGGATTGAACGACGGCTGGACCTGGACCGTCCCCTGGAGAGACGATGCTCATTTTGTCTGACGGGTGTGATGAACACACAGAATTGCCGATTGTGAGGATCTTCACGTCCAGTCACTGTACGTGAAGCGCCTCTGTATGGTGAACGTGTCACCGAATATTGTGGTTTCACGGCTACGTTCATCATTGGCGTATTCGATTTTGAACAGTTTGGCGCTGAAGAACCAAAGATGCGCAGTGTGACTGGCCAGCATTACGACGACATGCTTCGCCAGCATGTCATACCCGCCCTACAGGAGAGAGACGCAATGAATCCAACAGTTTTCATGCAAGTAGGGACCCCACCGGACATCAATAATGAAGTTCACCTGCTACTCCGAAACACATTTGGAAGTGACCGAATTTTCATCCAATCGTCTCCAAATGCTTGGCCGGTACGATCACCTCCCTCACTCTGTGATTCCTGGTTGTGGGGCTATCTAAAGGACAGGGTTTACCAGAGAAACATTTACACTTGTGCTGATCTGAAGCGCAGCATACCAAAAGAAGTAGCCAACATACCTTCGCACAGGCATCGTCCTGCTATTCAGAATGCAGTCCCGCGCTTTCCCTCTCTTGGTCACTGACGGGCGTCATATGGAGCCCCTTTTGTAGCTGTAATGGGACGGGTATGTAATGGTATGACTTACCGTAGCAAAGTGCTTAAATTGAATTGATTCTGCATTATTTCTCTTCACTATGTCATTGTTATTAATGCTACCAAGTTTGGTCCTCGTACTGCTATTAGTTTCGGCGGATGATGTGTGAAATAGGGAAAGTTTAATAATAAGCACCTGGTGTATATTTTGCTTATGGTATCACCTAGTTTAGAATGGTTCATATATTTACTTCGTTTTCTTTCTTATAGCTCTTCCGTTTTCTTGCCCCTTCACTGTTTATATAATATACTAGAGTAAGTAGATAATCTTGTTCTTGCACTGCTACAGTGTTTTATCATTCCTTTTTGGAACAGCGTGGCGCAGGGTCGGAGAGGCCCTGTGGCGGTCACGTTCCTCTAACCATTTTTCGCCTATGCGGCGTTCTGGGGTTGCGCCAACAGAGGGCGTTGATTATTTGCTGCAGTCTGTTTTCATTCACTGGTCTTCTTAAGCTACTTGTCTTGTAAGTTTTAAATTATTTTTCTGTGTGCTCCGAAAGTTGTTTATTATTTGTGTCACTATCCAAAATAACACCACTTTAGAGTATCAGAATGACTGTCACTTAACCTTTTCCTTTTTAACAATCTGCATTGCGTCGTGTTTTAATTCATTGCATTTTAGTACTGTAATGACCTTTACACCTTACGAACCCACAACAGACTTTACTGATTGTATTTCCCTTTTTATTTTACATCGTACTGTTATCACTGAAGAATATGTTTACGGCTATAGTGGCGATATCTGGCGAGCTAGCCATACAAACATTGTTTTTAACAGTAGCGCAGTTGACAAGATAACTCTTATATATACTATAAGTTATATATGTGTAACGATGCTGACGCTGATTTTGTGTTTATCATTTGACGATGACACTATGGTTCCAGTATTTTAGGATCTGTTTTTTTTTAAATATAAAACAGGCCTGCTTCGTTATATTATATCAATGAAAACAAGCCAAGAAATCCTGCATTGGCATGCAGAATTATTTTCATTTATATGCAAACCTTGCATCAAACATTCACGGAAGCGCTCACTGATATTATTCAGATGTCCAAGTCTGTATACCTCTGCGTAATAGAGACAGAAAGTGAAGTACCTGTCTTACAATGCGCAGAACTATGGTAGCGGAACAGAGCTTTGTCTGACTAGTAGCCTCGGCGAAATAAAGTGGGTGGGGCTGCAAGACTGCAGCTGGTGTCTTAGCGCCTCGAGCGGTGTTTAATCTTGCCGAGGGAAGCTGATCTTCAGGTATTCATCTGAACAGCGGATCCGGCCCCGCTGCACAACTAATTAATGGGAGAGAAATCCCGGCCCTTATCTGAAATTAAAAGCAGCTCTGCATTCAGCGACGGGCAGCCGTCGCGCCCCAGAAACTCCCAGAGCAGTGTGCGGCCGTGGGCGGTTTTAATCTTTCAGCACAGTAACACATGGTTTTAGGCAGATGCTAAAATAACAAGCCCACTTTCACTTTTCCGAGCATGATAACGCATAAGCCTCTACTCGTGAACACACACTCTATAACATTTTATACGAAGTGGACTTTTTTAACTCAAATAATATTCGATACGATTTGGACAGACACCGCCTCAAATGTCCAAATGCGTGTGAAATCTTATGGGACTTAACTGCCAACGTCATCAGTCCCTAAGCTTACACACTACTTAACCTATATTATCCTAAGGACAAACACACACAAGCCCATGCCCGAGGGAGGACTCGAACCTCCTCCGGGACCAGCCGCACAGTTTATGACAACGCCTCAACTGACATCTGATCTGCAGTCCAGAAAGAGTGCTAGCTTGCCTTAGTGTGTATCTCACTCGTAACTCGATGAACCACCTGCAGAAAGTTACTCACGAAAGGGAACTTCACTACAAAAGCTTACACATTTAACTCTGCAGTCAGGACACTACTCATCATTTGTATGACTCAATAAAACTAATAACGATATGATATGGATTCGTCAAGACCACAGCTTTTTAACGAAAGAGAGATCCTACAGGGTATCGCTCGGAATTTGTAACTGGAAGGAGATTTCTTGTCAGTGACGATGCAGCGTGTTATTTTGGATAGAGAATCACCAATAGAAGTAGAAGCAACAGGTACTGTGCTTCAGAGATGATGCAGCATGTTATCATGGCTGGAGAATCATCGACATTTGTAGAAGGAATTGCAATCGTGCTCCAGGGAAAAGTGTCTGGACACTTACTGTTTATGTTGTGATTTAATAACCTACTACATCGTCCTGTAATTCTCGGGTTTGAAGCCGGATCCCATCAACATTCTGGCACGCCGGGAAAATTTCATAAGTCTCTGTTACATGATGCTAATAGCAACCTCAGACTTCTCACAATTGTGCAGTTGCTTGTCCTGAAGTACTAGGACAGGCAACTTGTTGACAGGTATGTACTTGACAAATCGCAAGAATGTAGTATTCTATGACTACAGGATGACTCACTTAAAACTTGGACCACAAATATTTGATAAATCTAAAGTGATATTAATGTGCGGTTTTCACAGAATGGATTGGTAGCGAGGGGCGCTCGTGTTGTTAGCCAACAAACAGATTGTAATAATACTTAGAAAATTTATTTTTGTGCAGAAATACACCTTTTTTAAAATCAAACTAAGCCTATCGACATTAAAAGTAAGGTAAATTAGACTGTCAGTGGTGTTTGTTGCAAGATTCTCGTTCGAGTCGTTCACGAGACATCGTATTTTGAAAAGATTCCTCACAGCGACACTTGTTTGTGCCATTCAACCTGCGTAGTTCCTACATACGATGTTGTTATCTTTGCTTACAGTGTGCTTCTGATTTTCCTTGAGTGCATTCGGACTTGCTACCCAGTTAGCGCGTGACAGTCCAAGCAGTAGATCGTGAGTGGAAGATGAGATTTACCAGTGCAGAGGAAACCGACTTGCCCATGGTGTGCAGAGTGTGTGGAAAGAATGCAGTTCATTCTTTTACAGTGAATGCGGCAAGGTATCCCAGTACACGTCAATCATCTCGGCAGTTATTTATCAATCTCATCAACCAGTTACGTGAACATGGTCGTGTAACATCTCGACAACAGAAGTAAAGAAGTGACATTTCTCTGCCTCGTGATGACTGGGCGTTGTGTCATGTCCTTAGGTTAGTTAGGTTTAAGTAGTTCTACGTTCTAGGGGACTGATGACCATAGATGTTATGTCCCATAGTGCTTAGAGCCATTTGAACAATTCTTTTGAAAGAAGTGACAACAGAAGAGAGGAAAATTTAATGTTATTGCTAGTGTTCCAGTTGGTCCGCAAGTTAGGTCCAGTGCAATCGCACGAGGAAGTAGCATGAGTCAGTTAAGTGTCATATGCATTCTCCATCGACATAGATTCCAACCCTGTCACATCCCTATCCATTAAGAGCTGCATGAAAACGATTATGAGAATCGTGTTAACTCCTGTACGTGGGCATTAAGACAGGATACTCCAGATTTACCAAGTATATCTTGTTTAGTAACGAAGCCATATTTACCAATCACGCCAGGTAAACCTCCGAAAGACGCATTATTGTTCTGTGATAGTCTACGTTGGCTTCGTCATGTGGAACGCAAGCGTCCATGGAGTGTAAGCCTGTGGTGTGGGATAGTAAACCATGGGTCCTTTTCTCGTAGACAGAATACTGAGCGCACGCAAGTATCACAACCTCTTAACAGACCACGGATGCTACAGTACTTCCTCTGAAGACTAGGAGGAACATACTCGGCGAATTTTCACTCTGATTAAGACCATCACGGTTGTTGTTCACCGTAAAATGCTTCAAAAACTATTGTTTGAACAACTGCAAATAACAGTGTACTGGTGAATATATTGAGCTTAAAATAACGCCTGGCTGAAAATGACGTATAACAAATGAAGATTAAGTCAGTTCATTCGTTGGAAAGTATATCATACAGCCCAAATATCACACCAACTGATATGCTCTTCGTTTCAGATTTGTAGAAATATCTGTGTGAAAAAGCTTTTTCGTAAGACGACGAAACGTTGATAAAGAGCTGACAAAGAGGATGGAACACTTACTGGACGTTACAACAATATATATGTCTGTTTACGTGATGGAAAGTCTCTGCTTGTGTGTGTGTGTCTGTGTGTGTGTGTGTGTGTGTGTGTGTGTGTGTTTGTGTGTGTATTTTGGTGTGGTATAATAATAATAATTATTATTTTTTGCTCTTTGAACATCTTGGTTTCAAACTGCTGAAGCACCCATCTTACGGCCCTGACCTCTTTGCAAATAATTTTCACATTTAGTAGGAGGAAAGGGCAAGTAGACGTCCGTGAATCCAAGTTTTCGTCGGATGAGGAGGCAGTGTAAGACTGCATGTGTACAACGCAAGAGAGCTCCGTGGAATAAGGGAGGTTATCAGGAGAGCGATCAGGTAAGGGGAATCCAGTTTGTTGAAATATCCCCCCCCCCCCAAGTAAAAAGATTCTTTAAAAAATTCTTGAATTTTTTACTTCCCATGTCCTGCGTGGAAGCGTTGCAAATGGTTCAAATGGCTCTGAGCACTATGGGACTCAACTGCCGTGGTTATCAGTCCCTAGAACTTAGAACTACTTAAACCTAACTAACCTAAGGACATCACACACATCCATGCCCGAGGCAGGATTCGAACCAGCGACCGTAGAAGTCGCACGGTTCCGGACTGCGCGCCTAGAACCGCGAGACCACCGCGGCCGGCAAAGCGTTACAGGCACATGATGCGGTAAGGGAAGTACAGTAACGTTCAGGAAGAAACAGAACACCTTCAACGAGTAGACATAGAACGTTCATATTCATAGGACATGTACATTAGTTCGTTCTGCAGAAATCGTTAGCATTTAAGTCACCTCGCTTCAGCATGTGACGTGTTTCCTAGTAGACGCAGGGTTCGCTATGGGCCTGTTAACGTATTCCATGTGTGATGGC
The DNA here is from genome assembly GCF_023897955.1 of Schistocerca gregaria. Taxonomy (NCBI): domain Eukaryota; kingdom Metazoa; phylum Arthropoda; class Insecta; order Orthoptera; family Acrididae; genus Schistocerca; species Schistocerca gregaria. The sequence goes on from NC_064921.1 coordinate 817,614,246, forward strand.
ATCGATGCGTATAACGCGCAAACAGCGTCCAATGGTATTGCCGTCCATGATGAATTCACCTGATTCGAAAGTTCACCAGTGGTGTTTTGCATTCGGCCAAATTGCTGCATCCATATTTTCATCATATCCCACACATTTTCGATTGCCGAAAAATTGGGTGATCTGGCAGGACAGGGCAAAAGGCTGACATCCTGTGAGACCTAGATGGCACGTGTTCGTCCAGCAACATATGATCATGCATTGACCTGCTGAAAACTGGCGTCTGGGGTATTGTGCAGAAAGAGTACAGCTACCTGTCGCAGGATATCATTAATGTATCACACACTGGTCACAATGCCCTGGACACTGTGATTTTGGTTGTACTCAGTAGCATCCCACACCACAAGGCTTTGAGTTGCCGCTGTATATCTAGTGCGAACGCAGTCACTGAGATGTCTCTCTCCCTTCCTGGGGCGAACCAACGTGAGGCCATTATTTTCAAACAAACACAATCTGGATTTGTCCGTAAACACTGTTTGATACCATTCTTGTTTCCAGTGACGTCGTTACATACACTATTACCGTGTAGCGTGCTTCTGCACATTCGTCAAAGATAGGTGGAGAAGTGAACGACGCGCACTTAGTCCATGCTGTAATTAACGGTGACGGACTGCCATCCCTGGTAGTGTACGATATGTTTTACTGTTCCTCTGTTGCGCCAGAGCAGAGGATGACGAAGACTTGTCCGTCAGTGCCGTTCGGATTAGGTGTCTATCTTCTCGGGCGGTGATGTTGTTGGTGGGACCTGACCCATCTCCTCTTATGTTCTACAGCCTTTCGTGAACCATTCTGCACACACCCCTTGCACTAACGAACTCATCATCCCACAGGAGCAATAATTTCCTACATGGATTCATCACATTCTTTCATGCAATAAAGCACCCTCTTCCAGACTCACTGATTTGACGGTACGGTTCGTGCGTACGTTCGCGCGGCGTCCTGCACGTCTGCTCAAGTTACACTGATTCTTTATCTCCGGTTTATAGTGACAACGAGAGCCACGGGCATCTTTTACCAGTAGGTCGTATTGTGCTGCGATGTTGACCTTTGATCTGCGGACCGATATGGTTCAAACGCTAATTATTTCTGGTGAATACACTAATTTACAAGATCTGTGAATATGAAAGTCCTTTTTCTAATCGTTCAACGTCTTCTTTTTTCTGAACATGAGAACATTTAACTTGAGCAGACAAGAAAGGGAACTTATCCTAGCGACGATAGGGGCAGCACATGGGGAAATCCACTGACATGAGCAGCTTTGACAAAGGGCAGTCTGTAACATATTGGTGGCTGTGGAAGACCGTGTAGGGAACGAAAAACTAGGTCGGTCTTTGGCACGCTACTGTCGTCTGAATCTGTAGAAAATGACTGGAGGACTGTGGAATCACGAGAACTGGCAAGGTGCTGGACGACCACACTCGGTCACATAAAGTTGACTTAGGAAGTATGTCCGTTCTGTGATGCAGCATAGACAACCATCGATGGGAGCACATACATTTGTGTACCTGAGGCTTCCCAACAGACGACCCCTACGTATTCCCATGATGGCATAACGATTTTGTCAATTGGGTTACTGTGTAACCATGGTTGTTAACCGGAATATTAATATACTATTCTCTTATTGCAATACATATTCTATGAATAGCACAGCGTAATGATTTTATTCGTTATTTATAGTACTTAATTATATCGAAAGTAAAAGAGCTATAATTAGAAGGCTTGTAGAAATTGCATTATCGGCTAATGTTTTTTCTGTCATAATATCGGTTGTCACTGATACATTGCACTGATACATTATAATAAGAGAATACTTAATTATATCGAAAGTAAAAGAGCTATAATTAGAAGGCTTGTAGAAATTGCATTATCGGCTAATGTTTTTTCTGTCATAATATCGGTTGTCACTGATACATTGCACTGATACATTATAATAAGAGAAAATATAACCATAGGAACTTATTCTTCCTATTTCAGTTAAGTTTACCAATTTTTAGCTCTCTCTGTCACAGAGATGGCAAAAAAATACAAAATACTTTCCTGATCCATACATCCAACATGTGCTCAGACCCTACACTTGGTACACAGTATCCAGACTTTTTTAATTGACTCCAAACACGTAATGAACGTCTCCGTCTCTTTTGCCGACCCCTTATTTCCAGGATATTGCAATTTTTTTCGCCGCTTTGTAAATGGCTTTCCATGGCCACCCTTTGCGTATTTATTTTATTTGGGAACTCGAGTTAAGTTCAACTTTCTTCCGCTGCCTGCCACTAGGTGACACCTGTAAGCAGACAGGAAAAGGGGAGCAAAATAATGATGGTTCTGGCATGTTTATTAGTATACGGCCACAAGGTATAACATGTGTTAGGTATGGTCTCCGAATCACCAATGAGCTGCATTCGTAACACGGCATGGTAGACAGTTGCCGGCAGTATATCCGGAGTAATCAGAGAGATATGTCGTCGTACGCTGTGCTTCAGATGAGGAAGAAACTGGATACATTCCTGACAGACGTGATCTTTCAGATAGCCACACAACCAGAAGTCACATGACAGGAGAATGAAGGAGCTTGTGAAATAACACCACACAGTCACATAAGCTGAGTGCAGTGGAAGTTCCCACACAACTAGTGGTGGAGTAGAAAATTGGAAATTTGTGGTAACGTCTTCTGCGACCAAACTGCTGCAGCCATCGATCCATAAGCTTACGCACTACTTAATCTAACTTAAAGTTAAAGACAACACACACACACACAAGCCCGAGGGAGGACTCGAACGTCCGACGGAGTGAGCCGCACGGACCGTGACAATATTCCTAAGACCGCTCGGCTACGCCGCGCGGCCAGCGAAGCAGAACCCCATATGCGACAATTCTGTGCATTCACCATTACGTGCACAGAACTGTGTCAAATACGTCTCAACCGGCCAAAAAACATTCCCCGCCGACATGTCACCTGTTTCCATCGGTGCCAAAAACGAAGGTAATGTCATGGTGCTTTAGCTTTCCATGGGACTTCAGTTGATACATATTCTGAATCTTTTTGGGATACCCCCAGTGAACAATGTGTCATAAAATCTTTCAAACTGTTGACCAGGGGAGAGAGAATCTCCGTGACACATCTCGAGCATTCGTTGAAGAACTTGAGGATAATTTCTAGTGTCCATCTCCACCTGTCGGCTTAAACCAATGACGTCACACGTAAGACACAGATGCACCATATCGGCAGTCTAAGAGCGGAATGGATCATACACGTAAACGAAAGAATATAGCATGCGATAAAATAATACATTTAACGCTATTATTATTTAGGCACGAATTACGTGTAAACTAGTTGAAGACAACCGAAATAAATAAGAACAGGAGTATAGAAAATTTGTTTCTAATTAGAATTATAATCATAATTTACGCGAATGGAGAGGAACAGAGAACCATAAACTGTATTATGTATAGCGCATGGTGAAATCGTCATATTGCACAATAACATTAATTGTATTATTGTTTAAAACGGGAGAAGCACAGGATAGCTGGTTTTTCGGGCGGGGAGAAATTGAATTAGAACACTAAAAAAATTTAAAAAGAAGAAAAATAAAAAATAAAACGCAAACATGACCAAACCTTAGAACCAATAGCTATACTACACTGAACTGATACCAGCTGCAGTGGCTCCAAAATAAAACTCGGTAAAATAGATACATCAAGAATGGAACTAAAGTTAAGAGAAGCATAGCAAAAAGGAAAACATAACAGTAGCAACATAATAAAGAAATGAACACATATGAACTTCCAAAGCAGTGAAAGCTTGAGACTAACAAGAAGAGCAACATAAAAACATAACCGAAGTCATTATGTAAGGAAGTCAAACTGTAACGAAATACTCAAAATCCAGAATAACTAAGGAAATAACTAATAAGAAATACGAACTACCAGGCACCAAAGAGGCACCACCCAAATCAGCTCTTCCCTAAAAGCCGCCTTCAGCCAGACGCCAAGTTTTAATATAATAAGAAAATTATCCCCCCATGAACCATGGACCTTGCCGTTGGTGGGGAGGCTTGCGTGCCTCAACGATACACATAGCCGTACCGTAGGTGCAACCACAACGGAGGGGTATCTGTTGAGAGGCCAGACAAACGTATGGTTCCTGAAGAGGGGCAGCAGCCTTTTCAGTAGTTGCAGGGGCAACAGTCTGGATGATTGACTGATCTGGCCCTATAACACTAACCAAAATGGCCTTGCTGTTCTGGTACTGCGAACGGCTGAAAGCAAGGGGAAACTACAGCCGTAATTTTCCCCGAGAACATGCAGCTTTACTGTATGATTAAATGATGATGGCGTCCTCTTGGGTAAAATATTCCGGAGATAAAATAGTCCCCCATTCGGATCTCCGGGAGGGGACTACTCAAGAGGATGTCGTTATCAGGACAAAGAAAACTGGTGTTTTACGGATCAGAGCATGGAATGTCAGATCGCTTAATCGGGCAGGTAGGTTAGAAAATATGTAAAGGGAAATGGATAGGTTAAAGTTAGATATAGTGGGAATTAGTGAAGTTCGGTGGCAGGAGGAACAAGACTTTGGGTCAGGTGAATACAGGGTTGTAAATACAAAAGCAAATAGGGGTAATGCAGGAGTAGGTTTAATATTGAATAAAAAAATAGGAGTGCGGGTATGTTACTACAAACAGCATAGAGAACGCATTATTGTAGCCAAGAGAGATACGACGCCCACACCTACTACAGTAGTACAAGTTTATATGCCAACTAGCTCTGTAGATGACAAAGAAATTGATGAAATGTATGATGAGATAAAAGAAATTATTCATGTAGTGAAGGGGGACGAAATTTTAATAGTCATGGGTGACTGGAATTCATCAGTGGGAAAAGGGAGAGAAGGAAACACAGTAGGTGAATATGGATTTGGGCTAAGAAATGAAAAAGAAAGCCATGTGGTAAAATTTTGCGCAGAGCATAACTTAATCATAGCTAACACTTGGTTCAAGAAACATGAAAGAAGGCTGTATACATGGAAGAGTCCTGGAGATACTAAAAGGTATCAGATAGATTATATAATGGTAAGACAGAGATTTAGGAACCAGGTTTTAAATTGTAAGACATTTCCAGGGGCAGATGTGGACTGACCACAATCTATTGGTTATGACCTGTAGATTAAAACTGAAGAAACTGCAAAAAGGTGGGAATTTAAGGAGATGGGACTTGGATAAACTGAAAGAACCAGAGGTTGTACAGAGCTTCAGGGAGAGCATAAGGGAACAATTGACAGAAATGGGGGAAAGAAATACAGTATAACAAGAATGGGTAGCTTGGAGGGATGAAATAGTAAAGGCAGCAGACGATCATATAGATAAAAAGACGAGGGTAGTAGAAACCCTTGGGTAACAGAAGAAATATTGAATTTAATTGATGAAAGGAGAAAATATAAAAATGCAGTAAATGAAGCAGGCAAAAAAGGAATACAAACGTCTCAAAAATGAGATCGACAAGAAGTGCAAAATGGGTAAGCAGGGATGGCTAGAGGGCAAATGTAGGGATGTAGAGTCTTATCTCACTAGGGGTAAAATAGATACTGCTTACAGGAAAATTAAAGAGACCTTTGGAGAAAGGAGAACCACTTGCATGAATATCAAGAGCTTTGATGGAAACCCAGTTCAAAGCAAATAAGGGAAAGCAGAAAGGCGGAAGGAGTATATAGAGGGTCTATACAATGGCGACTTACTTGAGGACAATATTATGGGAATGGAAGAGGATGTAGATGAAGATAAATGGGAGATATGGTACTCCGTAAAGAGTTTGACAGAGCACTGAAAGACCTGAGTCGAAACAAGGCCCCCGGAATAGACAACATTCCATTAGAACTACTGACAGCCTTGGGAGAGCCAGTCCTGACAAAACTCTACCATCTCTTGAGCAAGATGTATGAGACAGGCGAAATTCCCTCAGACTTCAAGAAGGATATAATAATTCCAATCCCAAAGAAAGCAGGTGTTGACAGATGTGAAAACTACCGAACTATCAGTTTAATAAATTACAGCTGCAAAATACTAACGCGAATTATTCACAGACGAATGGAAAAACTGATAGAAGCCTCCCTCGGGGAAGTTCAGTTTGAATTCCGTAGAAATGTGGGAACACGTGAGGCAATACAGATCCTACGACTTATCTTAGAAGAAAGATTAAGAAAAGGCAAACCTACGTTTGTAGCATTTATAGACTTAGAGAAAGCTTTTGACAATGTTGACTGGAAAACTCTCTTTCAAATTCTAAAGGTGGCAAGGGTAAAATACAGGGAGCGAAAGGCTATTTACTATTTGTACAGAAACCAGATGGCAGTTATAAGAGTCCAGGGGCATGAAAGGAAAGCAGTGGTTGGGAAGGGAGTGAGACAGGGTTGTAGCCTCTCCCTGATGTTATTCAATCTGTATATTGAGCAAGCACTAAAGGAAGCAAAAAAAAATTCGGAGTAGGTATTAAAATCCACGGAGAAGAAATAAAAACTTTGAGGTTCGCCGATGACATTGTAATTCTGTCGGAGACAGCAAAGGACTTGGAAGAGCAGTTGAATGGAATGGACAGTGTCTTGAGAGGAGTATATAAGATGAACATCATCAAAAGGAAAACGAGGATAATGGAATGTAGTCGAATTAAGTCGGATGATGCTGAGGGTATTAGATTAGGAAATGAGACACTTAAAGTAGTAAAGGAGTTTTTTTATTTGGAAAGCAAAATAACTGATGATGGTCGAAGTAGAGTGGATATAAAACGTAGACTGGCAATGGCAAGGAAGGCGTTTCTGAAGAAGAGAAATATGTAAACATCGAGTATAGATTTAACTGTCAGGAAGTCTTTTCTGAAAGTATTTGTATGGAGTGTAGCCATGTATGGAAGTGAAACATGGACGATAAATATTTTGGATAAGAAGAGAATAGAAGCTTTCGAAATGTGGTGCTACAGAAGAATGCTGAAGATTAGATGGGTAGATCGCATAACTAAAGAGGAAGTATTGAATAGGATTGGGGAGAAGAGAAGTTTGTGGCACAACTTGACCAGAAGAAGGGATCGGTTGGTAGGACATGTTCTGAGGCATCAAGGGATCACCAATTCAGTATTGGAGGACAGCGTGGAGGGTAAAAATCGTAGATGGAGACCAATAGATGAATACACCAAGCAGATTCAGAAGGATGTAGGTTGCAGTAGGTACTGGGAGATGAAGAAGCTTGCACAGGATAGATTAGCATGGAGAGCTGCATCAAACCAGTCTCAGAACTGAAGACCACAACAACAACAACAACAAAGGGGATCATTGGGGGGAGGGGAGAGGGGGGGAGGGATCACAGTTGAAGTAGATGAGTCAGATTTTGGAAAGAGAAAGTACGAAAGGGGCCATGAGGTTGTTGGGCTTTAGGATTTTGGAGCAGTAGTTTGTGGAGGGGATTGTGCTGATGTTGTATTTAGAACGGTAACGAATCGTACAAAGGGAGTGTTGACATCTTTAATGGAAGAGTATGTGGAAGAAGTTACATAGTCATGTCGGATGGGTTTGCTTCGTGCAAGGGGATGGGTGAAAGGGGTTGTCATCATTTGATCTTGAACCATAGTATTCGATTTAAAGATTACAAGACGGGGTCTTGTACCAATGCTATCGTGGGGTATGTTATGGGGGGGGGGGTGGAAGGGGGCTGTAAAATCTGTTGTCAGGCGGGGAAACAGAAGGATTTCGGTGTTGCAAGGCCGGCCCGCATCTCGTGGTCGTGCAGTAGCGTTCTCGCTTCAAGCGCCGGGGTTCCCGGGTTCGATTCCCGACGGGGTAAGGGATTTTCTCTACCTGCTGACGTCTGGGTGTTGTGTGTTTTCCTTAGGTTAGTTAGGTTTAAGTAGTTCTCAGAGCCATTTGTTTTTTGTTTTTTTTTGCAAGGCCATTTAGAACAATACTCTTGGAGGAAGAGTATTCCTAAGGGTTATTGTTTATATCTTGCATTTATTGAAATAGCAAAATGTGCAAGCCTCGTATTGTTAGTTAGGTGTTGGTGGGTCTGATACTTTTTCTTGTTTTACGTTGCATTTTTTTATGTTATTGTACTGAGTGATTGTAACTTTTTTTGTTTCTCTAGGGGAGGACGTTTTTCTGTCGTTTTAAAATTTTTTGGTTACGACAGGGTCCGAGGGGGGTTTCTGTGATTTTCCCGGGGGGTTTATGTAAGACTCGTGATATAATTTTGTTGTTGTTGTTGTGTTGTTGCTGTCTTCAGTCCTGAGACTGGTTTAATGCAGCTCTCCATGCCTCTCTATCCTGTGAAAGCTTTTTCATCTCCCAGTACCTACTGCAGCCTACATCCTTCTGAATCTGCTTAGTGTATTTATCTCTTGGTCTCCCTCTACGATTTTTACCCTCCACGCTGCCTCCAATACTAAATTGGTGATCCCTCGATTCTCAGAACATGTCCAACAAACACCAGCATCGCAATACGTAAGGGAACCACTGAGCTAACGGCACGCTAGCGATAACTGGCGGCCTATAGTCATTGAGATAGTGACTGAGCCTCAAAACGTAACATTAAAAACACAAACAGGTGTTACTTACGTGAAGAACTCCGTTCTTGGAGTCCAGAAATTAAATATAATTTCTAAGTGTCTCATCTTATAGTGGATTATATCGTATGAGTCTTCGATGTGGAAAACGACTGCCAAGTGAATTTAGCGAGGTAATGCCGGGCTACACCCGGAAGTAAGTGCACTATCACAGTGTTGACAAATACTTGCTACTATGCTGGCAATTCTCAGCTCTCTTACGAGGCAGCTCTCAGCGAAATGCTTGTCGCGATTGTCCGATACGGTTCTTCAGACGGGAGACGCGCGCGAACGTTGGGCTTTTATGCGGCCTTCACCCCTGATAGTTTATGACGTCACCTTGTGGGCTATGTTTACATTTGACGCATTCAATGATCATTAATCCAGAATGATACAAGTTTCAGTTTCTGGCAGGGAAGAAGACTGTTGACGCCGATATTATATCATTTCAAAGTAGGGAAATCAAAACGGATGATTCAGTGTTTCTCATTCAGCGTAAACCATGTGAAATAATTTTCCGCAACGTTCATAATCATCTCAAAATACACAAGAAGTGAAAATACATCGAAAGCTAATTTGAATTGAATATAATGTAAGATATGAAACACTTTGCACCTCGGTGTCGAATGTGTCCACGTGAAATCTTCTGCAGTATACATTTAGAATGTCACGATTACCACGAGAATGAAGAAATATGTTGGTAGGGATGGAAGCAAGAGGAGACACAGTTAACAAATATTCAATTCGTCAATGCATTCATTTCATTTGAGATTTAAGAAGTGGTAAAGCGGGATATTACTTTCGTTAACACGAAAGATGTGCCGCACATACGGATAATGGGGAAGTCTGCGTCTTCATACGTTTAATCTTTGAAATCTGTATGTTCTGTTATATACTAAGTAGCCTGATCATTGTTTCCATACGTTACCCTCTTGTTTGGCCCCTAAACGGTCAATAGATTCCAAATGCATGTCTCTGAATGAAAGTAGTTGTTCGAACCCTCCCTGCGTTGTTTTTTGTGCTTTATGCTTGGAATTCATGAAGCAGACCCCCCCCCTTTCTCGAGGGTTAGGTCTCAAAAATAAAGGCATAATTTATTCAGACAGAATCAGCACAAGACTATCAAACAAAGCCATTTTCAATTGAAACATACTGACCAGCAGCTGACCCAAGGGTGATTCACGGTCATAGTCCGAAATTAACAGCTCTCTGTTACTGTGGCAAAGCCCGTGCTACATTTTCGATCCCCCAGCACCAGTTTATCTGGTAACACTGTGTTAAACCAACAGGAGTTGTTCCAGAGCTGTGCCAGCGTATCTATCCTCCCATTGTCAACTTTATATGTCTGACTTCCCCTGTACTGTTGATCACGAGATGCCGAAGTAAAGGAGTGTATTCTGCATGACGTAACATTTAGTATTCCCTTCTTACATAGCCACTCTTGCCGGTAGCCGACAAGTGGATCCCGCAGCTTTACCGCATACAGCGTCCAGAGGAAGACAGTCTGTGAGAAATCTGCCGCAAAATGGTTACTGGATAAAGTTTTGCTATCGGTGTGTCAGAAAGTGAAATAGATTGAATCTGCGCTACCATTTAATTCAAGTCTTGAGCATTCAAATAGAAGAGGCTATAAAAATGTGTTGCGCCAGCTGGTCTCGATCCACAGACATTGTAGACAGAAAGGAAAAATGCTACCGCTAGACCATGGGCGTAAACGGTATATGTTTTCTCCAACATTGGACAAGACGTCCTCCAGGAAGTGCCGCAGTCTACAGTGTTGCCAGATTGAGCAGATAGCTGGACTTAGAGAAGTAGCGAGCTGGCCAGTTTATTTGTCCCTTGTTTCTGTCGGCGCAGACAGCCTCTGCAGCGGTCGGCCGCCGGTCACGTTTTATGTCAAAGAGTGCACACTGATGAGACGAGACATTATATCACCTGCTTAATAGCATTTTGGTCCACATTTGTAATGCAGTACAATAGAGATGCTGTGTGGCGTGGGTTAGACAAGTCCTTGGTTGGTTTCCGGACATACATGACCAACAGGTGACGCAATTCCCGTGAACTATGGGACGGTGACCTGTGGGTGCGGAGTTGGCGTCTGGTATTGTCTATGACGTATTCCATCGGGTTCAGCTCAGGCGAATTTGTGTTAAAAGACATCAAAGTGAGTGTACTGTCATGCTCCTGAAAGCACCGTAGCACGATTCTGGCCTTGTGACACTGAGAGTCATTCTGTTCAAAGATACCATCCACTATAAATGAAGACATCAAGTATGAAGTGGTGCAGGTGGTCCGAATTGATTTTCACGTAGTGCACAGCTGTGACGATAACCGATTACTATGGTTCAAATGGCTCTGAGCACTATGGGACTTAACATCGATGGTCATCAGTCCCCTAGAACTTAGAACTACTTAAACCTAACTAACCTAAGGACAGCACACACATCCATGCCCGAGACAGGATTCGAACCTGCGACCGTAGCATTCGCGCGGTTCCGGACTGAGCGCCTAGAACCGCTAGACCACCGTGGCCGGCTAACCGATTAATATCACAGATCACAATTGAGCCCAGTGAATGTACCTCATAGCAGAATACATCCCCCACCCTCCTGCAGTGACATGGTGCATGTTTATAGAGTGGCATATCCGGACACGACCATCGACACGCCGTGCCAAGAAACGTGATTCGTTCGACCAGGCGACACGATTCCGTTGATCCAAGATCTAATCTCGATGATCCCTCACCCGCTGCAGTTGCAGGGGAGAGTGGTAAAGTATGTCCGAGCTTGCAGCACCGGCACATATTGTGATTGCTTTTCTGCCTTCAAATGCCAGAAGTGCAGAACAAGTAGAATCTAACTTGTGTTTCCATGTGCACTGGAATCGGATATCTTTTCCCCTCTTCAGAGTTTTGTCTGCTCTGAGTGCTTGATGATACTGCTGTAGCTCTTAGTGCACGGAAAATGCTTCTTGGGCTGTTGCACCTGTTTTTGAAGTAAATGTTTACTTTATTTGCTATATTTAGAATATCTCTGTTATGCAGGGAATGACATCTAACAGACATTTCATGATGGTTTCTACAAATTTATTATTTATTTATGTATCGTACAGCTTTACCAGTGCAAGTGCGGTATTGACATCGTAAATTTACATAACATATAAATAGAAATATACAAATACACACATACACAATAATATAAACAGAACAAACACCAGTCATTACTAAATCTGAGCAAAGTTGAAATATAATCACAACTACAATTAGTCAAAAAGTTAATTCCAAATGTGGCAGCCATTTAATGGCAGCAGGGCTGGCCTCCACGAAGTCTCTCCAGTCACCACAGAATCTTCGCACTGGGCGATCTTGCACTACATGTTGCAACGTTTGTTCATCAGGTTCACAGTCACACATTGGCTTATCATTGGCGCCCGACGTGTACAGCATGGATTTAGTTCTCGCGTGTCCAGTTCTCGCACGGTTAAGCTGGCACCAGATTTTACGAGGAAGCTGCATTCCTGGGAGTTGTTGGCTAGGGTACGGTATATTGTGTCGGTTAATGTAACTATTGTTCCACTTGGTTTTCCAGGATTTGTGGCAGTCATAGGTCTTTCCTTGGGAATGTGTTCTGTCTTCCCATACTGGCGCTCTTCATTCAAGGCGATATCGACGGCGGTCAATTAGTACTTGGTGTATCGGTAGTACTATTGCCTTATCTGCATGATTTACTTTTTGCCATTCCTGAATTGTTGCCTGCTGTCGACGGATTTCAGGCGGAGTGATGTTTGAGAGGACATGAAGCCATTCTAGAGATGTTGACTTTAGTGTCCCTGTTATTGCCCTCATGGCATCATTGATCTGGGCGTCAATCTTATTTACATGGGCACTTCTACTCCACACAGGGGCACAGTACCCTGCCAAGGAATAGACGTGTGATATTGCTGCAACACGTAGTGTATTTGCATCCACTCCCCATGTGGTACCTGCTAATCTCTGGATGATGTTATTTTGGGTTTTCAATTTCTGGCTAGTTAGTTCCAGGTGTTTCTTGAAGGTAAGTGACCTGTCAAGAGTTATGCCTAAATATTTGGCAAATTTGTTATGTTTAATTCGTTTTCCGCAGAAAGTAATATTTAGTTCTCTGTCTGCTAGTCTGCTATTTAAATGGAAGGCGCAGCTCTCTGTTTTATTTGGGTTTGGTCACAGTCTCCATGTTTTGTAGTACTGGTATAGTACTTCTAGTTCAGCAGTTAGAGTTCTTTCACCATCTTCTAGCTATTTGCTTTGAAAAGCTATAGCCATGTCATCAGCGTAGCAAAACTTACTTGACTCAGTGTCTATCATGTCACCTCCAAGGTGGTGTCTCCCAGACAACGGGCTGCGACAGCAGCAGGGTTGAAAGTTTACACAAACGGCGACCGAACTGGACGGAGAGTCCCTCACGGTCAACAGCAGCAAGTGCATCCTCAGTGAAGAAACCGTCTGAGCGCTAAGACAATTAATATCGGACCATCAGTCCATATTATGCAGTTAAAGATAGAAGGCATCAGTCGCAGTAAATGTTAGAACCTAGGTCTAATGGCTAAGGAACACCAAGTTTCTACAAATGAACATAGAATACGACCAGAGCCAACTGCCTGCTTGTCGTGCCGTGCGGTCCTCTCGATTGCCTTTCAGTATTGGCAGAAGTTATTTCACTTTTTAAATTTTATTTTTCTTACTTCTTTTGAGATTGAAACGGAAGAAATGAGAAAAAATGAGAGGAAATTGAAATGAAGAGTGCATGAAAATGGTAGTGAGCAAGGTTATAAGAACGTGACACCGAGGGAGGCAGCTGAAGCATTAAAAGAAAAAAGATGGTCATGGAAAAGGCGTGTTACGAATGCTGAGTGAGTCAGTAGACCATACTTAACACATGTCGTATCTTATGACCATATACTAACAAACGTGCCAGAATCATTATTATTTTGCACCCCTTTTCCTGCACCTGCATCCCATTCTGATTGCTTACAAATGTTTTCACACAGTCATAGAAAATGGAACTATTATTTTTTTCAGGATGTTCCAGAGGTCAGCGATTAATGAACACACCTGCGATTTTTCAGTGTTGTCCAATGTATAGAGCCCACACTTAAGCAGTCGGAACACGATCAGTTAGTTATAACCTATAACGTTAGTTATAGGTAATTGCATAAAAGTAAGTTACACAGAATCTGAGGCGTAAAAATCCCAATTCCCGATAACTGTTTTACATGGTTCGAATTTTCACTAGTCGGATAGCCATCATGTTACTTCAAATCTCTGAATATTGTAATGATGCAAACCGTGAAACAGTAAGCGGGAGCTTACAGCGTACGCAGGAGTTGATTAATTCCGGGCCTCCCGTCTCCCAGGTGCTGCGTCGCCGCGCACTCTTTTGTTCCGGCAGGGCGGGCCGCGCCTGATTGAGGCGACCCAGCTGCGTCCCCAGGGACGGAGCCCGGGACCCCGCCAGGCCGCTGGAATTGACTTAACCCCGCCTCCCGCGGGACAGCCGCGAATTTAATCTGCCCGCCACCGATACAGGAGGGAACCGCACGCAGCGGAAGAGACAGAGGTAGAGAGAGAAAGAATGTGAGGAAGGGGGAGGGAGGGGGGAGGCGAAGTCGTGGTTAAGGAGAGGCAGGCCTTATTCCCTGCAGTGATGCATCTCACTCTCGCCGAGGCTCTGAGAGAAAGTCGGAGCGGAGATGTAGGCTTTTCTCTTGCTCCGGTTTCTTCAAAACCTCTTCGATACACATCCAGACAAATGCAGGCAGAAGCTGTAACACTGTCACAGCAGACAGGTGAAATAACATTCGAAATATCGTGATGCTACGTGTGATTTATACGTGAGAGCCGAGTCTGTGCTCTCCCCACCCCACACCCGCCTTCCTCAAACCCACTTTTCGTGGCTAAATAAATAAATGAAGTGTGACTAGGGCTTTCCGTCGGTTAGACCGTTCGCTGGGTGCAAGTCTTTCGAGTTGACGCCACTTCGGAGAATTGCGCTTCGATGGGGATATGAAATGTTGATGATTAGGACGACACAACACCCAGTCCCTAAGCGGAAAAAATGTCCGACCCAGCCGGGAATCGCACCCAGGCCCTTAGGATTGATATTCTGTTGCGCTGACCACTTTTATTTCTTATTTGTTGATCTCTTTTTGGTCTATATTGTTCGTTGAATTTATTCGGGGCGGACGTCCGATGACACCCTTTTAGGTTCTCCGTTGATCTGTTCACTCAGTTTTTTGTTACAGAGAGTAGCTAACCCTCTGACCGAACACGCTGAGCTACCGTGCCGGCAACCACTCAGGGCGGACGCTTTTCGTCGCTGAATTGTATTCGACTTGCCTCCCGTCTTGTAGACCTTGCACCAACAGGTTTCTTCTCCGTCAGTCCCAAGCTGTAAAGCTTGTCTAATAAATAGTGCATAATAGTGAGGCTAGGAGGTACGCTTAAATTCTGATGATAATGACGATAATGAAATGACAGGTTGCAAACTACTTTTGTATTATTTGTTCAAACGCAGAAATTAGTGAAACGATTTGTAGAGCCAGTTTCTCGTTTATAGTCATTACAAGATTCCCGGTCATTAATAAATAGCTCCCGAGCACCACGAAAGTGGTTCACACCATCTTAGAATCCACATGAGATTGCACAAATACGCTCTCCGAGACAACTTTAACAATTAATTTCGTCTTTACGCGGAATTGCACTTGACACACTAGTTCGCATGTTGCCACATCGAAAACCGTGCCTCTACAGCCATTCATTCTTCTTCTAATCAGTTCTGCATAGCCGTTTTGTATTTTGTGTTGTTTCGTTTTCAGACGACTTTTGCCTGCTTAATTTGCTACATTTTTATAGCTTCGCCATATGTCAATTAAGTTCAGTACCTCGTTGGTTTCGCATAGATTTCCACCAGGCCTTGTTTTTTTGCCTGTTTGATCCTCCTCTGCATTCACTACTTCATTAGCTTGTTTCCAGAAGACTACAATGTGTCACTCAACGATATTTTTCTCTACAATAGCCTCAGTTCGTCAAACATCTCGCATATATGACATAACTCCTCCGTCGTTGATGGTGTCGTATTTTCAGACTTCGCACATCGTTGTGAGATCAAAAATATTTTGCCTACGATGGGAGGAGAGCAGCACTAAACAGACCATCAGTTGCTTTACAGAAGCCTGCAGCAAAATTAGTGTTTCCACGTTACGACCAGACGAAACTACCATCGTTGGGCCATAACTAGGGATTCTTTGATTGCACTGGGAGAGAGTTCATAGAACTACAACGTATGAAACGTTAGCTCACTTTATTACATAAATGGTAAAAAGATTTACTTAACTGGATACAATTCTTTGCCACAGGAGTGCATGATAACTTGCAACTGTTGTTGACTATTAAAGCATTACATGATGCCCTAATTAACAAATTCTCCTCTTGAAGTACAACGATGAACATGTACAGAAGTACATTTCCATCTAAGGCGTGAATTACTCTTTGGTCCTCCTACTCGATAGTGTTGACTGCTTCAGCTGAGGCCACAAACAGATCATAGCACTTCCACGCTCAGCTCTATATCGACCTCTGTGAGAGGGCGCTGCTGTGCTGAGAAAGGGGTGTGTTCTCTTCGGCCTGTCCCATTCATCGTTGCGGATTGAAGCGAAACATCACTATCGTCTATGGTATCGATTTCCATTGGCGACTTACTTGCGGAATCGCAATCTATATGTGATACACTTCGGAAAAGCTTTATGATGAGAAATCTCCGTAGCTGTGTTCATTAACTGTAACTGTGGAGTTCATCTAAATATCCTTCAATAAAGGAATTTCTACGAGTCACAACGGTTGTTTCTAAGACCTACCAAGGTGATTAACTGGGTAGTAGAGTAACAGTGCTTTATAAAAGTCTACGAAGCAGCATTTGACGTTGTCGTTACTTGGAAAAACGAGATAGTCTCTACCCGTGCATTTATTCGCTATTTGTGAAGATAAAAGATAGAAATGAGGTTGTGTGAAAAGAAGAAAACACATTGCTTGATTCCTATTCCTCAAGAAGAAATAACAAGAGCTGAAATACGATGACAACACGTGCAAGAGCTCCACATATTTTTCCCCCACTGCCGAAATGAAATATCCACTGTATTCACATATTTTTGACACAGCAATACGACCATAACAACTACTTCAATCAGTGTCACAGAAATTTATTATGTGTAGAGGGACTGATGAACTCTAGGGGGACTAAATGCGTAATTCGTAAATAAATAAACACAGGGAACAGAGATCAGACATGGTGCTATACAAGGAAACAGCCTCTCCCCAGTTCTCCACTTTAACCTGCTGGAGAAAGCTATTCGTGAATGAAATAGGACGTCTACAGATTACTGGTCTGAGCGTCAGTTACAAAAAGGACACATTAGTAATCAGTCGCCTTGCTGTCACAGATGAATACCCGCCATTGTCACCCAGTGCAGAGGAAGCTGCTTAACAACTCTCCTCTAGCAGATAAATTTGGGTTAAACATTGCCACCAACAAGACAGACTCCATCACACCCACGAAAAAGCACCTCACACAATTTCACTGGGAAACACAATGAAAAAATTAACCCTTCACATATGCCATAGAATGGATAATTTCGAAAATCAGTCAACTGGCCATGAAAAACATGTGCATCAAAGTAGGGAGAGCCTATCATCTCTGTAAGATCATTTACAGACGTAAATCGCTTTCCATACTGTATTTATCGTAATACCTGAATATGGTCAGAAAGTGGCAGCTCATGAAAACGTCAGTGAGGAATGGAAAGATTGTTGTTGTTGTTGTTGTGGTCTTCAGTCCTGAGACTGGTTTGATGCAGCTCTCCATGCTACTCTATCCTGTGCAAGCTTCTTCATCTCCCAGTACCTACTGCAACCTACATCCTTCTGAATCTGCTTAGTGTACTCATCTCTCGGTCTCCCTCTACGATTTTTACCCTCCACACTGCCCTCCAATGCTAAATTTGTGATCCCTTGATGCCTCAAAACATGTCCTACCAACCGATCCCTTCTTCTAGTCAAGTTGTGCCACAAACTTCTCTTCTCCCCAATCCTATTCAATACCTCCTCATTAGTTACGTGATCTATCCACCGTATCTTCAGTATTCTTCTGTAGCACCACATTTCGAAAGCTTCTATTCTCTTCTTGTCCAAACTAGTTATCGTCCATGTTTCACTTCCATACATGGCTACACTCCAAACAAATACTTTCAGAAATGACTTCCTGACACTTAAATCTATATTCGATGTTAACAAATTTCTCTTCTTCAGAAATGCTTTCCTTGCCATTGCCAGTCTACATTTTATATCCTCTCTACTTCGACCATCATCAGTTATTTTACTTCCTAAATAGCAAAACTCCTTTACTACTTTAAGTGTCTCATTTCCTAATCTAATTCCCTCAGCATCACCCGACTTAATTGGACTACATTCCATTATCCTCGTTTTGCTTTTGTTGATGTTCATCTTATATCCTCCTTTCAAGACACTGTCCATTCCGTTCAACTGCTCTTCCAAGTCCTTTGCCGTCTCTGACAGAATTACAATGTCATCGGCGAACCTCAAAGTTTTTACTTCGTCTCCATGAATTTTAATACCTACTCCAAATTTTTCTTTTGTTTCCTTTACTGCTTGCTCAATATACAGATTGAATAACATCGGGGAGAGGCTACAACCCTGTCTTACTCCTTTCCCAACCACTGCTTCCCTTTCATGCCCCTCGACTCTTATGACTGCCATCTGGTTTCTGTACAAATTGTAAATAGCCTTTCGCTCCCTGTATTTTACCCCTGCCACCTTTAGAATTTGAAAAAGAGTATTCCAGTCAACATTGTCAAAAGCTTTCTCTAAGTCTACAAATGCTAGAAACGTAGGTTTACCTTTTCTTAATCTTTCTTCTAAGATAAGTCGTAAGGTCAGTATTGCCTCACGTGTTCCAACATTTCGACGGAATCCAAACTGATCCTCCCCGAGGTCCGCATTTACCAGTTTTTCCATTCGTCTGTAAAGAATTCGCGTTAGTATTTTGCAGCTGTGACTTATTAAACTGATAGTTCGGTAATTTTCACATCTGTCAGCACCTGCTTTCTTTGGGATTGGAATTATTATATTCTTCTTGAAGTCTGAGGGTATTTGGCCTGTCTCATATATCTTGCTCACCAGCTGGTAGAGTTTTGTCATGACTGGCTCTCCCAAGGCCGTCAGTAGTTCTAATGGAATGTTGTCTACTCCGGGGGCCTTGTTCCGACTCAGGTCTTTCAGTGCTCTGTCAAACTCTTCACGCAATATCGTATCACCCATTTCGTCTTCATCTACATCCTCTTCCATTTCCATAATATTGTCCTCAAGTACATCACCCTTGTATAAACCTTCTATATACTCCTTCCACCTTTCTGCCTTCCCTTCTTTGCTTAGAACTGGGTTGCCATCTGAGCTCTTGATATTCATACATGTGGTTCTCTTCTCTCCAAAGGTCTCTTTAATTTTCCTGTAGGCAGTATCTATCTTACCCCTAGTGAGGTAAGCCTCTACATCCTTACATTTATCCTCTAGCCATCCCTGTTTAGCCATTTTGCACTTCCTCTCGATCTCATTTTTGAGACGTTTGTATTCCTTTTTGCCTGCTTCATTTACTGCATTTTTATATTTTCTCCTTTCATCAATTAAATTCAATATTTCTTCTGTTACCCAAGGATTTCTAGCAGCCCTCGTCTTTTTACCTACTTTATCCTCTGCTGCCTTCACTACTTCATCCCTCAGAGCTACCCATTCTTCTTCTACTGTATTTCTTTCCCCTATTCCTGTCAATTGTTCCCTTATGCTCTCCCTGAAACTCTGTACAACCTCTGGTTCTTTCAGTTTATCCAGGTCCCATCTCCTTAATTTCCCACATTTTTGCAGTTTCTTCAGTTTTAATCTACAGGTCATAACCAATAGATTGTGGTCAGAGTCCACATCTGCCCCTGGAAATGTCTTACAACTTAAAACCTGGTTCCTAAATCTCTGTCTTACCATTATATAATCTATCTGATACCTTTTAGTATCTCCAGGGTTCTTCCACGTATACAACCTTCTTTCATGATTCTTAAACCAAGTGTTACCTATGACTAAGTTGTGCTCTGTACAAAATTCTACTAGGCGGCTTCCTCTTTCATTTCTTAGCCCCAATCCATATTCACCTACTATGTTTCCTTCTCTCCCTTTTCCTACACTCGAATTCCAGTCACCCATTACTATTAAATTTTCGTCTCCCTTCACTATCTGAATAATTTCTTTTATTTCATCGTACATTTCTTCAATTTCTTCGTCATCTGCAGAGCTAGTTGGCATATAAACTTGTACTACTGTAGTAGGTGTGGGCTTCGTATCTATCTTGGCCACAATAATGCGTTCACTATGCTGTTTGTAGTAGCTTACCCGCATTCCTATTTTCCTATTCATTATTAAACCTACTCCTGCATTACCCCTATTTGATTTTGTGTTTATAACCCTGTAATCACCTGACCAGAAGTCTTGTTCCTCCTGCCACCGAACTTCACTAATTCCCACTATATCTAACTTTAACCTATCCATTTCCCTTTTTAAATTTTCTAACCTACCTGCCCGATTAAGGGATCTGACATTCCACGCTCCGATCCGTAGAACGCCAGTTTTCTTTCTCCTGATAACGACATCCTCCTGAGTAGTCCCCGCCCGGAGATCCGAATGGGGGACTATTTTACCTCCGGAATATTTTACCCAAGAGGATGCTATCATCATTTAATCATACAGTAAAGCTGCATGTCCTCGGGAAGAATTATGGCTGTAGTTTCCCCTTGCTTTCAGCCGTTCGCAGTACCAGCACAGCAAGGCCGTTTTGGTTAATGTTGCAAGGCCAGATCAGTCAATCATCCAGACTGTTGCCCCTGCAAGTACTGAAAAGGCTGCTGCCCCTCTTCAGGAACCACACGTTTGTCTGGCCTCTCAACAGATACCCCTCCGTTGTGGTTGCACCTACGGTACGGCCATCTGTATCGCTGAGGCACGCAAGCCTCCCCACCAACGGCAAGGTCCATGGTTCATGGGGGGAGGAAAGATTCTGAGAAAAAATTTGGACCCCATCTGAGACGGTAGACATAGGGAATTTCGAGTTGACAGTGATACCGAGATGTAAGATTCAGCTTTGGCCGGCCACAATTGTTTGGTTTTATCTCTACACCACTGGACTTGGCAAGCACCTCTAACGGCGTAACATAATGCAAAAGTGAGTACACATCCCTCGGCCAATTGTGTTTACGTATCTCAGGGGTGGCAAAGATTTCAGCTTGTGGTCCGTGCCCTGGCACGAGTGTCATAGTGTGCACACTTCCCCCACCACCATTCCACGCTGGCTGAGTACTTGGAGGGGGGAGGAGGAAAGAGCAAATGTTCCGCAATGAAATGACAGTACCGCACTGCATACGACTTAGTTTTGGATTTCACATGTCTCAGCAACATAGATCACAAACAAAAAAAGTTTCGATATTATTTAATTGTTTTGGCTCGCTGAGGACATAATATAATTTTTACGTTGTGAACACGGGCAGGCACAGATAATTTCAGACTTTTGCACTCACGTTGCCATGTACTTGTGATTTATTTAACTTCATAACCGAAAACAAGATATTTCCAAGCTTATGTTAACCGAATATTGTAGCACCTTTGCACACTCATTTTGGTGACTTGAAAATTCTACCTGATGAAAGCAATGTAGACGCAATGGCCAGGTTTAACTGTAAATGGGTTTGTCTTTAAAACGGGAACTACCTTGCAGATCAGTCAATCTGAACACGTACCAACTGAAACGCAAACGTTCTCGAAACCAGATGTAAGATAGGCAGGATCCTCAAAACGTTTACGAAGCTATCCTTGTAATTCTTTCAGATTCACAATGAATTCTCAAGACTTTGCGTTTTCTTTAACAGCAGTCAGGTTAGGGAACTGTACAGTGTTTGTCAGAATGTATACCTTTTATAACGCAATTTCGTTTTCAAGTACATCCTCATCAAGTCAGAAATAAGTTGTTTCTCAACTTGCTATGCTCAATATGCCAGTGTGCAGGCAATTCCACGTAAACTGCGAGGTCTGGAATCCCTCACGGATGTTCTAATTTTCGCATTAAATGAATTCGCAATTGCGAATAAGGACAATCATCAGCTGTAAAATGGAATGACGACAACGAAAATAAACAGGAAACCCTGATTCGTGTCGCGGCACGGCACAAATTTTCACTGTCGTTATTCCTTTCTACTGATCATGGCAGCAACTGCGAATTCATTAGATGTGTTTCGTAATGGCTGTGCTCGTCGCACTTTACATCGTAATCAGAATAATACACGCACTGCAATATCGTACACATCGTATGTTTTAATTTTCATTCCTGCACTCCTTTTTCCTTCGTAAGTTCAACGATAGCAAGTTTAAAATCTAAAAGTCGTTTCAGTAGTGATTTACCTATATATAAGGCTATACTATCAAAATTTGGTTCTTCTATCTGTTCTCCTGGTACGTATAGATGGTAGTTATAGACCTGCACCAATATTCATCTCTTTATCTGAAGCTTTTGAAACACTCCCTGTCGGACATACAAAAGAACATTTTATTGTTAGTCATTAATTTGGATTGAATTGGGAATATCGCTAATGTGTATCAATGGTGACTTACCTTTTCTTATTCTGTTTACAGGAGGAGTCTTATAGCATACTATCTCTGTATATACTGTATTACATTTTCGTCTTATTTACTCATTTCAGTATATAGCGATTTTAAAACTTGTTTTATTTCAGAAGCAGTCTTTAGTTAAACCTACGTGACTTTGTACGAGAGTACGATTTAGACAAATGTCTACTTTTAAATGTCGCCGTCCGTTGTGGCCGAGCGGTTCTAGGCTCTTCAGTTCGGAACCGCGCTGCTGCTACGGTGGCAGTTCGTATCCTACATCGGGCATGGATGTGTGTGATGTCTTTATGTTAGTTAGGTTTAAGGAGTTCTAAGTTCTAGGGGACTTATGACCTCAGATGTTAAATCCCATAATGCTCAGAGCCATTTGAACAATTTTTAAATGTTAAAAAAAATGCAATATGTAATTTAACATTACCAGTTTTGAGGTGGCTTTATGGGAATGTTCTCAAAGGAAAATAAATTAGAAAAAGTCGTTCCAGGAATGCCACTTCAATTAAACATATATAAAGTACCCATACTCTTAGCTGAATTCGATCGAAAACTGCTGCAAAGGACAAGGTATAATGTGTGCAGCTTCAGAAGTTTTACTATTCACATCACCAATTTCTCGACATGCTGCATGCCTGAAAATTTAGCACAAAGTGCTTCTTGGTGTACTGAGGAATGTCCCGTCTGTCAAACCTTATAATTTGTGCTCTGTCAGTGTCAACTAAATCTTTAAATTCTTTATGTATGCTACTGTAATATAATTTGCAATACTTATTGCTTATGCCGGTGCATAATAGACACTGTGGATTCTCGTCCATGTCTGCTGTAATTCCGGTTTATTTTTGTTTCTTGTGACGATAGACCGTTAGACTACCTCTTTTTCTGCAAACATCCAGTGGACCTGCGAATGCCCTTCATACCACAAACAAGCGGTGGAGCGTAAACGGCGTAGACATCATGATTCTGCCAACCGAAGATAGTTTTGCTGGCAGAAAAGTGCCGTACCGCAATTCTAAATGAAATGTCGCACTGTACAGAATACTTCTGGGAAGCAACGAGCAAAGACGCGCGTGCAGTTTGGCACACTGCGGCCGGCCCTGACGTACCTGAAGCTTTCCGGTCACCAACGTTGCTACTACTCCCACAATGACAAGCTTCGTCTTGGTTATTCTCTCGGTTTGTGCTACAGGTTTCCTTCACACGCCATTAACGATTCTTCTGGGTTTGTGTTTGCTTCACTTCTCGTTTTGCGTTTTCGAACTGGTGTGCACCCTGTTCGTTGCGGCACCTTATCGTTTGCTCTGAAACCGTCTTGGGGCTCTCCCCATCCAATTAGTACGTTAATGAAGAGAATAAAGCACAGTAAGGATCCCAAAACCATCTAGAGTCCCTTAAAACAGTAATGAGATAGAGAAAGCCCGAAATCAGAAGGAAATATTAGCGGCTCGCATAAAGGATTTTCAACACTGTCTCTAGAGAGAAAGCATCTAATGGCAACTGGACAAGAAGACTTAGGAAACACATTGAGCAGTTAATAGTTGTCCAGAACAACATTCACAACAGAGATTCATATAGAATTCTTGTCAGATTTTCAGAAATGACTAACAGCACTAAAAGTTTAATGTTATGCCTCCTTATGGCTTTTCCTTTCACTGACGCTGCCGAGGTCAGTGAACTAAAAGTTGTTTAACGGCACTAGAAACTTTACTACACGCCTTATGCAGAGCAGATGCACGCTTCGCAGTTAGCCTACTTATCGATTGTGCCCCACAACCTTTTTTAAAGAAGGTATTTCTGTCAACGTCCGAAGACGGTCGGACATTTCAAAACGAAGTGTCGCGTTAAAACAGTTGTTACTGTGCCAAATAATTAATTCGTTGCTGACCCGGATGCAGTCCGACCAATATATATTGACGCTATTAACTAATACTTTGCATGCACCAACTACAGAAAAAGAATATATTCAGAGAACCATTAAAAAAAAAAAAATGGTTCAAATGGCTCTGAGCACTATGGGACTTAACATCTATGGTCATCAGTCCCCTAGAACTTAGAACTACTTAAACCTAACTAACCTAAGGACAGCACAAATCACCCAGCCATCACGAGGCAGAGAAAATCCCTGACCCCGCCGGGAATCGAAACCTGGAACCTGGGCGTGGGAAGCGAGAGCGCTACCGCACGACCACGAGATGCGGGCCAGAGAACCATTTAAACAAGCCACTTTATTTAACATTTGAAACTGCAACTAACTTAATTACACAGTGCAGAGGAACTGATTTTAAAATGGGTAAGGGTCAAATAATCAGATTAAGGAATTCTACGAGGTACATCAAAAATGTAACTCGAATTTCGTGGTTTCACGTGTTCTATTATTCAGGTTCGAGCGAATGTTTCTTGTTATTCAGCTTCTAAGTATGCCACTAAAGCATCTGTATGATATTAACCACATCAGATATTTAATATGTTATCAGCCTGAAGAAACATACACGTATTTTGGTAGTAAAGGCGATTTTTTATTTAGCTTGAGGATGGATCAGTGAATTTGTATTAAATTTCATTGTAACAAGGCAGTGAAGAGGAGCAAAGTTTTAGAAACATGAAATATTGCTTTTGATAACCCTTGAATAAAGCCAAAGTTTACTGATGAATTCGTAGAAAGTGACAGAAAAGATTATGAAAGATTGCTGAACCACATTGAAAGGAGTTATTAATGATGATGGCATGTCAGTTGGCTCACACCATCATTTGTTCGGATGTTCTCGATATTACATTTGCTACAGCAAAACTTGTTCCAAAATTGTTGAATTTCGAACAAAAAAAGCGCCGAATACAAGTTTTTCAGGCACCGTTAGATGATGTAAACAACGCTGCAGGGCTATTGGAACATTTCGTAAAATGTGACCCGATGTCGAAACTAAGGCAGAATCATAGCAGTGGAATGATTCTGGATCGCCAAGTGCGATAAAAGTTGGGTCAAAAGTGAAGTTTATGCTCATTGTGTTACTAGATTGTAAGTGCGCAGTGCACCACTAGTTCCTTCCACGCGCTCAATTACGATTACAACTTATAACTCGAGTGCTGTTTGCAGTAGGGGAATAACACACCCGTTTTCTGGCGAAACATTTCATGGCTTTGACACCACTATATTGTACGCCCCTCACACACTGCAGCTTGTTTGTGAATTTCTAGTTACAAACAGTATTATACTGTAATAATGTACACAATCGCCAGACATGACTGAATTTGACTTTTCAGCGTTTCAAAACTATTGTAAAAGTTAAAGGGCTTTCGTTATTCAATTTATATTGGATCTATTTATCAGCACTGCCACACGTCATAATGAACTCCATTAAACTTATAAACCCCTCTAACTTAAGCTAATTTCCATCGATAAATCTAAGAATGAGTATCGAGAAAGTTATCACCAGTGATCGCCATATCTAAGCACTAACGTTCCATGTTAATTTCTTCTTCTGGGGGATTACTTAAATGAGTAGTTGAGAGTCATACTGAACGCATATTGAGCGAAGCCTAGGAGAGCACACAAGAGAGGAGAGGGCAAAGGTCTAGCAGTTATATCGCAGGTGGGGGAGGGGGTGGGGGTGGGGAAGAGTGAAACATGGGTCCTTTTCGAAAGGCATTTGCTTCCGCCATTGGGAGGGGATTTTTTGTTTCTGCACTTTAATTTACTTCTCCCATATGAGTTTCGCCTTATTTTTACTCTAAGGGATCATCAGCGGTACGTAGAAAGATATATTTTTGTTTTGATATGTGTTACTTTTACATAGTCAAACTGTTCACATCGCGTTTTTTATATAAATAAGTAATTTCTTATAATTTGCTGGCATTTGCGTTTCCTCTCATCTTCTCTGGGGGTCGCGCTACCACTTCATTTCCGAAACATGACCAAAACTTTTTATTTACACTGGTTCATCATGTTTACCTTTATTTTTGTGGTGCGCTATCACTATTCTGTCAGTAGTTATAGGTATTTGCTCGAAAACTGTGCTTCTATTTAAATTGGATGATGGTGGGACATCAGCTGGTATAATTTTCATTGAAAATGAAACTCCCCAGCTGCACTTAAGATTTCATATTTATCTGGCCACTAGTTTCGACGTAGCGTCAACGCCATCTTCAGGCCCGTACACGTTGATGATGTCAACTACTTACTGCCCGCCATCCATGTGGAGCACGTATTGATCTCATCAAAGACTTCTAGTACTCAGCCACACACAATTGATAACATCAAAGTGTAAGGGCCTGAAGATGGCGTTGACGCAACGTCGAAACTAGTGGCCAAATAAAAATGAAATCTGAAGTACAGCAGGAGAGTTTCATTTTTAACAAAAAAAATGTATATCATGAAAACCGACGTCTGTTCATACTGTTTATGTCTCTTTCTCCCCTCCTCCCCCCTTTCTCTCTTCCTTTCTCTCTCTCTCGCTATGTGTGTGTGTGTGTGTGTGTGTGTGTGTGTGTGTGTGTGTGTGTGTGCGTGCGTGTTTCTTCACAATTCAAAGAGAACAGAATAACCAAATTAACTTTATGGATATAGCAATCAAAAAACAAAACATGTACGAATTTTACCATAAACCCCCAGCAACGGACATTATCATTCCCCAATCCTCAAACCACCCACACACACAACAGCAAGCATTATTCCGTAAGAACCGAACACAAAAAATAATGAGAAAGGGCTGGGAGCACTACATTGGTAGAGTATGGAAAAGTTGAAAATTTGGGTCTGTCGGGAGGCGTGCTAAGGTAGACCGTGCCGTTGCAATGTCCACTGTCCCAGGAACTCTTAGTGATCGGAGGAACCGTCTAGTAAGCAGGAGATCCTGGTTCGAACCCCGGCGCGGTACAAATTTTCAACTTTTCCCATTGATTTACACAATGCCCATTCACAGCCGATTTCTGTAATTCATTTGTGTCTTAATTAAGCCTTTATACTGACAATTTGTGGCACTCAGTACTTTGATAAACTCCATATTTTTATCATCTTTATGCGTTTCTTGTATGTTAGGTTCATTCCTGTATAATTAATTCTTTAAGTTATCCATTACACAACACCTGTAATTGAATTCATGTGTTCATATGGGAAGCGTTGTGTTTATCCACAGTGGTATGATGTCGATTCCTCAGCCATAACTTCACATAATCTTAGATGAGATTAAAAATGCTTCGCCGAGAGAGGTAAAATTATCCCAGTGATCAAGTTCAACACAACTACAATATCGGTTTCATATTTGAGTGGGGGGGGGGGGAGGGGGAGGGCAAACGGAAGCCGCAGGTAACGCCTCCGGCCTGTTACAACATCCTTAGCCGTAGTTTTTAGTGTAACTGCCGTCTCCAGATCTATGAACGAGCCCTCGACCGTTCCAGCTGGGGCAGGCACCGGGTGGTCTCGCCCGTTCATGCCCCGACAAGCAGCATATAATCGCAGCACGAACGCCTGCGGCGATCGCTAGCGTTGTGTTGCATCGATTGCAGCAGCTGGAAACTCTCTCAGCTACCGCTGTCTTCTTTCCCCCATTTGTGCAGAGTGCCGTCCCTCTTTCCCGTCGCGCCTTGTGCTGCTACAGTTCCTTGCATCCCATCCATTCCCACTGGATAGAAAACACTGGTTTAGGTATGATCGAAAGACGGAAATAGGCAACAGTGTTACGAAAGGATCCTGGGAATAAGAGTGAAATGGACTCAGCAACGGAACAGCACCCACAGAGCTACGATGAGAGAAATACGTGCTGAGAGGAAATTGTGGCGTAGTGCCATGTATAGAGCCTACGTGCGTAAGAGACGGCAGCAGACAGACAGGTTCATACATGAGCCGCTTCTCACGTGACATACGCTCGGGCCCAGCAGGTAGCTGCAAGTAGTTACGAGTGTGACCGAAAGGTTTCAGCATCTTACAGACTATGAAATTATCAAATAGTTAAAACTATATACTTGGGAAACAAAATTGAATTTGTTGCAATTATTGCGACTTTCATTAACTATTGCTAATTTGTTTAAATAGTAGTGTAAATCATGATGCGGATGTGAAATATTAAATAAATGAATATTGTTATGACTATTAACTGCGTATTGCCGGCCAGTGTGGCCGAACGGTTCTAGGCGCTTCAGTCTGGAACCGCGCGGCCGCTACAATTTTGTCAAGCAAACGAACATTACCCATTTTTCTAACAGGAAGGGCGTTTGGACCAAATTGTAGAAGAAGAAATTCACTACAAGGTGAGTAGGGCGGTTTTCTGTACTACGAAACGCAAATAACCGCGCCGGTGCAAAATTTCGCACGAAATTAGGAATTCTATCATACAGAATACAATAGATAAACATAATATTAGTTTGGGTTGTATCAGATACTTGGAGCTACAATACGCTGCTTAGGTAGCAAAACTCCTTAACTTCATCTGCTTCATGATCATCCATCCTGATGTTAAGTTTCTCGCTGTTGCCATTTCTGCTAATTCTTATTAATTTCGTCTTTCTTCGATTTATTCTCAGTCCATATTCAGTACTCATTAGAGTGTTCAGTCCATTCAGCAGACCGTATAATTGTTCTTCGTTTCAACTCAGGACAGCAATGTCATCAGCGACTCGTATCATGGATGTCCTTTCAGCTTGAATTTAATGCCTCTCCTCAACCTTTCTTTTTTCCATCATTGTTTCTTCGATGCACAGATTGAACAGTAGGGATGAAGACTACATCCCTGTCTTACACCAGTTTTATCCAAGCACTTCGTTCTTGGACGTCCAGTCTTATTATTGCCTTTTGACTAATGCACATATTGTATATTATCGGGACTTCTGACTAGGGAATAATCCAGCTGATTCCAGTACAGGTAAGCGTTAGTTAAATAATAAACCATTAATAAAAAATAGCGCCTCGGCATCTGAGCATTCCCTGAGAACACACACACATGAAACCCTCCTTTATAAGAATTAAACTTCGTAATCAGCATACAAGGTAAAAATATGATGAAAATGTCCGATATGGGAATACAGAATTAATCTAATCGTGCAGTAATTACAGAATGACCCAGTTTTACAGGTTTAAATTCATATTTCGAGTGAAAGCTGCATTCGCCAAAGCGGCGGAGGAACGAGCTACAAAGGTTAACGACCTGACAGAGCCAGGAACAAAGAGAACAACAATACTCGACTTACGGACGAGATCGAGACAGAAGGCCAGCAACATGGAGCCCGGTGTAACGAACAACAGATCCACCGGCAGCGGCCAAGTCGTCAAGCCCCGATGCCACGTCCCAACGTACCGGAGGAAATACGCTGCGCTCTGCACAACCGAAACATATATCAAGTACAACAGCACATTTCCGATTGCACGTTCAAATTACATAAAAGAATAAAACATAACACTGAAACAGTAAGGCTCGTCAAATTTCATTTTTTAACTCAAGCCTTAAGAATTGATTTATACACTGCAATACACGGGAAAATAAGATTGTTCCTGGAAACGTAATAGCAACAACTGAGTATTACCTGGAACGGGCAAGAGCCGACCAGAACCACACTTTCATGAAATCGTATTTCGTTACTCGTTAATTAAGGTGCAAATTTTGGTACCTAATCACCAGTTACCACAATTTTAGATATACCATCACTCAATACTAAGGAGGTCACAGGATTTCCTTGCGTCCAGCTGCAGATCCGTCATCAGGTGGTGGGATACAAAGATGGAAAGCCCAAGACCCGTTATCATGTCAGATGTGACTCGACGTTGACATGTCAAACTTGTCACTGAAGAAACATTAGTTAACCATTAACAAACATGTATAAGCACACAGTTGCACCTGTTAAAATCGAACACACACTATATGCCCAGGCGAACGATTACTGCCAGGCGACGCTTCGGTAAGCTTTTCTTCTCAAAATGCACTGCGTGGCGAGAAAGGCCAAAACAGCACGCCTCGTGCCAGAACACAAACTGTTTCCGCCGTCTCCGGCCGCAGCGCTCCAGTAGTACAACGCGCAATGAGCATGCGCACCAAGTAAGGGTCAACCTCCCGACCCCGTAGTAACCACAGCCTAGAGCCCACACAGTGAGAGCTGCTGCCTCGACGCTGCAGACTTATGTAGCCGAACCCATGGTGAACAACCGACTCGAGGCCGGAAAAAGCGAAATCGATGGCAAAGATGACACTACAAGAAAGAGGTACTGGCGCCAGCAGCGCTATATACCATACCTATAGCGTACCCCTACTTTTCTCAGAATTTCGAACATCTTGCACCACTTTGTATTGTCGTACGCTTTTTCCGGGTCGACAAATCCTATGAACGTGTCTTGATTTTCTCTTGAGTCTTCTTTTCATTATCAACGGCAACGACAGAATTGCTTTCCTGTTGCCTTTACCTTTCCTAAAGCCAATATGATCGTTATCCAACATATCTTCAGTTTTTTCTCCGTACTTCTGTCAATTACTTTTTTCAGCTGTTAAGCTCACTGAGCGATAATTCACGCACTTGTCGGCTCTTGCCATTTTAGTAATTGCGTGGATGATGTTTTTCCGAAAGTCAGATTATCAGCAGGCTCACACATTCTACACACCATCGTGAATAGTCTCCATTGATTTTAGAAATTCCGATGGAATGTTATCCTTCTATTCTGCCTCATTTGATTTTAAGTCCTCTCAAGCTCTTCTAAATAATGATTATAATACTAGATCCCCTATCCCCTCCCTACCGACTCCTGTTTCTTCTCGTATCACATCATCAGTCAAGTCTTCCCCCTCGTAGAGGCCTCCAATGTGCTCTTTTCACCTATCCGCTCTCTCCTCTGCATTTAATAGTGGATTTACTACTGCACTCTTCAAGTTACCGCCAGTGCTTTTAATTGCACCAAAGGTTGCTGTCAAGCCTTTATAGCAGCGTCAATATCCTGGGCACAGGTAACCGCTTTTTGAAGGTAGCATTGAACCTCCTGGCATAACGTATTTCTACGGGATCTAGTAATCAATAGAGGGCATCAGCTGCAAATGACATATGTCGATTGGCTTCGTCGTGGAACTTAGCCCACTATCATTGTTGGACGTGGTTTTACAGTGTGCTAGCATTATGTCTGCTGCAGGTGACAGTTTCTTTTTTTTGTCCTCTGGAGTGTTTAGTCTCGTATTTCAGTCTGAAAAGCACTCTGACTACAGTTGTTGCAAATGTTTATCACGAATCGGAGATTGGTTTATAAGAGGAAAAGGAAGCGTAAAATAAAAGAGTTGCAAGAAAGGCAGCATGTTTGCTTTGAAATCTTAAGTATGAAGCTGTTCTTTTAAGAAATGAGGGATCTATCCGTAGGTATAACATATTTTCAAAATTATCCAACGAAATATGTCTTGACACCGGAAATTGTTCTTCAGGGATTATAAGTTACATAATTATTTTGAGTACTGGAGCCTACTGCAAGTAAACGCATGAAACAGCTAGCCGAACCTCACTTTGCTTGCGCTGAGTATGACGTCAGCGCGTGGGTGGACTACGCCCACCCGGAAAGTAGGTCTTGTAGTACGCACCGGGTCGCAGAAGTTGGCCCACCGCGGACAAAGCGCGTGGCCGCCACTCTGCGGTGCATGTCTGGCGGAAACGGCGTCCGCCACAAAGTTGAACACTTTGCTGACGGACGAGAGGGAAGCCGCAGGGCTGCCAACTTCTCCGTCCAGGTGCGGCCCTGCTGTAGGGCTCGCTAGTTTCTACACTGGGGTACTGTTGGCACTAGACCTGTAGTAGTTTGTACACAGAGACCTTCAGATACGATAGTGAAATTTGCTCCCAAATGCCGTAAGAATCAGAAACGTTTATGCAATGTGATACGCGTCTTTATTCTGCTTGATGCTTCAGGATTTGTTTTGGGAGACCTGAGTTTTCGTGCCGTGTACTATTTTTAAAAAACTTTCGGGAATTCAGTGAGGTAATATTTACAGCGACTGCTGATTTTCGGCGGGAGTACACCCCGCCATATTCAAGGCACAAACTGCAATGGAGAGGCGATGTACAGGCAAATTTAAAACCTCGGTCGTTGGAACAAGCCGGCCGCGGTGGACGAGAGGTTCTAGGCGCTTCAGTCTTGAACCTCGCTTCTGCTACGGTCACAGTTCGAATTCTGCCTAGGGCATATATGTGTGTGATGTCCTTAAGTTAGTTAGGTTTAAGTAGTTCTACGTTCTAGGGGACTGATGACCTCAGATATTAAGTCACATAGTGCTCAGAGCCATTTGAACCATTTTGGTAGGAGCAATTCTGGAAAGATGTGTGTTGTTTGAATTACTCCAAGAACCGAGATTTTAAATTTGCCTGTGCATCGCCTCGCCGCTGCAGTTTGTCCCTTGAAAATGGCGGAGTGTAATCCCACTGAAATATCGGCGGTTGCTGTAAATATTACCTGACTGAATTTCCGTAAGCTGTTTGCGCTTTTGTTTTACCAACACTGCAGGCCAGCCTACCTCCACATGCAGTCGCACAGAAAAAGTTTTCCAAATGTACCATATTAATGGATAGTCATAAAGTTTTTATCGTCACCTCAAAAATAACGTTACATCATTAATTTTTTGTTTGTTTGTTTGCAGAAATAAGTCTTAGTGTCCGCTCGTATGCTCGGGCCATTGTGTCGCATCAAACTACCGGTCAAGCCAAAACAAAATATCCCAGCACGCTGATAATCTAGATCCATTTCTACTTTCGAAAGTGGCTGACGCTGCAACAGTCAAAGTTGAGTTGGTGGAAGTCTGCGGTAACAATGCACCATCATATGGAACCGTGATTAAGTTCCGCAGACGCTATCAGTACTGTCGAACAAGTGTGGATAGCGAGCAACGACGTGGCAGAAAATCTGTTTATGAAACTCCGGTAATAACAAGAAAAAGGGAGGCTCTGGTGCTCGAAGACTGGTGTATCACAACCTATGTGATTAGTGGAAATGTAAACACGAGTCGTGGGTCAGTTTTTAAGTGTCTTGTTCGACGTTCTGAGCAGGATAAAGCTCGCGCCCCGCTGGATTCTCTGTATTCCGCTACTGTTCAGTCCTCACCGCCTCTGAAAACTGCCCACTGTACCGAAGCAACAGCGGAAATGTTGCAGCTCTATGCTCCTTTAGCACTCTGTACACCAGAGGCAACTTTGGATAGATCACTACGAGCCTGAGAAACGTGTTCAGTGAATAATCGGGTAAGATGACACTGAGTATTATTTTTTGGGGTTTTCGTGATACGTTGGTAAAAGGGCCAATCGTTACAGGTTCGTATTATGGAAATTTTCTGACTACATTACGGCAAGCTATCAAGA
The DNA here is from genome assembly GCF_023897955.1 of Schistocerca gregaria. NCBI lineage: Eukaryota > Metazoa > Arthropoda > Insecta > Orthoptera > Acrididae > Schistocerca > Schistocerca gregaria. The sequence continues at coordinate 817,647,913 of NC_064921.1, forward strand.
CGAAGTATCGCAAGGTGTACCATGTGGTGTTTATGCTCCACGACAGAAACGAAGCTCATTCTGCACAAGTCACATTCACACACGCAGTTGCTTTGGGTTATCAGTTTTGATTCACTCATGTAGACGTCAACATGGCACACAGTTAATGGAAGGGCTGAGCGTACAAGTGGAGAAGTGCCTGCTGAAGCAAACTGAGTGAACGCCATAGTGAAATTACCATTTATAAATTATCTGAGTTACTATCGAAACTATATCTATATCTAATGATATAGTTCACTGTACTGCATCTGCATTATTTTTCAGTACGTTAAAAATACTTATACTAATTGCATTTTAAAACGTTTTAGACGAAAATAGGTTCAAGCACGAAAATATTTGCTTTACTGTGTTTTATTCTGAAGAGATTTTTAGTTCAACACACTCGATATTCACAGTAAAACTCACGTTCGTTGTTAGACTAGAATATTGGAGTAAATGATGCAAAATTAATATAACAGTCTGAAAAACAGTAGATAAATACCAAATTAAACCAAAAATTCCTAAACGAGAAAACACTGCTGTGGTTCCAAGACGAATGATAAATTACTCATTGCCACTGTCTATAATCCTATCACAGTCATTGCCTTAATGCAGAACTAGAATCATTTCCTTGTGTGTAACCTCTTAAAAATGTCCTTTCCGGGGCAACACTCATCGTGCTCTTTGATTGTGTTGTGCAGCTTTCAGCCTCCCCTGTCCCTCCCTTTCACCAGGTCCTCATCTTCCTCCACTCCCTCTTGTTTCACCCATGTTAACTGCTCTCTGAGAGTGGGATATATTGTTATAGAAATCATGATGAACTGGAGCAACGTAGTTCTTTTTTCTGAAGAGTGTTCCACTTCTCAAATTTTGTTTCATAGCATCTTAATACAAATGCTGCAAAGGAGGTATTTGATGAGCAACCAGTACTGTATCATGTAAAATCCGCTTCAGAAAATCCAATATCACGTTTCAGTGAATACTTAAACTGCTTCATTAGTGGATTTTCATTTATTTTTCTGATCCTAGTAATATTCTTCCACTGTATTTTATTTACTTGAGTGTCCTTAGCAACTTTTTCCTTTGCTATGGCTTCAATTGAAATAAAGTTTTCTGTTTTCATTTCCAATACGGAAATCTTTAGACCTACCTTCACTGCATCTATCCCGTGTTGGGGCACAAATAATATTTCAAGTGCTTCTTTGCTCTATCACATTCCATGTACGTGTGGCCAGGTTCAAACAACTTGTGGTCTGTTCTGTCTATATCCTGATTTATCCTGAAGATGTACACACACTGTTTCAAAACAGGGCCTGTTTAAACAATCGCTAGATGTTATCATAAGTAATCTTAAAAACATACACATTAGGTCACTGCATTACTTTGAAAAAATGCTTGCCTGAAACTTTGTTAAAAATAACAGCACTTTTCCTTTAGTCTTCTAGATTTAAATGTAGTCCAGGCATTGGTTTGGAGCCCAAACTTTATCATCCCAGAGTACAGAACCATACAGGTACTATTTCCACTCTCAGCCCCTCAGTTCCATTTCTTCTGGTGCTGAAATCATTGTGTATGAGGCATTTTCAGACCTATAACGAGGTGATTTTCTAGGTTAAATGCTCCACGAACAGCCAAAATGCGGCTTTTACAATAAAAGTCCATACCAAGTCACCCACCGTCGGGAAAAAAAGTTGCGTTGAAAGGTAAGTGCACGCAAGAGCCAAAACATAATGGCAACTGCTCACAGTAAGACTGAATGCGGCTAACTATCGTTGTGGATAATTGAAGTGAGAAGGGAAGTGGAAAAAAGACGAATGGAAAATCATTCTAGCGACTATACTGGTCACAAATAACTAAAACCAATAAAGTAAGAAACATGCACAAAGCGTTGGTTGTTGTGGGCAGGCACCTGGGAGCGAGCACCTTGGAAACAGCAAAGCAAGAATCTATAGAAAGTAGTTGAAGACGGCGAAAAGGCTAGTTAGTGACAAGGTGCTGGACGTTCATGCCACACGAAAAAACTTGGAGGTCGCAGACTTCCCAGCTCTGTAATGTATGATAGGAGGATAGGCGGCAATCCAGGACAGATCTCACAACAGAGTACACTGAGGTGACGAAAGTCATGGGATGTCGATATGCACGTATACAGACGGAGATATCATCGGGTACACACGGTATAAAACGGCAAGTGCGTTGGCAGAAATGTCATTTGTATTCAGGTACTTCATGCGAAAAGCTTTCCAACGTGGTTATAGCCGCCTGAGGTCAATTAACAGAGCTTGAACGCAGACTGTTACTTGGACCTAGACGCATGTGATATTCCATTTCGTAAATCGTTAGGGAGCTCAGCATTCCGAGATCCAGTGTGAATAGCGTGACAAGAATACCAAATTTCAGACTTCACCTCTCACCACAGACGGCCTTCACTTAACGACCGAGAGCAGCCGATTTTGCGCAGAGTTGTCAGAGCTAACAGACAAGCAACACTGCGTGAAGTAACGACAGACGTACTACGAACATATCCGGTAGGACATTCCGGCGATGTTTCGTGTTAATGGGCTATGGCAGTAGACAACTGACGCAAATGCCTTTGCTTGAGGACGACATCGTTTACAGCACATCCCCTGAGCTCGCGACCATATGGGTTGGACCCTAGACGATTGGAAAACCGTGGCCTTGTCGGACGAGTCCAGATATCACTTTGGTAGGAGCTGATGGTAGTTTCCGAGTGTGGCGTAGTCCCCGCGGAGCTATGGTCCTAAGTTGTGAATAAGGTTATGTGCAAGCTGTTGGTGGCTCCATAACCTGTGTGGTCCTCTGGTCCACCTGAGCCAACAGAGACTATTTCCACCCATTCATGGGCTTCATGTTCCCTAACAACGATGGAATTTTTATGGATGACTATGTCCCGCGTCACAGAGCAGCAATTGTTTGTGGTTCATCTGAAGAACGTTCTGGACAATTCGAGCGAATGCTTTGGCCACCCAGTTCACCCGACATGAATCCCATCTTACATTTATGGAACATAATCGAGAGGTCAGTTCGTGCACAAAATCCCGCACCCGCAACACTTTCACAATTCTGGACGGCTGTAGAGGCAGTATCACTCAGTATTTCTCCATGGGACTTCCAATGGCTCGTTTAGCCAATGCCACGTCGAGTTACTGCACATTGCCGGGAAAAAGGGGTCTGACACGACTTGTCAGCTCAGTGTATAATGCTGGTGCAGGCACAAGGGTTCCGGAACACACGGTTCACAGCACATTTTTTTAACATGTGGCTACACGTCAGACGATACTTACGTTTTCCCGTGTTGACGCAGTGACAACGTCACTGACACCGCGCGGAGTGGCCAAGCGGTTTCAGACGCGGTTTCACGGATTGCGCGGCCCCTCCCACGGCAGGTTCGAGTCCTCCCTTGGGCATTGGTGTGTGTCGTTCTTAGCATAAGTTAGTTTAAATTAGTTTAATTAGTGTAAAAGTCTAGGGACCCATGACATCAGCAGTTTGGTCCCTTAGGAATTCACACACACGCGCACACACACACACACACACACACACACACACACACACACACACGCCGTTTACCCTTACAGTAGGCATGGTATAATCGAGACTGGATTGTTGACAAGCGGAAATGTGTCACCTGGTCGGGAGAATCACATTTCTTGCTATACCAGGTCCATGGTCTGATTCAAGAAGGTCATCAGCTAGGTAAATCGGTGCTCAAAACATGCAAGTCGTCGCGGATTCAGCCGGTGGGGCCAGTTTTATGCCACGGCAGGCGATCACCTGAGCTGCCATTGGACCTGGTAAGTAATCGAAGGCAGGATCAGAATTGTGAACCACATCAGGTTACCTTCCTTTCAGAAAGCTGTTGCACTCAGCGACTTTTATATTGACTTGCAGACTATAGCTTGCAGCGATCATTCGTATTTTTTTTAAATTTCATTGTGCAGATCTAGATTTCGGCTAGAAGGTACCCATTCTCAACGCTAAGAATACAAGAAGTACATAGTTAGATGATGTCATAGAAAGTTACAGGTAATGGCTTAACTCATATAGTTTGTATATTACATACCACTATTATTTTCTCTCAATGCATGTAATGCTTGTTGGTCGGGCTATATCCACAGTTCATTGACTACTACTGTTTGCGAAAGTCAGGTTGTATGGAAAACATATCGGTTGTTACATGCGGCCATCTACGTGAACTACGTATATGAACTTCAAGGGATGTAAACCAGTTCAAATTTGCATGAGAATTAGATAAAATGAAACATAAGTAAAATTCTTACATTGTCGTCCGACCAGAAAGTAATAAAATTTCCATGTTCACTCCTCGTGTATTCGTTATTATTATGAAAACATTTAAATTACGTCAGGCGGGTAAAAAGTTTATAAATATTTTTTAAAATTTATTAAAATTTGTAAAATACAGGAAGGGACGTGCTGTACACACCTATTAGTTGATATGGCTTAAACATATTTATCTTTATATCATGTCCCCCTTTATTAAAACATCATAAGTATATTGTTCATAATATTTACTAAATAGCTCATAGATGGAGCCAAACGTCAGTCAGATAGCTGGTTGGTGCTATTTGGTTGCTCCGCTGTAGATATAGAGGCTGCTAACCTCTTTATCCCTTAAAACCGATTTTCCTTGTAAAAGCAAAAACAACCAATATATTGAATTGCTGTTAATAATACTGTTTATGCATCTGAACTAACATATCATGGAAAAAGTTCGGTTTTGATGGATAAAGAGGTTAGCACCCTCTATATCTATAGCGGAATAGCCAAATTGCACCAACCATGCATCTGACTGACATTTGGCGCCACCTATGGACTGTTTAGTAAATATGATGAACAATATACTTATTATGTTTTAATAAAGGGAGATATAATATAAAGAAAAAATATATTTAAGCCTTATCCACTAATAGGTGTATACAGCATGTGTCTTCTTGTGTTTTATAAAAAGTTTAATAAGTTTTAAACAAAATTTTAAATTTTTTATTAATAATACCTGACTCACAAGGAGTGAAAATGGAAATTTTATTATTTGCTGGCAAATACGGAACAAGTCGGACGACAATGTAAGAATATTACTTATGTTTCATTTCTTGTAATTCTCATACAAATTTAAAGTGGTTTACTTCCCTTGATGTTCATATGCGTAGTTCACGTACATTGCGCCATGTAACCAACCGATGTGTTCTTCTTTCAACCTGCCTTCCGCAAACAGTATTAGTCAATGAACTGTGGATAAAGACCGACCAACAGACATTACAGGCATTGAGCGAAAATATTAGTGGTATGTAATATACAAACTATATGAGTGAAGCCATTGCTTGTAACTTTCCATGACATCATCTATGTACTTCTTGTATTCTTAGAGTTGAGAATGGCTACCTTCTAGCCGAAATCTAGATCTGCACAATGAAATTTAAGAAGGACGACTGATCGCTGCAATCTATAGTCTACAAGTCAAATGTGAACTACGTCGTGGTCATTCCGGACCACCTGCACACTTTCACGGTTAATGTCCTAACCAACGGCGATGGTATCTCCCAGCAGTGGAACTCTCCATGTCACAGGGCCAGACTCGAGCTACAGTGGTTTAATGAGCATGACAGTGAACTCACGTTAGTGTATGGCTACCAAACACACCTGATATTAACCCTATGGATCACTTCTGGGACGCTATTGGGCCTGTAATTTATGTCAAAATGGTTCAAATGGCTCTGAGCACTATGTGACTTAACTTCTGAGGTCATCAGTCCCCTAGAACTTAGAACTACTAGAACCTAACTAACCTAAAGACATCACTCACATCCATGCCTGAGGCAGGATTCGAACCTGCGACCGCAGCGGTCGCGTGGTTTCAGACTGTAGCGCCTAGAACCACTCGGTCACCCCGGCCGGCATAATTTATGTCAATTACGTGGTCTATGCGCAAACGTACTGTACTTCACATCTCCGTAAACTATCCAGCACTTGTAGAATCCATGCCATGCACAAGCGCTGATGTATTGCGTTCCAAAGGTGGACTAATTCGCTTTTACACTTGTTGTCACAATCTTTTGGCCAACCAGCGAAAAGTAACTTTTTTGCTTTGTCAGTTTGAGAGGCTCTGTGTCATTGCTCCTTTCATAGTCTATCAAATGCTATTTGCTGTACTTCAAATTGTGTTATACTGCTACCTTCGTTTGCCTCTCAGATGGGTAACATGAAATGGCTTGACAGCTCAGAACCACATAGTCATCCGGTAGCCGATTGTGTACCCTTGCATTTTACAGGCACCACTCTTACCGACTGAGATCCACAGTCCCACCTCATAGCTACACGCTGCTAGCGCGTTTTCCTCTGTACCAAAACAACCCACAAGCTCTTTCGCGTACCTCATTAGTGTAGCTGATAAACATGGCACCTCAAGCACGGTTCGTTCCTAGTAAATGAGCCCCGTGACTCAATGACTGCTCAGCACCACTTGTTCACTAATATTACAAGCATGAAAACAAGCAAAATCTTTAATTTGATTCATGTAAAGATACGCTATCCTTGTCACAGAACAGAATCATATTTAAAAATGTAAGCATTTCAACGATGTCATTCAGGGCTTTTACAATAAATAACACACAGGTAAAGAGAATGGTTCGAGATACTGCAGAGTTCATGACACCTAATGCAGAACATACGCTTTTCTACTGTAACAATGTGCTGATCGTAATTTATCTTGTTTCAGGTACTTCCTTTGGCCGGACGCGTTTCTAAGAGGAAACATCAAGAATAGTTCCAGGATGAGCAATTATTTGGTGAGCCCACGTTATTTTATCTTTGTACTCCTTTTAGTAAAGGAAATATTTCGCTAGTGTGGCCCTGTACCTGTATGAACCTTCATTTCAAACTTATACTCTTATAAATACATCAAGATTAAAATTGATCGGTGTGTAAACTGAGAGGTATTTCACATATGCACATATGTTAGAAGGTCTCTTCCTCACCTCCCACCCCGCAACCCCTCCCTCAAAAATAACCAGAAGGAAAATGTAAAAAGTTGCGAACATTTTAAATTCTGGATGAAAAATCAACGTCAAATGTTAAGCCTTTCATGATGATTTATCAGTGATCACGCCACCACGAAAATTTCGTAGGAAATTGTGTGGTCCAGCACATGACATTAGAGTTACGGTGGAGAGGAGAAAATCTAATCTGTACATTGTAAACTTTAGGTAATCTTTTAAACAGTATTTTGAACAAAGTGAATAGAAAAGTTTATGGCGTGTACTCAAGGCTCTGATGTTGCTCCGTTGTTACAAAGAGTTTTCGCAGCAGACCTGCCTAAGTTGACCTGCTGGAAACTCCAGTATGCAGACAAAGCTTCAGTTTCATATCAGAGCAAAGATCGTTTTGAATTTGAAGAACATCTAACACTCTCACTGCACTTTATGAATATCTTAAGACAAGGCGACTCAAGCCTAATGTTTCTGAAACAGAAATATGTCTTGCCCATCACTCCAACCGTATAGCACCAGCATGGTACTAATGGGTAAGTACTGAATAGCACTGGGAAGACAAGAAATTTGTGGCATAACAAAGGAATCGATTGATAGGACACATTCTGCGATGTCAGGGAGTCACCAATTTAGTGTTGTTGTTGGGGTCTTCAGTCCTGAGACAGGTCTGATACAGGTCTCCATGCTACTCTATCCTGTGCAAGCTTCTTCAACTCCCAGTACCTACTGCAACCTACATCCTTCTGAATCTGCTTGGTGTATTCATCTATTGGTCTCTCTCTACGATTTTTACCCTCCCCACTGCCCTCCAATACTAAATTGGTGATAACTTGATGCCTCAGAACATGTGCTACCAACCGATCCCTTCTACTAGTCAAGTTGTGCAACAAACTTCTCTTCTCCCCAATCATACTCAACACCTCCTCATTAGTTATGTGATCGACACATCTAATCTTCAGCATTCTTCTGTAGTACCACATTTCGAAAGCTTCTATTCTCTTCTTGTCCTAACTATTTATCGTTCATGTTTCACTTCCATACGTGGCTACACTCCATACAAATACTTTCAGAAATGACTTACTGACACATAAATCTATACTCGATGTTAACAAATTTCTCTTCTTCAAAAACGCGTTCCTTCTCATTGCCAGTCTACATTTTATATCCACTCTACTTCGACCATCATCAGTTATTTTGCTCCCCAAATAGCAAAACTCGTTTACTACGGTAAGTGTCTCATTTCCTAATCTAATTCCCTCAGCATCACCCGACTTAATTCGACTACATTCCATAATCCTTGTTTTGCTTTTGTTGATGTTCATCTTTCAAGACACTGTCCATACCGTTCAACTGCTCTTCCAAGACCTTTGAAGTCTCTGACAGAATTACAATGCCATAGGCGAACCTCAAAGTTTTTATTTCTTCTCCATGGATTTTAATACCTACTCCGAATTTTTCTTTTGTTTCCTTTACTGCTTGCTCAATATACAGATTGAATAACATCGGAGAGAGGCTACAACCCTATCTCACTCCCTTCCCAACCACTGCTTCCCTTTCATGCCCCTCGACTCTTATAACTGCCATCTTCTTTCTGTACAAATTGTAAATAGCCTTTCGATCTCTGTATTTTACCCCTGCCACCTTCTGAAGCTGAATGAGAGTATTCCAGTCAACATTGTGAAAAGATTTCTCTAAGTCTACAAATGCTAGAAAGGTAGGTTTGCCTTTTCTTAATCTAGCTTCTAAGATAAGTCGTAGGGTCAGTGTTGCCTCACATGTTCCAATATTTCTGCGGAATCCAAACTGATCTTCCCCTAGGGCGGCTTCTACTAGTATTTCCATTCGTCTGTAAATAGTTGGCGTTAGTATTTTGCAGCCGTGACTTGTTAAACTGATTGTTCGGTAATTTTCACATCTGTCAACACCTGATTTCTTTGGGATTAGAATTATTATATTCTTCTTGAAGTCTGGGGGTGTTTCACCTGTCTCATACATGTGGCTCTGTTTCTGCTTTCCCTTCTTTCCTTAGAACTAGGTTTCCATCTTAGCTCTTAATAATCGAACAAGTGGTTCTCTTTTCTCCAAAGGTCTCTCTAATTTTCCTATAGGCAGTATCTATCTTTCCCCTAGTGACATAAGCATCTACATCCTTACATTTATCTTCTAGCCATCCTTGTTTAGTCATTTTTGGACTTTCTGTCGATCTAATTTTTGAGACGTTTGTATTTCTGTTTGCCTGCTTCATTTACTGCATTTTTATATTTTCTCCTTTCATCAATTAAATTCAATATTTCTTCTGTTACCCAACTATTTCTACTTGCCCTCGTCTTTTTACCTACTTGATCCTCTGCTGCCTTCACTACTTCATCACTCAAAACTACTCATTCTTCATCTACTGTATTTCTTTCCCCCATTCCTGCCATTTGTTCCCTTACGCTCTCCCTGAAACTCTGTACAACCTCTGGTATAGTCAGTTTATCCAGATCCCATTCCTTAAATTCCCACCTTTCTGCAGTTTCTTCAGTTTTAATCTACAGGTCATAACCAATAGATTGTGGTCAGAGTCCACATCTGCCCCTGGAAATGACTTACACTTTAAAACCTGGTTCCTAAATCTCTGTCTTACAATTATATAATCAGTCTGAAACCTTTTAGTATCTCTGGGATTCTTCCATGAATGCAACCTTCTTTTATGATTCTTAAACCAAGTATAAGCTATGATTAAGTTGTGCTCTGTGCAAAATTCTACCAGGCGGCTTCTTCTTTCATTTCTTATCGCCAAGCCATATTCACCTTCTACGTTTCCTTCTCTCCGTTTTCGTACTCTCGAATTCCAGTCACCCATGACTGTTAAATTTTCGTCTCCCTTCACTATCTGAATAATTTCTGTTATTTCGTCATACATTTCTTCAATTTCTTCGACACCTGCAGAGCTAGTTGGCATATAAACTTGTATTACTGTAGCAGGCGTTGGCTTCGTGTCTATCTTGGCCACAAAAACGCGTTCACTATGCTGTTTGTAGTAGCTTACTCGCCTTCCTAATTTTTTATTCATTATTAAACCTACTCCTGCATTACCCCTATTTGACTTTGTATTTATAACCTTGTATTCACCTGAGCAAAAGTCTCGTTCCTCCTGTCATCGAACTTCACTAATTCCCACTATATCTAACTTTAACCTATCCATTTCCCTTTTTAAATTTTGTAACCTACCTGCCCGATTAAGGTATCTGACATTCCACCCTCCGATCCGTAGAACGCCAGTTTTCTTTGTCCTGATAGCGACGTCCTCTTGAGTAGTCCCCGCCCGGAGATCCGAATGGGGGACTATTTTACCTCCGGAAAATTTTACCCAATAGGACCCCATCATCATTAACCATACAGAAAAGCTGCATGCCCTCGGGAAAAATTACGGCTTTAGTTTCCCCTTGCTTTCAACTGTTCGCAGTACCAGTACAGCAAGGCTGATTTGGTTAGTGTTACAATGCCAGATCCGTCAATCATTCAGACTGTTGCCCCTGCAACTACTGAAAAGGCTGCTGCCCCTCTACAGGAACCACACGTTTGTCTGGCCTCTCAACAGATACCCCTCCGTTGTGGTTGCACCTACTTTACGGCTATCTGTATTGCTGAGGCACGCAAGCCTCCCCACCACGGCAAGGTTCATGGTTCATTGGGCGACTGGAGGGAAATGTAGTAGTACTGTAGTACTGGAGGGAAATGTGAAGGGCTAAAAATCGTAGAGGAAGACGACGAGATGAATACCGTAAGCACATTCAGAAGGATGTAGGTTACATATCACTACAAAAACAACTGATGCATACGATGATAATAATAATAACAATAATAAATCAAGGCTCGCATGAAATTGTAGGGCCATATTTTATAAAATGGACAACAAAACACTCACTAGAAGCTACAACATTATTAATTCAATGAATGTCAAAAATCAGCTGGTTAGGAGGTACGAGGGAAGATTTAGAAGGTATGAACAGCTCATAAGGCATAATAAACAGTCAGCCTCTGAGGCTCTAGTAAAGAAACGCATATTCACGGAGAAACGTAAAAGGAAAACTGACAAGAAATGGTCAGAAGAACGGAAGGAAAAAGCTGTGAATTCAATGAGATATTTGGGGAGGATAAGAAGGCAGAACCCATCAAGCCAGTTACCAAATAAACACGCATCTTAAGTGCGAAACGAAGTCAGAAAAAGAATGGCTGTGTAGTCGGCTGTTACGACGTCACTCTTAGTCTATTCTAAAATGTTTTGTAAGACTTGTTTGATTTGTGCACACAGGAAATTTCGCAGGTACACACGTGGGATAGTCAACGTGTTTTACTTAATTTTTGATTCCAGAAGATAGAACCGTAAGTAGAAGAGCGTTTATAATTTTAAGTACTGTCGATGATGAAATCACCGAAAACTGAGCACAGGCCGGGACTGGTCAAAGAGAGAGATTTCTGGAAATCACGAAAAGCCTCAGTCAAGACATTGCATGGGTACTTGAATCCGGCTCGTCCCGGATACTATACTTTGGTGCCTCATCTGCCTTCACCACATCCTCTAAAGATAAAAAAATGGGTATGGTTACTAGTCGGATATTCAATCAACTACGTGACTACCTTCTAACACCTTTTTGGAAATTCAATTGTAGCATGCTTCATTCTCGCCCTCAGGACAGAAACGCAGAATCAACAGGGTGAACAAAATTTCGTTGGGTTCTGCAGGGGTATTTTTTGAGTGATTTGGTGTTAGAGACCCACGGTATACATCCACATCTCTACTTCACGGGCCTGCTTATTGTGTTTGGCGGAGGATATTTCTTGAACCACTAAGATTTTCAGCTGTCTCTCTTCCATTCGCGAATGATATGTGAGGTGAACGACGCTGTGGATACATTTCCGTATTAACTCTAATTTATGTGTTCTTTTTTTTCCGTCACGGTTATTTCGCGAGACATATGTGGGAAGAAGTAATATATTCTCCAACTCTTCTTCGAAAGTTCGTTCATCGTCGTACGCGACATCCCTCTTGCAGCGACTGCCACTGCATATGTTTTTGGACAGATTCCCCTTGAACAAGCATATTTGTTTTTCTTTTTTTTTTTTACCCAGACAGGTTTATCTGAAGTTGCAGCATCTTCAGTGAGTTTTTATTTGATTTTCTGGTAAAATATGTTCTGGTTTCTGTAGCTTGCTGCAGTTTGCAGTACAGCTGTGACTGTAAACTGTATAAGGATAACAGCTATACTGGAACCTACAGTAAGCTACAGAACCCACAGCGCTAGTTAACAAGAAAACAAGAAAATTACTGAAGATGCTATAACTTCAGCGAAACACGACTGGGTAGAAAGAAAGAAAAAAATGTGTTTACTTCGTGCTAAACCTGTTCAGACAGAAATTTATTTTGAAACTAACAATGACACAATAGTGAGCTTGAACCTCAAGACGAACTGCCACTGAATTTTGTTGAAGGTTTCCGCTTCACTCTAATCCTCTCTAAACGATTAAACGTACCGTTATGCCTTGGATGCACTCACTCTTTTCTGTAATTTCAGCCTGGCAACTGTCCCAGACTGATGAACAATACTCAAGAATCGGTCGAATAAATATTCTGTATACTACTTTGTTCGTGGTTGAATTACTATTACTTAAGAATCTTCTAACGAATCTTAACCTGGCATCTTGCTACAATTTAAAAGCTCTCTTCACCAGTGTTAATGGACAACTAACACTGCCCGAAAAACAAAAACGTGATAGTAATGAGGAACACTTAATGTTAGATTGGGAGGCGATGTGTGAAGTAGGTATTACTGTCAACAACGGCAACTGCTGTTACTGAATGGAACAAATTTGTTTCGAGGCAAGCCGTTCAGTCACACCGCCGACATTTGAAGTGTTGTGCTGATATTTTCAGTGCAATACAGATACAAAAGTAAATCCACGAAAGAAATGAAACTAATTGCAGTCACTCTAAAACAGACCACCAGAGACTAACGGGCCTCATTCATTAAACATATCGCTAAATAGGCACTGACAGTTTGTCGATTTAATTCGGGTTCACACTGTGGCGTTAGGTCAGTATTATAAAAGTAAGATGTGGTTACCATATGGGCGTGCTATTTTCCAATAATTAGTATTCATAGAAAACGTTGTCAGGTATTAACTAATGATTCATGTTACACATTATAATAATATATCACAGTAATACTGCGCCTCGAGCAAGGAAACGAAATCACAGTTTCAGAGACGCAAAAAAAAGAAAAAAAATTACTGGAAGTACTTAAGTCCTTTTTTAATCCTTCGAAGGAATGAGGCGGGGGGAGGAGGGGTGGAGGATGGAGGTGGTAATATACCGACCATTGTAACGACCTTCATTGTAAAAAATAAATAATGTAGATACTCCGATAGAGAGATCACAGTAACTTTTGCAACGTTTTCCTCGTGTAGTTACTGTAGAAGTTTTTAACCACTGAATTATCTCTTGGAAAACGTTACCAAGACACAGACTTGTTGCGATGTTGAACGCGTGTGCGCCTTCGACCTTCTACTAAGCTCAGAAAGCTTTGCGGGCCTTCGGCAGCTTTAACGTAAACACTGGCTGTTTACCAACCTTTCTAAAAGAGGGACTTTGTTAATGGATCGCAAATATTGACAGCAAAGATGTTTTTGTATAATTAACGAGTATTCCATTACGTTAATTATTTATTTGTCTTTTCATTATCCAAATATTTCGTGTTGTTTCTTCTACGAACAACATTTGTATTCCGTTTTGTTTATCTTAATATCGGTCCTTTCGTGTTTGCAGTGTGTCTTCGCAAACTTCTCCTCGATGTAAATCTTGGTCTTTGAAGTTTAATTTCCGTTCCTGTTTCATTATGGATGCCTGAATTGTAATTAATGTTTTAACCATTAGTAAGCGCGGAAGGAATATATTTTCACAAGGATCTTTTTCTTTCATCGATCTTTTTTAACTTCTATGTGTACGTCTCTTGCAGTTAACACTTTGAAAGTCAATTTATTACACACAAGTCACTACCGTACATTTGAAATAAGATATAATTCGAGGAAACTATTTGTGCTTTAGTCTTTTGTGCAGACGTGGTGTTCACGTTTGTTGCTGATTCTGGATTCTCTCATCTGTAGATATTACTGAAGTCCTCTGCCACGGCTGTACGTGAAGGATATTCTCAGGAACTAATGTACCGTTTTTGATACGATTTTCTATAAAAGATAGGTTGATCCACTAGGAATCTTCGCGTGTTTAATTTATTACTGTAGGACTAGAGACCACAACAACAACAACCATAAAAATGGAAAAAGAAAGAGTATGAAATATAGGAAGCACTGTGCTGTTGTTTCATAACTCCTGTTAAAATAAGAAAGATGATTCGGGGATGTTTGAAACAACACGAAAATCGCTGCAGAGACGAGAGCAGCTCTGCGTCCACATGCGGGTACAAAAAGGAGGAACACCTGCATTAACAGGTACGGATGTAAAGAACATTGTACAATGAAACGTGCTGAAGGAGTGTTGTAGTTTTTGTTAAGATAGGTCATAAGTGAAATTTGATTACACTTACGATAGGGTGTAGTTAGGCTGTTACTTCTTCTATAGATCACATTTATTATGAACGTATTGATACGGAAAGTGTTAAATGAGCAACATGGAAAACGTATTTAAAAAATGGCCAAATGCAAAAACATTCAAATGTGTGTGTGTTCTTAAGGGGCCAAACTGCAGAGGTCATCGGAACCTTGGCTTACACACAACTTAAATGAACTTAAGCTAACTTATGCTAAGAACAACACACACACACACACACCCATACCCGAAGGAGGGCTCGAACCCACGGCGGGAGGAGCCACCCAGTCAGTGACATGGCGCCTCTAACCCTGCGTCCACTCCACGCGGCGTTCAAATGCAACTAGGACTCGCTAGGACTCGCACACTAAGGGAACCGTGCATACTTAATTATGTATAAAGGCAGACAGTTCATCCATACCGAAAACCGAGAATCCCCAAGATTCTTTGTGTGCCCTCTCCTGTGCCCACCTCTTCATCTCAGAGTAGCACTTGCGAACTATGTCCTCAAATATTTGCTGGATGTATTTCAATCCTTGTTGTTGTTGTTGTGGTCTTCAGTCCTGAGACTGGTTTGATGCAGCTCTCCATGCTACTCTATCCTGTGCAAGCTTCTTCATCTCCCAGTACCTACTGAACCTACATCCTTCTGAATCTGCTTAGTGTATTCATCTCTTGGCCTCCCTCTACGATTTTTACCGTCCACACTGCCCTCCAATACTAAATTGGTGATCCCTTGATGAATCAGAACATGTCCTACCAACCGATCCCTTCTTCTGGTCAAGTTGTCCCGAAAACTTCTCTTCTCCCCAATCCTATTCAATACTTCCTCATTAGTTATGTTATCTACCCATCTAATCTTCAGCATTCTTCTGTAGCACCACATTTCGAAAGCTTCTATTCTCTTCTTGTCCAAACTATTTATAGTCCATGTTTCATTTCCATACATGGCTACACTCCATACAAATACTTTCAGAAATGACTTTCTGATACTTAAATCTATACTCATTGTTAACAAATTTCTCTTCTTCAGAAACGCGTTCCTTCACATTGCCCGACTTAATTTGACTACATTCCATTATCCTCGTTTTGATTTTGTTGATGTTCATCTTATATCCTCCTTGCAACACGCTATCCATTCCATTCAACTGCTCTTCCAAGTATTTTGCTGTCTCTTACAGAATTACAATGCCATCGGCGAACCTCAAAGATTTTATTTCTTCTCCATGGATTTTAATACCTACTCCGAATTTTTCTTTTGTTTCCTTTACTGCTCGTTCAATATACAGATTGAATAACATCGGGGGGAGGCTACAACCCTGTCTTACTCCCTTCCGAACAACTGCTTCCCTTTCATGTCCCTCGACTGTTGTAACTGCCATCTGGTTTCTGTACAAATTGTAAATAGCCTTTCGCTGCCTGTATTTTACCACTGCGACCTTTAGAATTTGAAAGAGAGTATTCCAGTCAACATTGTCAAAAGCTTTCTCTAAGTCTACAAATGCTAGAAATGTAGGTTTGCCTTCCCTTAATCTTCCTTCTTATACAAGACGTAAGGTCAGTATTGCCTCACGTGTTCCAGTATTTCTACGGAATCCAAACTGATCTTCCCCGAGGTCGGCTTCTACTAGTTTTTCCATTTGTCTGTAAAGTATTCGTGTTAGTATTTTGCAGCTGTGGCTTATTAAACTGATTGTTCGGTAATTTTCACATCTGTCAACACCTGCTTTCTTTGGGATTGGAATTATTATATTCTTCTTGTAGTCTGAGGGTATTTCGGCTGTTTCATTCATCTTGCTCACCAGGTGGTAGAGTTTTGTCATGAGTGGCTCTCCCAAGGCCGTCAGTAGTTCCAATGGAATGTTGTCTACTCCGGGGTCTTGTTTCGACTCAGGTCTTTCAGTGCTCTGTCAAACTCTTCACGCAGTATCGTATCTCCCATTTCATCTTCATCTACATCCTCTACCATTTCCATAATATTGTCCTCAGGTACATCGCACTTGTATAGACCCTCTATATACTCCTTCCACCTTTCTGCTTTCCCTTCGTTGCTTAGAACTGGGTTTCCATCAAAGCTCTTGATGATCATACAACTGGTTCTCTTATCTCCAAAGGTCCTTTTAATTTTCATGTAGGCAGTATCTATCTTACCCCTAGTGAGATAAGCCTCTACATTCTTACATTTGTCCTCTAGCCATCCATGCTTAGCCATTCTGCGCTTCCTGTCGATCTCATTTTTGAGACGTTTGTATTCCTTTTGGTCTGCTTCATTTACTGCATTTTTGTATTTTCTCCTTTCATCAATTAGTCAATATTTCTGCTGTTACCCAAGGATTTCTACTAGCTCTCGTCTTTTTACCTACTTGATCCTCTGCTGCCTTCATTACTTCATCCCTCAAAACTACCCATTCTCCTTCTACTGTATTTCTTTCCCCCATTCCTGCCATTTGTTCCCTTACGCTCTCCCTGAAACTCTGTACAACCTCTGGTATAGTCAGTTTATCCAGATCCCATTCCTTAAATTCCCACCTTTTTGCAGTTTCTTCAGCTTTAATCTACAGTTCATAACCAACAGAGTCCACATCTGCCCCTGGAAGTGACTTACAGTTTAAATCCTGCATCCTAAATCTCTGTCTTACCATTATATAATCTACCTGATACCTTTTAGTATCTCCATCGTTCTTCCATTTATACAACCTTCTTTCATGATTCTTAAACCAAGTGTCAGTTATGATCAAGTTGTGCTCTGTGCAAAATTCTACCAGGCGGCTTCCTCCTACATTTCTTAGCCCCAATCCATATTCACCTACTACGTTTCCTTTTCTCCCTTTTCCTACTACCGAATTCCAGTCACCCATGACTTAAATTTTCGTCACCCTTCACTATCTGAATAATTTCTTTTATTTCATCATACATTTCTTCAATTACTTCGTCATCTGCAGAGCTAGTTGGCATATAAACTTGTATTACTGTAGTAGGTGTGGGAGTTGTATCTATCTTGTTTGTAGTAGCTTACCCGCATCTCTATTTTCCTGTTCATTATTAAATATACTCCAACATTACCCCTATTTGATTTTGTGTTTATAACCCTGTAGTAACCTCACCATAAGTCTTGTTCCTTCTACCACCAAACTTCACTAATTCCCACTATATCTAACTTTAACCTATCCAATTCCCTCCTGCATATTTTACCCAAGAGGACGCCATCATCATTTAAGTATACAGTAAAGCTACATGCCCTCAGGAAAAATTACGGCCGTAGTTTCCCCTTACTATCAGCCGTTCGCAGTACCAGCACAGCAAGGCCGTTTTGTTTATTGTTACAAGGCCAGGTCAGTCAATCATCCAGACCGTTGCCCTTGCAACTACTGAAAAAGCTGCTGCCCCTCTTCAGAAACCACACGTTTGTCTGGCGTCTCAACAGATACCCCTCCGTTGTGGTTGCACCTACGGTATGGCTATCTGTATCGCTGAGGCACGCAAGCCTCCCCTCCAAGGGCAAGGTCCATGGTTTATGGGGGGATTTCAATCCTTGTCTTCCTCTAAAGTTTTTACCCTCTACAGCTCCCTCTAATACCATGCACGTTATCCCCTGAGTTCTTAAGAGATGTCTTATCATCCTGTCCCTTCTTTTTTCCCTCTGCCATTCTGCGCAGAACCTCCTCAACCTTCCCTTATGTGTCCACCTAATTTTCAACATTCCTCAGTAGCATCATTCCACTCCCACACATTCTCAGAAATTTCATCCTCAAATTATGGCCTATGTTTGGTACTAGCAGATTCTCTTGGCCAGGAATGCCCTATTTTGACAGTGCTACTCTGTTTTTGATGTCTTCCTTGCTGTCTGTCGTTGGTTAATTTTTCCTTAAGTTTGCCTACTATCGAAAATTGCTTCTGCTATATAGTGGCCCCAGGGATACAAAGATTTTAGAGAGTTATTTAATTTCAAGTTGAATACGGGTAACAAATGACAAAGGAATTTTTTAGTGCGATATAATTAGACATTAGTGATTTTCGATTTTGTTCCGCTCTACTTGTACCGTGAAACCTTGCTTCTTGCCAAATTTCATGATTTTAAGTATGTGGGAAGTACCGATTAGGTTTTAATAATGAATTTTCGAGTATCCAAGTAAGTGAAATAAATGGCAGTACCTTTTGGTTTCATTGATTATTACACCGCTAAGGGACTGTAGACCTTAGTATGTGAATAGTTTTCAACCTGGTAAGTCTGCACGTTCCTGATGTAGAGAAGCAGCCTACTCACACCTTATGAAATTTACATCAGTCTTTCCATTGTGTGCCAGCCAGTCCGCTGTAACTAGGTCTGACGTCATAAATGTTGCGCAATACTTTATAATCAAGTAAATAACCTGAAACGTTTCTAGCATCTCACGAGTAATACAAAATCAACATGTGTAAAAATCAGTTCAATAACTTTAACCGTTTTCTAAATTAGGACGTTTTTCTGTAAAAATCATTGGCGCAACAGAAAAGAGCTAGAAACTTAAAAATTTATATTTAGATTCCTTTTGCATAATAATTTAGTAGAAACAGTATTCTCTATCTCACAAATTAAAATTTTAGTTGAAATTCATGATTTTCTGGTTTTTATCTTAAAAATTAAGGAAGCAAGATAGATTAAGTAGGCGAATAAATAAAGCTAGGATGTTTAAATTTAAGTAAAAGGGAGATCCGCCATAATCATAAAGATGTGAGAAGTTTCAAGTGAATAACTCTAAAACTATAGCGATAGCGTATCTCCAAAGGGCAAATTCAGAGGTCGTCTACTGTGTGTAGTGTATTTAAATTAATTCTCTCACCCAAAATATCTGACTTAGCCACGTCAGACTTTTATTATGGTTACTTACTTGTGTGCTGATTGCACAATTAAATTGAAAGCTTTATCGGCCATCAGCAAAGGAAGCAATGCTTTTTTCGATAACTTAAAGTGGTGCATTACTAGCCCAGTGGCTAGTCGGGAGAGCAGATTTGATCAGGCGTTCCTTTAGCCGTCCGCACCGCGGCTTTATATGTAAGAACGCTGCGCGAGACGAGGTAGGTCCCAGTTCTCTCCAGACGCTGATTAGCGCACCACCTGTGCCGGGAGTCGCGTCGCGTCGGTATCGTTGATATAAACGGCCTCGTATGCTGTAATAAGTTACTCGGGATACGCGTAACCATGAAATCGTTTTAGAATGAAGTGTTAATTTTGAGATGACGTTAATGACCTATCTTTAGTTTGCGTATGTCGTATTTTCACGTGCCCCCGCACGACAGACATTCAAAGCGTGGCGTTTGATGAATATTACCATCAAATTATGGCGAACATTCATGAAAACATTTAATTTGAACAGTTATAGTTGCATCAGCGCATTAGACTCTGAACTGCTCTGGTAGTTGGATTGTGTGGGTTCTTTTTGGTCTGTGACTTTCAGAATATAGTGAAAATTTTAGAGAGAATGGTATTTGATTATGAATCCCAGACAATCTCCTAACTCCTCAGAGCTATAAGCTGTGCTGTAAATGTATTTCTCAGATGAAGTGGGTACTAGGAATTGTAATTACATGCTTGACGTTTTGCTAATCACTTTCTGGTTACCAATATTGTAGTTAGAGAGCCAGTGTTGAGAACAGCAAACAACAGCATTAAATAAATAATAGGAACATTAACAATTATTCCACCCGCCACCCCACACCACAAAGGGCGTTAACAGATGGGAGGACAGATTGATAAATAAAGACAAAATTTTTTCTAGTGATGTAATTGCAGATTGACAGTTTTCGTATTATTCCTTTGGTTTTACTGTGAAACCTTGCTTTTTCACGTTTCTTGTTTAATGGGAAGTACCCTATAGGTTTTAATGAATGGGTATGCGATTATCAAAATATGTGACATAAATGACCGTACCTTTTGACTGCATTGACTTAGAAGCTTCAGTTATTAGCACAGGCAGTGAAATATAGAGATTAGTATGTGACATAAATTTCAAGTTAATATGTTTACCCATTCCTGAGAAAGAGAGTATTTAACAGCCGGACTGACGGATAGACAGAGAGAGAGAGAGAGAGAGAGAGAGAGAGAGAGAGAGAGAGAGCGAGACATCAAAGGGATCCTATTAGGTTTCCGTATTGACCGACTGCGGTACGAAACCGTAACAAGAAATCAGAAACATTTCGATGGCTACATGCTTGCCATATCCAAATTTTTTCTATACAAATGACAAATTATTTCTGTTGAAAATTCCTCCTGTGCTATAGAAGGAATTGTTAAGGATAAAAGCCTTTAATCAACATTTAAAAATAGTTCTTCCATCTGTTAGATTTTTCTTTCAATGGGTAGATTGAGATATTCTTATTGCTGCATATTTCAGCCCTTCGTGTGCGAAATTTAGATTCGTTAAAGGGTACTGCAGATTATTTGTCCTTGTAATACTGTATTTGAGGATGTGTCCATTACTCTCAAACTCAGACGGACTGTATGTCAAATAATTTCTTAGGAGAATAGATATGTGAGGCTGTTAATATATACCCATCTGCTTAAAGAGATATCTGCAAGATGTACATCTGTGTACCTCTTATTTAATTCTAATCATCCCATTTTGTGAAATGAATACTTTTGTCTACGAGACGGGTCCCATATGACACCAGCAAATGAAAATACGCATAATATGTAAAATTACTAACATCTTGATCCTCAAAATCGGCAGTTCTTATGACAGTCAAACCTAAATGCTTTAGCAGGTGGATTATGCGTTTTGTTTTTTCTTTTTAAGTTTTCATCAGTATGTCCATCTAAGAATTTGATATTTTCTGCACTGTTTATTTCTTATTGATGTGCTAGATTAATAGGAGATGTAACGTTAACCAGTACTTGGGATAATATAACTGTGGCCCAAAATGCACCAAGTGCTAGGCGTCACACAAACAGCCTTTTCCTTCAAGTCGAAACATTTTTCACGTATCAGACTTCGTTTTAGTTGGATTCAGTATTGGAATACATGCTTTTTCAAAGCAAAGGCTACTGACCACAAAAAAGTGCAATCTATGTAGCTAGCACAACCTGTTCCTTCTGCACTAGGGTTGTAAAAGCCACACAAATAACACTCTGTCACTAGGAACAGGCCGGTCTCAACCACTTCCATTTCTATTCTCTCCAGTTTCCACCGCTCTTCCACATAGCGAAATCTTTGCGAAGCACAAGTTGCTACAGTTGCACCACTAGTCCACACTAAACATAGCCCTGCAGACAATGCATTGATTAACAATGCAGAATGGTGACCCTTGACTTCATGTGAGACGTTGAGTCGACAATACACCTGAATGAGATGAAAAATAAGAATTTATCATTAATTTTGCCACTAAAATATTACTGAAACGAAGTACTAACTATTTTTTCCAAATCAATCCACAACATTGACAGAATTAATCAAGTGAAAGGGGCATGAGACAGTTAATTCTATTGTTTGTAGTTATAGAGGGCACATTTGAAAGTCGTCAGATAGTTCACTACACTTTCCGGAATTAGTTTGCAATGGGCAGAGCTAGTAATTTACAATCATTCTTCCAAATACCTTTCATGATGTATTCCCAGCAAAGGTAACTTACAATGACATGAAAAAATGCCATGGGATAGCGATATGCACATATACAGTTGGTGATAGCATCACCTATGCAAGGTATAAAAGAGCAGTGCATTGGCGGAGCCGTCATTTGCACCCAAGTGATTCATATGAAAAGGTTTTCGACGTGTTTACGGCCGCACGACGGTTATTAACAGACTTTGAACGCGGAATGGCAGTTGGGCTAGATGTATGGGACATTCCGTATCGGATATCGTTAGGGAATTCAATATTCTGAGATGCATAGCGTCAATCTTGTGCCGAAAATAACAAATTTCGGGCATTACTTCTCACCAAGGAAAAACGCAGTGGCTGATGGCGTTCACTTAACGACCGAGAGCAGCGGCGTTTGCGTAGAGTGGTAAGTAGTAACACACAAGCAACACTGCCTGAAGTAATCTCAGATATCAACGTGAAATGTATGGCGAACGTTTTCTTTAAGACAAAGCTGCGAAATGTGGCGTTAATGGGCTGCGGTAGCAGACGACCAACGCGACTACCTTTGCTAACAGCACATCAACTGCAGCGTCTCTCTTGGACTCGTTAACACATATGTTAAACCGTAGACTACTGGAAAACCGTGCCTGGCCAGGTGAGTCCCGTATTCAGTTGTTAAGAGCTAATGGTAGTGTTTGAGGTCTGGTCCAGATCCCACGATGCCATGGACGCAATTTATCAATGAGGCACTGTAGAAGTTGGTGGTCAATCCATAATAGTGTGGGGCGAATTTACATGGAATGAACCAGTTATTCACTGGAAGTGGTTATATCGGGCTACTTGGAGACCATTTACAGCTATTCGTGCACTTCATATTTCCAAACAACGATGGAGTTTTTATAGATGAAAACGCGTCATGTCACCCGGCCACAATAGTACATGATGAAGATTCTGGACAATTGGAGGGAATGGTTCTGCCACCAAGATCGCCCGTCATGACTTCCATGGAAGATTTACGGGACATAACCGAGAGGTCAGTTCGGGCACATAATTCTGCAACGGCTACATTTTCGCAACAATGGACGATTACACAAGCAGCATGATTCCGTAATTCTGCAGGGGACTTCAACGACATGTTGAGTCGAGGCCAGGTCGGGTTGCTGCACTATTCGGGACAAGAGGTGATCCGGCATGATGTTAGGAAGCATCTTATGACTTTAGTCGCCTCAGTCTATGTAAATGTAGTTCTGAACCAACGGTGTAGTTTTAAGATCAGTCAATGCCATTTTCGTCTTGGAAATCCTTGATAGTACAGGTGACATTTGTCAAGAAGGTGGTGCCTCTTTCGATTATATTGCTCATTAGACAGTAGACATATTTAATTTCGAGACTAATCCCCAACTAATCAAACCAAGTCTAGGCATCGAGAGCTGAATCAGCCTGTAAATCTCCTAAACGGCAGCAGATTCATCGCCTACGATGGTAGTGCCAAGAGTAGCGTGGGACAGCGTCCTCCTTTGCCGTACCGCTTCGGTGAACCCTGCTGATACTCCTCCAGTCCTGTACCCTTCACCCAGCCACACTGGTGAGCCTCTGTCGATAGTAACCTTCTGACTGCTTTTGTCACATTCTCGTGTCTCTACCACCCTCACTGTGCCCACTGGAAGCGCTCTCATTGCTCGTCCTTTCCCCTACATATTTCTATCTGTACTGCAGTTTCTCGAGTGGTTGAGAATGTTGCAACGATTTAGTACTTACATCCTTTCTATAAAATAAAAAATTACAATCTTATTTAGTTATAACTATAACAGTAAAAAAGTTCATATAATAACAGTAAAGTTTCTATAATTTGAAGCGTTATGTTAAATATTTTTTTCTTATGCCCTTAAAGCCCAAAGATGTATCACCTCGAAGCATGTCGCTAAATAAATAATTTAGTAGTTAACAAATTTTGTATCTGGCATTGGTATCTGAAAACGTTTTCATATTAAAGATTCTGTTTGAAATTGCCTCTCAGATTGTCTCCCAAAGACAGGCTTGCTGTTTGATCTTAATGACGCTCACTCCACAACATGCTTGTTTGCTGCTTAAAAGACTCTAAGGCACCCATCCATCTTTGTAACCTTCAATATTACTGTACCATGTTTGATAAATCTCAATAAAAAATATTATGCCAAGCTGTAGCAGAACTGTTACAGTACGATATTTTTGGCAGTAAAAGCCTATACAAATGTATATTTTAAAAGTTAAAGCTAACCCATTCGTGGAAAACCAGTCAGAAACTGAATTCATTATTTTCTCTGTTGTTAATTCTTTTGAAAGCTTCACAACAATGCCTGTATCATCTGCAGATGGCACTAGTTAAGCCTTCTTATTCAATTAAATGTTAAGACATTAACAATTGAACAGCAATGGTCCAACGATCGAGCCCTGTGGGATTCCACTTTAAAATTTCTCATGCAGATGAAGCGTCCCCATTTTGTGCTACTCCAGTAACTTTTAGCATTGTATTTCTTAAATAAGAATTAAATAGAGTGCCGCTGAAATACGCTTTCCATAACAGCTAATCATTTCTAATGCAGTATTGTGATTGACACAACCAAACGCCTTCGATAACTCACAAAATACTTCAACTGGTGGTAATTTATCACTTATTACATGCTCATTAAATGTATAAATGATGTCTGTGGAATCACTTAACCGAGAGGTTTTTATTAATTGAGTGATTTACGTTTAAAATAATGTTTTTGCCAACTATGACTATCTTCGTATTTAAGTCAGTTACGGCTTGTAAATACTAAGTCAAAATTACCTTGCTAAAAGCTCGTATGCAGACCTATGTTTACTGATATAATTTTACTTGTATTTTCAGTCGTGTCAGTTTTCGCTGTTAACTATAATACACCCTACATCAGCTACAATACCTAAACTTACGCGTCATTGTACATTCATTGTACAAGTACTCCCCAGCAGCTGAATTTGAGAACACAGTAGCACACAGTAGCATAGTAACATCAGCCACGTGACAGGTTGGCCCTCTCTGCCCTGAAAGCCGACAGTCCAGGCAGAGAGACGATAATTATCGGCCTCATCAATCACGGGATGAGTACTAGGCTCCACAGAGCTCTAGCCTAGCCTGCATCACTAGCTGTCTCCTCTTTCTTATCACCGGCGTATGTGTCGCTGTTGGAGAGAAAGAGTGCGTTCTTCTTGTTAAACTATCAGCAGAAGCTCTTCTGCTGACTTTTTTTCGGAATTTGATTAAGTGGACAAATACCTGTCCTGTGCTAAACCTATACCGACCAGTGCTTTGATCGAAAATGCTGACGGTTCCAATTTCGGTGCCAGAGGATCACTACCAGAATTCTGTCACAAAGGAGGAAATAAGTGGTGATCTTCTGTTCGTGATGGCTCGGCCTGTGGAAATGTACTGCATTATATTTCCAAACATCTTTACAATGTCGTATGTATGGGCTGAATGTGACACTATTGATGGTGATTCGTTCGTTGTATGAAGACGTCAGATATAGTGGCTCCATGGGGTAGATAACTAGTTGTAGTCTGACACTAGGTTCCATATAAACATTATTTCCGTAAGAAATGGGGGAAAGAAGATGGAAATACAAAGTGTTCAAGTAGGAATAGTAAATATTTTAGAAGGTACTACTGTGGACTCATTGGAATAAAACCATTTCTGTGGGTACAGAGAGAATGAAAGACCAAGAACGAAATGCTCTGATTAAAAACGGTGCAAGAGAAGAATGTAGTCAATCTGCCCGAGTTTTCAGTCTGTACTTTGAAGAAGCAATGCCGAAAATAAAAAGAAGGGGCAAGAGCGGAACTGAAATTCAAAGTGGAATGATTTCAACGGTAAGATTCGCTGATGCAATTGCTACCCGCAGCGAAAATGAAGAATTGCGCATCTGTTGAATAAAATGAAAGTTTGATGAGCACAGATGGAGAGAGTACAGTCTGTACAGAGTACAGACCGTGTATGGAATGACACAAATCGAAGAAAGACGGAAAGAATGAGAAGTGGCAGAAGTGAAAACGACGAGAAAACATCGTAGTTGGTGAAGTTAAGGAATTCTAATACATAAGCAGTAAAATAACCCATGACGGACAGAACAGGGAGGACATCAGAATCAGACTAGCACTGGCAAAATAGGCATTCCCAGCCAAGACTACTAGTATCAAACATACGGCTTAGTTGGAGGAAGAAATTTCTGAGACTGTACGTTTCGAACATAGTATTCTACGGTTGTGAAACATGTATTGTTGGATTCTCTGAGACAAGAGAGTCGAAGCATCTGAGATGTGAAGAGTGTTAAGAATTTGATGGTCTGTTAAGGTAAGAAATGAGGGAGCTGTCCCCAGAATCGGCAGAGAAAGGGATATGGGGAGAACACTAAGAACAAGATAGTACAGGATGACAGGACATCTCATAACACATCAGGGAATAACTTCCGTGTTACTGGAGATGGCAGTAGAGGATAAAATCTATGTAGTAAGACAGACATTGGAGTACACCTAGCAAATATTGAGGACGTAGGCTGCAAGTGGTACTCTGATATGGCATAATGAGGAAATTCGTGGCCATCCTTATCAAAGCAGTCTGAAGACTAACTAATAAAAATTTAAAAAATTTAAAAAAAGTTAAACTGGGACTCAATAGTCAAATTAAGTACACTGTGGAACACTGTGCTTTCTGCTTTGTCTCTTGTGTTTACTTTCTCCTTGTAGCTTTCGCATTTCGACTATCCCAAGAGGCAAAAATCTAAAGGGTAAGGACCGCGGACAATGGTAGCCAAGAAACGAGACAATTGGTGGTGATTCGGCTTCCGAGGAATGTTAGGTTTAGATGATGTATTACTGATTGACTAGAATGTGCCTGGCTTCGTCATGAAGGAAGAGCATACTCACCCTTGTAGCCAAAGAACTTCTTCCAATAAGGCATGAACAATCATTTTCAAGGAAGTTTAGATAACGGAGCCCTGTGTGACGATGCAGTAACACAACAGGCCCTATCAGCTGGTTGTCATACCACACCAAACATTTACAGAGAAGCGGTCTTCACTGTGTGTGTCTAAAGAGACAGGTGACTTACGAATGTAGTTGATACAATCGCGAGTGAAAGAGCCTTCATTAGTAAACAATATTTAAGCATTACTTGCTGATTTACAATTAGGCAATGAGGAAATTCCAATTGCTTACGCTCGTCACCTTGTCTAAGATGTTGAATCCGTTATAAATGATGAGGACAGAGGCATAATATTCTTATATGTGGAACACCGGTGTTGCTGTTGTGGTTTTTAATTCTGAGAACTGGTTTGATGCAGCTTTCCATACTAGTAAATAGCGCACAAGCCTTTTCGTCTCTGCATAACACTCGCATCTTGCATTCACTTGAAGCTGTTTGATGTATTCAAGCCTTGGTCTTCTCCTATATTACCAACCCATAGTTCCTTCTGTTGTGGTTGGCAGGAGAGCCAACCCGTATGACTAAAGGAGGCCGAAATGCACGCGTTTTAGCTCACGCAGGCTGGCGTGAGGTCTGGAACA